>NW_025400983.1:5731556-5735438 GCF_015345945.1 Tribolium madens
GAGACTACATTATCCAAAGAAAAGTCTAAAAAAACTAAAAAACTATTTCAAGTAGGTTTGATAGAAAAATTTAAACTAGAAAAGAATCTAAGAAATAGTCTAGAGTATAATCATAGAAAACAGTTTGAAGAAGGAGCCAGGGAGAAAAAATAATCTAAAGGAAAATCTAAAAAGGGATTTATAAAATAAACCGAGATATCGTATAGAATAATTTAAAGAATTTAGAGACAAATTTATAAAACAGTGCTAAGTCAACAGAAAAACGTAGATAAAACCTAGAAAATCCAATAAACGATTAAAAAAAATAAAGGAAAACTTAAAGAATAATAAAGACAAGTGTAGAAAGAAAAATCTAAAGAAAAATTTGCACAAGAATTCAAAGAAAAGTCTACAAAAGGATTTGGAAAAGAATATAGAGACTACATTATCCAAAGAAAAGTCTACAAAAGAATATAGAAAAAAAATAGAAAAGAATTTAAACTCTAGGAGCAGATTTAGTAAAAAATTAAGAAAAGAATTTAAAGAAGAATTTAGAGAAGAATATAGACGAAAGTATAGAGAAAAATAAAAAGAAAAACCTAAAAAAAATATTTTAAATAGGTTTCATAGAAAAATCTAAACTAGAAAAGCAAAATAAAAGATAAAGAAAGAGTATAGAATGTAATCATAGAAAACAATAAAAGTCTACGAAAGAATCTAGAAAAAATTTAGAAAGCAATTTAGAGGAAACTCTAGGAGTAGATTTAATAAAAAAAAATAAGGAAGAATTTAAAGAATAAGCTAGAGAGGAATATAGACAAGAGTGTTGAAAATAATCTAAAGAAAAATGTAGAAAAGAATCTATAAATAATTCCAAAAGAGAGTTTATAAAAGGATTTATGAAAGAATCTCGACAAAAGCCAGAAAAGAATTTTAAAAAGTAGGAAAAAATAAGGAGAAAAATCATAGAACAATTTAAAGAAGTAATTAGAAAAAAAATTAAAGAAAAACCGAGAATAAACCCAACAAATTAAGAAAATGTTTATAGGGTGTCTCAAAAAAGCAGTTGTGTGCAATATAATTACTTCTACACTGAATAGGAAAAACAAATAAAAAAGTTCACCAAAGGGTAGATAAAAGCCTACTTTACTTTAACAAGACAAAAATAAGTAATGAAGAAAAAATATCAAAAACTTCATTATCTTTGAGATGAAACGATATGTCTCAAAGTTTGTGTAGTCTTTCTTGAGCAATCATTTACTTTTTTAACAGTTTACTTTAGATATCCGGAAGAATTTAACTTTAATGCCATCTAAAACAGCTAAACAATGAGTGCTATGTTCTGAAATTAAATTGCTCTGAATCTACACCGCCACTCTTTTGAATAAAGATCTCGTTTCTGAGGGAGTTGCAAACCTCATCAAACACATAATCACTTTTACTTTTGTTGATCTACTAACTTTTTAATTAGGAAAGTAAAAATGAATTTAACATCTGGAAAGTGGATTAGGCTTGAATCTGGTATGTAACTTATTTGATTTCAAAATTTATAGAAACCGGATCAAGAGTTCTTTTATAGAAGAAGGAAACATGTGGCAATAACAAATGAAGCACGACCAGTTATGTTTATAACATGTGTCTTCAATATAATCACATGTTTCTCTAATAAATTGTTTTATAATTGAGAATTTATCAATAAATATGACAAGTATTTTTCTTATTTTTACAAGTTTCCTTGCATCTGCTTGTTATAACACTTGTGATAACACACAAGAAAAAATAATTAGGTGATTGACGTCTCGTCAGTCCATAAAACCTCATCATCGAGTTATGTTTTTGATAACACACAAAATCCAAGAAAAACCACATCAGACTATATTTTTTATTAATAACGGACCATATCAAAGCATGCCGCTAACAAATTGTTTGTTTTATTGCTTTTTGAGTCTTTGAACCGAAAAAATGGTGGCGGCATCTTCAAAGGTTAACGACATTTTTAACCGCCACCGCAGCTACCATCTTGATGATCTCTAACACGCCTTAATCTATTTTTAATCTAAAGGGGGCAAAGCGCACCTTCGATAGCCCTTGATAACATCGCTGGTGTTTAAATTGTAATTTTATTCACTTACAGAGAACAGAAGGAGAGAATTGATGTAATTTTAAAATTTAGTAAGAAAATAGTCTTTATAATGTTGAGCTTCCGTGGTTAGTTTTGATTATGTCTAAATAAAGTAAGTTCTTTTTATTAATTAAATTGAAACATCAACTTCTTCAGTACCAACTATTGAGCCAAAAATCAAAAATATTTAATAGTGATATACACTAATAGAGTAATATATTCGCAAATAATGGCTACTATTAAGGGTATAAAACTCGCACTTTCTTCGTTTTGTAAATTTGATCTTCGTGAATAACAGTATTTATTATTTCGTATTGAAATTGCGTGAAATTCTATCAGAACTTTGATTTACTGTAAATTTTATGGTTATTTTTCTTCTTCGAAAGAAGAAAATTTGTAAGTTTCGTAGTTTCAAATTTATAAAAATTTTGTTTTGCTCTTTTTCCCAACCAAGACACTTTGGTCACATTCATTCGTATAGATATTTGCAAGATTATAATCTTTTTTTTTTCAGGCGTGTGCTCCGCGTTACACCTGGTTTCCAAGAGGTCGCTCCCGTCGTGATCCCGTAGGAACTTGCTACGTCTGCAACGGTTTCTTCGAGAAATTCAACGAATACTCACCTTGTAGAACTTGTAAGTCACAATTACATCATTAACCACATTACCTTCCCAACGAGTCATTTTTGACGCAAAAATATCTGCGACCACATGATGACAACAAAATCTCGGTGAATTGTCTGAAGAAATCCGGAAGTTTGTCTCTGGCTCAGTTCCTGTAGATGACGTCACGCCATGTGGTCCACACGTGTAAGGGCACGTGCAGCGTCACAAATTATTTTATTTATTAATTAATCCGTTGAAACCGTGAAATGAGGATAAACAGCGGTTTCAACACGAGGATTTGGAACCCTTCGATTGGGGTTTTCACCTATCAGGAGGTGAATGAAGATGGCCGGTTTATTGGTGTCGACAAGTGTCAGATTGTTTGATAAACAGATGTGGCGCCTCTGTTTAATTGTTTGATTGACACAAATGTATGTCGGTCTGAAGATGTGCTTCAGGAAATGATAAAATTATCTTTTACGGTGGTAGTTAGTGGTAACAATTCTTGAGTGTTTAGTAATTTAAAAACTGAAATCCATTATGTGTTTTTTTATTATTATCTTCTATACGAAAAGAAAAAAACATTAATTATTCATTTTTTCCCTCTTAATTTCCTATTAATTATTCAAAGATAGATGAAAGTTTGCAAACGAGCTCAGCGAGGAATATAATTCAATCAAACGATTGATATTCTTCAGTTGGTTTGAAAAACTGAAGAAACTTTATTCTTGGACGTTTTTTCACAAGTTTTCACAAACATTCTTCAAATTTCTTTCTAAAACTGTGATTTTTTTTATTGTAGCAGATTTAGAATTTCTTAAAAGTGTGATTCTTTGAATATACTAGGTATATAATTATTTTCTTTACTTTATTATACCGATAATGATATTGCGTTATTATAAAAATGATATTATCTGAAGATCCAAAGCTTTTAAATCAAAACTCGTATCTGCAAATTTATCTAAAATTACAGTAAAATGATGGTGTTATTTTTTCCAGATACGCCTTTTTAAATTAACTTGGATTGAAGATAAAAGTATACAGGGTGAAAGCGATACACCTTTTAAGACCGTAATTTTTTTCAGTAAAAGTTGTTTTATCGTAATGAGATTGGAAGAAATAGAAAAAATCTTTTATATATTGGGTGTTTTATAAAAATACAAAATAAAGAAAAAC
>NW_025400983.1:5735643-5793417 GCF_015345945.1 Tribolium madens
GTTTTATAAAAATACAAAATAAAGAAAAACAACCAAGTAAGATAAGATACCAGGAACATTAAAAAAATGTTTAAAAAATGCTATCATTTTTGACATTTGACTTTTTTTATATTTATTGTTACCGATGATCTTGTATAGGTAAGTTTTTTCATAATTATTCAGTTAAGGTACAAAAATTTTGTCAATAAAAGCTACAAATAACGTTAAACTTAGTTACAATTCAGGATACAGCTTCTTTGTTTCCCCTTCTGACAGTCTCCAGCAAAAGAACATGGAAAATAATTTTTCTATTTTGCGTCTGAAAGAAAGCTTATTAAAAAAAAAACGATGCTTTAATGAGCCATGTCAATACCCATTCGGGTGCTGAAATAGACTAGTACAATTTACGTCTGAAAAAAGGACGTAAAACGCGCAAAATAGAAAAAATAGCATAAAAAACTTGTTTCATGAGTCATTTGTAGGAACTCGTTCTTTATAAAACCATTTTCCAACAGAAATAAATAGGGTCAAAGTGCTAAACCTTATAGATAATTTTTTTTTCTTTTTTCTCATGTTCCTGGTATCTTATTTTACTTGGCATTTATCTTTTTTATGTTTTTATAAAACACTGTAAAAGACAAAGCAAGGAATGGGAAAAAAGTAGTCATAAAAATGTGTAGATGAAATCCTGCTATTAATTCTGAATGAGGAATGAAGAGTGAATGTGGATGTTGACACCTTAATCTTTAAATTTAATTTGAAACAAGCATCTTTCGAAAGATTAAGAAATCCAGAGATAAACCAACCCAGAAACAATTTATTCGTCGAATTACAAAATGAGCCACAACCCATCATAATCCGAATCCATTTGCATTTTGATCCTGCTTTCCATAAATTAGCTCCCACCTAAAAATAATCATTAGTTGTGTAACTCCGGTAGCTCTCTTGAGGGTTCAACGACTACACACCCCACTGTTTATTTTCATTTAGTCTAAATACGAGCTTCTGGATATTAACCGGAGATTGTTTGTATCTTCAAATTAGTGAAAAAAGCCGAAAGTTGGGGTTGCGACGAATGACGACACTAAATCACCCGGGACGACCTCCCGTGCATAAGAATTCCCCTCGTTGGGTTCACGTAACGAAGCAAAAGTTTCACGTTACCCTGTCACAAAGCCACAACCGTCACGTCATTACCATTTTTTATGCCTTTTCCGCGGAACTTTTTGTTCCAAAGAGAGGAAGTTGTAAATTCGTGCTTTATGTCGCTTTCGGCTGGCGAATTTCAAACCGCTATAAAATTCAAAACAGACGACCACCAAAGTGTGGGATTCTCCCCAACTCAACCCCCGTAAACGAAGTGGTAAGACGAAACGAGGCACTTCCTCGACATTTGTCTGTTTGTTTACGAATAACACACATGTTACCAATTAAGCCAAACCAAGCGTGTCACATCTAACAAATCGTCGCGAGTTAATTCAAAGTAACTAACACTCCATTGTTGGACGAAATTGGCTCGGAAATGAGAATTGCTTTATTACGGTCCTGACCTTTCTACCTGTTTACATGACGTAAAAGGGCTGTTTTGTATACCACATCCGATCGCGATAACGTCGAAAAATGGGCGCTGAAAGGCAGGGGTTTATAGGCATGGAACGTGCCCCGATTTTTAAACAAACTATGGGAATTTTATTATATACACTGGGTGAGCCCAAAAGAACTGCTGGAATACATATACAAATAATAACTTTATTGATTTAGGTTAATTCGTTAATTAGAGTGACGCAGCCACTTACAAAGAGAGTTTACAAAAGGATTAATAAAAGAATCTCGACAAAAGCTAGAAAAGAATTTAAAAGAATAAGGAGAAGAAAATCTAGAAAAAAATTTAAAGAAAACTTGACAAGGAATAGAGGGTTTTAAACGCGACAAATTAAGAAAATGTGTATAGGGTATCACAAAATACATACCAGGTGAATAAAAAGTATGGAACCAATCGTTTTTTTCGTAAACTAAGCACTTTACGGAAAAAATAATTAGTGTAGCGTAAAGTACAATTAAAATGTGACCATTTATCAAGAATAACATTTTTCGAAATTTCTTTTAGTTTTCGAGTTCTGGAAAAAAAAAATTAATGGCAACCCACCATGGTAATTTTTTTAATTAAAGATTATGATCTAAAAATGACCTCTAATTAAATAAAATTGTTTTTTAGGCAGTACTTTTTTTAATTAATTGTTAAAGTTGCGTTCCGAGCTCATCACGAAGATTTTCCGAACTTAACTGAAGTGGTTGTTTCATGATTTCTATGCAGGTGCTTTGGGGTGGTTTCGAATCGACTAAAAATAGAAGAAAATGATTTGTTTTTATATTTTTTGATCCATCCGGAACCACCCCAAAGGACCTGCACCAAAAACCGGACTCTCCAACGATCAAAGTCATGAAACGACTCCTTCGTTCAAGTTCGGAAAATCTTCGTGATGGGCTCGGAACGCAACTTTAACAATTTATTAAAAAAAAAGTACTGACTAGAAAACAATTCTGTTTAATTAGAGGTCATTTTTAGATCATAATCTTTAATTAAAAAAATTACCATAGTGGGTTGCCATTTAAAAAAAAAATTTTTTTCCAGAACTCAAAAACTAAAAGAAATTTCGAAAAATGTTATTCTTGATAAATGGTCACATTTTAATTGGACTTTACACTACACTAATTATTTTTTTTGTAAAGTGCTTAGTTTACGAAAAAAATGCTTGGTTCCATACTTTTTATTCACCTGGTATAATTTTTCCTACTATCCATCATTCGAAGTACGAGTGGAAAAAACTCCATAAAAAAGCTGCATATTTCTTTTTTAATTATTACGATAATTATTTCAAAATCATTCAATCTTCAATTTTTTTGGTCTCTCTTTGTCAATGTTTATTGTGTTTCACGATTTCATGGTTTATCTTTTTTATTCGTTTCTCTTTGTTATTTTTATCATATTTTTCTGTCTTGTCATCTATTTTGTACTTGCTCTCTTCGTTTTTTCGAAAACAAGTAAATAATACCTACTTTGTCTGTCAAATTCGTTTATTTAAATCCTTTTTAATGTTTTCATTCCTTAATATTTTTTCATACAGGGCTATTCCAGCGAGTTGAAAAAGTCCATTAGTGATCTTTAAATGGAAAAATAAAAAAAAATTATATAGGACATTGATAGATACTACTCTAGTCCATCATAAAATTATTTTAAACCATAAAATTAATTTCAACTATACAGCCTGTCTTAAAAATAAGTTACAATACAAACTTGTGTTTTTTTTAAATGTAACACCGTATGTTTTTTGGCATTTATGGATGTAACCTTTTAAAACAATATTTTTACGCTAAACTTTTATTAGTCGATTTCGCTTAGTTTTAGAAATAAAACGTTTTTTTGACGAAGACATGCACTTTTAAAAAAATTATTACACAAAAACTAAGCTACTTCTGCAAAGATAAAAGTAGAGAATTTAAAGCTGTACCAATTTTTTATTGTTTTGCATTTGTAAAGATTAATAAATTAAGAATTTTGTTAAATAACTTTAAAAAATTAAATGGAATACCCTATTTTTCATTTTTGCATCTAATAGATTGATAAATTGTGTATCTAAAAAAATAAACTTTTAATATCTAGAATTGATAAATGAAAAGATATTTAACATTCAATATTAATTGTAGCAACAATGCCTATTAATATCTGAACATCATAGTAACCAAAGTAATTCCAGAGATTGTAAAAGTCGTTATAAATACTGAAATTCGAATTATTTTATTGTAAAAATAAAGAATAATGGATTCAGTTTAACTCAAATGTAATTATTAAGTGATATTTCTTCCATCTCTTGTGCAACTCTGCACTTTTTGGCTACTGAAACAAAAATAATTATTTTTTTTAATGTTTAAAGTTGAATATCTTTTTATTTATTGATTATAAACACCTAAAAGTAAATAATTTTAGAAAGACAATTTAATAATCTTTTAAATGGAAAAACAATAAATAGGGTGTTCCATTTACTTTATTTAAGTTATTGAACTTTTAACAAACGTCTTCATTTTTTATCTTTGCAAATGCAACACACTAAAAAAATGTTACAACCTTATAGCTTGTACCTTCTTCTTTGCAGAAGAAAAAAATTGTTCTAGCTGTCTTCGTTTTTGTATAATAAATTTTTAAAAAGTTTTTTCGTCAGGAAAACCGTCTTATTTTTAAGCAAAATCTTATTCTAAGCAAAATCGACCAATAAAAGTTTAGCTTAAAAACATTGTCATCAAAATCTACGTCCAAAAACGCTAAGAAACATATGTTTCATTTAGAAAAACAAAAATTTGTTTTGGAACTTATTTTTGAGACATGCTGTATAGTTGAAAATAATTTTAGGCGATGGACTAGATTAGTATCTATCAATGTCCTATATAATTTTTTTTTAATTTCACCATTTAAAGGTCACTAATAGATTTTTTTCAACTCGCTGGGACAGCCTGTACGAGTATGTTTAAATGTGAAAGTTGGTTTTATTTCATTTTTGGACATTTTTTTGTAATCTTTCAACAATATTAATTAAAAAAAATTAAAAGCGGTTTGTTCTTTCTTACTAAATTTAGCTTTAAATAACAAATATTAAAACTAGTGAACTCATGTTTTATTATGATGCACAGATTTCCAATTGGTCTTGCTATAGCACAGTATTTATCTTTTTATTTAAAATTGTCAGATTAATTTACATAGTCTTGATTAAGGACACTTAAAAAATTGTGTGCGTTATTAAACAAATTTGTTAGTAACTCTCGCTATTATTGTCACAAAGCAACATCGTCAGAGAATTTATTTTACGCCATTACCAAACACCCATCTTCCTGTGTTCAATTAGTGAACAATGGACATCCCACCGTCCTCACTCCATGTCCATAAATAATTTTTGTTATGATTTTAGTAGTGTTTCGATCGCCCCCGCTTTACTCGCGCTGTTTTTGTATTAAAATTCTGTGTGAAGAACGTTCGCAACGGTCAATGGCTAAATAACCGACAGCAATAAGTAACAGACTCTGTATTTATCTTGTTAGTTTAAAGAGCCCACTTGCGATTATTAGCGCGGTAGTTATAAATTAATCGCCTGAAATGGGTTTTTTCTGTTGCAGATCAATGGGGATACCATCGGCAAGGGTCATGTCAGGCTGGTTTCAGCGCCGCCATAAACTCGGTAAGTGCTCGACGTTTATTAATGGGAATTTTAATTGAAAAACTATTTTTTTAAATTAATTTACTGTAATGTAGTGTAAAGTGGGCTAGTATTTTAATTGAGGACATCAATTAACGATTTTTTGATTTGCCAGTGGGAAATTAAAAGTTAACAGTAAATATTGTAATCAAAAAAAAAAATTTGAACGCTGCAACTTATTTTACCTATTATCTAATTTTAGTATGTAACATATCCACATTTTTTCAAAAGTGAAGGCAAGAATCAGAGTAATTTTCTTGCGTACTTGCTTTTCTTGCTTTTATATCAACCTTCAATGTAGATTACTATTAAAAATAATTTCTCTATATAAAGAAATAAAAAAATGTGGTGTCACTAGCAAAAAATCATTTGAGTTCAAGTTATTTAAATAAGATTAAAAGCAGTATAAAACTGCGTCAAAAGTTTTACGTCAGTCACCCTATATAAAATATACAATAGAAATAGTTTGTTATGACATGAACATAACTGACTACTGATTTGCATTATGTGTTTGAAAACTTATTTCTATTGTACTTTTCAGTTTTCAGTTTGTAATGAGCTTATATCAGTCTAAACCCCTTAAAATAGGCAATACATTATACTCTTTACAGCAGCCACGTTTATTTGTTTTTTTCCCACGATAGATTGAACTTTCTAAATAATATATAGTTATTTATTATACAAGACGATAAAGAAATTGTTTATCTACGAGTGAAAAGGTTAAGTTTACGAGTGACAAAGTCACGAGTGGACTTTTTTCACGAGTAGATAAACAATCTTTATCGTCGTGTATAATATTTCGTTTTATTTTGTACGCACCTACCAGAATTTCTTGAATATAAACAGTAGATAAAAATTACTTTATTTTACTAGACAATAAAATTCTACTTTATCAACTGAAATTTGTTGATAAAAAATAAAGACTAGATAAAAATTACTTTATTTCACTAGACGATAAAAAACTACTACTAAAATTAGGTGATAAAAGCACTCTTTAACATTGAGTACAAAATAAAAAAACATTAAAATTGGCAGTAACAAACCAAAAGATTGTATTTTTCGAGTAGCAAGTGTTTTCAACACCGAAGACGAAAGGATTCATTTTTCTGTTTATTTATGGTATTTTAATACTTAAAAAAGTTTAAACCATCTCAGAAAAAACAATTCCTAATCTATAAATTTGTAAAAATATAAAAATAGCGTTTTCATGACTATTGACTTGGAAAGTCCAATTGAAAATAAAATATTTATTATCTCAAAAATAAGATTATAGAAATTCTTGTATGTACATACTTGTTAAATGTAAAATTAAGAAAATTCAAGTTGCATAACTGAAATAAATGATTAAATGATATTTATTGAAATAACTAATATATCAATTTGCATAATTATTTATATCAAAAATGACAAGGACAAGAATTTCATATTAAAAAGAATTAAGTAAACCAAAACAACTCATGATTCTTATTGATAGGTAACCTTCTTATTAACAGCTTGTGAGGGTTTATAAGTCTTAAAAAGTATTATTTTTAACTTAATAACTTTGAAAAGCTAGATAAACCATTATAAAATTGTTCCATCCAGTAACTGTTGAAATAAAAGTTACACATACTTCGCGGTAAAAAGTAGTACCGAGCCAAATTTGATTTTTCCTTCAAAGTGTATTTACAATATACAATACAATACAATATTTATTCATACAATTTCATTTGAAGAATACCAACGTAACAGTATGTAATAAACATTCCCCTTTCAGTGATTTTAATGTTTCAAATAAATTTAAATAATAATAATAATAATTAATTAAAAAAGTTCAATATATCCTTGGAAAATCTATACCGCCTTGTATGTTTGAAACAAAAGGGCTTTTTGGTTAGAAATCATCAAGGAATTAATTATTTTTAAAATAATCCAGGAAATTATCATTTTTTCCTTATTTTTAATAAACACCCAGTCGACTCATTTCCACTAACCAAATGCTGTTTTTATGACTTTTCAAATAACTAAAAAAGTAAAAGACTCAATGGATGAGTTCAATAAAACATTTAATGGGAGAAAAATGTATATTATTATGCAATTTGTAATTCCAAATAAAGAAATATCAAGTGGTTATTTGTGAGAAGTTAAATGTTGCAAGTAGACAGATCGGAATCGTTTCAAATAGCAAATAAAACATGCATTCTATTCTATGATAGGCATTTGTAAAAGTGTAAGTAGAGCATCATTAAAATCACATTCACTGCATTCACTTAGTTAACAGAAATACATAAATACTCGAAATTTTCAAAGTAACAAACTGAAACGAAAAGAATTCAAGTTTGTTAAGTAACTAGAAAAAAAGGAGATTGTCTTGGTCTTGGATGGAAAACCTCTTAACTTTATTTTTATTATTCTAATGTTGGAGGCCTGTTCAGTGAATAATTCCCATCATATCGCATTTCCCCGATAAAATACCAGACGCGGTAATTTTCACCACCGTTCTATAGGGTGTTATTTAAAAGCACTCATCTAGAGTGGCTCGATAAAAACCAGTAATCATTCCGGGACTCCCAAGATGTCGTCGAACATCGAACAATTAGTCAGCAGATGGCCGCGCATTCCCAAAAAGGCAACAATTCCGAACCTCCCACATAACTTATCGTCAACTCGAAACGATTTGTAAGTTTCACCATTTTTTCGATGGTTTCTCGGAACGTGCAAGAATCAGTATGCCAATGCCGTATTCTTATACGGTCGAAGACAATAGGCGCCGGAACGCTTTTTGTAAACCGCTCACATATTCTGTGTCAGCGGACATCATAGACATGAAAAAAGTGATGGAATACTGCACGGCGACAATCAAAGCAAATTGCCATGAAATACCGCCCGGATTACGAGTCAATTACATTATTTTTATTGCTGGCTTTGGCGTTCATTTTTTAGCCCTTCCAAGCGTTCCGCGGAAACATTTCTCCAGGATTTCTTGAGGACTTTATGCAAATTTGCCTGCGGTATGTTACTATTAACAAAATTCTCAATAAATTAAAAAGTACACAAATAAAGCTGATTTTCTTATCACGAATCTTAATTTTATTCTCCGATGCGATAGTCAATTCTAGACATTTATACAGTATGATGAAAAAAAGGCGCCCATGTTAACGTTATAAGTGATCTTTTATTAAAGAGGAATTCGAAGACCAAAATTGGATTTGTGCTCTTATCAGTAAGATATAGACTTTCCTTTTTAGAAAAGAGAAATCTATACAGGGGGCGCCAGAACTCGCGCCCCAGAGAAAATTTTTAAGTAAGTTTAGATACCAGGAACATGAAAAAAATGTTTAAAAAATTCTATCTGTCAAAAAATTTTGACATTTATTTTTTGACATTTGACATTTTTTATATGTATTTAATGATACTAATGATCTTGTATATGTTTTTTACAATTATTTAGTAAAGGTACAAAAACTTTGCCAATAAAAGCCACAAATAACATTGAACAGAGTTACAATTTAGGATAAAGCTTCCTTGTTTCCTCTTTTAGCCTATAGCAAAAAAACTTGAAAAATTATTTTTGCAACAGAAATAAATAGAGTCAAAGTGCAAACTTTAAACCCTCATAATTGCGAAATTTTTATAGATAAAATTTTTTTAGCATTTTTTCCATGTTCCTGGTACCATACCTTATATGGCATTTTTCTCTGGGGCGCGAGTTCTGGCGCACCCTGTATAATTAACAGTTTTAAAATAATTTCATTGTTAAATTCTAGAATTTGATATTGTTGACGGTGTTCTTAAAAAAAAATGTGTAAAAAGTCTATTGAAATAAACTTAGTTATTGAAGATGTTTGGATACCATTTCTTGGCTCCAAAGAAAATTTATCAATGTTGCAACATTGCAAATATCCTAAGATACAGAAAATGTCCAAGTAATATTCAATTATTGGAAACGATAGCAACAAAAAAAATCAATTTTCAATGTTGTTTGTTCTGTGAAATTTGAACGATTAAAGTCAAAAAGGTTTCCTAGATACGAAAAATACCTAAGTGAAATAGTTTTTTAGTAAAAGAAATTTGTGCAATTTTGCCGCTTTGTGCTGTTAGACAAACTGTTTAAATTTTAAAAAGAATCTATTTAGACTATTTTTGGAATGATGGTCACAATGTTTCAATAAAAAAGGACGTGCCTGTCTCAATCGTGGGCGCCTTTTTTTCATCACCTTGTATAAAAACAAAAAAATATGATGCCCTGTTTAAATCTTCCAATTTCTTTATCTACAGGGTGTGTCAGAACTCGCGTCCTTGAGAAAAATTTCAAGTAGGATAAGATACCAGGAACATGGAAAAAATGTTTAAAAAAATCATATCTGTGTGTCAGAACTCGCGTTCTAGAGAAAAATTTCAAGTAAGATAAGATACCAGGAACATGGAAAAAATACAATCTGTCAAAAAATTTGACATTTATTTTTTGACATTTTTTTATGTTTATTTAATGATACTATGATCTATATGTATATACCAGGTGAATAAAAAGTATGGAACCAAACATTTTTTGCTTAAACTATTTATTTCTTGAAAAAACTAATTGATGAGTGATAAAGTACTATAAAAACGTGATGATTTAACAAGAATAAAAAATTTCGAAATTTCCTTTTGTTTTTGAGTTCTACAAAAAAAAATATTTTTTTAAATGGCAACCCACTATAAAATCATTTTTCTCATAAAAGCTATACTCTAAGGATTACAACTATCTGCTTTATATTTAATTTTTTCAAAAAAAATTTTTTCACATAAATTGCAATTTTGACAAAAAAAATCGCATAACTCAAAAACAAAACAAAATTTCGTTCTGAAAATAGGATCACATTTTTTATATTACTTTAATTTATATTAATTATTATTTTCTGGAGGCAAATGATTAAAAAGAATAAAACCGCTTGGTTCCATACTTTATATTCAGCCTGTATGTATATGTGTATATGTTTTTCTTTTATAATTAATTAGAAAAAGTAAAAAAAATTGCCAATAAAAGCCACAAATAACATTTAATTTAGTTACAATTAATTTAGGATACAGCTTCCTTGTATCTTCTTCTAATAGCCTGTAGCAAAAAAACTTACAAAATGGTTTTTCCAACAAATAAATAGCGTCAAAGTGCAAAATTTAAACTCTCATAACTTCGAAATTTTTATAGATAATTTTTTTTTAATATTTTTTCCATGTTCGTGGTGTTTTACCTTATATGACTTTTTTCTCTGTGGCGCAAGTTCTGGCGCACCCTGTATAAAACCTTTTTTTCATTTTTTTATAATTCGACTGCAATATGCTAAAAAAATGTTATAAAAGCGCTAGAGTTGTACTTTTTTCTTTTGAATTGTATTTTTTTATTTATTATTCGTAGATTGTGTGTAATAAATTTTCAAGAAGACTAGGTATATTTTAAAAACAGCAAAATCGACTAATAAAAGTTTAGTTTAAAATCATCTAAACTGAAAACTGCTTCCAAAAATGCCCCAATATGTGTTTTTTGTTTTGTTCAAAACTGAACCAATCTTTTTTTCTTACATTTTATTCATGAATTTTTCATTAGTACAGTTAAACTTCTATATAGTGGGCACTTCAAGATGTACAGAGTGTCCCAAGTTTTAGAACCGGCGCAAAAATAAATATTTCTAATTGATTAAAAAAGAATTTTGATTGTGTAACCGATAGAGGATTAGATACACTTTGATTTAATTTTTTGATATTGTACAAAATTTTTAGGTATGGCAGTGAGATCTTAAAAATTAAATTTAGGAAAAAAATTTGATTAATTGGAATTTTTTCTACATGATAAAATTCCTTGATTTTTTCTGATGGTAACCGTGAATAATGTAAAAGTTGATAGATTTTGAGTAATTAACATTTTAATATTGAAAATTGGGAATTCTGGTATTTATGGCCAAGTTTGAGATGATGTGCTACTATGCATTATTATATGCATAATAAAGCGGAGACTTCACCATATCTTTTTCTTTTTATAAGAACTTCTGATCAGATCACCAGTTACCGCAAACCTTCTCATAAATTATTCCAAGTTTCAGATTTTCAATATTAAAATGTTAATTATTCAAAATCTATCAAAAAAATCAAAAAATTTTATAATGTAGAAAATATTCCAGTTAATTAAATTTTGTTTTTCTCCAATATTTACATATTTCTGAGGTTTCACTGCCATACGATAAGAATTTTATTCAATATCAAAGGATCGAATTATTAATCCAAGAGGATAGATCGTTTAGACTATAAAAATAAATTCTTTTTTAATCAGAAATATTTATTTTTACGGCGGCCCTAAAACCTGGAACATATCTCACATCATATCTATCGTCATTTCTGTCATTTTTCACAATGTTTTTCTGCATGGCTCCAAATTTTTTTACGCAGAAATCAAATGTTTCTGACCTATTTCGACAAAACTAACTTTTGTCACTACTGCTGAAAGGAGTTTTTTTAATTAAAATAAAGGTCAGGTTGGGTCAAATTATTATATTTTTTAATATTGAATTACATTTCTTTTTTTTGTCTTCGGGCTTGTAAATGTCAACCACCATGACTTCACGTTACTAATTAATATACGAATCCTGTTAAATAAAGAAATTTCTGTTTTCAAAGGTTCTTGAGAAATTAAAAAACCTCATTGTTTAGTTTAGTTTCTTTTAGAAACCAATAAAACTTTTAAATAAAATGAACTTTATGTCTTGCTTCAAGAACTAAATCCTCGTGCCATAAATGTACCGCATTCGTAATGTACCTAAGTAACTATATTATTTACGATTGTTAACTTGAATGGTCATAAATTTATGCGACAATGAGAATGTAATTAGGATAAAATGGTGAAATTAGACTAAATTTTATGATGAAGCTGTAAATCAGAAGCTTCAAAAAGGTCGACTTCTAGTAGATGTTTTTTTTGTTGGGAAATTTTACTATTTTGCCATAAATCATTCAAATTTTATGATTTTTCTTTACAAATTGTGTAAGATGACAGAATGCAGATTTCTTTTGGCCCTAAATTTGTGGGTAGGGCCCAGTTACCGTTTTTAAATGTATTTTTTAATTTGAAGATTAGATTTTAACTACAGAAAAAATATTATATCATGTACTGCTTGCTTTGAGAAGGAAAGTTGTGCAAAGGATTTTTTGTTTTATTCAAAATTGAAACAACCTTTTTTCTTATATCTTATTCATCAATTTTCCATTAGTATAGTTGATCTTCTATGTAGTGGACACTTTAAGATGTAGATAAACATTTTACAGAGAGCCAAATCTAGAATTTAGGATTGTTTCAAATTTTTTTATTAAAAACTCATAGAGTAGTTAAGCTTTGCCAGTTTGGGTCTAACTGTTAACTCGGGCAGTTTTCATTGATTTTACATCTTTATCTTAATGTATTCTGAGCGCCTATTTGTTACAAGCTATGCACTTCAAGATTTACTCTTACGATTATGTGACAACTTATTTAAATATTTCCACGACTTGAATTATGTGTTTCAATGCACATTTGCTTCATTTTCCTCCAACACAATATCGCTAATTAAATGGAATGAAAAATTTCAGTGTGCGAGGTAATTCCGTCAAGTCCTTCAGTCCCCTTCTCTTTCTGAATAAATTACATTACTTAATTAATAATTGCTATTATAAATTTATCATTTAATCTAGTTATGACAAGCTAATTCACTGTTAATTCGAGTGCATTTAGGTTGATTGAAACTTCCCGTTTTTTCCTTATTTACCAGTTCACGTTAGAAAATGTAATTAAAATTCCATCTATGTTCCCATTCAACGGTACACGTCGTCAAAAATGGGATTAATAGTGCATTTTCCCGTGATGTAATAATCATAATGCATTTTCTAGGGTGGAGCCACTTTATTTCCCTAACGATGCAGTGTTTACGTTCGTGAAATTCTCTAAATACTACTAACGACCACTACATGAATAACAATTAGCGATAAATGTTGCTCAAGTTTGAAGAATTCCGGATAAAATCGCAGTCGATTATGTCTGTTGGAGCGGTTGTAAGAGTCGTCGATGTTATTTGCTCGTATGTAGGAGTTCTTGAGAGCCGACAATGCGTATGTACTGTGTTCGACTTTAACTTATGGAGATTTGATTCAATGCTAAACAGCGTAATGTTATTGGAGCGAATACGTATCATATACAAAAGTTTTTACGGCCCGGAGTAACGTGCACGCTCTCCGGTGTATTTAAATGGACCGGAGTCGGTCGTGCCGGATTTTTATTTGTTCTTAGATTCGAGGACTAAAAGAATTGTCTTGCTAGGACAGTACACGAAAATAACGTGAACATATCTCAAGGGAAAAAAATCTGTAGCATTAGCTACATGAAAAAAAATACAATAAATTTTGTATTATTTTGTCCGTATTTACGGATTTATCGTCAGTCTAAAAGGACCATAATTTTAAAAAGAAATTATATTATAAAAATAACAATCAAAAAATGTTGTTTATAACAAAGTTAAGAATTTTATCAATAAATCAACTTTTCATTTAAAACATTGGTAACAATTAATTCAAAGGAAAGAAATCTATGGCTATATGAAAAAAATTCATAAATGCATTGTTTTGTCCGCATTTACCGATTTACGGCCACTCTAAGTTGTTCATAATTTTACAAAAAACTTATATTTTAAAAACAACAAGCAAAGAATTTTATTTGTAACAGATGATAGATATAAATAAAATTTTCAATATAAAAACTTGGAAACTCAAAGTGAAGAAATTTATATCTATATGAAACAAATCTATAAATTTTGCATTGTTTTGTCCATACATTCCTTTTTGAAGGGCTTATAAATTAAAAAAATCTTATATCCTAAAAATGACTGGCAAAAATTTTTATTTATAACGGATGAGGTTTAGAATTTTTATCAATAAATCAAATTTCAATGAAAAAATCGGTAGCAATTAATTCAAAAGAAAGAGATCTATAGCCACATAAAAAAATATAACTTAATGCCTCTTTGAAGGACTCATAATTTTATAAAAATCTTATATTCTAAAAATGACAAACACAAAATTTCGTTTATAACAGATGAGGTTTAGAATTTTTATCAATAAATCAAATTGCAATATAAAAATCGATAGCAATTAATTCAATAAATAGAAATCTGTAGCTACATGAAAAAAAAATTATATATTTTGCATTATTTTGTCCGCATTTACAGATTTTGCGCCAATCTAAACTTTACAAAGAACTTATATTCTAAAAATAATAACAAGTAAAAAATTTTGTTTAGGTATAACAAACGAGGTTAACACTTTTATCAAAAAATCAAATTTGTAATTAAAACATTGGTAACAATTAATTCAAAGGAAAGTAATCTATTAGTGTGTGAAAAAACTTAATAAATTTTGCATTATTTTGTCCGTATATCCAGATTTTGCGTTACTGCCACTCTAAAGTATTCATAATTTTACAAAAACTTATTTTTTAAAAACGATAAGCAAAAAATTTCATTTATAATTTATAGCAGATAAAGTTAAGAATTTTTTTCAATAAATAAAATATTTATATAAAAAATTGGAAACTCAAAGAGAAGAAATTTTTATCTACATGAAAAAAATCATGAAATTTTACATTGTTTTGTCCATACATTCCTCTTTGAAGGGCTCATCAATAAAAAAAATCTTATACCCTAAAAATGACAGGCAAAAAATTTCATTTATAACAGATGAGGTTTAAAATTCTCATCAATAAATCAAATTTTGAATGAAAAAATCGGTAGCAATTAATTCAAAGGAAAGAAATCTAAAACTACATGAGGAAAAAATTATAAATTTTACATTATTGTCCACGCAGTATACAGTTTTGCATTACTGCGACTCTAAAGAGCTCATAATTTCACAAAAACTTAGTATATTCTAAAAACGAGAAGCAAAAATTTTTTATATGTAACAGATGAGGTTAAGCATTTTTATCAATAAATCAAAGTTTCAATAACAAAATTGGTAGCAAGTAATTTGATAAGTATCTAAATGAATTAACGCAGGAGATATATTTTTTTTGTTTGTTTTAGTTACTTACGATTTAGCCTATTTCTTAGTGTAAATAATGCTTATTTTAAGCTACTCGTATTTCAATGCAGAAAACGCAAAAATTTCTTTAGTTGAATTCTTTGTCATTTTAACATTTGGTAAATTTTTTAAACTTTTAACTGTCAAAGGATTGGTTTGGAGCGCTGTAAAAGTGCTTCAGAGCTTACACCTGACATATGGGAGCAATGGGTAATCTGGTAGTCATATTACCACATCCATGCAATAATTTTCTGAGCGAGATTGATCCCATATGGGAGACGAGTAGTTGAAGACATCCATCAACAACAAAAACGTGTGCTTATTTTTAATGACTCATTTTAAGCAGCTTCTAAAAATTATCGACTAGACTAACGAAACAAGTCTTCTCTTTTATTTCTTATTTTGGTTTTAATTTTTTTTGGATTTATTTGCAAAAAAGACTAACCTGGAGGAATCTTCACAAACTACTTTGATAATCTTTTTTCTCGGTTTTATCTACTCACCAGTATGTTTACTCCACTACAGAGTTTATTTTAAGTCAAGTATTTCAATGAAAAATATCGATGGAATTCATTGTGATGGTTTAAATTTGACGTAAGAACAACATTTGGAGAGTAAACACTACAATGTCAATTTAAACATTGATACACCTGTCCAAACCATGTTTCTACATCAGTTTTGGTTTCTTTAATCTTTCAGTAAAACCAACACACATTCCATCATTTGCGATTAAGTGAATGTGAATATTGTTATCATAAAAAAATCAAAAATTTCCTACGCGGATATCATTTTGCATGTGAAGGGGCTCGTCTCGTATCCGAAGAATTCCATCCAACATTAATTAACGTCATTTTCTTTTCCATTTCAGGTCGGAGACCGCCTTTTCATCGGTTCGCCGGGCAGTTGGTATTGGCAAGGTAAAGCTTCCTCCTTTTCATCAATTTACTTAGTGTTTCCTTTCAAGCTTCTTGTTCTGTTTTACAGGCTTCTAGTTGAAATAGCGCGCCAGATTTTAGTTTTTTTATCAATTGTTGAACCGATGAAATTTATTGTTTACATTTGCACAATTGGTGTGTTTCAGGACAAATGTATTCCGTTGATGCTCACGCCACGTTTGAATTTAAACCTACGCTATTCTCCGCGACCTACGGCGCTGAAGGTATTGAAAGCATAAAACATTTAAAAACAACAACAAACAAACAAAACAACAACAAAGCTCATAACTAAAATTAATGTAGCGATTCGGTGCAGGAAAGTGAGAGTCGCTATACTAATTAATGCATAATCTAAATTAATTTCAATTAATCGTATAACCGTTTAACAAAATCGAGCCGGATTAAAACTATAGACAGCAGATGGTCATTTAACACTTCATCTCTTCATCACTGCGAGGATTCATCCGCTTTACTGGCGACAAACAACACAATTTTTAGTTTTCAGGTTTAGTTTCAGCTAAGGGGATCAGCAACGCTTCAGTAACATATTAATTTTTGTATTAATGTTATTAAATCGGTGAAAAACGTGGACGTTTTAGGGTGGATTTACGCCATTTTCACAACAAAACACTAAACAACATTTTTTCTTCTCCTCTAATTTTCTATTTGTTTCACGATTTTCACCATTTACGCATTTTCTCAATACTTAAAAATTGTTTTTTATTTTTTTTCCCTAAGTTCATAAATATTTTTACCTTGGTTTTTAATCTTTACATTTTTTTGATTATTATTATTAATAAACACGAATAATGCAGAAAACTGTTCAAAAGTTTGGAAATAATTTAATAATTATTATACATATTTTATACAGAATTTTTATCTAAATTATTTGTTAATTTTTATTTCTTTTTTAGTTTCTTTAAAAATTTTATTTTTTTCTTTACTATACAGGTGTTTTCACATTGTCCCTACTGTTTTTAATAAACATATCTATTAATGTTCCAAAAAGAAAAAAAAATGGTTTCAGTTCTCCCAATAGAAACTCAAAGTATTTGGAAACATTTTTTTTTGTATTCTAACTTAAGTTAACTTTTTTCACTTTTTTGTATTTCTTACTTTTTTTGTTTTTTAGATTAAATATGTTTCAAATTCGGTGGAAGCATCCTTTTCTCAAAGTGGGGCTTTTTAATATGAATAACGAAGGGTAAATAAAAAATTCAAAGTCAATCCCACAGGTTTGAATTTAACTTCGATTAAACCAAAAAATATATTTTTTTCCAAAATTTAAACAAGTGGTGTCTGTCGTCTTCTTGTCTAATAAAATTTCTCTAAATTGCCTTTTACTTTCTTTTTCTTCCTAAGTTCATAGACATTTCTTTGAATATTATTAATAAACACGAATAAACTTCTAAATAATTGTAATACATATTTTATACGGTATTTTTATGTAATTATTTCTTAATTTTTATTTCTCTTTTAATTTCTTTGTATTAGTTCTATTAAATATTCTTCACTATTTTTTTAAAAACCTATTTTTTTCTTTACTAAACAAGTGTTTTCACTTTGTACCCACTGTTTTTAATAAACATACAGGGTGTTAAAAAAGACTGTAAAATATTTCAGTATAGATCAAAACAAACAAAAAAGTCCGCAAAGTAACGGTTTCGGAGATATCGAAAATTGTTCATTTTTTGAAATATTTATTTGCAATCTGTTCAAACAAAACGTGCGATCAAAAAAAATAAATTAGAGTAGGCGGTGATTAAAGTTCTTCAGATGCGAATCCTGATTTTTGACATCAAAAATCAGTGGAAACTTTGACAAGTGAGCGTTTTATTCATTTTGAGTGAAATAATGTTCACTTTAGAGCAGAAAACTTGTATTGCTGCAAGTTATTACAAAAATGTTGTACAAGACGAATGGTTATTTTCACTTTCAGTTTGTGTGGAAAATTTCCAGCCCAGATTCCCAGCCAACGTGTTGCCAACTGTAGAATAGTTAAGACTTTTGTTTATTTTGGTCCATACTATTACCTCCTTAAATATTTTAGAATCTTTTTTAACACCCTATACACTACTATACAGGGTGCGCCAGATCACGCGCCCCAGAGAAAATTTTCAAGTAAGGTAAGATACCAGGAACATGAAAAAAATGTTTAAAAAATTCCATCTGTCAAAAATTTTTGACAAATGACATTTTATTATATCTATTTAATGATACTGATGATATTGTATATGTTTTTTTACAATTATTTAGTAAAGGGACAAAAATTTAGCCAATAAAAGCCACAAATAACATTGAACAGAGTTACAATTTAGGATACAGCTTCTTTGTTTCCTCTTTTAATAGCCTATAGCAAAAAAACTTGGAAAATTATTTTTCTAACAGAAATAAAGTCAAAGTGCAAACTTTAAACCCTCATAACTTCGAAATTTTTATAGATAATTTTTTTTTTAACATTTTTTCCATGATCCTGGTATCTTACTTTATATAGCATTTTTCTCTGGGGCGCGAGTTCTGGCGCATTCTGTATGTTGGTGTTACAAAAAAAAATGGTTTCAGTTCTCCCAATAGAAACTCAATGCATTTGGAAACATTTTTTGTATTTTAATTTAGTTAACTTTTTTCACTTTTTTCTGCATTTCTTATTTCTTAGATTAAATATTATTTTTCACATTCGGTGGAAGGTTAAATAAAATTCTAAGTCAATCCCACAGGTTTAAATTACCCATCGTTATTCATAAATATTTTTCATTCTATTTAAAAAAACAATATAATTTTCACTCACTGTTATTATAAAAAACAAACTGTGTTAGAAGTATTGGTAAAGAAATCATTGGAGCCCAATAGAGACCTAAATGTTTGGAAGCATTTTTCTGACACTGAAATTTTAGCTAAACACTTTTTTCCCAAGTTAAAGTTAAAGTTATTTCTGTAACACCTGTATGTAGGAAGGTTCTTGTTTCACATACACGAAATTGTCTTCTTCACATTTATTGTAGCAAAGTTTCATTTCATTTATTTCACACTTATCAAAGTTTAATCACCCATCCACCCAAATATCCACGTTTTTGCATTTCACTTACCCCAACCTCGTCAAAGGTGTCGGTAAACCGTTAATCACACAGGTAAACCATTAATCCGAAACCGAGTAATCCATTAACTCGTCACCATTTGCCTCTTCCTCATCTGACCAAAGAGCTTCCTTCCAGGCCAAGTCCACCAACAGAGTCTCGAAACGCGCCCTGCAGTGTTCGCCACCACCGAGGGTACGGAAAAAGACGACGACTCCTACATGGGTTACTCGACCATCGTGGGCGACTTTCTGGGTAATGGCGAAGAAGGCATCGCTGTGGGTATGCCCAGAGGGAACAATCTCAAAGGAAAAGTACTCTTGTTCACCATGAATCTCACCAACTACGTTCAACATTTCACCAGTGACCAAATCGGGTCGTACTATGGGTATGCCCTCGCGGCTTGCGATGTTGATGGTGATGGTAAACTGGATTTGATCGTGGGGGCACCCATGTACACAGTGCAGAATAACAAAGACAAATACGATGTGGGCAGGGTCTATGTTATCTACCACGAAAGCGATAGGGTAATTAGGGAAAATGATTGGGGCGTTTTTGACTGTGTCTTGTAGGGTAGATTTGTCGCCAACTATGTCATCGATGGGTTCAATTCCAAATCCAGGTTTGGGCAAGCTGTAGCCTCACTCGGAGATATCAACCAAGACGGATTCGGAGGTACTCCTGGTACCACAAAATTACAAATTTCACAAATTTGAAAATTGTAGATTTCGCAGTCGGGGCCCCCTACGATGGTACTGAAAATCGCGGTGCTGTCTACATCTACCATGGTTCGAGCAAAGGAGTACGCAAGAAGTTCTCTCAAGTCATTTTCGCCGAAGATGTAGCCGTTTCCTTAACAACTTTCGGATTTTCCATAACCGGAGGAATGGATTTGGACAATAACCAATATCCAGACATGGCTGTTGGTGCTTATGAATCCAACAAAGCTTTCTTCTTCAGGTTGGTACTCTTGTTGCCTAATTTTAGTACAATTTGTGTCTTTAGAGCGCGTCCGGTCATCAGTGTTGAAGCTTCAGTCAAGTTTCTCACCCATAACAAGTTCATTGATATCACTAGTCCTGATTATACCCTTCGAAGTGATGGTAGTACTGCGACCAAGACCCAAATCCAGTTCTGTAGCAGGTACTATGGAAAAGGAATACCAAACTCCCTAAGTACGTCAATAGATTATTTAGAGTGTTTCTTTCTCACATGGAAATTGTAGATTTGGGTGTTGAGTACATTTTGGACTCGAAGAAGTTGATCAACTCACGAATGGGTTTCGTGGATGATGAAGGGCAAAGCAGGAAAAATGCGACAATAACAATGTTGAAGGGACAAGACTTGAAATGTACAAATCCTATCGACGTTTATGTCAAGGTAAAAACTAATTCGACGATCGAGTTTGTGTTTGACTTTTTTTTTAGAGCGAAATCCGCGATAAACTCACCGCTTTGGTGGTCGAAGCTAGATACTGGATGCGAGACGACCGAGACCTCACACCCTCAAACCTCCAACAACTACCTCGCAACCCCCGTTCATTCCTCACACCAGTCCTCGACCTCAACTCACCCCCATCCAAGAAAGATTCAATCAGCATACAAAAGAATTGCGGTTCAGATAACATCTGTATCCCGGATTTGGTTATTTCCGTAACACCGTAAGTAACAAACTCGTTTCAAATTTCTCCTCAATATCTTCATTTCCAGGAGCGTCCAAGAGTACTACTTGGATTCGGGCGAAAACTTTTATTTGAACATTTCCGTGACAAACAATGGAGAAGACGCATTCGAATCAACTGTTGAAGTTAAATACCCCGACGGCTTTTTCTATATTTCCAGTCAGGATATCCAAGTGGTGTCGCATGTGTTGTGTAGTGCGTCCGAAAACTTCACCATCAAGTGCGATATTGGTAACCCAGTGCCTTCTAACAAAGTCGTTCACTTTAAACTCCTGTGGCAACCCAACTATGCCAAAGAACTACCTTCGAATCTCTTCTTTGAGGTTGCTGTCAATAGCACCAATGAGGATTTACCCGAAACTCGGTACAATAACAAGCAGAAAATCGGGATTTCGATTCTTTATGATGTGATACAAGAAATTCGGGGATGGTCAATACCCAACGAAGTTTTATTCACTCCGAGTTCGTCTCTCTACGCCGCCGACATCTCCAATCAGACTCATCGCACCTCACCTGAAAACCGCCTGTCTGAAGACGTGATCGGTCCTCAGGTTTGTAATGCCTTTTTTTCTTATATTTATTCTTTAAACCGGGCGCCACCAACTTTTCCTAAAAGTTAGAAAAGAACTATTTGGAGATGTTATATAGGTCTACATTACATAAGAGTGCCTTTCCGACCAGCTTTTATACAGTGGAGAGGAATGGGGAGGTTCGATTTAATTAAACACAGGTGATTGAAAAGAGAAATTTATTGAGGAACTATAACAACAGATAAAACAAGTAATTTTACAAAGAAATTCTAACTTGGACCTAGTGAACCCTAGCCCTTAGAGAAGAGGTCCTCCGTGGGTGAATTTGAGGGGAGAAGTCCCGTCGGTTGTTTTTCCTGAAGAGGTCCAGGAAATGATACCACCTGGAAGAAGTCCCAGATGTTAAGCCCTTACCACGGAAGAGATCCCGTGGCCCGTGTCCAGTGATGAACTCGGCTCCCAGAAGATGTCCTGGGGTAGGTGTGGTTTAACGACGGAAGAAGCTCCCGTCGACCGTATTCTTTGAAGATGTCCAAAGAGTACAGTCCTTCAGAAAAGGTGCTGAAGTTATTCCACCAACAGAGGTCTTAGTGATTTCGTCCGAAGAGGTCCGGAAGGAGACTCAAATGAATCTGCCGGTGTGGCGGCCTGTTCTTCTTTATATACCCTTTGAAGTCTTTTTTTATACTTGAATTTATCTGAGGGCACTTCTCATTGGTCTATTTTAGCGGTTCTTTTAAATAAAACACAAACACAACATATTGTTTATTCAAAGAATTCTTACACCATTTAATTAATTAATTGTTTGGAAAATATGCTACACATACAACGTTTTTAGTTAGTTAGTGATTTATTGGGCTATTCTCTAAAAATCTGCTATAGTCTATAAGCTGGTATATTCCATAGCTAATAGAGCTCTGTATATAAATTTTTTAAAGTCCTTATAGAATCGTATCAAAATTGGTATTCTCTAAGCGTCTATGTAAACATTCGAGTTATAGCGCTGTAATTACCCTAAAGTCTGTTTTTTATTAAGTGGAAATGTCAAACAGTCTTAACAAATTTATTCATGGTAATTTTTGGATGTTGGCAGTTCCAGTTTTTAATTTAATTAATAAAAAATGGCATTCAGCAAAAAAATCGTCTAAGAAAATTTAGAAATGAAAACACAAAAACGGGAACAAATTGAGTATCGCGAACAGTTTTTGGAAATTTGAAGACGAAAAGTCAGAAAAAGACTACCGCTAAAATTTAGACACAATTTGTAATGTAAATTTACTATACATTCTCTAATTTTTAGTAAGAAATTAATGAGAATACAACATAAACATCAAAGAGAAAAAAACGTAATTAAATTAGTAGGATTGTTTGCAACGTTTTTGAAGAACGAGTTGAAGAAGTAACAATTTTGAAACTAAAGCCGAAGGAGAATTTAGAAAATGCATCAACTTTGAGCTCATATTAATAAATTACACAAAAATTTATTACCGATTTTCATAAAACCTGCTTGTACCTTTTACAAAATAACTTTTTTCTAAATAGACACTCTTTTTATTAAAGATTTTGTAGTAAGAAGCTCATTATTGTCCACAACATTACCTTCTTTTTTCTTCATTTAATAATAAATATAATGCAATTAGTGCAATATTATTACGATCCATCACTGAACTATGTACTTATTATTAACTTTACACGATACCAATAATTATAAGAGAACAAAAATTAGCATCACTGGCGAAATACGGAGAGAAGTACTTATAATAAATTATTGAGGAGTGACATTGTTACTATGACAATATATCGTTATAGAGACTATAAGTCTTTACGGTCAGCAAATTTCTCGCCATAACTTTATAGAGACTTTAAGCTTATAGAATTTTAGGTATAGAGAAATATTTCCTTAGAGAATTCGATTTTTACTTATAGTCGATAGCTTAAAGAGTTATAGCGCTATAGCACGTATTTTTTTTTACAGAATAGCACCATAAGATAGATAAACTAAAGTCTATTTTTTTTTAATGGAAATTACCAAGTCAAAATTTTGGTGAAAAAATTGGTAGCAGTTTGTCTCCATAGCCACAAATTTTGTTTGCTCTTTGTTTTTGTCCCTAAAAATTTTGTTAAAAAATTATGGTTATGTGCTCCAATTGAGATGTTGTCAAAATTTTGACTTTTATGAATCTTGTGTGCCTGTTTGCTTTTTAAAAGCGCTATAATTGAATACCTGAGGACAGACATCATTACCTAAGGTCTAAAGCAGAATTCAGTGCTAATAATTTTGACAGAAACACACCTCAAGTAAGTACAATGTTGTGGACAAAAATGAGATTCTTGCTACAAAAACTTTGAAGAAAAGGATGTATATACAGAAAAAAGTTATTTAGCAAAATATACAAGTAGGTATTATGATGTTTGGCAATAAATTTTGTGTAATTGATTGAAATGAGCTCAAAGTTGATGCATTTTATAAATTCTTCTTCAGCTTTAGTTTCAAAATTATTACTTTTTCAACTCATTTCCGAGGTTCTTTCTCATTCATGTTTATTTTGTATTCTTGTAAATTTTTTGGTATAAATTAAGAATGTTCAGCAAACGTGCATTAAATTGCGTCTATATTTTAACGGGCCCTTATTCTAACTTCCTGCTTGCGAACTATTCGTTTCCAAATTTCGAAAAGCTGTTAGTGTACCGAATTTGTTCTTTTTTTCTTTCTTTTTTGGTGTTTCGTCTCTAAATTTTCTTAGACGATTTTTTGTGTTGACGTTTAATGACATTGTTTTCAAATTAATTCAAAAAACCGGAACTGCCAACTTTCTTTATTAAAATTACCATGAATGAATTTACTAGTGATGCCAACGTTAAGACTGTTTGGCATTTCCATTAAAAAAAACAGACTTTAGAATCATATTCATGCCGTCTCTTGCTAGAACAAATGATAATTGTATCTGAAAAACAGTAGTTTATGACTATTAATGAAACAGTGGTTAGTTTGGCAACTACAGTCATGGGTTTCCAAAAATTAAATAATTAAATTATTTTTATTAAAAGTGTATCCAGTGTTCTGTGACTTTTGTATATTTGGGTGCGTACATTAGGCGCAAGCCTCGTAAAGTTATGTGAACCACCCTGATTTCTACTACCAAACAAATATTAAATCTAAAACTTTATTACAGGTTATTCACGTCTACGAGCTGAAAAACGGGGGCCGAACCACGATTAAAGCAACGGAAATATTCTTCGTCTGGCCGGCTACCACAGCAAGTGGGGAAGATTTTCTCTACTTAGTGGATCCACCACACTTTTCCTTTACGGAAAATTTGAATCTGAAATGTGGCCCAATTCCGGCCAATTACCGTGACTTTGAAGTACCAACACGGAGGAAGTCAATCTGGGAGTTGTACGACATCGACGTGTCCACTGACACAACATCAGAGAAATTCGTCTCAAACAAAAACCAGAGTTACCAGAAGATCGGGTCAACAATTGGGGGTAAAATCGTCAAAGGTGACGAAAAAATCAACAAAGAAGTTGAGAAATCGGGCGATAGCTCGAATGTCTTCGACGTGAGACACAACAAAACGGCCCACACGTGGCAGAGCTCGGCTCGAGTTCAGATTTTTGAGGCTGCGGATGAGACATCGGGGCGTTTGAGTGGGAATTTCCGGCATTTCAGACTTGGAGGGAAACAGTACGCTTATCGATGTCTCAAATCGGACCAAGAAGTGGATTGTGGTACCGATTTTGCATTCTCTCGGGTGGATTTGCCCCAACTACTGGAAACTTCAAATGTTCAGTACCAGGAAGAAGGCCACATTCGGTACTCATGTCTCGACCAAGACTCCTTCGGTAATTGGCGCAAAACCGAATGTGGACGAGTACCCAAAATCCCTCTTGTACCCACAGTCACGGAAGGGGCCACAAGAGTACAAATTTTTGACGCTAACGAAGAAATCGCAAGACAACTAGACAGTCGCAGTTACAAACGACAGAAAATTGACGGGAAAGACTTCATCTATCGGTGCTTCCGGCGAGTCAACGGCCGGGAAGAAGAAATCGATTGTGGGGAAAACTTTTCGTTTTCGAGTATCGACCTTCCGTGGATTTTAGAACAGTCAGGGATACAACAAGAGGGTAATATTCGGTATGCGTGTCTCAAACCCGACTCCAGTGGTAACCTCCGGAGTACCACGTGTGACAATGTTCCCAAAATTCGAGTCAAAACCCAAATTATCCGGAATTATTGGGGTTCCAATGACACTCATTATTGGAACAACACGGGAGTTTTCGAAATCGGCCATCGAGACTCAATCCGAGTCCAGGTATTCCAAGGTGATGAGAGTTTAAGACGGCAATTGGAAGGTGTGTACCATTTGCAACCCCTCCGAGGGAACTACTTTATCTACCGGTGTTTCAACGGAAATGAGGAAGTTTCCTGTGATGAAAGCATCTCCTTGGCGCGGTTCCACAGTTTGGCGATTTTGCAAACGACAGGAGTCCAAGCAGACGGCAAAATCAGGTATGTCTGCCTCCAAGCCGACAATTACAAGACCTTGCAAAGCGTCGCTTGTGGGCACCTCCCATCGATCCGTTTCAAACCCCAAGTGATTCAAACTTCCTGGAAGTCGAACGGTACTCACTATTGGAACAACACAGGAGTGTATAGAGTGTCCCAAAGGTACGATTTTACAACAGTCCAGGTGTTCCAAGTCGGAAGTGACCTTACCGAGCAGTTGGAAGGTACTTACCGTTTTGAAAAAGTCGACGGTCAAGTTTTCATCTACCGCTGTTACAAGAATTTACTCGAAGTTGATTGTGGCCAATTCACGTTGCTTAGCTTAGATTTGTTGCAATTGTTGCGAAGTGTTGCAATCCAACAAGAGGGGAGTATTCGGTTCTTTTGCCTAGAAATGGACAGTGCTGGAAACTGGAGAGGGGCGAATTGTGGCCGTTTGCCCCGAATTCATTTCACCGAACCCAAAAAAGTTATAACGCAAGAACACATCTTGAAACGGTGTCTCAAGTTGGTTAATGGAAACTGGCAGGAGTTGGATTGTAGGTCTGGGTTTCACTCAAGTGATGGTACTTTTATCGAAGAGTGTTACCAGACGATTAACGGTCGCAGAGACAGGATTAACTGCACACAAGTGCCCCCGGGGAGTACCTTTGATTACGTACAAACCAGCACTCGATACAACCAAGAGACTAGTCATGGTAGTCGCCAAAGCTACCGCCCATCGTATGGTAGTGATTATAACTACAACCAAGGCCACGGTTATGGTAACCAATCGTACAGCTACGAAAACAGCTACGAGACTGAGCTCTACGAAGACGAAGACGACGATAAGGCCATTTCGGGTTATATGAACCCCCACGATGTCTCATCGACGGAACGTCAATCCGGCCGAAGAGACCCAAAGACGTATGGAACGTACGGCGAGTCCAGGAACCAAGGTCTTGGTGGTGCCAGCCAAGGTCTTGGTGGGGCCGCCCAAGGCCGCGGCTTCACTGCGGTTGCGCTAGATTTGGGCAATTTGGGCGATTCGCACTCCCATTGGTCAGAAACCCACCACGTGACACCCGTTTATAACAGCATAGGACGCGATAATGTCCCAACGGACGCTCCAAGTCCCAGAAATTGGCACCATGGGAGGAAAAAACGTCAAATTATTGGTGACAGTCACCCGTCCATTGCTGGTATTAAAGAAGAGTTCCCGTGCAAGAACCTGGGTTGTGTTTACATGAGGTGCACTATTGAGAACCTACAACACGGGAAACCCTTGACTATCGCTCTAAGAGGGCGATTGAACGCAAAAGTGTTGAGAAATGTAATTGTGACATTTGATTGGTTGCCAGAAACGTGACTGTGTTTTGTTTCAGATGAAATTAGACAACGCTTTGCAATTTTCGTCGATGATGTTGGCACGCGTGCACAAGGTGCCCCATCTGGTGTCGTTGAAAGGCAGTAAGCCCGTCGTGAAAGAGGTCGAGACTGCTGTTAAAACACCGGAAGAGATCAAGTCCGAGACTGTGCCTCTGTGGGTGGTAGTACTGTCAGCGGTCGCCGGTACGATCATCCTCCTACTCATCATCTTCCTGTTGTATAAAGTGAGTAGTTTGGAGTTTTGTGGTGTGTTGTTGCTAAATTAGCAAATTTCAGCTCGGTTTCTTCAAGCGAAACCGGCCTTCGAGCGCCCCCGAACGACAGCCACTGAACCGCAACGGTTATCACCATGGCGACGAAGCTCTGTGATTCCCCGGTAGCTACATTACTGCCTTCAAACCAAAAGACTTCCACTTAACTTATTGTCCTCGTGTGAATGTATAGTTGAAATGTCCGAAACGCCATCTCTATTTAAGAAGTCATAACAGACTAATTTTTACATTAATACTTACTAAAACTCTGTTTAGTGCCTTATTCACTAGTGCCACTTTGCAATATTTTGCAAAAGAAACTACGTTTGTTATGATAGGAATTTATTTAGTCGTATCGAACGGTCAATGTTTGTAAGTACTTAGTTACAATTTGTTGTTTTGCCACTAATTTAATTAAAACGAAAAAGAAACGATTGTTTGTTGCCGTCGAAATTTGTACATTGTAATTTGACATTGTAAATAAAACTATTGATTACGTTAGATCATTCTTTTATTTTTTGTACTAGGTAAGTACGTTAAAAAAATGCGATACAAAAATAATGTTAGTGAATTAAAATCATTGCACATACAAATAAACGTATGGTACATTTGTACTTAAAACATGGACGTGGCAAGAGTGTCACTAACACAACAAATCTTTTTAATGTTGGAATAAATTTCAACAACATGTAAATCACAGGCTTTGACAATGACGTCAGTTCTGCTATAATCGATATTTTTATCTTCCTCTTAAAAAAATCCTCGATTAGATAATTATCACAAAGTATTAACGTCTAGGCTTGACAATGCTGCTCCCTAGTGATTAAATTTCCACAACTTCTAAGATTTATAAATATCTTCGATGATTACAGTAATGCAGAAAAATTTTTTTATTCTAAAAGTGGTTCCGTATGAAAACAGACAACGGCTTTTTAAATTAAAAAAAATCAGTCATAGTTATTTATTCGACGAGTTTGAGTGTAAATCGGACGGATTATCTCACCGAGTGGGTTATATCATCCACGAGGTGGAATAAAGCGTCCGATTTACACTCAAACGAGTTGAATACAACATTTTATTCTTCGAATTAGACTCAATAAGGTTTAAACTTGCTTTAAATCTGTTAAAAATAATCTGACGTTTCGTATTGAGAAATGCCAAACAGTTGTCAAAACTCTCTTACACGGGAGAAAAACAGTAAATTTTGACAGTGTCGAAGAATAAAATAAATAAATAACTTTTTGTAAATCTCAGAAGTCGTAAATTAAATCCGAAGACTATAAAAAAAAACGTTTTTCAAAAAGCAACGGTTATAGATATCTACATATTATGTATGTCTACACAATTTCGTCATTTGGACTCTAAAATAACGCAACTAAATAAAAATCTGCTTCATAAACGAATATCTGTAAATTTTTTCAAGCGACAAATTGTGGTTTTTAAACTTCATGAAAACGTATAAATTCGCAACAATAAATAAAGAAATATAGTATTTTAAACTATTACATATCAAGTATAAACATGATGATCTTAACAATCAATTTCTTTCAATTTAGATTTTTATTTTTAGTGATTTTTATGATTAAAAATAATTCAATCTACCCCTGGAAAAGCTATAAGAGCCGATTTTCGCATACTCTAGGATCGAAAAATTAAATAATTTATTGTGCTTCTGTAACCAGTCTGATAAAAACTTTTCTGTAGCTTTTACATCTTTCAAAAAAAAATTCATGTTCACTATTGTTCAAAAAATTATTATTTATGTACAAAATACAAGTGGGTTCTGTTAGATTTTGACTACGTCTCCTGAGCTTTCTTTCCTAAATGAACACGAGTGTCATTTTATTATTTTTTTGCTTTAATTAAATTCGATTTTTCATTTTTCCATTTAAATTAAAATGGGTGATTACGAAACACTTTTCAGTTAGGTATAATAATTTTTTTTTCTAAAACAGATGTTAAAGTGAGATTTGTTCCACTGAAATACTGAAAATAATAAATTAAGTAGCAATTTAACCACAACGGTAAATAAAATAATATTTTAACAGCAAGGGCAAAAAATAACATTTTTTTTTAATATTGTAATATGTTATAATACACTGTAGAATTTTTTGCATTTTTCTACTTTTGAAATCACTTATTATACATATCATCTGCGATTTTTGAAACACCATTTTACCTACTGCATTTGGTGTTTTCAATTTGTGCAAATAGATGAACCAAAAGTAGCGCAAAAAATTCATAATTTGATGGGTATTTTTTTAAAATGCGAACAAGTCGATTTTATTTTTGTAAATAATACATTTTCATTATACTATTATTTATAACGTCAATGATTTTTAAGTAGTGACGTTATCAGTGTTTTTTTAAATGGCAACCAACATTTTTGTTTACTGTTTTTGGTAATATTTTCTTTTCAAAGGATAGAAGAATGTGCCTATTACAAACAACAGTCAACCAAATTGTTGGTTGAGATTTAAAAAAAATTAATAACGTCATTACTTAAAATGTTACAATACTCTCAAAATGTAGCATTAACTATAAAAACAAAATCGCCGTGTTTGAGGATTTTTTTGGAAAATTACCCATAACAATTTATGTATCAACTACGCAAAATAGGGTTTTAGGGGACGAATCGTAATTATTTAATTAATGACGAGGCGACGTAGAAGCCGAGCCAAAAACTGTTTTTGAGTACCTAAAATAACCGTTTTGCGTACTATTTTATTGAGTCCGGAAAAGACTCATTTTAAGGACTAAAATGAGTCCCTAAAACAGCTGTTTTCGGGAGCGTATACAAAAAAAATATTTGTGCGTTATCTTTGGTTCACCCTGCACACCACAACAATTTAGAAATGCCTGAAATAAGCTTAACAATAATTTAATTCTTATCCGATATTTAATTTTTCGGTGAATTTTGCTATCAGGCTTTTAACCCCCATTCATTATTTTGTTAAATTCGGTAATTTTTAAACTAAAATTGTTCAAACACCAATTGAACAAAAATAAATCCCAATTCTAAAATGCAAATCAAGAACAACAAAATACAAACGAGTTAAAAAATAAAGTGCAAAAAGCTAAAGACAGTTTTTGTTACAATCAAAGGCACACATTGTAAAAGTGGACACAAAATGATTCTGAGGACATGACAAATGTGTAAAATTTCACATTTTAGTGTCTTTTTAATTCAAAGAAATTTTTTTCTCATTGAAAAAGAGCATTTATCAAACGGTGACGAATGTAGACCTATATTACCACAAATCCCCTTTTTTATTAAAAATAGATGAGCTATGTTTTTAGAATATCTATCGAAGTCAGTAATTCAGTACTTATATCGTTTTGCTGCTAGTTGGAATGGGTATTTTTTTTATAAAACCAAGTCCTGTTTTTTAATTGGCGCAGTTAGTAGGATTCGCAAAAGTCTTTTAAACGGCACTTCTTTTGCAAAATTCGTACGATTTAACGTTTAATCTGTCAGGAAATTTTGTCGACAGTGGAGAGATTTATATTTTCTCACTTTCTTTCTTTTAACCAAAAATTTTGCAAATTATAACGCAAAGAAAATAATTGTCAACTCAAATAATATTCCTTGATCAGTAGTATCTAAAAATATTGGTTAGCACACCCTGTATAAATTTCATAGATCAACGAATGCTAACAGAAAAATACTAAAAACGCAAAAAAGTATAAAATGTCTTAATTTCGCTTTTTCATAATAAAATTTTAACACCAAATTGTTTGGACTAAATCTGCCACGCCCATGCTTCAAAATAAAAACACAAAAAATCCAATTGCATTATCACATGCAAGTGTTAAAATATCAAAACTGCCAAAACTGGCCGTATTTTTCACAGCTTTGAGCTTAATCAATCCTTTTTCAAAATTAGGCTAATTCCAAGTAACGATTTGATTTAGTATAAAAATTAGTGTTTAAACCGAGGTAACAATACTGAAATGTTCTAGTCTAAAGTCCTCGAAACAAACTTAAAAAAACACTTGTCTCGTTGTATCTCTATTCTACGATAAACGACACTTAAGACACCTCCTCAATAACCTTATCTTTAATTTCAGACTTGTAGTGATCCAATTCTTGAGCACACTCTTGGAGTAGCATCATGTGGTCCATTTTCTCAACAGTATCCTTCAATTCCGACTCCCACACCCCATCCATACTCTCCCCCTCGCCCCCATTGACCGGCCGCGTTGCCAACTCTTTAAATTTCACCTTCAACTCATCCAAATCCTCGACAAATTCCTCCTTTTCGTCCTTTTCGCTCACCGCCGAACTCGACCCGCAACTCCTCAATTCGCATTTCTCCAACTCCAGAGTGAAATCCGGCAACGAGGCGTGATTCTTGTTCGGGATTTCGACGTGCGATGGCGCTAGTTCGGCCCCCACTCCCGGTTCTCGAGGCCCTCGCAGGATTTCCTCGCTGACGCTGCCTCGTTTCAAGTGGATCTCGTTCGAGATTTGCTCGAGTTGTTTGAGAGTTTGGGCGTAGGAGGATTTCGCTTTGACGATGTCGCGTTTTATTGTCTCGATGCGTTCTTTCTGCGTGTTGAGCTGCTGTTGGCAGAGGGATTTCTCGTCGAAGTAGGGACGCGATTTGATTATGGACTTCTGGAGACGGCTTTCAAGCTGTTTCACACAGTCTTCAGCGGTTTTGAAGATGGTAGCGCGACGTTGGTGCTCGCGACCGCTTTCCGCTTTTTGATTTTCCGCTTCCATGACCTGGAAAAATCACAAGTACATAAATTATTTAGATTGTGTTTCGCGAGTCGGAAATTTTATAATTATTTATGAAAATCATCTCAAAACTTTAATTTCTAAAAACAAACACCAGGTAAAGTGTGTAATTATAATTATAACACAAGCCTGTGGTGGAAAAGTCATTGTCGTGAATGTAAATAGTGATTTGTATAATTTTTTAAATGTTGGTCATTGAAACAATTAAAAAAATCTATCACGTACAATTTCTTAACATATTTTGACTAATTCTGACCTTTAGTAGAGTAAAAACGGTTTTTATATACAATATACCGGGTGGGGCATCCGTTACGCCCAAAAAGAAAATCCCCCACTTCTAATTAAATAAAATTGTTGAATTTTTTCACACTTACCTGGGCATTATTAAAGTACATGCTCTAATTTTTGGGTAATTTTTCATTCACAAACAAAGCCAAAAAAAAATAAAAACTAATTTTCACCCAAAAAATTTAATTCTAGTTTTTATAGTGACCTACGCAGATTCACTTCCTACAATTGTTTACAAAATCAGAAAAAAAATACCAATTAGATTTTGAATTAAACGCAATTTTCCATCTTAACATTGAAAATCATTTTTATTTATGACCTGCTACTTGTGCCATCGTAAATTTAGGTGACAATGGGGAACTGCAGTTTTGGTAAGATTCCAAGGTTTACAACAAAAAGACCCTTTAAAGCGGTCGGCTACCAGTAAATGATTCTTTTGTTGGCAAATTATACCATTTTGTCATAAATCACGGGTCTGGTTTGTGTTTAAATAAAAAAAAAAAACATTGTTTGGATAACCAAGTCAAAATTTGAAATTGTGATATCAAAGTTTGATGCGCTAACAGGTACAGATTCATTTAGTGTAAAAACTTTATAGGCAAATTAACAGAAAGTATTCATAAAACACACAAAACTATTACGGACTCATTTATTATCCAAAAAAATTAGAAAAATTCTCAAATTATACCCTATCAATAATTAGTTAGGTATATGAAATATTGCCAGTTTTAATTAATATTAAGTTGCGATTTATCAAGTGCGCGTAACCGATGCCCCACCCGGTATACAATCAATTTTTATTGCCAAAAAAATGCAAAAGTCAAAAACAAAACAAAATTTTATCGTCAAAACACTATCGACCTTAAGTTTACAAAAAAAAAACGTAAAAAAAAATTCGAGACAAAGAAAAAACATTGTCACAAGACCTTTTTTATATTTATTCAAAGTTTTCTTAATTTTAGTTTTCATATTTATGTATTTCTGGTTTATTGGAATAACATTAACACATTATTAACATTAAAATATTAATTTTTTTCCAATTTTCTTAAAGAACAACCAATTTCTAGGTGTTGGTAGAAAGGTTTTATTTTTATTTTTCTACCACAATCATAGGCAAAAAAACTAAAAACACTGTAAAAATTCCACACCAAAGTCTCACAAAAAATGGAATTTCAATTTTGACTTATTGTGTTTTTGCTTATAAAATAATAATGAAAAAATATATATATAAAAAACACAAACTATACTAAATTGTAACAATATTAAAACAAATTCAATTTCGAAAGCCCCGCTATCATTTTCATTATTGATAGTGCTCATATTTTCTCATCGATCCAAAAGAAATAAGTGTAAAGTAAACATAATTATGAAAAATGGCTGCAACAACGCTAATCTTGAAAATTTAATATTAATAGAGGTATTTGTAGTAATCAATAGACTCTAAACCTTGATATTAGGTTCTTCAAGTTCAAACATTTTCCACTTCCAACATTATTTTCATATTTATGGAGACAAAGTACAAGTAGTGTTTAATATAAAAAACTTCCACTTGTTACTATATGAAATTACATTACCATAAATATGCTTAAAAATCAAAAAATTATTGTTTATTTTTCGATAAAACAACAAGACGTCCCAAACATAAAACCTTACTCCGCCAAAAATGTGTCTGCCTGAAGTATGTAGTACCAAACGATTGTAACAAAAACATACAAAAATAAAAGTCTTAAACAGTTTTCAATCTTTTATTTTTTTATTTCTAAGTGAGACAATCAGAATACATATAATTTAAATGGTTGTACAGAAATTTACAGATTACAGAACTCAAAATAACTCAACTGATTTTTATTCAAATGTTTAGAGTAAATATAAATATAAACAAAGTTTGCACCGTTTGAATACTTTATTTTAAAGTTTGCATTGCTGATAGCTGGTCACACTTGAGGTACTTAATGAATTCGGTGGTTTCTTTGACGAAAAAATTTATACAACATTTTTGCCTTTATCATTTTTTCTAATGAGAACACTTTTTTCCATGATTTTTTGCTAATTTTAACTCATTCTTTTTGAAACCATGTAATAAATTTTGAAGAACCTCGAAACTTGAAATGTAGAAACTGACACAGGATGAATGGCACTATTAAATTCTCGTGACTTTTCGATACTTTAGCCTAAAGATGATACAATAAAGAATCGAAACATGGTGACGAATTTAATAGTTTCATTCATCCTGTGTCCTATAACACCAGTTTCTACGTAATAAAGTTTCTTTCTAATAGCGTCAAAAGTTTACATAAACTTAGGGGTTAAAGCCAAAATGTAATATTTTCTTGTAAACAATTTAGTGATTTGTGACTTGGTATGACGAAATTTTGCGCAAAAACGAAGTTTTCAACTTAAAAATCTGCTTCAACCCTCGAGAAAAGCAAAAATGACATCATTTTCCGCTTAAATCTGGAATATTTCGGCTTATTTTTAACATTTTGAAAAATAATTGCGTTTCTAGCTGAAAAACATAGTAAAACGCTAGAAAAATGTAAAAATACTGTAATTTTGACAAAAATTGTTATGTTTTTGTGTGTTGTACTAAAATCTCGGTAACATTTTAGTAGAAAACGAGTTTAAGAGTATTTTTAACCAAATTTTGTGGTTTCTCGGTTTATTTTTGTCTTAATTTTGTTCAGTAGCTAGTTAAATCGAGTGAAACAAACCAAATGAAATCAATATCAATCCTTTTTGTGATTTTTAGGCGGACAAGAGATTTTGCAAAATAAATGAACCTCTGGTTCAAAAACGAAGTGGGTCAAGCAAAACAAGCTCAATTTCAATTTAGTTTTGTAATGGTTTAGTCTGTTTAAACAAAATTTTTCTAAATTTTTTGTTTTTATCCGTACTTATAAACACTTGAAAAAGACTAAAATAACACCATTTTTGGACACTTTTGGCTTGTTTTTAACGAAATTTTGCGAAATAATTGTGTTTCTAGCTGAAAAGCATTCGCAAAAGGCAAAAGTAAATTGCCATTTTCAACTCTGTTCAGTAAAATCTTGTAAAAACAAACAGAACAATTTTTAACCAATTTAATAATTTTTTGGTTTCCTTTTTTGAGAAAATTTAGCAAAATAATCAAGTTTCTGGTTGAACAACGTGGACAAAGCTTGAAAAGTATAATTTATTTTTAATCTAATTTACTATATCAATATTGAAAAATTGGTGTTTTAATTTTTTGTTGTAACAGTTTTTTGTTGTAACAGTTTTTTTTTTCATTTACAAAAAATCACCTGACATTAATTAAATTTTTTATGTTTTCAACAAAGCACCAGACTAACATAAAAATCACCAGATCTGGTAAAATTTTACCAAACCTGGCAACACTGCTTTTATCCTCTTAGAATTTCTACACAACTATAAAAACCATCCCTGTATTACTATTAAAAACACTGAACTGTTATTATTAATGCACAATGCCCAAATTACGTTTTATTAAAAATATTCAAATAATAGAACAAAATGTTTGAATGTTTTTACTAAGAACGATTTTTCATGATTTTAATGTTGTCAAGCTAAACATTTACATGAAAATATGCGTTTCTCATAAAATTTTCATAAATATTTGTCTTCTTCGAATCTCACCACTAAGAACCATAATAACTGTCTAAAATAATTATAGTTTTCGATCCGCAGTAAATTAAAAATTTCGACAACAAATGAAACATTTATCTCAATAACCAGAAAAGATATTAGTCATAAAAGTTATTGTAGATACAATACACCAACTCGTAAAACTCGTGTTATTTTCACGATAAAAAAAGCAACTAAACTATTGTTACTAATGTCAGATATGTTAATCACTTTTCAAATATTTTGCATAAAAGTTTCCACAATCACAAATTTTTGGTTTTACGTTTTTTTATTACAGCAAGATAACAATAAGTCTGTTAACCTTCTGCCACAATTTTACAAAAATTAATATAAATACAACCTTAGGTAAACAAACAAAAGCTTTTGTTCATTCCCTTCGTTACAAAAATGGTTTAAACGCAGTTTAATGTAATTAAATAAATAATATGCAATAACATAAAATAAGTGATTCATAATTTCTGTTCATTAATCTTCCTCGTTTGTTCAAGGCAACCCAACACTAACAAACAACAGATTTGCAATGCAAATCTGGGCAAAATAACCAGATTTAGAAATTTTACCATAACATATTACTTCGACCGTTAGCCCGTTTTTGGTCAGTGCTTCACACTGAACTCTAAACCCCCTCAACCATAAAGCGTAACCTTCACATCATGAAATGCAAATTCAAAACTCACTTTAATTGTGGCATGATTGAGCATCTCCTGCCAGGCATTATCAAACTGCCACTCGTGCTGATTACTCAGAAACCTCTGTTCGGCCAAAGCCACTGTTTCCTTGGCCGCTGCGTGAATTTCTACAACAAACAATAAGCATTTCTGGTAGAAATTCACACCCAAAGTCACCATTAGCTCTCTGGAATTGGACTGCGGCTTTCTGGCACTCCTGCTGTGCCTTTTTCGCTATCTCCAACGCTTCGTAATAAGGCCTCGCTCGCTCGATACAACTACCGAGTTTTTTGGACAAAATTTTGAGTCTCCGAGTTGACTCATTTAGGAGCAATCGGAAAGTGGTGTTGGCTTCCTGAAATGTGCGGTTATAGCAAAGTTTAAGCTGCAAAAGGGGGCTTACATCGTATTCTATTTCTAGACGGTTGATTTCATCTGTTGTGGTGTTGAGCTTCTCGAGTTCGATCTGTATTCGAGGGTCCAATTCATTGTCTTCGTTTTCACTCATCTTTGATTGAATAACAACCTATTTTCAGTCTTACGATTGTTGTATCACATTTTAGTCATGTATTGTAATTGTATGGGGAACTAATTAAACATAATTGTGTTGGTAATGACGTTAATGCTATTTTTATCACACGTGATGTCAACACACCGAAACCATTCTACAAGACGATCTCACCAGGACTGAGAAATATAACACAACAATTAACTCAAAAGTAAGTATTTTATCAGATTAGAAGCACAACACAACGAAAAGGCAAACGTCACACTGGGAGAAAGTTGGTTCAAGTGCAGACCACGTCGCCCAATTTTCGTGTGTGCCAGAAAAAGACAACACTACTGATGTACTACTGAGATTAGTGCAAAGACACCAAAATGTCACTTGTCATTTCAAAATGCTGCTAAAGGCCCGTTTACACGACACATGACCCACATTAATTTAATTACGCAACCAGTAAAATAAGCCAAGAACACACAATTTTTTTATTCACAATCTTTTTATAAGAATACGTAATTATTGTAATAAATTTTAATAGAATTTTGGAGAAGATAAGTGAATCAAATTCGTCACTCGTGAAACCCTCATTAGGAGTATTGTTTTGAAAAGTTTGACGTTTAACATAACCTGAGATTTTTCTCACTTCAAATTAATTGTGGTAGTGGGTTTAAATTACTTGTAATCACGATGAATCAAAGAAATTTATTGACATGTACAACATACAACACAAATAATAAATAAGATAAATTCTTCAAACAGTCGTTTCTTTGTTTTCATCTTCAGTCTCTGCGTTTTCAGGCATTTCAATTACTACAGCTGAGTCGGGGTTGCCCCCTCGTTCTTCCGCTTCTTCAATATGGCGTTCCAAGTTATTTTGCTCAATTTCAGTTTCCTGTCTACTCCTTGCATCCTCATTATCTTCAGTTGGTGTGTTATTGGGATTGGCTGTTTCCATGGGGTTGTGGCAACAAATATGGGCCGTACTTGGGGGTATGTACCTCACGACACACTCTCTTTGCCACCAATTGTACCACATTCTTGAATGCAGCCTAATAACTGAATAAACCCATAAGTAATACCCAATCAGCATTATTCCAATCATAATGAGAAGCGAGACCGAAGTCCAACGAGCAGCCGGGACCATAATGAACTTCTTCTGATTGTAATAATCAGAAGAAAACAAGCAGACATATGTTATTATTATAGCAACTGGTGTAATGACCGTGCATGCAATTATATCGCTCCGGACGCCTCTCCCAATTCCCCCAGGACTCCGGTGGCTCCTCAACCATCGCCAGATTGACTGCTGGGAGGTGTATTTCGGGGAACGTTCTGTTCGAAATACCACATGACACAATTCACACATTGTTGTATTCGACTCAGCTAACCATCTCTCGAGACAACTCCTATGGACGAAAGCCACAGTTCCCTAAAGTCATTTTGTTAAAAACAAACTGAAAAGTTACTTAAAGCACCTTGCAATGACAGGGGGCTATCAAAGCTTCATCTTTGTCGTTGTCATAACAAATGCGACACAAAACTGAAATTAGAGACAGTTTGGGGTCCAGACAAGCGTTACAGGGGGACGACGAAGGCTTCATTGTTGTGATTTGGAAGGTTTTAGTAGAAAAGCCCGCGTTATGTAATTTTAAATTTTTGTGTCACCAACATGAAGAAAAATAAGTCACTATCGAAATTGTCACAATGTACAGTGTACAACAAAACAAATGGTGAAGAAGTTTGTGTGCAAAATGCAATAATCTGACATAATTATTGTGTTTGCTGTTTGTAGTCAATAAATGAGTATTGCTAAGACTTGATTTTTATTTATAATTATCTCACGATGTGATGTGATGTGATGTGATATATGATTTGATTTTGACGTTACTTTGTTTGAGGCTGTACCTGTATTGACATCTGTGAATGACGTTAGCTGTCAAAAATTAGTGAGGTTATGTCTGTAAAAAAAGATGTAAATAAAACATTCTAAAACAATAATTTTTTCATAAAATCAGTATTATTTCATGTTCATAATTCATTTGAAACAAAAAAATAACGCAAATGTGTAAGATGTCACTAAGTGTCCCTTTAATGGTGTCTCATTAAAATTCATGACAAATCTGTGGGTAGATAACGAAACAATGTAATCAAAATAACAGTAAGTGTTCCACAATGTATGTCATCAATTATTTTATAATCTATTGGAAACTGCTTGCTTGGTCTCTACTACTTTTGCTGGTGACATGTTTGAGCACCCAGTTTTTCACATTACCTGTAAGTGGGCTTTATTTGCTCGGCTATGTGATAACTGTTGCTATTTCGACAACTTGGGTCAGCTTCGTGACTATACAGAACTTCCTCCACCAGAACAAACCGGTAAATTTACCCAAACTCTTAAATCTTAAAGTAAAACAATGTGAGAGCGAAGATTTCAACAATGCGGCTTCGATCAAGCAGCTAACTTTGGATATCGACAAGTATTTTATAGAAAAATGGTTCATTTACATAAGTAAAGACCCGACCTTTAATAATGAGAGTCGAGTCATCCTCGAGGAGGTTCTGAGAAAGATGGTTAATGTCCAGTTGAGTCTCGATAATGAAGCTATCATTCAAGGAGTCCTCAATTTGTATTTGAAACATTTGAAGGAGTTTCGGAGGAGTTTGAAACGCAGGGATAAATATTCGGGAAAAATCAGCGACTTGTATAGATACTCACACATGTGTAGTTGTTCAAAGAAAGCAAAGAATTATTTCATTCATCAACTCACTATTAACTTATTGAACCATTTCATCAACTGGGAATTGGGAAACTCATTACCATACCAAATTCTAGTCTCTATAATTTCGAAACGAGTCATGACATACATTTTGAATTTATTATCAAACCCGGAATTTATTAACTACTACATTTTAAGAAGTTGTGCATCGGAAAGTAAGAAAAGCGAGCTGAAATTGAACGATTTCAATCGGGTGAAAATTATCCAAATCACGGAAAAAGGGGATACGACACCCACTGATCTAGTCAAATCTGTGAGCAAAACGAATTTGGCCAGAGTTGACGCCATTGAACCCCAAACCAAAGAGATTGTTGAATTTAAAAGCGAAGAAGTTAAGATTTATGAACCTAAGAGTTGTAAAACTTGGTACGATTCGTTAGATTTGACTTCGATTCCTTTGGGACAGGATATACTTGATAGCATAAGTCTGGGAGAGTCTGACAAGGATGTCGATAATACAGGTTTCTATTTTCTGTGAGTTAAAATCTTGTGTTATTATTGTGTTTTAGAACTGGAGAAAGACGAAGTTTTGTCTCCTATATCCTCGGCCAAGAATCTCCTCGACGAAATGAAACAAATGACGACATTTGAAGGCTTGAAGACTTCCATGAAACCAATCAGCGATGCCACGGCTACCACTATTCACAACATCAAAGATTTTCAAGAAAGTACAGTAAATAACGTGGTTAAACCGGTCTCACAGGTCACTTCAACCGCCTTGCATAGAATCGGTGGTTTACACTTGCAGGTATTTCATTGGATTTAATTTTTTTCTCTTGTTACATTTTATGTTGCAAGGATGAAGCTGCAGGTATGGTTGAAGGTATCTTAGATTTTGGTAGGACGCGAATCCGGAAAGGTTTGCGTCTGACCGGTCTTCAAGACAGCCCCCCTGACGAGCCCATAAAACCACAAAAGAAGCAAATTGTCAAAATGGACAAAATTGACGACTTTGAAACGACTTGGATTAATCCAATACAAGAGGAACAAGTCAGTGGTGCCACCTGAAAAGATTTGTTTCACAAAATGTATAATTGCAGCCAAAATTTGAAACCGTAACCAAAGTCCCATCGATTCAAACCCACGAGGAAACAAGTCCGGAACCTGAATACGAAGAAGCCGCCGATTTAGCGACGAGTATAGCGAAACTGCGGTCTTTACTTGAGCAAAAATCGTCCGAATCGAGTTTATCGACACCGGCCGTTAGTCCAATGTGAGAATTTTTAACGTTTTAAGTTTGGGGAAATAAAGGGATTCTAGGCCACAGGACGAAATTTCTAATAAAATTTTATTGGAAGATGGGGACGAGACCGATGGTGTAATGCCGAGTTTTTACAAATTCTGTGCTAAAACTGCAACCGGAGTCATTCACAACACTCTTAATACTATCAAAACTGCACTTCCTGGTAATGTGGCAGAGTGTGACAGATACGATGGCTTGGAGAAGTGGTTGTTTGTGGAGGCGAACGCGACGGTGAGCTATTTTAGTTTTATTATTATTTAAACAAAATTTGTTCTTTAGAATTGTGATTTATACGAACGTATGACTAAACTCCTCGGCGAAAGGAAAGTTTTCTGCACTGTGGACACGGCCTACGAAGCACTCGATTCTTTGGATTCGCTCCACCAAAATGACAAACTTCGCCAGTCCAACATCCAATTCCATGATGAACTCGATGATTTTGAAGTCAAACTACCGATCACCAAAACACTTTTCGACATTTTATGCGAACTTTTAGCAGACAACAAGGAAACGTTTTTGACTAAAGAACCGGTCATTAAATCTGTTTTGTTACTTTTCGGAAATTTTATTGAAGAAAATGTTGTGACACACGCGAATTATTATCTACGTTATTGTTGTGCTAATGCTAAAATACCGTCAGAGGGCAAAATTGAGACGCTTTCTATGGAACTCGAAGAGTTTGTTACTGTTGTTTTGAGCGGCATTCCAGGTGAGTGGAATACCAAAACTTTTATTACAGTGAAATTAATTTAATTTCAGATTCTGTTAAATGTCTAGTAGGGGAAAACACAGTGAAAGATGTTGTAAATTTGTTTGTTTCTTCGTTGCAAATAGAGAAGATCAATCAGGATATCATGTTGCAAGTTTTTGAGATACTTTGTATGAAATTAATGGAAGGAAGTAAACAGCTATCGCCTATGATTCCAGCTTAGTTGTCTTTGATGTTACGCTTTAAATAGATTTTATGTCAACGTTTAACAAATGTAGAAAATAAAAATACGTTTTATTTATTTCCATAGATTGTTATTATTTCGCTTATTTTTTCACTGCATAAGTATAGAAGTGTCTAACTAAAATTCATCACAAATCTGTGGTTTGATAAAGAAAGTATCTAATCAGAAGTACTTCCTTGAAGATAACACCTCAAAAGGTATCAAAATTACAGTAAGTGTTCCACAATGCATGTCATCAATTATTTTATAACCTACTGGAAATCGCTTGCGTGGTCTTTATTACTTTTGCTAGTTACATGTTTGAGCACCCAGTTTTTCACACTACCTGTAAGTGGTCTTTATTTGCTCGGCTGTGTGGTAGCTGTTGCTATTTCGACAACTTTGATAAGCTTCGTGACTATACAGAACTTCCTCCACCAGAATAAACCGCTAAATTTACCAAAACTCTTAAATCTTAAAGTAAATAAACAATGTGAGAGAGAGGATTTCAACAATGCAGCTTCAATTAAGCAGCTCACTTTTGATATCGACAAGTATTTTATAGAAGAGTGGTTCGTTTACATAAGTAAAGACCCGACTTTTAATAGTGAGAGTCGGGTTATCCTCGAGGAGGTTCTGAGAAAGATGGTTAATGTCCAGTTGAGTCTCAGTAATGAAGCTATCATTCAAGGAGTCCTCAATCTGTATTTGAAACATTTGAAGGAGTTTCGGAGGAGTCTGAAACGCAGAGATAAATATTCGGGAAAAATCAGCGACTTGTATAGATACTCACACATGTGTAGTTGTTCAAAGAAAGCAAAGAATTTTTTCATTCATCAACTTACCATTAACTTATTGAACCATTTCATCAATTGGGAATTGGGAAACTCATTACCATACCAAGTTCTGGTCTCTATAATTTCGAAACAAGTCATGACGTACATTTTGAATCTATTATCAAATCCGGAATTTATTAACTATTACATTTTGAGAAGTTGTGCGTCGGAAAATGAGAAAAACGAGCTAAAATTGGACGATTTCAATCGAGTAAAAATTAGCCAAAACACGACACATTATAATGACCCAGACAAATCTGTGAGTAAAGCCAATTTGAGCAAAGTTGACGCTACCAAGAATCGAGCCAAAGAAATTAAAAGTGAACTTAAGAAGTGTAATACTTTTAACGTTTCACTAGATTTGACTTCAGTTCCTGAAGGGCAAGATATACCTGATAGTATAAGTCTGCGAGAATCCAGACAACTAGAAAATGTAACTAAAGTACAAACTCGGGGAATCCCAGAATCTGGATACGAGGAACCCGCCAATTTAGCGACGATTATATCAAAACAGGGAGCTTTGCAAGAGCAAAAAGCTTCCGAATCGAGATTATTGATCCCGGTTGTTAATTCAATGTAAAAATTTTCTCGTATGAAGCTTGTTTAAAAATAAAGAATTTTTAGGTCATTGGGCGAAATTTTCAATAAAATATTGCTCGCAGACAGTGTCCAGATCGAGGATTCACTTGCAACGACTTGGATTAATTCAATAAAAAAAGAACAAGTTAGTACCTACCTACTGTCATTAAAAATAACTATTGTTTTAAAAATAACTATTGTTTTAAAAATAACCCACAATTGCAGTCAAAATCTGAAGTCCCGTTCATACAAACCTGTGATGATGGAAGTCCAGAGCATGATGAATGTGAAGAAGCCGACGAAGTTGATGGTGTGAAGAGTTTTTATAAATCTTGTGCTAAAACAGGAACGAGAGTAATTCGTAACACTGTTAAGACAATTAAAAGGGCACTTCCTTGCAATGTTGAAGAGAGTGACACATATCATGGAATGCAAAACTGGTCCTTTATTAAGTCGAACGCGACCGTGAGTTATTTTAGACTTTTATTATTATGTAAACAAAATTCGTTCTTTAGAATTGCGATTTGTGCGAACGTATGACTAAACTCCTCACCGAAAGGAAAGTTTTCTACGAAGCTCTTGATTCCTTGGATTCGCTCAAACAAAACGACAATCTTCCTCAGTCCAACACTCAATTCGATGATGAATTCGACGATTTTGATGTCAAACTACAGGTCACCAAAACACTTTTCGACATTTTATGCGAACTTTTAGCAGACAACAAGGAAACGTTTTTGAGTAAAGAACCGGTCATTAAGTCCATTTTGTTACTTTTCGGAAATTTTATTGAAGAAAATGTTGTGACACACGCGAATTATTATCTACGTTATTGTTGTGCTAATGCTAAAATACCGTCAGACGGCAAAATTGAGACGCTTTCTATGGAACTCGAAGATTTTGTTACTGTTGTTCTGAGTGGCATTCCAGGTGAGTGGGATACCAAAACTTTTATTACAGTGAAGTTAATTTAATTTCAGATTCTGTTAAATGTCTATTAGGGGAAAACACAGTGAAAGATGTTGTAAATTTGTTTGTTTCTTCGTTGCAAATAGAGAAGATCAATCAGGATATTATGTTGCAAGTTTTTGAGATACTTTGTATGAAATTAATGGAAGGAAGTAAACAGCTATCGCCTATGATTCCAGCTTAGTTGTCTTTGATGTTGTTACGCATTAAACTGATTTTAAGTCAATGTTTAGCAAATGTAGAAAATAAAAAAATCGTTTCTTTAACAAGAATTTATTAAAACTTAAATCACTGGTTTAATATCAACTTTTATCGTATTTATCTGACTGTTTGCACAAATCGACGAACACTCCTTTGCCTCTGCTTGGTATATCCGAGTAGCTCTTCTTTCCCTTGGGACAAAGCGTGTTCGAAAAGGACGCATCTCTTTTCCTAAACAAACATTTGTTACATAATTAAATAGTTCAAGAGAATGTTTAAAGCCCGACGCGGAGCGAGGGCTTTAAACACCCAAGGCTACAACAATAATGAATTTTTTTACTTACCCTCTTCCGGGCAACGCCATCTCGTCAACTGCTACACTTTCGACATACAAGTGGTCGTTGCACCAAAACAAACAGATTGTTTTTGGTTCTAGAACGTTCAATTCGTACTCCCAACTCAATTCGACTTTTTTAATGTTGCCTCCCAAGTCGGCTGGATGTGACACCACACTGGTGAAACTGGTGCCGTGTTCCAATTTCGTCTCACCAGAGGGTGTTAAATCGACGTGGATCACACCAGCGGAACTGTAAATGGAGGCCTTAATGAAGCCCTGGACCCAGGATTCGGCCATTCGGGGTTTGGCTAACTCTATTCTCACTCGATACAGTCTTCCTGGAATCAAAAAGTACATGACAAATTCAAAAAATAAACAAAAAAAAAACATAATACAGGGGGCGCCAGAACTTGCGCACCAAAGTCGAATGTAGGTAAGATACCAGGAACATGGAAAAAATATTAAGTCTGAAACTGTAAGAATTTTCTGGAGTAATCCAGTAAAGTCCGGACTGAGTCAAGTTTTGTGAAATTTTTTAAAATAAAGGTTACAAAGTTAAGAGTTATTTTTTCTTAGGGAAGATTACCCAAAGATTTGAGTTGAATAGACAGTTCAAGCGTTTTGGAACTATTTTCTAGTTTACGTAAAACGAACTAATAAAAAGTCTGAAATTGTGAGAACGTTCTGGAAAAATTAAACCGTTAGAACCGTTGAAGTCTGGACTAACTCAAGTTTTGTTGAAAATTTTTCAAATAAACGCTGCAAATTTAAAAACAAACAGTTTTAAGTAAATAATTGCTTTTATAAATCAAGTTTTATGCGACTTTTAGTAATTTTTCTTATTCGCGCACCAGAGAAAAATGCCATCCATGTAAGATAATGTACCAGAACCATGAAAAAAATATTTAAAAAATCTATGTATAAAAATTTCGAAATTACATCGCAAAAACTATGTATCGCAGAGTATTTTAACCTGTTGCATCGTGTTCAGCGGGTAATTTTACGTCCAAAAAACCATATTTCAAGCGTTTTTACAAAAAATTCGTAAGTATTTAAACTTGACCCAATAACATTTTGTGCACTATTTTGAGTCTTTAAGATCACTAGAAATGTAAAAAAACGTTATATGGATCGATTTTAAAGTTAAAATTTTTTTGATTTTTGTCGAGATTTTGGTCGATTTTTGGCATAGTAGTAACTCCGAACTTCTTGGTGATAACCGCTTATGTTTGGTACCTTTGGAAAGAAAATTTAATTTTCTATCATATACAAAAAAGATCAGTGTGTGATAAATAGTTATCGAGAAAATTTCTGATAAACTAATCAAAGAAAAAATGAATTAAATTATAAATTAAAATATTGCAAATTTTAGCAAAATAAATTTACATTTTTTTATTAATGTATATTTTAAACCCTTAATAAAACATATTTTATCAGTATTTATTTTACGGGGTTCTAGTTTTTTAACTTAATAATATGTTTGGTTACAAATCCTATTTTTGAACGAAACCTCCAGTGACGTCAATTCGCGCGAATAATGCGTACACGTGATTGGTGCAAAGTTACGAGGCAACCTTCTCACTTTATAAATCTTGATCATTAGTAAGGCTCGGATTATATGCACGAAAAATTTGTAAAATATGCGCGAATATATGCACGTATTTTCACAAAAATATGCACAAGATATTAAGAAATATACTCCAATATATGCTAAATATGCAATGATATGCAAAACTGAACAATAAAAAATCAAAGTTAGGATAAATTTTTATCCTCGAGAACACTAGACTTTGTATTTTCGGTATCTTGAACTACACAGAATAAACGAAAGAGAATAAATAAATTGGTTTTGCCTCAGACAAGCCATTTTATAACCTAGTAATTAAGCTTTTCTAATAAATTTGTACTTTTCAGATCACATCACTTTAAACTATTTCGCTAAAATTTACTTCCAGGAAACTATTTATTCGAATTATAGCCATACCGGGTGAATAAAAAGTATAGAACCAAACGTGTTTTTTTTGCTTAAACTATTTATTTGTTATATTTTAACAAAAAAATCGCGTAACTCAAAAAGAAAACAAAATTTCTTTCTCAAAATACGATCACATTTTTTATATTACTTTAATTTATATTAAGTATTATTTTCTAGAGGCAATTTATTTTACAAAAAAAAACGCTTAGTTCTATACTTTATATTCACCCTGTATAAAGGAAACACTCAGCAGGATACTAGTTCTTTGATTCCGGCTTACGACCTACCGGTTGTTTTTTCTTTAACATATTTTGTAATCGGATCTTTTTTCATAAACTATCTAATTTTTAACTTGAACTGAAATTCTTAATCAGAAATTTGTAATTTGAAGAAAATATGCACAAATATGCAATATTTCCTAAAATATTCACGAAGTTGCCAAAATATGCCTATTGGCCTATTTTAGTCAAAAAAATATTAGATATGCATAGAAAATTTATAATTTTGTTGATATACCTCTTAATAAAAAATATGCATTTTGCATATAATCCGAGCCTTAATTATCAGTATCATTAAATAGACAAAAAAATGTAAAATGTCAAAAAATAAATGTCAAATTTTTTTAACAGATAGAATTTTTTAATGTTACTGGTAAGATAAGAATCTTACATAAATTTTTTCTCTGGGGTGCGATTTCTGATATTCCGAGTACTTACGGCAAAACGGGAACTCTCGTCCCGTGGTTAGGAAGTATTTATTTCCGACCAGATCGGTCAGCTTTGCTTGCGAGATTTCATTATTTTCGATCCCGGGGCTGGAGTGGGCATGATAGCCCATCACAGCGCAGTTCGTGGTTCCAGGCTTGCACGTGAAGCATTTCCCGGCCATAAACTGCTCGAAACTGGAACATTGATGCCCTAAAATGCCCTCTGACTAACACAAATCAAACATTCGGTATTGAAACTCACCTATGTAAGGGCATTGTGTGTTTATACTATCAATAAATAATTTTATGGCTCTTACATGATTACATGCGACCAGGACTCTGGACGCTTCCTCTAGCCCATCCCTGAAATTTGAGCTCGAAAATGTTTGGTTTGAGGAAAAATGACAACTTGCCTGATAAGGGTTAAGGGTACTAAGGGGGTTTGGGTAATATCACATCCGGGTTGCTCTTTCCCATTGTTGGGATAGAAGTCTAAGTGGCCGCAAGGCTGCGACATTCCGTAGCCTGGAAATTGGAGCAAAGTTTAGAAACTCGTAAAATGCATCACTTTTTGTCGACTTCAAGCTTTCTGTTAGTTTTGTGACACACGACTCGGGAAAGTTTTTACAAAAGAAGACAATGAGTCAGCTGAAATGGGCAAAGATTATGCATATTTGAGTATCGTTTTGGTTAGGCTCTATTTCTTCTTTTGTTTTGCAAACAAGATAGCTGAACTGATGGAAAGAAAGCACTTACCGAGGAAGATGATGCCTTTGCCGTCGGTGTGGATCACGTCGACGAATTCGGCGTCGGAGGGGTCCAGACGGACGTGTGGGGGCATCCCCTAAAACAACTAACATGAGGCCTAGGGACTAAAGATTGCTTTCCAAAAAAAGCAAAGCAAAAATATACTAGTTTTTGGATTTGATTTCATGAAATGTCGATATTTTAGACTTTTGTGAAGTTGAGATGTTAGAAAGAACTGAAAAATAATAGTATTTTGTCGCTTTTAACTATTTTTAATCAAGTTTGGAGAGACAATCTGTACAGTAAGCACTTCAAAAGAAAAAGATGATATATTTCACAAATAAAATAACTTTAAAATATTTTTTTAATAAAAGAAAAACATGTTCGTGTAATAAACATGGTTGGATATTTATTAAAAAATGCTTAGTAACTAATAGGTAAATGCCAATTACAAACAATTCACGTAAAACGCTTCGTGCCTTTATTAGATTTTTTTAAATGTTAATGATAAAAATATTTCAGCTCAATAAATGTAATATAATTTCAGAAAAATGTATTAAAATTGTAAAAATGGAGCTGAAAAACCGTTTGTAATTTTTAAATCACACGTTTCTCAAATGTGGTAAATTATTTTTCAAGAAATCTGAAACAGTAAGAATTTTCTGGAATTACCCGGTAGAGTCCGTACTAACTCGAATTTTGTTTTTTTTTTAATAAACGTTACAAAGTCTGAAGTTGTAAGAACGTTCTGTAAAAATTAAACCGTTAAAAAATTAAACCGAGTAGTCCGGTAAAGTGTGGACTAACTCGAGTTTTGTTGAAAATTTTTCAAATAAACGCTACAAATTTAAGAACAAACACAATTTTAAGTTATTAATTGTTTTAATAAATCATGTTTTATGCGGATTTTAGTATTTTTTCTTATAATCTTTTAAAATTACTGCTAGATACAGAGTGCGCCAGAATTTGCGCCTCAGAGAAAAATGCCATGTAAAATAAGATACCAGGAACATGGAAAAAATGTAAAAAATATTATATCTATACAAATTTCGAAGTTATGAGATTAAATTTTGCACTTTGACTCTATTTATTTCTGTTGGAAAAAAAAAATCAATTTTTTTTGCTACAGGCCATTAGAAGAGGAAACAAGGAAGCTGTGTCCTAAATTGTAACTCTGTTTAATGTTATTTTTTTACCTTTATAAATAATTATAAAAACACAAATACAAGATTATCAGTATCATTAAATAGACAAAAAGATGTCAAATGATAAAAAATTAATGTCAAAAATTTTTGGTACACATAGAATCTTTTAAACATGTTTTCCATGTTCCTGGTATCTTATCTTACTTGAAATTTTTCTTCTGACACACCCTGTATAATTAGTTTTGATAACCGTAAATACGATCAAAGCATTGAACAAAAGTGATTGTAAATTTGTTAAAAGTTGTTTTTTCTTATGAAAGATTAACCAAAGATTCGGCTAGGATAAACAGTTGAAGAATCCATCAAAATTTACCCAGAAAAATTAAACGTTTTGAAACAATTTTATAATTTTTAAACTCTATAAAAGAGACAGCTTCAAGTGTTGATTAAAATAAACCGCTTTTACTTAGTTCTAGCAGTTTTTCTTATAATTAAGAAATCGCAGTTAGATATTGTCAGTGGCGACGACCAAAAAGATTTGTATGCAATTTGTAGAAAAATTACATTTTCGTATAAAAAACCAGACAAGGAATCTGAATCTGTAAAGATCTGTAAAAAAATGAGTTGAGAATACGGGGATAATTAGCTTAGAAGAAATCGGAAAATCGGAAAAATCTTGCAAGAGTATTTTTATTAAACCACGAGTTTTGAAAACATTTCTCATATAAAATAAACAGAGATACTTACAAATTTGTATAAAAATTTGTTGCAAAAATTATACCGTTCCGGTAAAGTCCCTACTAAATTTTGGCAAAAAAAAAATAAAAAAACAATAAAAAAAATTGAAAAACGGTGATTTTATGGCACGGACAAATTCAGTTTCGACAAATTTATGTTTAAATTTTAATATATATTTTTTTAAGGAAATTTATCTAAAAAGACGAACTTGTAAAAAAATTGTCTGGGATAAATAGATTCCGCGAAATAGGTCAGAAAAATTGGAGATATGAATGAATTTATTTGAGTAAAACTACCTGAAAAAATGGCTCGGCAGGATCCAGTCCTGTGATTCGTCCCAGTTTGGGAACAAGAGAGCCGGCGTATCCAGCAGTGTGGGCCCCCAAAGAGTGCCCAATGATGTGGAAGTCGCTGGCATCAATGTCATATTTGTTCTACAATTTCACATTATTTTTCTACCGACTTTTTGTGGGTAAATTACCATTAAAAACTTGATTAAATGGGCAATTTCCATGCCTACTAGCCGCGTATTGGCTGTGGCTTGTGTGTATAGGGGTAAACTACCCCCCGCCCAATCCACCACAATCACATTCATATCACCTGCTTTGATCAGTTCATCTTTCATATCTCTCACCTGAAATAAATCCAAATCGGGTAAGATAAACGAAATTTGGGTAAATTGATGATTTGTACCCAATTTGATAAAGGAGTGTCGATAAATCCGTGAACTATAAATTTTGTACTTTTGTTCGGGTTGAAATTTGATTCTTCAATGGTGCTCTCGTCTTCGACTTTCAGGTAAGTCCCCTAGAATTGACCAAATTAAAAATTGTAAAGAAGTGAAAGGTGGGTGCATCGTTTGAGAAAAGTAGGAAGTGAATTTTTTATGACATTTGATAAATAATATTTGAACTTTTGAATACTAAGACCACGTTAATTAATTCGTTCGTAGAGAGTTATTATTAAATTCTTACAAAGTAATTACTGTGACAAAGCTAAAATTGTGTAAGTTTTATCGGAGGAAAGTACTTAATTACCTATGCATCATTTTGAAATTTTTATTAGATATGAATTGAATTGCATGGTTGGTGTTTGTGTACAAATTATCGCTGGAATTCAAGGTTTTTTGATGGCCTTTTTCTAATTACATGTTTCTTCAGATTCACGTAATTAGCGAGTACATTAGAAAAATTATTAAATTACTGAAGCTAAGTAATTAAATAATAACAAATGTGACACGCAGTATTGTTCGCTGAGTAATGCTTTTTAATTCATTTCATTTCAAATGACACGACAAAAATAATTATAAAAAATTCTTCTAAAACTCTACTCCTAAAAGAAAATCAAATTCTATCTTAAAATTTGCACGAAAACCGTAAAAGGATGTAATCATTTTTTTGGTGAAAGTTCATTAAACTTAAATTGATAAATTTTGCAAATTCAATTTCGTATTTCCATTTATTTTGTTAAAAATAAATAAATTTAAAGACTTGAAAATAACAACAATAGTACATTAGACAGACTGGAAAAATGAAATTAGGTATAAGAGATCTAAGTTTGGTTAAATGTCAAAAAAGTTGCAGAATAAATAGTAAAAACTTTACAGTAGTTTCAAAAATATCAGAAAACAACTGAAAATTTACCTATGTATTTTTGATGATAACTTTGTTTTTTCCTTATCAATCGATAAATAATGACGAATAATGAAGATAAGCCAAAATAATAAAAACAAAGTTGTAGTAAAACTGAAAACGCAAATTGTAGTGTTTTTTATAAGTCTGAAACTGCTTAAGATAGAGTTTCGAAAAGGTAACATTTTTGATTAAAATAATTAAATTATATGTCTAATCTCAATATAAACATAAAAACCTTGAACACAGAGAAATGATCAGTACAACAGGTTTTTTTAAGTCTCAATGTTGCTTCAAATTATTTTTATTTTTGACATGTGTATATTCAAAATTTTATTTTATTTTATTTTATGGACAGTAAATTAATTAAATAATTTTTGTTTCAATAAAAATAAGAAGCAACAGAGTACTTAGTAGTGAAAGCACTGAGTTTTAGAAGAAACTTGAAATGAAAGATTTAACTAAGTACATTAAAATTGGAAATTATATGTTTCAGTCAGGTACTGAAAGTTTAAATTAACGACTTAAATGTAAACAAGAAAATGTAATGTACACTTAATTTTAGTATAGCTATAAAAAGAAAAAAAATCAAAGACATAAAGTAAATTCAAGACAAGTTCATTCACTTGACACACAGGAAGAAAATTCTTAAGGTATTAATAATTGTAGATGAGAAAGCGACTATATTAGGTTACTCTTCAAGCAAAGGTAACATAAAACTGACTTTTAAGCCCAGCGGTTAATAACTGTGTTATTAGAAGAAATAACTTTCGAAAAATCAACCAGTGTTGAAAAACCTAAAATTTTAGTACAAAAACCATTTTCGACCACATTTTTCGGCTAAATTTTGCCCTAATTTTGCTCAAAATCGAGTGAAATAAACAAAATAACATCAATGTTAACTCTTTTTGTAATGTTTAGATGTTTAGACTAAATTTTGCAAAATAAATGAGCCAACAAATATGTAATATTAATTTCGATTTAATATTGTAATTTGTTTATCTCAAATACGTGCTTCAACTTCAAAAAAGCAAAAATAACGCCATTTTCTTGAATTTTTGGCTTGTTGTTAGTGAAATGGTACAAAAGTGTTGTACATTTTTATTTTTATATAGTAAAAAACAAATAGAACCATTTTTTAAAATAATTTGGTGGTTTTTCATTTTTTTTTTTTTGAGAATATTTGGCGAAATAATCAAGTTTCTGTCAGAAAAATGTGGCAAATGGCCGAAAAACATGCAAAAATAGTGTCATTCAGGTATTATTGACCTAATTTACTGTATCCATAATTAAAAATAAGTTGTTTTTTTCATTTCAAAAAAATCACCAGATACTAGAATCTTTACCAAATTTTCATCAAATAATCAGACTGGTAAAAAAAATATTTTAATTGAATTTTAGACATTTTTTTCGTAACATAAAGAAGTAAAGAATGAAATTCTGAAATTGAGAAACTTTATACAAATTAATTTTTATTTATTTAGAAAAAAAAAAAAACAACATGTAACAAACACCAAACAAGAAACAAAATATTTCATGTTTATCTGCCTGAAATATAATCTCTGAACAATTGGGCCGACACCTTGAATTTAAATTAGCGCCACTATATACAAAACACTAAAATTGTAAGTACATTTTAATTGGAGAAAAAAAAAGGAGAAAACAAAAAAAAAGAAAAGAAAAAATATCATAATAGAAACATTCACATTACAAAATTCACAGAGATACAGGATGTTTCACATAACTTTACGAGGCTTGCGCCTAATGTACGCACCCAAATATACAAAAGTCACAGAACACTGGATACAAAAAATACACATTTAATTATTTAATTTTTGGAAACCCATGACAGTAGACTAATCACTGTTTCATTAATAGTCATAAACTGCAATGTTTCAGAAACAATTATCATTTGTTCTATTAAGAGACAGCATGAATATGATTGTAGTTTATCTATCTTAATCACTAACTAACTAAAAACGTTGTAATTTTCGAAAGGGTGAACAAACTAGAGAAGATTATCCAATTTTTCAAAATTTGTAATCGAGTTCGTATCGGATATTGGTATTTTTATTTTTAAAATGCATACAAACTTAAGTTTTGCAGTTTTGTTCCCAAACAGTTTTTCACTTCTTACGGTAATAAAATAATAAAAACAAACCTCATTTGGATTGAAGCGTGTGTAGAGTATAAACCTCGTATTGATGACATTTCTGGGCAATGGAAAGAGGTTGATGGGTCTGAGTATCAGATGGTACCAACTTCTTGTGATATTCAAGCAGCCCAAGTCATCATAACACCTGGTCTCATTCTCGACTGTAAACACTCTTCGTCGAAAAGAAATCTCTTTGAGTGGAAATACTCACAAGGCAACCAGGGCAAATTGACTTCGATTTTATCGGACCTTGCCCAGTCCAGGATGCCGGAATGGGCCACTCGCGACACGACCAGTACCACTCCGAGGGCTTGCAGACACCTCAGTACCATCTTCACGGTACTAACCGTTTCTTCGGCGGTTGTAGCCTTTGCATGGATCCGGAGTTGGCGGCACTCAAGACACTGAATCTGAAAGAGGCAATGAGTGATCTTGAACTAGGATGGGGGGCGTAGCATGGGGGGGCCATGGCGGCACGCGACTATAACCTTTCTCGAGTATTCGACAATTACACAAGATAAAAGCATTCGATTATGTAAGAAAGAAATTCAGTGAAAAGCTTTCACTAACACAGTTAACATCGAACCACAAAAAATGTTCCAATTTTGAAAGGTTGATGGAAATGTTTGCATTTTTAATTTATTGTCTTGTTTGTTTCCATGGGATTTTTCCGATCATGAGGAGAGAGTGATGGGTTTGACCACAACATTTTTTGAAAAAAAATTCCTTTGGTGGGTCAGGATTAGATAATTGATGATTCAGTTTGGTTCTTAGTCATGCTTTGCTGTAATCGCAAGCATGCGGAAGGGTTTATCAATATGGGTTGTTGTGGGTCAAGATTGTTTACAAATGAGTTCTTTCGGTAAATGTGTCATTTCCATAATTTATCATCTCGTAAATTAATTTCGGATGAGTTTTTTTGAGCAATTTTTATGACTTTTAATGAAATGGAATTTAGTTTCGAAAAATGGCCTAATGCCAAAGAGCTAGATTTTTTTATGTTTTTAAAATTTGCTTTCAATTTCTGCAGACTATTACGATTGTTAAAGTTTTGGTGGATATTTAAGTTTAGAAAAATTACAAAAAGAAATTTTGTACATTGTAATACATTGAAAATACATTACCAGAAATCCAAAATTTTAGAGAGAGAATTAGTAAATGTTTGAAAACAAAATATACAAATTTTTATGTTTTTACCGAAAAATCATTTTTTCTTAATTTTTGTTTTAAAATTTTATTTATGAATTCTATTTAAATAGTTGTAACTCTTAAATCACAAACTTGATCGAAAAAAATACATATAGCAAGTTGCCATTAAAAAAAATGCAAAACTCAAGTAAAAAATTCCAAAATTTGATAGTTAAACACCATTTTTTTATTAGGTACTCGTACTTTATCACTCACAAAAAATAAAAAACGCTTAGTTCCATATTATTTATTTCCTTTCTATGTATATTTTAAAACTTTATTCATCATATTTTATCGATTTTACGAACAAAATCTAATTATAAATGTGTATAATTTGAAATATTTGTTTTGATAGTTTAATTATAAGTGTTATGACACTTAACTGTTACTTTCTAAATGAACTTCAAATTTCACCTTGACCATACAGATGATTTTGAAATAGACAGTGGTGTTGCAATATAAAATTAATTTATTATACGTATATTTACACGCATTATTTTTAACGAAAAAACTGATTTAATGTAATTTTTGTTGTTTACGAGAATCGAAGAGATTATTATTATTTATTACCTAGCTAGTTGCAAATAGTTTGCATATCTACACTGAAAAACTTTTTTTAGAAGTAGCCTATTTAAAAAAAAAAAAAACAAAAAATATATTTCAGTAAATTCAGTAAATTCAGTTTCTTTATATACTAGAATAAAAATAATGCACTTATACGCATCAAGCTCAAAATGTAATACACTACTTCAAAAAATTAAAGAAATAAAAAAATTTACCACATTTTTTTGGTGATTTTTGAAAGGTATCTCATCGAAAAATGGTCGTAACTAGATTAAAAAAAAACATTTTGAAGCTTTAAGTTTCTAGTTTTGAGATCTTTTGGAAAAAAATTTTCTTTATAAAAATACAAACAAAAAAATGACAATAAAAAATTAATAATAAATATTAAAACTTTTGAAATCACACTTTGTAAAGTAAGGTATTCGCCTTCATGGGTACAGAGTAAAATCTATTTTCAATTTGTAAATGCGAATAAACTTTATAATTAAAAATTAAAGAAAACAAAAATTTACGTTTTAAATTAAGTAAACTATACTAACAATTAGCATAATTTGTTTACTTTTGATTTAAATTCATTTCCTGGGTTTTGAAGTTCACTGTTGAGTACTCTTCCTTTTGTTTGTTTAAATAAGCATAGACACATTATTATCTAAATACGATATAATGTGTAAAAATAAATAATACCATAATGTGTGTGCATAATTCTTTAAAAAATCAGTTAGCAATTTACATAATTCTCTTAATTGGTCAAGCGATTACAATTAAATGAAAGTCGTAATAAATGATGAAGTATAAAATGAACAAAATTTGCGTAAGTTTCACTTCAATAGGAAAAATAAGAAGAAGTATAAACTAATGCTACGTATTACAACACTCACTCACCTGAACCCTTATTTACTTGTTACTATTATATTGTGAGCGGCAAAATTATGGAATAATCTTATTAAAACTGAAAATATTTTGTTTTGACAAAAATGCTGTCTATTTTTAAAAATACACAATTTTCAACTTAATGGTTTTTGAGTAATGACGTCATCGACATTTTTTTTTAATGGACACTTCTTTTTACCAAATTCGATACATCTTTAATTGTCGAAATGACAACATCAAAATAATTAAATAAGTATTACCTAATGTTTTCGAAACAAAAATCATTCAAAAAGTGAAATATTATCAACAAAAAATAAACGTACAATTTTAAATCAAGTTAAGAATTTAGTATTTTTTAAAAGAAAATTGAGCTGTTCGAGCATTTTTGTCAAAACAAATTATTTTCAGATTTAATAAATAAAATTATTTCATAATTTTGCAGCACACTATATAGTAGAAGTGCTAATGACCAGTTACCTGAAAAATTCAGTTAAGAATCCTTTAAATGCAATTTTGTGTTCTCAATTTTAATTTCGCTGATTATTTTATTTAGTCCGGTCAAATTAGTCATAAAAATAGTGGTCAAATAACGAAAATTCCGACAGAGCTAAATTTTGGTGGAGACCTTGGGTATACCATTAGAAATAAAGTGTCAAAAGTCCCCATCGATCCCATGTGTGCTAAAAAAGTTATTCGGGGTCAAAGGTCAA
>NW_025400983.1:5795182-5799715 GCF_015345945.1 Tribolium madens
ATTTTATTAAAAACCGCTCGTTATATTATTTTTTTTACTAGAATAATTGATATCAAAATAAAAATTTTCATATTTTATTTTTCCTTTTTTAATAAAATTTGTAAATTGTATATTACCTCTAATTGTTCCTTATTTCCAACTTAATTTCAGTCACAAGCCACTTTGGTTAGAAATTTGTTTCAATGCTTAGTATTTTTAATCCAATATTCTTGGTTTTTATTCTCAAGAATCTCTTCTCACAATGTTAGAGACAGAAGAAATAACAATTGATAATAGAATACATTTACGTTTTCTTTTAGTATACGAAAAAAAAGTCGTAAGCCTCTGAGCTTGTGTAAGTTTCCACTAATGGCTCGGACATTTTATTCACCTCGTACTAAAAGTAATTATCTTATTAAGTCATTAATGTCAGTGGTACAACTAAATTCGTTTGATAAAAATAGGTTTTCTGATTAAATGTAAAACGCTTTAACCCAAAACGAACAAGTTGGCCATGTATTCAATTCTGAAAGAGTAATAAAATGACCATGAAACTAAGTTTCATTCCAACAAAATAATGTAAAACACAAAAAATCAAATCTGCTTTCTTTAATTATTCCTTTGAAATGTGTTTTTATTTTACGCCGTCTTATTGTCACAAAGGTGAATGTCCACATGTTTACACTAAATGCAATAAAACTTGACCTTTCTAATCCTGTGTCAATTAACCCGACGGTTTTTCTCAATTTTTACCATTTTCTACCATTAATCTTGTGTTATGACCCCCAATTTTACGATAATAAGTTTTGAAACGGCGCTTCCGATTTTGCCAAAGAGCCGGGGGCGCATTCTTTTCGATAGGTAAAAGTGAACTCGACTAGAATTCCTTCAATTTCTCTCCTTATCTCTAGGAATGGCGCGACAATACCTTCACAAGTGCTTTCGAAAAAAGGGAACGCTGAACTCCAATCAGCAACATTGACACAGAATCGAATCATTTGCATAATTTGGCAACAGTTATTGATAAAAAACCAAAATAAACAGACGATGGGGCAATCGGCGGAATCAACACAAATTATATAATTTTGAAGGTGATTGCAAAACCGCTTTTGATGCAGTTAAAATTCAACGATTGCGTCATGCTTCCTCGAATTTTAATTATTTTTATGCAAACTCGGTCATGTTATGTAAAAGATGAAGATTTTCTGCAGGTTTCCGGAAGGATTCAGTTCGCGTGAGGCCAAGTCGACGCCGTGGACACGTGAAAGTGGCTAATGGGCGGCCTGCTCGCCACTCTTACCAGCTGAAGATAATTGCACGCAATATTATTGAAATCCAGGAAAAATTCGACCATGTGGATAATTTAATGGAATACTAATAAGAAATAAACGGTTCCGATAGAGACTTCCTTGTAATTCAACATGATTGTGCATAATGATGTATCTGTAATTAAGAAAAAACTAAAAATGCTTGTTTAAGTGGAACACGCTGTATTATATTATTCTTCTAAGCATACATTTTTTACATTAAGGCATTTCAGTTACTTAATTCTTTTTTAATTTTTTTGACAAAGAAACAATTACGAATAAATAAGGATGCAAAAAACAACATTTTGAGTTTGTTCTATAATTAGGAAACACTCTGTATATGTCTAAGAGTATATACGTAACTATACCAGGTGGACACAAAGTGTGAACTAGAGCTATTTTGCTTGAACTATTTTTTTTAACGAATTGAATGGTATAGTCAAAATATGACGTTTCTCAAGTATAAAATTTTTCGAATTCTTTTGTTTTTGAGTTTTGCAAATTTTTAATTTCTTCAAGTGGCAATCCACCATAAAAACTTTTTACAAAGGGTTACAAAAAGAATTACAACTATCTACATGTTATTCAATGTTTATCGAAAAAAAAAAATTCATTTGTTGCCTCAAAAAAAACAAAATCTCTCAAGACGGTCACATTTTTTATAGCATTTTAATTTTTATTTATTATTATTTTCTGAATACAAAAGAGTCCTGTACTTTTTGTTCACTCTACAGTATGTCCCCGGATTGGGTTTACAATCTGTAATTTAAACTTCATTATTCTAACTCAATAGAAAGAAAAGTTCATTTTTCTCTTCATTTTGGTCTCAAAAAAACAGCTTTAAGGTAAAAACCAAAGTCATTTTGAACAAGAACAATCATTATTTAATTATTAAATTAATTGTCAAAGTGACATATCGTTGTCAAATAATTAAAACCGTCAATGTGATAAAAATCAAGAAAAAAATGAACTTTTCTTTCTACTGAGTTAGAATAATGAAGTTTTAGTTACAGATTTGCTGGTTTCAAGTAAAGCAAAAACCTTTTTCCCTTTGCAGTTTTGGCGTAAAATCAAAGATAAAATTTTTTTTCCTCTTGTTAACTCTATCCGGAGACATACTAAGATATAGGCTGTGCCAGAACTCTCGCCCCAGAGAAAAATGCCATGGAAAAAATGTTAAAAAAAATTTATCTATAAAAATTTCGAAGTTATGAGGGTTTAAAGTTTGCACTTTGACTCTATTTATTTCTGTTGGAAAAATATTTTTTCAAGTTTTTTTGCTATAGGCTATTATAATAGGAAACAAGGAAGCTGTATCCTAAATTGTATCTTTGTTCAATGTTATTTGTGGATTTTATTGGCAAAATTTTTGGCCCTTTACTAAATAATTGTAAAAAAACATATACAAAATTATCAGTATCATTAAATAGATATAAAAAAATGTCAAAAAATAAATGTCAAAATTTTTTGACAGATACAATTTTTTAACCTTTTTTTCATGTTCCTGGCATCTTACCTTACTTGAAAATTTTCTCTGGGGCGCGAGTTCTGGCGCACCCTGTATAAACCATCAACAAAATTACGTAAATGGTTTACAATTACTTCTTTGCTCATCTTAGATGAAGTACCTAAACACTTTCATTTCGAGAAGGGAATGTTGGTATTTGTATTTTGACAACTTGAATGGCAAACGGTGACAAAGGAGAAGGTGCATTTCACAAAACCTTTCAAACGTACCATTTTTTTCATAGGTATCAGTCTTGGCTCTCAAATTATTTTTTTCTCCTTGCTTTTCTTTCAGCATTGTACAATGTATCGAAGTAAAAGGAGAAAATAAACTCTTTTTTTTTTTAACATACTGGTACATAGTTAATCATACTGTGAAATCTGGTTTTGAATTCCGGCTTTTTTCACAATCCCATTATAGTTCCTTAATGGTTATTTTTTATTAAGTGTGCAAAAGAGCTGTTTTTTTTTTAACGCAAAAATATGCCGTTTTTTGGTATTCGAGTTCCGCACACAAAATGTAGCACATTTCTACAATATTTAAATTTATTATTTAAAATACTTTTAATTTAGTTTACATATTTCTGTCAGCGTGTGAAATGCCGTTAGTGTGTGGAATGAGTATTTCACACACTGCCGTGATTTTTGCGCCCTAACAAAAATAGCAAACTTCGCGTTTTAATTTCGATATGTCAAGTTTAATTTCACATATGATCCTAAAAATTTTTTAGTCCTTTTTTGTTTTTCACTTATGATTATTATTAATTATTACAGAAAAAAGCTTTAAACAAAAATTACTGACGTTTAGATTGTTTTTTTCAAATTTGAAAATAAAGTATTCAATAAAAAAGTCTAAAAATCATAGTAATATTAATATACCAGATGAATAAAAAGTATAGAACCAAGCCTTTTTTTGCTGAAACTATTTATTTTTTAGAAGAACTAATTGATGAATGACAAAGTACTACTACTTAGACTTCCTCAAAAATTTATCAAATGGAAATAAAAGGGCTTTATAACCTTCAGGTAATTTACTGGCTGTTTAAATATGTACAGGGTGCTATATTTTGGATGTCCGAATAGGAAATCTCCGAAACTAAGAGGTTTAGCCAAAAACGAGTGATACATTCCGGGGCTCATTTTTTGAGAAAATAATATTGGTTAAAACCGCATCCCGCTATCGTCTTTTGTTTTCGACTTACAGACAAAAGTTGACATTTTGGCGAATTCTAAAAAAAAATCATATCTTCGTTATTATAGAAGATACGGATTTGAAATAAAGACGTTATACAGGCACTTTTTTACGAGGAATTTAATAATGTAGTACACAATTTTTTTCAGTCATTAGTTTAGCCGTAATAAGATAAACTTTTATTTTTTTAAATGGAAATCATAGGCGGCTATGGTAATTTTGAAAAGCTTATTTTTTTCTGATCTAAAAAATATATATTTGTAACAAAATATTTTTTTATAACTATACTTAAAAAGTGAAATACATATTTTGTGTGATAATAGGTGGCCATGGAAAAACTATTTCACTCCAAATGTGTAAATAATAATCAATAAGAGTTTTGTGAACTGTAAAATAGATGAAAAAATAGATAAAATTATAAAGATTTTAAAAATACGATACGGTAAACGCATTGAACAAATATGCGAGCGCTTCAGAACAAAATTATTACATATTTTTAAAAAATCCAAAAATAGGAAACACAAATGTGTCAACAGTCAACACAATTAG
>NW_025400983.1:5800105-5874475 GCF_015345945.1 Tribolium madens
AACGAAGATTTGAATTTTTTAAGATTTCGCTAAAATGTCAACTTTTGTCTGTTAGTCGAAAATAAAAGACGATAGCGGGATGCGTTTTAACCAATATTATTTTCTTAAAAAATGAGCCCCAGAATGTATTACTCGTTTTTGGCTAAACCTCTTAGTTTCGGAGATTCCCTATTCGGACATCCACAATGCACCACCCTGTACATAAAATCAAATTTATAAACTGGAGTTAATACTATTTAGCTCTGAGGTACAGATATATTGTAATCTATCAGTTTTTAACATTGGATGATTACGAATAAAATAGTATACAGGCTGTGCCCCAGGAAAAAATTCAAGTAAGACAATACACCAAGAACGTGGAAAAAACTTCTCTATCAAAAAATTTAGACATTTATTTTTTGACATTTGACATTTTTTTATGTCTATTTAATGATACTGATAATATTGTATATATATTTTTTTATAATTATTTAGCAAAGGTACAAAAATTTTGCCAATAAAAGCCACAAATAATATTAAACAGATACAACTTCCTTGTTTTCTCTTCTAATAGCCTGTAGGTAAATTATTTTTCCAACAGAAATAAATAGACTCAAAGTGCAAAATTTAAACTCTCATAACTTCGAAATTTTAATAAATAGAATTTTTTCCTGTATAAACCTCAAAGGAAGGCTTCATTTTATCCTCACGTTTTAATTATTCAACATTTGGTTGTAATGAAGCTCTTCTTTACTCGGTATGTAATATACATTATTAGCAATTTGTTGTAATTTGTGAGTTACTAGGCGCACTTAAATTTGTAATTTCTACTCGTAGGTACAAATTATAGGCAATTATATAATAAATTATAGATACATGTAAGTACCGATAATTGTAAAATCACTTTTTTGTACTTCTTTTTAGTAGGTATTTTCATATTGTTTTATGCTCACGTTATTAGGAAAAAATTAAAAATTAACGGCTGTTTAAGTTAATCAATTTTTTATTTAATATTTTTGTATTGTATTTTTTTTTTTGTAAGAACTACAGTATATTATTGTTGCTTTTAACCATTTTTGTTCACTACTTCCACTGGCATTAAATTGTGGATTTTTACATTATGATCTATTTTTTGCGGAAACCGCTTATGTTTATAATAATGCTCAAATCCACAACAATGTGAATAGCAGTGGAAATAGTGTAAAAAAGTGGTAAAAACCGCAATTAGTTAAGCCTCATCAAAACCATTAAAAAACTTGTTCCTTTTTGTTCTCATTCACCTTTGGGCCACTTTAGTGATCCATGTCAGTTGCGTTTCGCATCTTCTTTTACCTCATTTCCTGTCGTTGTTTAATCGACAACAAGGTGAAAAAACGATTATGGCAATGTGTGGTCAATTAAACATTGTTACAAAGAACAAGGCTTGACGCCTTTCTTTTTGCGGTTATGCGCTATTCTGTAACATGTTTTTGTATGGAAATGGGACAAACTACTCTTCATTCTTCTATTACGTGATCATTTTAGCGCACTTTTCAATCTCTTCTCCAATTATTGCATTTTATTTTTTTAAATGGTCTACGAATTATTTTTTTCCTGTCTATTATTATTTCAATTAAAAAGCAGTTAGTTGTGTTGTAAAATGGTACCAACTACAAATGTTGCGTTCATAAAATAAGTATTGCGTTAAATTCTGCAATTTGTAACTTTCAAACAGACGATTAATTTTGTATTTACCTTAATAATTATTGTAAAAACTACGTTTTTACTTCCTGCTAATTTACACTTTCTTGATGGGTTGGATAAGGTAATTATGAAATTGTATTGATCACAATAGTTTAGCACGTGTTTTCTAACCAAAATTTCTGCCTTAATTGATTATCTCCTTAGGTAAATTGCTCCAGACTTGCACAATAATGACTAGGTGCAATGAAAATAAAGAATAAAAAACGGTATCCATGAACTAAATTAAAGAAACCGTTTTAATTTATACAGTAAAAGTGGATTACGAATTATTTTGAATTGTAGTTTAAATGTATAAATTTGTGATTGTGAATGCGACAACATATTATAACATACTAATAGAACATTTGATTAATTTAAAAATTAGAATGAAAATAAATGGACGACGTGAATCGTCAATTTTTGCAAGATTCTTATTATTATTTGTAACAAAACTAAATATTTAAAAATAGTACTCGGATTAAAACTTACAATTTTATTTAAAAAGAGAGTCTTATGAATAATTTCATGTATAAATTTATTTTTATGTAATGCTTTTAAATTATTATTATGTTTATTTTATGATAATTAAAATCAATAAATTAATCACTTCAGTTCACATCACATATCATCAAATGGCTATAGACAGCTAATATTAAAATTATTTTAAAAGAAAGCAAATAAAAATGAAAASATTTGAATAACGTTTAAACACTTTTTCTTTATTGTAGCATATTAATTTACTGCAAACGATAAAAAAATTAAAACAAATAATTTAATTCAAATGTGAAAATAAAAAATTAAACTAATAAAAAAATTAACTTACAAAAATAGGTATTTTGTTAAAAAAAAGAATGTATGTTATAAAATAAAAGGAAAAGAAGTGAGTATAAATGTTTTCGGAAATCAAGAAGTTGAAAAAACTAAAAATGTTTTCTATAAAAATTAACAGCATATTTTTGAATTCTCATAGACACTTTTCACTTATTTTTGTGTTATATGTTTTTGAAGAAAATTAGTGAACACTCAAACTTTCAACAAACCTGCAATTTTATATGGTAATTTTATATGCCTCAAAGTGCTTCTACAAATTTCACATCACACTTAATGAATATTCATTTTTTAATGGCTTGATACAATGTCTTCAAATATTTCGCTAAGGCTTTGTATGTCAAAATTTCACAATTTATGTTTAAATGTCGCATAACGATTTCCTGGTCGTGGTGTCTCAGGTCTTCCTGAGAGCCGATGAGGTGTGAAATTCAAAAAGTCAACTATTGTAAGAGATAAGCAAATAAAGGAACATTTACTGAACCATAGCCGTAAGCGTAAGCACAGTTATTGCTTAATTTTCTGCAATCGCAGTCGAGAAGGTTAAATAAAACGAAACGTGTGCGTACAGCTTTCGTTTAAGATGTCATGTTTTTAAATGACTTTTGCTTTCAATAGGAGGGACCATTCTTGGCAAGGACGTGCCTGCCAGATAAGGCATAATGCGTGATTTTTTTTAATGTTGGAATGGACAGGAGTGGGGATTTTCATTGTTGCTTCGATTTGTTAATTGTTCTGAAACGCAGTGACGGAGGAATGGCGTTTTTTACCTAATTTTGAGTTTTTTAATTTTCAACGATCTTGATATTGTTAGTTTTTTTATTATTGTTTGCAATACTTTTTAGATTCTTGAATTTTTAATTCATTTTCTGTTTTGTCTTTTGATTTCAGAAAGTTGAAAAACGTTGATTATTATCGTTTGTCCCAAAAAAGGCAATAATTTTGGTTCATGTTAGTGTTTTTGAATTGATATTTCCTGAAGTGTCATTTTTTGAGTTCCTCGTTGGAAATAAAGTTTGTGTGATAAATTTTTTGTTCTAATTCTAATTTTTACAAAACCAAATTGTGTGAAATAATTTCCCATTTGTATGCATGTACATTTTTGAGTAAATCTGAAAGCTAAATGAGTTTAAAATTTGTGTATTCAAATTTTGATTTAATCTTATAAATGTAGAAATTTTGCAAACTAGGGCAAAATAATGGGCACACGTATAACAACTTTCAGATAATGTTTGAACAGATTTTCTATTTTCTATCACTGTCGTCTACCGCATTGTAGAACTTTGTTTTTAATTAAAACCGTGAAAGATATTAAAACAATTTAAAAACTAAAAACAATTTTAAATGATTGTTTATTTATAAGGGAGTTGACTTATTTGATTCTAGATTTCTAGAAGGTTCGGGTCAATTACCACTCACATACCGTTCCATTTAGGAAAACACATTTACTTCAAAGATAAAAAGTTGATTTATTTTTTATTTTTGTTGGACAGATTAGGTTTTTTTCAAGGCTAGATTTTTCAGCTATACTTTTTTAATTTCAAAATTCAATTCTGATTCTGAACACAAATTTGAAATTTGAAACCATGATTCACAGAACATTTTATTTAATTACTATCAAATTTTATCGTGGTAATTAATTTAGCGCTTGGCAATGCAAAAATTTTATTCGAATTACTTGAATTTTAGATTGAATCTTTAATCGGCCCCTAATTCAAAGCGTTTATTTTACATACTTTCAAAAATTGAAAAGATCTCTTTACAATTTTTTCATCTTTTTCAAAATAAGACTAAAGAAATTTTCAGTTTGAAGTTATTTCTCCAAAATTTTTTCAACTTTTAGTAATTTTTACTTAATACAATACAACCTCAGTTGACCGATTAGCAAAGCTTCCGGAAAATTGGATAAAAAATAATGTCTTATGAAATGAAAATGCGTTAAATACTTTTTATATAATTTATTTAATTCACTATAATACAATTTTAAATAAAAAAATAAAGGATTGCTAAAAAGTATAGGTATTTTAAAAGCAGTTTATCAAATTGTAATGAATATAGGTATCTGGTTTATACCGGGTGGGGCATCGGTTACGCGCACTTAATAAATCGCAACTTCTAATTAATTAAAACTGCGATATTTCATATACCTAACTAATTATTGATAGGGTATATTTGAAAATTTTTCTAAATTTTGTTGGTAATAAATGAGGCCGTATCAGTTTTGTGTGTTTTATGAATACTTTCTGTTAATTTACACTAAATGAATCTGTACATCAAACTTTGATATCACAATTACAAATTTTGATTGTTAGATAAATAATCGCTTCTTTTTACCGTGATTTATGACTAAATGGCATAATTTGTCAACAAAAGAATCACTTTCTGGTAGCCGACCACTTTGAAGTCTCTTATTGTTGTAAATCTTGGAATCTTACCCTAATTACAGTTTCCTATTGTCACCTAAATTTACGATGGCACAAGTGGCAGGCCATAAATAAAAATTATTTTCAAAATTAAAATGGAAAATTGCGTTTAATTCCAAATCTAATTGGTATTTCTTTTTCTGATTTCGTAAACAATTACAGGAAGTGAATCTGCGCAGGTCGGTACAAAAATTAGAATTCAACGTTTTGGGAAAAAATTGCTTTTTATTTTTTTTTGGCTTTGTTTGTAAAGGAAAAATGACCAAAAAATTATGAAATGTATGTACCTTATCAATACCTAGGCAAGTAAAAAATTTCAACAATTTTATTTAATTAGAAGTGGGGATTTTAATTCTTTGACAAGGTTTTTGTACCTTTACAGAAAAATTGCAAAAAAACATACAAGATCATCGGTAACAATAAATCACATAAAAAAGGTCAAATGTCAAAAATTTTGACTTGACTTGAAGATAAGATACCAGGAACATGGAAAAAATGTAAAAAACAAATCTATCAGTCCAAAAATTTTGACACTTGACATTTTTTATGTCTATTAATTGATACTGATGATCTTATACAGGGTGAATATAAAGTATGGAACCAAGCGGTTTTATTTTTAAAAATTTGCTTCCAGAAAATAATAATTAATATAAATTAAAGCAATATAAAAAATGTGATCGTATTTTTAGAACGAAATTTTGTTTTGTTTTTGAGTTATGCGATTTTTTTTGTCCAAATTGCAATTTATGTGAAAAAATTTTTTGAAAAAATTAAATATAAAGCAGATAGTTGTAATCCTTAGAGTATAGCTTTTATAAGAAAAATGATTTTGTAGTGGGTTGCCATTTAAAAAAATATTTTTTTTTGTAGAACTCAAAACAAAAGGTAATTTCGAAAAAATTTATTCTTGTTAAATCATCACATTTTTATAGTACTTTATCACTCATCAATTAGTTTTTTCAAAAAATAAATAGTTTAAGCAAAAAACGTTTGGTTCCATACTTTTTATTCACCTGGTATATGTTTTTTTATAAATTACTTAGTAAAAGTTGAAAAATTTTGCTAATAAAAGCTCCAAATAACGTTAAACAGAGTTTAGGATATAGCTTCTTTGTTTCCTCTTTTAATATCCTGTAGCAAAAAAACTTGGTAAATTATTTTTTCAACAGAAATAAATAGAGTCAAAGAGCAAAATTTAAACTCTTATAACTTCGAAATTTTTATAGATTATTTTTTTTAACATATTTTTTCCATGTTCCTGATATTACCTTACATTTTTCTCTGGGGCGCGAGTTCTGGCTCACCCTATACTCGAAACAAATAAGAGTAAAATTTCAGTTCAATTTTATAAACAGTAGTTAAACTTTTAGCTACTCGTAAATCTAGAAAATACCGACTATAATATTATACATAATTTTTTCGCCTTTATATCTAAACACTAAAAGTAATTAAGAAAATAATTAATTTCTTATTAATTTGAGATTCTTTCACGACCACATAAATATTATATTATTGATTGGCAGTCGTGTTTTCACTTTAAATAAAAAACAACATATTGCAAATATCAATATTTTCTAATAACAACGTAAACCAGCTTTTATTTCAAAGAAATAATTAATAAAATTAAAACTTTTGGATAACAAAGGTAGTAAATGCACGCCACTGTCCCTGATTAATTTATCGTTAATCACCGACAACCCATAATTGACATTTCCATTAAACCGAATCATCATTAGTTTCATGGCCACGCACCAACCTCACCTGTTCCAAAGGGCCTCCCGAATCACTCCACACTACCTCGTGAATCCCCTGAAAAAGTGTTATGTAACTCAGCACTTTTACGACCAAACAGCACCGAAGGCGCACTCACACTGCACCACAGCGTTATTGTTGTTGTTGAAAACATTTTACTTTCTCCACCACTGGAGCGCGCCGCGTAAAAATCGCTCCACGACTTCGTTACTTTCTAATCCCATCAAAGTTGCGTCATTTGGCAACGCCACGATTTCTTGGAGTTGAAGATGCGTTTGCAGGAAGTTGGAGTTAATTAGAGGTGCATCCTCTTCGAGGAACTGATGCGAGGAGGAAGCACCGTGGAGAAAGTCGACGGAAATGGGAGGTTGGCCGGAAGCGACGCTTGAGGAGGCGATCATGACCCTGCGAAGGTTACAAACAAGTGGGATTTTGGGGCTGGGACAAGGTGGCAATATGCTTCCTTGATACTTTCCAAATCGTGTGTTGGAAAAGTTTATTTTGGTCCACTTGGTCGAGAAGTGCTAGTTGATTGCCATTTCAGAAAGATCCAAGTCATCAGAGGGCCCCAAGCAATTACACTCATGGCATTTGATTTTTTAGAAACATTGTTTAAAAAAAATGCGTTTTTAATTTCATGTACACAAATCTGATAAGTCATAATAATAATGATACGCGCAAGTTTCTCTTTGGATGTTTATGTAAATTACAGTAACATGACACTGGAATTATCTCAAGTGTAGTTAATGATTCGAAAAGTATGTAAAATTACTAATAGTTAATGGTTGTAATTTCAGTAACAAAATGTAAAAATTATTAAAGTAAAACTAATCTGGACGTATTTAAAAACAGTTTAGTTTGTTTTTTAATATACAGGCTGTATTAAGCCATAATTTCATAATTTTTAAAGACGTTACAGACAATACTCCTTTAATCAAAGTAGAAAAGTTTTTTTGTTATGAATCGTTTGCTTGTCTTAGATAAAATGAATAAAAATGTTCTATTCTTTCCACAGTCTACCTTAATTAATTTAATTTTTAAATCACCTACTTAAAATCAAATAATAGTAAGTGAGAAAGACAACTTAATGAGGAATCCAAAAATAATAAAATATACAGGGTGTTCCATATAAAAAACTGAAATTGATTTCACTTCCGGTGAAATCTACGCCAAATAGTAGATGATAAGAAACTATTCAACTTTGTTTTAAGAAATATTGTCATATCTTTAAAAATAATGGAGTTATGGCTTGGGGCGTTTTGCATATTCCACACTGTATACCTAATGCAAGAAAAGTAAGCAAACCTAATGAAGTGCAAAACGAAATTATAAAAAAATAGATAGCATATTAGATACTCGTTAGATATTAAAAAAAAATAGAAATACAGTAATAGTCCTTTAAATATGGTTTGTGCATTTCATACTTTTTTTTTGTCTTTGGTTGTTTGAATTTAATTTTTGCAACTTTTTATTTTTATTTATTTTATATTATTTATGTTTTTCGTTCTATTTTTGAATTTTTAACGTTAGGTATAATTTCTGGTTTTTTAGGTATGTTTTTGGATTTTTTTTTATTTTTTACCTCTATTATCGATTTTTGAAATTTTTCTTCATTTCTTTATTTTTCCAACATTTATGGCTACCTACGTTTTGTAACGTATCTCTTCTTCAGTACATAGGTATACGTTTTTTATGTTTTTTTATTTTTTAGCCTCTTTTTTACTTGTTTTCCAAAGATTGGTTTCCAGTCTTTATTTTTTCCAATTTTAATTTTAATTTTTTTATTTTTATTATTATTCTGAAGCTGTTTTATATGTTTCTTACGTCACTTTGTCTCGTTTACATTTTCCAACAATTTTCTATGATCTATTTTTGAATTTTTAACGTGTTTTTTTTAGTCATATGTTTTTAGATGTTTTTAACTTTTTTTGCTTTTGTTTGTCTCATTTAAGTTTTTTGTTTTTCAAATTTTCTCTTTTTTTGTATATTTAATGTTATATTTTTGGTTTTCGAGACGTGATTTTAGATGTTATTAACTTATTTGTTAATTTGTGACCACTGTTTTCAATCAATTTTGTTTTTTTTTCTTTATTACTTTATTTTTCCAATATTTTTATCGTCGTACGTTCTGTAACTATCTTTGCAATACATATACATTTTTTATATTTTTTGTTCATTTTGTTTACTTTTTTCCTTGTTGTTAACTAATATTCTTATTGCTTATTTTCACTCATTTTTGGTCTCTTTTATGTGTTTTTTATTTTTTCTAATGCTGGTTAAAATATTTCTGACGTCACTTTGTTTCAATTACATTTTTCTATTTTTTCAAGTGTACTTATTTCAAAATTTCCATGTATCTCACTTGCTTTTATCTGATTTTTCTCTTTTAGTTTTGTCTGTTAACTAAATTCAATAAGTCTTTCTGTTTTTGTTTTTAATGTTTGTGCTTTTTTTCGCTTTTGTACTTACCTATAATAAATTGAAAATTTTATCAATTTTAATTTAAAATAAGAAAAGCATTTTTGCCCCTTAAAAAAGATCCTAGGTAGATTTGTTTGAATATCAGTTTGATATCTCCTATACAACAATCTTAGTAAATCTTAGTAATAATAAAAATTTTAATGAAATTCGGTTAGATATCTTTCCTGGATAATTAAGTTTAGCTACATAAAAGGTGTTATAAAATAGACAATATTTTCAAAAAATATCAAATTCACTATTTAAAAGAAAATGAATGATATCTGTAGATAGGCAACCAATATTAACAACCATTCTTTGTATTTTAAAATTGGTTTATTATTTAAAAATTTCAGACAAATTTTTAAATAGGCCAAAAATTTTCTATTGTGATTACACCATCACCTCTCTTTTTAAAAGTTCAGTTTTCTACATTATACTTAAAAACCATATAAAAAACCAATCAAAATTCTGCAATAAACAAAAAATTCTAAATTATTTTTTCCCACAAATCGTAAAATTATGATTGACGTACAAAACATTCACAAAGAGATTTGTTTCCCGGAATTGGTGTATGAAGAAAATGTCCCAAAAGTCAAAATCTACACACACACATTTTCTATTTTTATTTATTTATAAATTAAATTTACTTAATAAAAAAAAATATGAGATGTTCAAATATCAACTTTTCAAATGTCGTCCTATTCTGTACATAGCAAAGGCCAACACGAGATTAATTCCCCAGAGTACGAAACCTCTTGCAGCTATCACGAGCACCGTAATTATGCCATTGACGCAAATTCCTTCATATGATAAAGCCATGTAGCCCATTTCCTTAGCCTTCCTGTAACACTTCCCATAGTCTGCACCCAAGATAACAACAGTAATGAAATCCAAAAAACAAACAAGAAAAGTGGCATAACTCCACTGAATGAAGACTTTTGATTCGTTTGTTTGTTTTTTTCGTAAAACTGAAAATTGTCAGTTGGAAAAATGCTTTTATTGATACTAAAAAGAACTTACGAAGTGCGGAAAATATTATCCAAATTATATTAGTAAAAAGATGAGTCCACATAAATCCATGGAAAACACTGCCGGTGAGAATTTGATTCGGAAAAGCTTCACCACTATCTTAAAAATAATAGATAAATAGAAAATATAAGAAAAGTTTACAAAAACTCACAGTTCAAAAACATGTTTGTTATAACCCTATTTATATACTCCATATATGACTCAGGTATAGGCTCAAAATTGGACGGTCCTTTCACATAGAGAATTATGCTGATGATTGACATGATTTCCCATGCTGTACCTTGTATCTGAAAACAGCCATAAAATACATCATTTTATTCAAAAAAGAAACTTACAATGCCACACCATCCTGCAATTTTTTTAATAAGAATACGAGTATCAGCCAATGTAGACTCCATCATTCTGTATATCGTCATTGATTGATACATGAACTTAGGTATATATACAGATAATTACAAGTACCTACTACAAGATAAATTTTGAATGAGTAATTCTCTGAACGCATTAAATAATAAAAGGATGTGAGGATGTGACGTAAGGAATTTAAAAAATCATTTATCTTTTCTCAGGCTAGGTAAATTTCTAATAAATTGTCAATAAAAAAATTAAGCAAAAATGGTATCTGCGACAAAAAATTTATTTTAATGCAACATAAAGCATACAGGGTGAGTCAACGAGTTGAAAAAGTCCATTAGTGACCTCTAAATGGGAAAATTAAAAAAAATTATATAGGACATTGATAGCCTAAAATTAATTTCTAAAATACAGCGTGTCTCAAAAATAAGCTACAATACAAACTTCTGTTTTTTTTAAATGAAACATCATATGTTTCTTAGCTTTTTTAAATGTTAGATGATAATATTTTGAAGACAAACTTTTATTGGTCGATTTTGTTTAGTTTTAAAAATTCTCTTCTTGAGAAAATATCACTTTATCATTCATCAATTAGTTTTTCCAAAAAATAAATAGTTTAAGCAAAAAACGTTTGGTTCCATACTTTTAATTCACCTGATATATTATTGTGAAGGGGTAAACCGCAACACAAATTTTTTACAGCAGATTTCCTTTTTGACTTTGATTTCTTCATTTCCCTGCTTTTCTTTGTTTCCTCCTCTAATTCCCTGTGATGTATTCTGATTCCTCATAATTTCATTAAGATTTGTCAATAAATAAATGAATCCTTTCAATTTTTCGATAATTTTCCCTGATTTTCTCATGATTCTCTCAGATTTCCCTAATTTTGTACACTGATTTTTCTGCTGTTTACCCCTTGTGTTTAAGAGTATGTAATGCAATATAAAACAAAATAGACAATTTCAGTGCCTAGTTATATTTTGAAAGTTGACTGATGTTGTAAGAGATGAATTCACATTTTTTTATTTTTTAACAACTTTTGGCATGTTTGGAAGTTTGGAGATCAAATCTCAAGAAAAATAATGATTAGTGAGAAGATTGAAATCATGAATGATATCGTTTTAAAAATCCACTCGTAGGATAGATAGATCCTCAATCGTTACGCTATCATTTTTTTACTCAACTAGAAATATTTATTTTTGCGCCGGCCTCAAGACTTGGAATACCCTGTTATATCGTGCGATCAAAAAAAAAATTAGAGTAGGCGGTGATTAAAGTCTTTCCCTTATTTTTGACATTAAATGTCAACGGAAAGTTTGACAAGTTTGCGTTTTATTTATTTTGAGTAAAATAATGTTCGCACTTTAGAGCAGAAAATTTTTATTGTTGCATTACAAAAATGTTGTACAAGACGAAAACGGTGAATGGTCATTTTCACTTTCAGTTTGTGTGGAAAATTTCCAACCCAGATTCCCAGCCAACGTGTTGCCAACTGTAGAGTATTTATTAATCGTCGCCTACTCTAATTATTTTTTTTTTTGATCCCACGGTACAAGATAAATGAACCGAACCATCCACGAATGGATTTTAGAAAACTTTACTTATTCCCAAAACTGCATATAAAAATTTTCCTGATCTAATCGCTGATTTATTTGTTTTGCTTAGATACTTGTCACAAGTATTATCAATTTTTTTATGTATCGTCAACGATGACACGGCAGAGATTCTTAAACAAATTTAAAATTATTAACGGAAGTGAGATTATTTCTTTTTTTCACGTGAAAGCGTCAATCGAATGATAAGAAAAGTGTTTTCTACAAAACGTGACATAAAAGATTTCAAGATACAGTCGCGTGCTTTATATTTTAGTCGTCAATGTTATTTTTTGACAAACTTATTTTTATATAATTTGAAATTTGTGCCATAATTTTATCAATAATAGAAAGTCAATCGACGTTTAAACTATTTTTGACTTTTTAAGATAGAAAAATCAATCACAAAGAAAATTGCGCAATTTCGGACCTAAAAGAATTTTTTTTGTAACATTGACGACCAAAATTTTGCACGTGCAAAATGCATTAAATGTAACTTTATTTTTTTAATTATATTTATTAAATTTGACCACATTTGTCAATAAAAAAAGTAAAGTCAAAATTGTGTTTGCGATAATAATTTTTATTCTTCGACACTGTCAAAATTTTCGGTTTTTCTCTAGTGTAAGGAAGTTTTGACAACTGTTTGGCATTTCTCAATACAAAACGTCAAATTATTTTTAACAGATTTAAAGCAAGTTTAAGCCTTGTTGACTCTAATTCGAAAAATAAAATGTTGTATTCCACTCGTTTAAAAATCCACTCGGTCAAATAGAGAGTCCGATTTACACTCAAACTCGTCGAATAACTGATATGTTTTGAATTTTAACTATACTAACATAGTTAATTATTGTCGAGGGGTAAACCGCAACCCAAATTTTGTACAACAGATTTTCCCTTTGGCTTTGATTTCCTCATGATTTTCCCTGCTTTTCCTTGCTTCCCCCTGGTTACTCCTGTTTTCCTTATGATTCCCTCAGATTTCCCCAATTTTGTAGACTGATTTTCTCTGCGGTTTACCCCTTAATTATTATGTTTAAAAATATTTACACATTATTTTATCTTTTAACAATTTTTGCCATGTTTAGAAGTTTGGAGATTAATGCACAAGAAAAATAAGGAGTTAGAATAGAAAAAGTTCGTTTTGAAAATCCTTTTGTAGAATATATTAAGGCCGACGCAAAAATAAATATTTTTAGTTGAGTAAAAAAACTTTATAGCGTAGGTAAACGCTTTTCAAAACTTTTAGCTTATGGCAGTGAAACCAATTTAGAAAAAAAATTAAGTTATTGGATCACATATACAAAATATTTTTGAAAATTTCCAAAACAAGTTCCTAGAGCCTTGCTGCTATACACTAAAAATTTGGTACAATATCATCCAACATCAAAAATATACAGGGTGATTTTTAAATGAACCGACAAAATTTTATCCTTGGTAGTATTAAATGAGAACATTCTTTGTTTAACCGTTCTCCAAATAAAATATTTTCGAGGTAAAGCATACGCCACTGATATGTTCGTAAATAGTATTAGTATAGGTAGTGGAAACCATGGTATTAATTTGGTGAAAATGTACTTAATCATCGCAACAATTCATAAACGCCCGGATCAAGGGGATGCTGCCCCTAACAAATATAAACGTTAAAAGGGTACAAATTATCTCCATTTCCTTGAGAAGCTCTGATAAAATTTTGTCGATCTATTTAAGAATCACCCTGTATTTAATGCTCAATCGTTTACGCTATCATTTTTTTACTCAACTAGAAATATTTATTTTGCGCCGGTCCCAAGACTTGGGACACCTTGTATACAAGATAAATGAAAAGAACCGAACCATCCATGAGTGCTTTTTAGAACAATTTAATTATTTCTGCATATTTTATAAAAAATGCATATAAGAATTTTCCTTATCTAATCATTGAGTTATTCGTTTTGCTTAGATACTTGTTACAAGTATACACACTACATCTTTAATCTCGTCAACGATGACACAGCAGGGATTCTCTGAATACTTACCTAAACGAATTTAAGTTTATTAACAGCGAACGGAAGTGAGATTGTCCTTTTTTCTTTATACAATAATAATAATATTTACAATAATATCGAGCGATCAAGATAATTTGTAATCGAGTCAACCTTGGATTCGAAAACGTATGTCTGCAAAATGTCAAGTAAAATGACAAGTCGAAAAGTAACATGCAGTTAGACATACGTTCTCAGATGCAAAGGTGACTCGATTACAAATTACCTTGATCGCTCGATATATATTTTCTTTACAGTAATATATATAATAATAATTAGATATGTATTTTATACAAAGCATGTTACAAATTTTTTTAAATATGTGTTAATATGTAGGTAATAAATACGAATATTAAACCTTCAATGACGTCAAATTAGTCCAGAGACCACAGCTCATTAATATTTATTTATTTCAGAAAAATTACCATTAGAACATTTTTTTGAACTTATATAGAGTTATTCATAAATATGAAGCAATATTTGAACCTCAAAAATGACCTATAAAATGATGTTAATTTATTGAAAGATTTTTAGAAATTGTTTCCCTAAAACCGTGCGTGAAACTGAATCTGAAAAAGAAAGATGGCGCAAACCCGGAGCAGTTATCTATCTATCCATATGAAAATAATATTAAAATAATCAGCATTTACTAAAGTCTGTTTTTTTTAAATGGAAATGCCAAACAGTTTTAACGTTAGCATCACTAGTATAATCCATTTCATTGAAATTGGCATAACAGTAGGCCATGATTGTGTAAACCGCGCTTTAAATGTGAAAAAGGCTTTACATATTAAGGAACTAAATTTGTCACTATAAAAAGTGAGGTTAAGATAGTTAAAATTTTATTTTTAAAGAACCCTTTTTCAGAAGTTTTCAGAGAGAGTTTTTTCGATAAAAAGACGTTTTATTCACACCGGAGATGAAACACAATTTGTTTTCCGTGTAATTTGCATCCGAAAGGGGTTTGGATTTTGTCATTAAAAATGTAGGACAAAATTTTGAATTCTTAAACAATGGTAAAGTTGTTGCGATCGGAGGGGAAAAAAGAAATCTGTACAAAATGGAGCTTCGCGTACTGCAGCCTGAAAAATCGTGTTTTGCCCAGGATAAAGTAATTTGGCTTAATTCAAATTGGTATAGTTGATTCCATTAACCTAAAATTCCTAAAACAGGAATAACAAAAAGAAGTTCATTATGTTTTCAAACATACCTTAGCGAGTACTTTAAATCTGAAGAGAACTAGTTTTAATTAAAATTTGAAAAAGTAGTGGGAATAACGAAAACACTGAAAAAACGAATACAAATGTCAGTCATGTCAGTTCAATAAACAATGTAGGTAAGTAATCAAAGAAAAACAAAAACCCCATCAGCTGTTATAACAGGAACATGTGCAACGCTACAAACTTAAATACGAAATTCCATAGCCACCTATTATGCCAATTTAAATGAAATCTACTTTAAATTCATTCATGGCAATTTTAATAAAGGAAGTTGGCAGTTCCGGTTTTTTGAATTAATTTGAAAACAATGTAATTAAACGTCAACACAAGAAAATTGAAAGATGAAACACCAAAAAAGAAACAAATTCGGTACACTACCAGTTTTTCGAAATTTGGAAACAAATAGTTCGCAAGTAGGAAGTTAGAAAAAGGGCCCGTTAAAATGTAGACGCAATTTGTAATGCAGGTTTGCTAAACATTCTCAATTTTTAGCAAGAATTTGACAAGAATACAAAATAAACATGAATGAGAAAGAACCTCGGAAAGAACGCAATTAAGTTAGTGTCTTGTGTATGTTTTTGAGGAACGAGTTGAAAAAGTAACAATTTTGAAACTAAAGCTGAAGAGGAATTTATAAAATGCATCAACTTTGAGCTCATTTCAATAAATTACATAAAATTTATTGGCAATCATCATAATACCCTCTTGTAACTTTTGCTAAATAACTTTTTTCTGTATATACATACATCCTTTTTCTTCAAAGTTTTTGTAGCAAGAATCTCATTTTTGTCCACAACATTGTACTTACTTGCGGTGTGTTTCTGTCAAAATTATTAGCACTGAATTCTGTCTTTAGACCTTAGGTAATGATGTCTGTCCTCAGGTATTCAATTATAGCGCTTTCAAAAAGCAAACAGGCACACAAGATTCATAAAAGTCAAAATCATCTCAATTGGAACACATAACCATAATTTTTTTACAAAATTTATAGGGACAAAAACAAAGAGCAAACAAAATTTGTGGCTATGGAGACAAGATGCTACCAATTTTTTCACCAAAATTTTGACTTGGTAATTTCCATTTAAAAAAAAAACAGACTTTACGTAGGTACTGAAGTGTTTACTTTATTTAAAAGATTATACTAAACAAAACACTACAGAGTAAAAGTTCCTATTTAAGTAAGAGCATATACACGTAATACATATTTTAATCATACCACCCATTGGTTATTTTTTGCCGTTATCAGCTGATGTACTATACCTAGTTTAATTTTTCTTGTACAAAAGTATTTCGAAAGTGGTCGCAGTACTCTCTTTTAGATTGTCACTAAAGTAAAACTGAGGATCTTTTTCAAAGATAGGAATTTTGCCAATTTTATTTTGTGCTTTGTTTTTTCCAATGTGTAATATACCATGGGCATCGGAATCTTTCTTTCCATATTCATGTCCACCAATTACAGCATCTCGATTAACAAGTAATGAGTGAACACTAGTAGAATTTGTCGAGGCCCAATATAAGTTTTGTTCAGGACCACAAAGTATCTACAAAAACATTATTGTTAGAGAAATAGACACCAGCAGAAAATCATATCGTGTTTTGTTAGTTACATACTTACTTTTATAACTTCTGCTGTTTTCACTGCTTCTCCTGACATAGGAACATATACTTCTTGTATTCCAGCAAAAATTTCAGTGACTATGATTCCACGATCTTTTATGTAAGCTTGTCCAATATAAATGTTTATACCTTCACTATTTTGGCCTCCAACTATAGCATCTACGGGCACTTCACCATCAGTATATTCTCGCCAATAGTAATCTAGATCGTAACAAAACAATAAGTGGACTTTTAAATATACTTGTTTTACGTTTACCATCTTGAAAACATAAACAGTTACCGAAGAGAAAGATGAACAACAAATGTGTAAGCTGTAACATTTTGAACGGGTAGAAAATGTATGACTGACAGCATATCGTAATTTGCTTTGATATTTATACAGTGCTTTAACAAAAATAGATGCCAAAGTTACCCAGTTATCTTGAAAAATGCAGCAACTTAAGTGCTTTTAAATTTATTAATTAAATTTTCAAAACAATATTATCTTGTAAAATCTAAAGTTTTCTTTTGTTTGCTTTTTTATAATTTAATTTATCAAATTTAGTCATCTTGGATAATATAGCAACTTGAATGCTTACTTACTTTCAAAACAATAGTACCTATTTATAAAATCGAAGTTTTTGTGTGTTTTTACAAAACAATTTACATGTACATCAAATGGAAATAAAAGGGCTTTATAACCTTCAGGTAATTTACTGGCTGTTTAAATATGTACGGGGTGCTGCATTTTGGATGTCCGAATAGGAAATCTCCGAAACTAAGATGTTTAGCCAAAAACGAGTGATACATTCTGGATCTCATTTTTTGAGAAAATAATATTGGTTAAAACCGCATCCCCGCTATCGTCTTTTGTTTCCTTCTTACAGACAAAAGTTGACAATTTAGCGAAATCTAAAAAGGTAGAAGGTACGGAAGACATTATACGGGCACTTTTTGACGTATAAATTAATAATGTAATAAGCATTTTTTAGTTATTTGTTTAGCCGTAATAAGATAAAGTTGTATTTTTTTAAATGGGAATCATATGTGGCTATGACATTTTTAAAAAGCTTGTTTTTTTCTTAATTAAAAATATATACAGAGCTTTCATTTCAAAGGCAGCCAGTCTCAATAACTTTTGACATTGAGTAAATGTCTTTTAAAGCAAAAACAACTCGATTAGGATCACGAGGGAGAAGTTCAAAACCAACATTTGTTACATTTTAAGTTTCATCCCCTAGTCGCTAGCCACCCCTACTTTGAAATTTTTAATGGCCCTACTTTTTAAAACATTTTCGAAAAGGGAAAAATGATCGTATTTAAATGAAAAAGAAAATTTTTTTTTGTTGATTCGTTTTTCAGTTAGGGGTGATTAAATTTTTGAAATTTTTAGTCCTAGTAGCACTAAGCAACAATTTTTTTTTAATGTGATTGATCTATTGACACATGTAGCAGGGTACATTTAACATCCCTTATTACAAATTTGATAAGAAAAATTCTCCATCACGTACAGATTTTAAGTTACAGGAAAATAGTTTTCTCAAATTTTATCGTAAAAATTGTTTATTTCAAATGGAAAATAATTAAGTAAATTTATTAAAACAGAATATTGTTTATCGTCTTGTATAATAAATAACTGTTAAAATTGACTTTTTGGTTATCCCTCTATTGAGGGACATATTGTTTGCAAGAAAAAAAATGGCCCGCAGACTAATGAAAGTATTGATGGGGCCACTCCGGTCCTGTCCATTCTCCTGTGAATTCTCCTCCGACTGTACCCACAACACGCTTCGAGTGAATTCACACTCACTCTCCACCAATCAGCTCGTCTGAAATTCCCCCGAGTGTACTCGATAGTGAAGCGAGTGAGTATTTCCAATCTGATCAGCTGATTTTGACATTCGTGACATCATCAAAACTCCACCACCGGCGAATTTTCCTCCCCGAAGCGACCTGCGCACTTCCTCTACTTTCAGACAAAAGCTCCCTCAACAATGACCAAGAAAATAAGCGAAAATCAAGCTATGGTAATTCCGGTGTTCCGGTGCAATGTGATTACCCGTCATTAAAAACAGACAGTGGCAAGATGTCGGGTGGTCCACGGGCCAGGACTTCGCCGCTGAGGGCCACCGTGCCCTTGTCGTGCGTCACAAAAGGTAAAAAGCGGCCGCTTATCGCCGGACAAAAACTCCTGCATTTCTTCTTATCGGTCAGTTTGTGCGATGGATAAGAACGGAACGGTTGCAGGTGGAAAGGACTCCAAGGGGGCTGCCATTCGAAGGACGGCGTCTTTGGACGCGATACACAGGCGGTTGGTAGCGAGAGACAGGCCTGTCCCCGTTCCAGCCCCCGTTCAAACCGACAGGGCTAGCAGTTTAGACTCGTTGCAGGCCTTGGTAGACGCGGTGGAAGACAAGGGGGCCAAAGTGGGGCCGAAGACGAGGAGGGACGACAAGGGGGCACAGAGTAGGAGCCGTAAGTGTAAAAAAACGTGTTTCAACCACGTGCTGTAAAAATTTCATTAACGTATGTCTTGCCTAAATTGTTTAATAAAATGTCAAATTATTTAAAATATACCATCGAGGGTCGGTGGTACAATATGATTATGATACCAAAAAAGTTGTCGGCTGATATTTAGTTCCTCGTAGAAAGAATTGATTTTATTCAATATTTAAGGCAAGACAAATGTTCAAAAACTGCTAAATCTGATAGATAACTGACACGTATTGAAGTTGCTATTCAAAACATACGTTCAAAAAAATTTCAAAGCATTCTTGACCACGTTTTTGTATGGATTCTTTGCAATTTATCATAATCAAAATGATTAATAAAAATGAATTTTTATGTAAAATATGTGTCTATTTAGACTTTTCCGGATAATTGAGGTTCTACAGTATTTATACTTTCGCAAAAAATAATTTGTGAAAGATAAAGTACCGTGAGATCAAAAATTATCTTGGTCTAGGTTGGTCATGGAATAGAAAACGACTGTCGTTGCTTATATCATCCTTTTGAAATAATTCTGTCAATGTTTGACTCACTGACAACGTCGATGACATAATCTACGACAATTATTTTAAAATCCATGACCTCTTTTGACCAAGTTAATTTTTGATCTCACGGTATTATTGAAATGTTCAAGTTTTTAGTAATTGCTTTGCATTTCTGTATTTTTTGTGATAATGAAATTTTTTTCGTCAAGAATTGAACTATATTTAGATAGTTACAAAAACATAACAAAAAAATTCTTGGTTTCATTCTTTTTTCCTACGCTGTAGGTATAGTGTGATTACACCCCACATTTTTTTAATAAAACAATGCCTAAAACAGTATTATACAGGGTGCGCCAGAACTCGCGCCCCAGAGAAAATTTTCAAGTAAGGTGAGATACCAGGATTCTATCTGTCAAAAAATTTTGACATTTATTTTTTGACATTTGACATTTTTTTATATCTATTTAATGATGCTAATGATCTTGTATATGTTTTTTTTACAATTATTTAGTAAAGGGACAAAAATTTTGCCAATGTTCCTGGTATCTTACCTTATATGGCATTTTTCTCTGGGGCGCGAGTTCTGGCGCACCCTCTATAAATCATAATCATGACAACCAATTTATTGTTTTAATATTTGAGATCGATGTCCATAAATGTGAAAAAAAAAACAAGAGAAAACAAACAAAACCTTTTGGAAGCGTTTTCGTCAGAAGTAATTAAACAGAAGATCTTCGAATTTGGATAAAAACTAAGACATAAGCAAATCAAATGAAGATAATGTCTAAACTAACATTTGATTTTTTTTTATTTAAACTAAAATTTGTTTTTTTTTCTTTCCTTCTTATGTATGTTAAAATTGATTTTTTAACTGCTCTAAATGTATCTCTCTTCTCTTTGATGGATAATTAAGACTTCGTTTATAATCATTTTAAGGCTGAAGAGGAACAGATTTTAGTTTGTTTCTAAAGCGATAGATGGCGTGAAATTTATATTTCTTTTCCTTTTGACTATTCACATTAGTTAGAAATGGAAAAGTTTTGTACACTAAATATTATTTGAAAACTTGCCAAAGGAATATCTATTTTTTTTTTTTAATTAAACCCGGTATAATGCAAAATCTTTTGGAAAAAACAAGATGACGAATCACAATTTTTCATTAAACAGAAATATGCTTTTATTTTTGAAATTCATAAGTTACAATTTGAGACGAGTCATAATATTTTATGATAGTACATATAACGTTTATTTTTGAGGATATGTTAAATTTTTTACGCAGTAATCTCAATTGAAGCTAAAAAAAAAATAAAATACATAAGTTTTACTCGAACTACTTAGGAATTTTAATTATGTGTGATTATCCACAATTTGTTGGTACTACTATTATTATAAATAAAGTGGATGTACGCTTGATTAATATGAATATGTAAATAAAAGAAGCAACGTCGCATTAACCGCGAAATCCTCTATATATGGCCACTAAAAATAGTGGAAAGCTGATCATCGGATTTAAAATTATCGATGAGAGAATGGCTTTCAGCTCAACCGGAAATGATCTCTTGCCTTTGTGATTGAAATTCCGCTTACCTTTACTACATAAATTTGTATGTACGTAATTTGTTTTGAAATGATAAAAAAATCGTTTATTTTTTCATTATGTTATTTAATTTTTTTATACTCATTAGTTCCTTCTCCGATTGCGAAAAGTTCAGTGGTTGTTCCTCCGAAATCGTCGCGAAATTCCGAAGAAGGTCTGAATCAAGAACTCGAACTTTATGCCAATGCGGAGACCTTCGAATGTGATAGATTACAAGAACCGATACCTGAAGGACGAAAAGCCCCCGTAGCCGAACTGATAAGGGAAGGACCATATTCGAGAATATATCAACCAACCAATCAGAATTCATCAGGTCTGTCACTTTTTCTTTTTTATTAATTGTAAAGTTCAATAGTAATAAAATTGCGCTAATTTTAATTATTGTATGCAAGATTCGCCATTGAGGGACTCTGTATCGCCGGTTCCAAGTTTTTTGGACACGCCGCATAGCGAAACAGGTTAAATGTCAATTGCGTTTTGCATGAATAGTAGGAACACTAGAAAGTCTTCTTTTGATTTTTTTTTTGAATTTCAAAATTGAAAATAAAAGTTTTTAATCCATAATTACAGATTTGGTATAATTGCCCTAAATTAAATTTGAAGTAATTTTAATAACAGAAATGTTGACTGAGAAAGTCACATTCTGTAATTAAATATAAGTTTTGTGAAACTACAAAAACTAAATAACAAACAAAAATTAAGATCAAAACTTCAAATTCTTGTAGTCAGTACACTTGCTTATGTAAAATTTGATTGTTTAATTCTTTGTAGAATACCAGCAATAGTTATTATTTTTTAGATTTTTTTTTAGAAAAATGATTTTCTTTACACTTATTAGATTAGAAGATATTATGCCCAAAATTTATTGCTAGAATTTCGTTACATCACAATTAATATACAGGGCTCTTTTTAGGAATTATACTGTAATGCCGTCTATTTAAAAAATGTAAATGGTAGGCAATCAGTTAAACAACTTTTTTTTTAATTTGCAAGTAATTTATTAGATAAAAAAATCATTAAACCTTAATAAACCGTACAAATTAATTATTAAGGAATTTATTTAGACTTTTAAGTTAATATTTTTGATAATGCATCCAGTAGGTAGGCAACCAGTTATATACCAGCACAATTTAATTGTTGAAAAAAAATCAATATTACCATTTTTTAAATATTTATAAGTAATTTATTATAATAGATTACTAAAATTTAGTAAATCGTCTAAACTAATTATTGAGGAGTTAAGATTAAGTTGACACTTGATTGCATTTTTAGAAAAGAGCCCTGTATATTTATACCCACAAGTAAAATTATTTCTTTCCGTTAAATGTTAAGCCACCTGTGCGTAATTATGCATTTTTAACACGCTTATATTTTGTGCCAGAAGACAGTCAAGGTTCGAGTCCGGACCAAGAACGCATCCTGTCAGGTTCTTCGCCCCAAATCAACCGTTTTTCGTCGAGTGCGCCCCCTGACGGATGCGAATGCGTGCTATCGAAATCAGTACCTATATTACGACCGATACCTCGGGAAGTCGTCACGTCGCATCCCAACACCTCATTCACGCTCAAACCAAGTTCACATTCGGCTTTCGAGAGTCTGCAACAAACATCCAAAGACACCTCCGACAGAGATTCACCAAAAGTGCCCGACCAAGAGGACCCATAGATGTTCGATCAGAGTTTCAGATCGTTGAAGTTGACGAGACTGTTAAGACAGTCTGAAAGTAATTTTTATGTTTTTATAGTTAAGTCTGCTCTTGGTAGAATCTCGCTTTTTAAGTTTGTCTCAAACAAAGGCTGTGGAGATGAAGGATTGTGTAATTTTAAGTGTTTTGCCAAATTGCATTATTTTGAAAATAAAATTGTTTAGAATTTAAACGACTGAGTAATTTTAATTGGGACGATCTGAAATTCAGTTCACAGCAATGACACATTCCAGAGTGAACTGTTTAATAAAACGCTGTGATTCTTTTTATAATGGCAGAAATGATTTGATCAAAGTTGTTTTTATGTAGAAATTTTCTAACCTAGAATTGATTGTTACCTTCTTGTTATTTAAAGCATTCTCGTGTATGTACAAACATATCTAATAAACAGACCGACAGCACTTTTTGTGGTTTTATTCTGAATAAAAATTATAATTAGAAACGTAATTTTTGGAAGAACCACTTGTTCTTTCCTGACTTGTATCTTTCTTCAAATTTAACACGCGTTTGGAATCTGACCTTCTTCCTCTTCATTGGATCTTTCAAATCCTTGGGGGTGATTTTCACGTCGTTGGTCAAATCAACTGAATAACGTGTGGGCATCAAGTGATTGTAATTCAAAACCTACAAGCTATATTGTATTTTTGACGATTTATAGACAAAGTTTACCTTAACGAAAGGCTTGATTTTGGACCTTTTGTGAATTTTCCCTTTCCCCATGCGTTTATGGACTTTCCTTGGGTACCTGTCAATACCAGCAACGATGGCATGTCCATACTGCTTATCCCCAGCCCCTTCATCGTTATTTTTTATAACGATAGCTTTACGTCCTGCGTATCGGCCAGCGAGGACCAACACGACTTTACCTTGTTTCATAATCTTACCCATTTTGCTCTAAAAACACAATTAAAGAGAACTATAACATAACCTCAAACATAACAATTCTTGCAAAACACACAAATGGCAAAAAAATGACAAAAATTCAACTATTAGCTGCTTAATTACCACTTTTATTAAATAATTACACCAAACAGCATTCAAAAACTTGACCGATGGTTGGAATAAATGAGAAATAAACAAATAAACTTACGTGCTTTCCGACAACACAGAATAGAAGAACTAGTGACGTTTGTTTTGTCACTAAATTCTGAGATGGTTAATCCCGCGCGCGCGCAATTCAAATTTTAAATTGTTGTCAATTCTCATGCGAACCTGTAAACTGGTGAAATCTGGTTTTGTTTGGTCCATTTTTGCATTTCTTAAATAAATGCGATCTTGAGATGTCCTAGTGGTGGCAAAAAACTGGTGAATGTTTTGTTGCCATTTTTTATTCAATGCTAGTAATAGAGGGGACGCAAAATGTAATTAACAATGATTATATTGAGTCAGTTTGCTGAATTGAGTTCTACCTGTTACTGTTGCCTTGCCGATTATTGTCACAAGGTGGAATTTTAGTTCGACTTGAAGTGTTTTCGCGATAATTGGCGAGAATTAAACAGTGACTCGGGTGGGAAATGATTATTTGAAAATTAATTAACAACCTTTTTTAATTGCAATAAGGTGAGTTTTAACAAAATAATTTAGCTTTTTGCTTTTCATTAAAATTTTTCAATTTTGAATTTTCTCATTTTTTTACACAATAGGTAGAAAGTTACTTCGATTTTTTAATTTTCCAATTTACTATCTACAAACATTACATGAATTGTTTTAGCGATAGTCAAAACAATTTGCTTCAAATGATAATTCGTAATTTTTTAAATTGCTGTAATTTCCTCGTAAATAAAAAATATTTTTAAGAGAATAACGCCATTAAATTATTGATGCCAGTCATTGAACTAGAAAACCAGTTTGTATTTTATGTGTTGGCATTATTTATTATTGTCATAATTGTAGTGTGTATGAATTTGGGTTTTGGGAAATTCCTAATCTTTTGACAAATTCAAATTCCAAGCATTTTTCTAGAACGTGCAGATTTTTTTAAGCAAATTAAATAGGTAATCCACAACAACCTCATAAAAATGAAAGTGGACTGTAAAATGACGATAAATGAAGAAGTCTGTTGACATTTGTAATAATTGTTTTGTTGATATGATTTTGTGTTGATATTGGCGAAAGTGTGTTTTCACCGGATGTGCATCTGCAAATAGAATGCATTATTTTTTATAAATTCGTAAAATATGTTTCATATTATTACTTTCCTGTTAACTCCTCTAATGGATTTCTTACATAACTATCGTGATGACGCAAAATTTAGATGTGGTTATTGAAAAATACAATGTTTTGCTTATAATACATTTTAGTCACATTTAATTGATTTTATGATACAAATTGTGTACAATAAATGGTGTTTCAGTATTATTAACTGGGTAACAAGATAAAACACATGTTTTACTAAGGGTTTTTGAATTGATTTTATAGTCAATTATAGTGCGGAAAATATAAGTTTTTGGTTTTTAATTCTTATTTAGGTTTATATGAACTTTTATCAACTGACTAGAATTGTTTTAAAATTAATTAAATTATATCTTATTAGCGAAATTACTTTCAAGTAGGTGTGTATAAAAAACAAAATCTTTTAAAATAATACACTTAAATTTTTGGATAAACATTAATTACAAATTGAATAAGTTGGTTTGTTAAAATACAAAAAATTAAAATTTTCAAAATATCAAAGCAATACTAGCAGACTAATGCAAACAATTTGTCATTTCATTGTATTTTGAGAATACCTGTAAAAATTACTTTTTGATTGTTTTATATTTTTTTATTATCAATTGTTTAAAGATATAGACAGCATTAAAAGAATAATGTTCCAGACATATAACAAATAAAAAAATATAATTAATTTTTTCATTGCGATAAAATAGTACAAATATCACAAACAATAAAACTTAACATCTTTTTTAGATACTTTTTCTCGAATTATAAAACCTAAGATAGTGTTGTATACTAAATTATTGTCCCATTTTGCATTGTTTGAAAAAAAATGTTAAAGTCAAATAAAACCATAAAAGTTTCTATTGTTCTTAAAAAAACATTCGTAATAATATTATCTAAAAACAACTGATTAATTAAACCAAAACTTGTTTTATTTAATTTTACAAACATATGAGTTAAAAGTATGCGCCAAAAAACTCAAATTTATTCACTATTTACCATTATTTATTTTTTGGAGTAATAGCATAATATTCATAAAATAACTTCTGCGACTTCTCAACTTAATAAGGAATATAAACCTGTGTAAAACAAAAGTGTAAGTTTTTTCAAAAATTATCCATACCTAGTCATTATAAGTACTTACTCTAAAGTCCAAAGACGAGTAGAAGATAAAAAACAATAAATATAATGGTACTCATAATTGCCAAGCAGTTTTTTATTTTTACTAAAAACCGCCTATTATGAAAAAAGCATAATTTTGCGATTATAAGTATACTTTTTGTAAATAAAAAAAACCTTTTAACATAAAACATTTTAAATTTCACAGTTCAGCATTAGTATACTTACTTGTAAGATAATAACCAATAACACAATAATAGTAATCTACGCACAAGTCTGGTAACAAATACCAAAATTATAGTCAAATTTTCGGTAAGTCTTTATGAAATAGTACTTCAAAGTACTCTAGTGCATTATTACACTCTTTTTAAAATGATTTTCTTGAAAAAATATGATTCTACTTATTTAAATTAAACCTACAAGAAACATCCTTGTTTCTACAGCATCAGTTTGCAAAAGTTTAAAAATTATTATAAGCCAAATTTGCGTTTTATAGGAATGTAAAAACGTCTCATTTCAAATCTTACTAAATTTCAAGGTCTAAAACAATTGTTAAAAACTATTTTGTTTATATAATCTTAAAATGCCAGCACCTTTGAGTATAATAGTATATTAACCGAGAGGATAACTGAAAGCAGTTGCACAAAATGCTATTTTGTGACACTGTTTGTTGGCGACATTTTGTGCAATAGGTACTTTGGCTATCAATAGACAGACTGTCGTTTTTAAGTGAGAAAATGTTCAACTTATTTCACCGAAACTAATGCAATTTAAGCTATTTTCGAGCAATTTGGGTACCGCATATGTCAAATGTCAAAAATTTTAGCTGTCAAATATAATAATAAATTGAATTTAAAAAGCGCTCAATAAAAAAAATTGTATAAAAAACGCGTGTTACAACCTTTTATTGTGATACTCGTGCATTTGCAACACTCACCACTGCGTGGCTCGTGTCACAAACTACTCATAGCACAATCAGAGTGTTTGTAAGACTTGTTTTTTTTTGTTAATACTATTTTTTGCACAATTTATCACTCAATTTTACAGAACATAATTAAGAATTTTACACAAAGACACGTATATTGCTAATTTAAATCACCCAAGCATACTTACTTATCGTAATTGTGTTCATAAACGTTTTGTGGTTCAAAAATAATAACGAAGTTACAATTCGTTAGAATTACTAATATTGGTGACATTTGAAAAACATATTTAGACAATTAGTTTGCATATTGACATATCGTCTATATTTAAAATATTTGTTATCTAATTCTAAGTGACGACAAAGTTTTTTTAGTTATAAATTTTTAAGTATTCATAATTTTATGTTCATAAATAAAATAGTAAGTGCTGGTATGTTTGTTCTATTCACTAAATTTACATTATCGTAATTTGGTATTAAAAAAAATAATATTTATATTACACATTTTTGTTTTATTATTTTTAAATAGAGTATCGATCATTTCAGATCGATCCAGATAATCAGTCAAATTTGAGTGTTAAATAAAAAAATACAAAATACATTTTTAAATTTGCCACTAAATTGTTGATATAACGCACCATGTTTCTAAGAATTATCTGCAATAGTTTTTGACTAATGTCAATTTATTTGTCAAAATAGCGTCGTGCATAGACCCACTGAAAAATTCATAACTTCAGAACCATTCATTGAAGATAAGGTATCCAACTCTTTTTCCAGTCGATTCCTCAAGTTTTAACGCATCTTTTGAGATAAAGGCGAACTCTGAGTTTTTGTTCTATTGCCTACTACAATTTTTAAAAAATTACAAATTACAAATTACAAGTAGCAATAATTTGACATTTTCAAATACAACACCCCTATATTTTAATCCATCGTTGCGTAGCCTTTTTAATTTTTGCCAATGTAGAGTTTGTGGGATCTACTTTAGAAAATTTGTAGCAAAATAAAAAATGTTGATTATTTTTTTCAAAAAAATTAACATAAGTCAAAAACTATTGCAAATCATTCTAAAAAAATATGGGTGCGTTATATAGACTATTTAGTGGCAAATTCAAAAATGTAACAAATATTCGAAGTTTTTATTAAAAAAAAAAACAGAGCTTAGTTGTTTATCTAATTTTGGGACATCCTGTATTAAATAAAAATATTTTTAAAATGTGCTTTATAACAAAACCTACTGTTTAAAAAAAAACAAGTCAATAGCTTGGATAGAAAAAAAGTTATGAAGCTTGCACGTATTCCTGGGTCACTCTGTATTTTTTTGTACAAGCTTAGTTCGATTCTTTTTCTTCGACTTGAATGTTTTACACACTAACTCACACTACAGTTTTTTACAATAATGCAAAATAACTGAGAAAATTGATTTCAAAATGTGCAACGTAACCAAAAAAGTTGTCAGATTATATTTAAAAAATTTAGAACACAAGATAATACAACGCATTATTGTATGTATTGATCACACCTCGTACATTTTCAAGTTCTACAACAGAACGAAAAGCGATTTTTTCCTGGTTATTGTAAAAACTGTCACTTTTTTTAACTCGTACAACTTAGTTTTTTAATCGTGAAAGAAATATTGCATTCATGAAACACTGGTGCCAAAATCACGAGCAAGTAATGATGCAATGTAAATATTTTGTCGACCAATCAGTACGAACTATCGCAATTAGTGAGCGTCTGGTATGTTTTCAAATGACACAATTATCTTCTACACCTTATCAATTCAATCAATTCAGTAATCAAATCTGACGCAATTCGCCTCTTTATCCTGTACTAGCGACCCCTTTAGATGATAACACACTTTTTCCTTTAAATTTTTGACAAATTCAGTACCTAAACTAAAAATTTGATTTTATTAATGTATGTCATTGCTGTTCGAATCTAATTATTCTCTATCATTCCGACCGGTTGCACCTGACCCTGCAAGAAAGTGGCAGGAAATTTGCACTTGTTAATACCTACCTATAGATTAGAGGAAGATTTCTTGATAAAATAAATATCTTCAAAATCAATTGCCAAACCACGATTACTTACTTACGTGCGATCGAAATGGCTTGCGGTACGAAAATACAGGTTAGCAGTTTTCTATTTATCTAAATTTTTTTACAAGTTTTTGATTATTTTTTTTAAATTTCGTTTGTTACAGAAAATGAGGCGACTTGTTAGTGCCCTTACTAGGAAAAAAACTTTGGATAATTCGGGTGGCAGTGAACTTGCCCGAGTCCTGTCCTTACTCGACTTGTCGGCACTTGGTGTTGGCTCCACTTTGGGTTTAGGAGTTTATGTTTTAGCAGGATCTGTGGCGAGGAAGATTGCAGGACCTGCTGTGTGCATTTCCTTCCTCATTGCAGCCGTAGCGTCAGGTGTTGCAGGTTAGTCTACCCGATTTTATCAACAACTTTTTTGTCTTTCTTTTTTTTATATTTTTCTTTTTACTGTTACTAAAATATCAAAAAATTGTAAGCAACAAACATTAAAACAAAATTGAAACCAAACTGAGTGTAACAAGGAAAAACTTTGAACTTTGCATTGGTTCAACAAAAATTAGCGACACTTTTGTTGAAACTAAAAACTTGATTTCCTAATATAAGAATTTTTTTTATAATTTATTAATTTAAACTACATAAGCCAATATAAACCAATAAACAAATTTGCTGTATATCTATCGTTTTAGAGTTAATTTTCTTAAGAATATCACAAATGGAACTTGGTGATTTTATAATTTTCTCAAAGAAACAAACGTACATTTTCTATTGTGTAAAATTTAAATTTAATCTATACGTTTATTTCACTATTTTATCTTTAAATTACAAGTATTACTTATCACTATCAATTATCATGTTTGCATCAGAGGAAAAGGGTCAGCAACATTTGAAGTATTTTCCAAAAAAGATGGTCAGTTTTGTTACTTTTGTCAGGTATTAATCCATATAGTAGAAAATCGTGTACAAGGTGAAATCTTGACCTAATTTTTATATTGTTTACTGCCTGAATTTTAACATTTTTATTATCTTTTCTATATTGATTACACTTATATTAAAGTATTTTTTATCCAGTTGTTTAAAGTATACTTTAAAAAAAAGTGTTAAATGAATCGAAAAAAAATGTGTTCAGGGTGTTTCAATTAAGATGACGTCCCTGACCAACTTCATAGTTATGAGAAATCACAATGCATGTTGTTAATGATTTATTATTTATTTATTTATAATTGATCTTTATTTATTAGGCAATTTTTTAACTCGAGTGTTGAGGGCAATAATACATTTTTGACATAATGTTCGGATTATGATTTTTTAAAGCTCATTACACTGCTGAATTGCTCTAATAATTTATAACGTTTGTAAAATGACAAAAGATTTAAATCATTAAGTTAACAAAAATAAAGATAAGTTTTGCAAACACCTAACGTCTTAATTTCTTTTTTATTGTCCTAGGTAAGTGGATAGGTCATAAAAAATGTTTTTCTGATATTTAAAATTAATCAATAAATAAAACTGTAAAAAATCCACAGAGAAACTAGTTAAAATAAGTATTTTTCCATTGTGATTTTCGATGATTACGAGTCGAAAGTATTTTTCCACTTGGCATTTGTAAGAAATGACAAAACAAAGCCTTATAAAAATGTTATTACAAATAGACACTTTTATATAATAATTTGTTTTTTTTATATAGGTATATTTTTTTGTTTATTTTACTTAAATGAAGTTACTAATTACTAATTAGACTGATCTCATTAAAAAGATAATCTAAAGTCAAGTCAACATGACAATATTATTACTGAAGTGCATTTAGATAATGATCTTTGAACATAACATTATCCTTAAACTATGACTTAACAATGAAATTCACTGCAAATGATAAAAGGTTATTTTTTTGGGAAAAATACGTCAGCTGTGACAAGATCGTTCAATGATAAAATTTTATAGGAGAGCTATATAAAATGTATAGTATTTTAATTAAAATAGTTTTTGGCATTACTTTATCTAAAACAAATTAATTAAAATGTAATTAAAATTTTATGGATTTATCTCTTGACATTCTGTTATTCTGATATGAATGAAAATTAAGATTAATCAAATAAATGTCTTGACACAATTTTGAATCAAAATTTTTATCGTTGATTCATAATATTAGATACATAGTTGTCCTTTTAATTTTTTTTTCTATTGTATTTTGCTATAAACATATGATTTCGCAGATATTTAATACTAATTTTCGGTGTTTTTACGTAAATATAAATAACCAAAATACATATTTTGCTGTTTAAATACTTCCATTTATGCCAAACAAATATTTTTGTAATCCATCACAAACAAAACTCTTTAAAAACTGTATATAGAGTGGTAAGATTAACAAGTCTTTTTACTAATACGAGTAATGATAATTGATTGTCACTTATAATTGCCAAGTGTCCATCAATCATTTTGTTTTACTTTCGATAAAATAAATGCCAATTCGGATACATAATAAATAAATGATTTAAAGAAAATAATAAAAAACAAAAATGATGTAGATACTGGTTCACATAAAAAAGTGATTTGAATTTATAATTAACAATTTAGTTCTTAATTTAGAGGCGAAGTATACTTAGTCAAAATTGTTATTGCCAAAATCGTAACATTAAAATATGACTTAAACAATTTCTAATAAATGTGTCCAATTTCTTTCTTATTAGCGATTAGAAAGTCATTTATGTAATAGTTTTGGTATTTATATTTCATGTTTTCTTTTATTTCAGGACTGTGTTATGCAGAATTCGCCGCTCGAGTCCCCAAGGCAGGTTCTGCGTACGTTTACAGTTACGTATCTGTGGGTGAAGTTGTCGCATATGTAATTGGATGGAATTTAATCTTGGAATATGCTATAGGTAGGTCGCTGCTCGGTTTAATTTTTTGTACAAAATAAATAATTATTAAATTACAACGCAGAAAAAGAAGACAAAAGTACTTAACTTACTATTGCAGCACAAATTCAGCATAAGTCATATTTTTATAAATTTGACGTGAAGAAGATTTTCTTCTGAAATTAACCCAAAGTCTGTTGCTAATGATAATTTTGAGGAGTTAATAAAACGAAATTTTTGCAGAAACATTGAAAATACTGTCTCTTTGTTCATCTTAAAAAAATCTCCCCTTGTGTAAGAAATTTTTGACCTTTATTAATGCAAATTGGCCGACTATTAACTAAAAATTCACATTATAATGCATTCATTCATTAATAATTCTTAATTATTACTAAATGACGTTAAATTCAAGACTTCAGTGTTAAAAGATTAAAGTTTTATTATTTTTAGAGCTACAGATAAAATAGAATATACTTATTTGTTAATTGGAGACTAATAATTTCACCTATAATTACATTCACTGCATTCGCAACGTAAAACATGTCAATTGTACTACTACTACTATTAATTTATTACATTATTACAGATAATTTTATCTTTTGTTCTTTAATAAATAACTAGGTTTATATTCATAAATAAATTTATAATGCACTACTTATCATCAGGCACATTTTTTCGACAAAATATTGTTATAATAAATAGAAAAATTCTAGAAGATATTTGTAACGCATTCCAAAAAAAAAAATAGCTTCCGCTTTGTTCTAGACCTCGAGGAATCCAATATTTTTAGTTATTGAGTTTTACAATGCAAATTAATAAATATAATAACATATTGCACAAAATTGTTTAAAAAATAAGTATCAGGTTTTATTAAATAAACTTTTAATTCTGTTAAATCAATCTACTTAAGACATAAAGAAATAGGAAGAGTTTATTACTTTCACGCAATATTTTTACAGGATTCTGTTCATCTTCTTATATTTCAGCGGTGAAGAGAAAGACTGCGAAACGCACTTTGAGGTGAAAAATCATCACCTTATCACAAAAGAAAGTGACTACTCAATTAAGAAAGTAGTTTTCTTGGTAAACTTGAACATATGAAACACGTCAACGTGTAACATCTCTTTCCGAAAAAAATCTTTTAAGCGAATGAGCAAATTAAATTGAAATAATTTTGTTTAACTGTGAACCAACTTTTTAATTTGTATTTTTATTATTTATTGAAATGCGCTAAGAAAAGTTGTAGACTTAAACTCTTTCTTTTTTTCTTCATTAAAATTGTAAAAATTATTAATATCTACAACTATTTCCAAAATTACAAAAAAATTGAGGTATTTTATCTAAAAAACATAATTTTGAACATTTTAAACACTTATGTTAATATAATATGAGATGAAGAATAATTCTGAATCTGGTTTTGTTAATCAGAGATCTACAGTATGTAAAACTTCATATTCTAACTCAGTAGAAAGAAAAGTTCATTTTTCTCTGCTTTTTAAGTCTTATTATTATTTGGACAATGATGTCACTTTGACAAATGAGTTTACGCAAGTTAAATAACAAAAATGTTTGTGAAAAACATAATTTATAATTTTAATAAACAGCAACTCAATGAAACAGCTTTAAGGTAAAAACCAAAGTCATTTTTAACAAGAACTATCATTATTTAATTAATAAATTAATTTTCAAAGTGACATATAAGTTGCCAAATAATTAAAACCGCCCATGTCCAAAATCAAGAGAAAAATGAACTTTTCTTTCTACTGAGTTAGAATAATGAAGTTTTAATTACAGTTTTGCTGGTTTCAAGTAAAGCAAAAACTTTTTTTCCTTTGTATTTTTAGCGTAAAATCAAAGATATTTTTTTTTCTTGTAAACTGAATCCAGGGACATACTGTATATTATTTACAAATGAGTTAGTAAGTTAGTCTTAAATTCTTATTTACACATGTGTAAACATTTTGGACAGTAAATATGCAAAAATATCTGCTTTTACCCATTAACACAGCAGAATAATTATTTTTGTTGTTTTGTTGTTTAATAAAATTTGTGTCGTGGTCACTTAAAATTACATTGGGTAACACGAACATTTATAAAAACATTGTTATTTTTTTTTTTAAATATTGTTTACCTCTTTTTTTAAGGAACCGCAAGTGTGGCTAGAGGTCTAAGCGGTTACATTGACGCTCTTGCCAACCAAGATATAAAGAATTTTATGGAAAGCTGGGCTAAAATGGACGTAAGCTTTTTGGCTTCGTATCCCGACTTTTTAGCGTTTGGATTCGTTGTTCTTCTTACAGGTAACACAAAAATATTATGTTTGTGTGAAATTACTATTTGTATCGTGTGTGTGCTTTGACACTTCACTCATTGGAGGCCTCGATGTTAAATTCACGGGTATTTACCTTGCCAATTCCACGGTATTTCCTACAGCCGGTTTCAACAAGATCAGGGATTATATCCTTGTTGGAATAAAAGAGTAATTAATTCCCACATGTTATATAATCGGACACGCAAAGATAAATAAGACGAAAAAAGTGTTACGTAATGAAAATTATTAGTTGAAAGAATGATATTTCTCATGCGAAAATAATTTATTTTTTAATTGCCGCCACCAAGTTCAAGAACGTACAAAACATGACACAATAATCTTCTATCATAACACAGGGCGACAAAAAAAAGTCATGTCGCGACAACTTGACACATTTTATATCATTTTGTTCGTCTCAGTGAGACAAATCAAATTCACTAAGAAAAAATTTAAAAAGTCCACACACTTTGAACAAAATAATTTTTTTTTAATTTAAATGAATTTAAAATACTTTAACTTTAAAAAATCATTACTCAATGACTATTAGGCCGATTTTCTTCAAATAAAGACCATTCTAAAAGAATAGACTTGCCCTTTAGAATGATATGCAATTTGAAATTGAATATTGGCAAACTTTTCTTCTTACAGTGTTCGAACAAGTTCGAAGTAAATCGAAATAATCTAAGAGAAACCCTACGAGTAATTTTTTTTTCATCATTACCATCGTATAGAGCATCTCTTTATTAGTTGTAATCCTAATTTTCAAAAAAATATACCGAGTAGTTTTCAAGATCTGATTTTTTGAAGTTATGGTTTGCTAATCAAGCATTGCTCCATATAGGAGAAATGCATGTTAATCTTACTTAAAATTGCATTTTTATAAAAGTATTTGTTTTAGGACTCTTCTTTTGCTTAAAAATGGTCAATTGCACTTTCCTTGTTCTAATAACAATAAACAAAAACTGTTTGTTTACTTAAAACAAATAAAGAGTACCTGCATACTAATTAAAGCAAATAAAGAGTTTTTTTGTTGTAAAGTTGATCATTGATCATTGAGCAAAGATGATCTAGAAGTTTAAAGCACGAGCCTTAAATATAAGGGCAAATCTTTTTCAAATCAAATCACTTTCCATTCAGATTTCGACTTGTTCACTTTGTTCTAGCTTTCTGAACGTTTTTTGAAAATGTTCTGAGCAAATGCTTTCTCATCACTTTAGAGTGATGTTAAATGCAATAAGTCACCTGATTTATTTTGTTGGTACATTCTACGTTTAGCTTCAGTTAGCTTGTAGGTAGTAGTTGTTGTGATAACAGTTGCATACGAAGCAACTGACTTATTGCATTCAACATCAGTAGAAAGTGATGAAAAGGCATTTGCTCAGAACATTTAAAAAAAAGTTCAGAAAGCTAGAACAAAGTGAACAGGTTCGAATCTGAATGGAAAGTCATTTAATTTGAAAAAGATTTGTTTTTATATTTAAAGCTACTGCTTTAAACTTCTAAATCCTTTTTGCTCAATGATCAGTGATCATTTTTAGAAAAAAAAAAACTCTTTATTTGCTTTAATTAGTAAGCAGGCACTGTTTTTTGATTTAAATAAAGAAACAGTTTTTTGTTTATTCTAATTAGAACAAAGAAGGTACAATTGACCATTTTTTAAGCAAAAGAAGAGTCTTAAAACAAATACTTTTATAAAAATGCAATTGTAAGTAAGATTAACATGCATTCATGCATTCACTTCAAAAAATCATATCCTAAAAACTACTCGGTATATTATTTTAAAAATTTGCATTCTTACTAATAAAAAGATGCTCTACATGATGGTGACAAAGAAAAAAAATACTCGTAGGGTTTTTCTTAGATTACTTCGATTTACTTCAAACTTCTTCGAACACTGTTTGAAGAAAAGTTTGCCAATATTCAATTTCAAATTGCATATCATTCTAAAGGGCAAGTCTATTCCTTTAGAATGGTCTTTATTTGAAGAAAATCGGCCTAATAGTCATTGAGTGATGATTTTTTAAAGTTAAAGTATTTCGAATTTGTCTTACTTGTCTTAGGCAAACAAAATGATATAAAATTTGTCAAGTTGTCACGGCATGACTTTTTTTTGTCGCCCTGTGTAATTATTTAATAAACCAATTTGTATTTCCAGCTTTACTTTCCATTGGTGTGAAAGAATCCTCGCGACTCAACAACATTTTCACTGGTCTAAACTTAATCACTGTAGGCATTGTAATTGTTTCCGGGGCCATCAAAGGTATTTTTTCCATCTACGTTGCAATTTCCAAAACCTATTTTTCCAGCCGATTCAGCCAACTGGAACAAAAAAGTAGAAGACATACCAGAACAATTCAGAAATCATTCAGGAACCGGCGGTTTTATGCCTTTCGGCGTTTCCGGAATGATGGAAGGAGCAGCTCAGTGTTTTTACGGTTTTGTTGGCTTCGACGCTGTTGCAACAACCGGTGAGGAGGCGAAAAACCCTCAGAGAAACATCCCATTAGCTATAGTCATCTCCCTCCTCGTCATTTTTTTGGCCTACTTTGGCATTTCGACAGTTTTGACCATGATGTGGCCCTATTACGACCAGGACCCCACAGCTCCATTCCCATACGTTTTTGACCAATTGGGTTGGCCGGTGATCAAATGGATTGTGACAATAGGTGCTGTCATTGCCTTGTGTACAAGTCTCCTTGGAGCATTGTTCCCGCTTCCTAGAATCATCTACGCTATGTCAAATGACGGCTTGATTTTCAAATTTTTGGCAAAGATTCATCCCAAGACCAAAACTCCAGTCATTGCGACGATATTATCAGGGATTCTGGTGGGTGCAATGGCCATACTTTTCGACACTGATCAGCTGATTAGCATGATGTCGATTGGGACTCTTCTGGCCTATACTATCGTAGCTGTTTGTGTGTTAATACTAAGGTACCAACCGACAGAACCTCAATATCCTAACCTTGAAATCAAGCAAAATCTTGAAGACAGTTACGAGTATACCTTGTTGGGCATGTTTAAACAACTTTTCAATTTGAACATGACGAAATACGCCAGTTCATCGTCAACCAAAATCACCAATTGGAGCATAATCCTGTTTGCTGTTTTCGCAGCCGCCTTTGATGCCATCATCATTTACGCCATCGATGTTCTCAATAAACCCTACTACATGACACTTTTTATCATTGTTACTTTAGTTATGTTGACTCTAGTGGTTGTTATTGCCAGACAACCTGTAGACGAAGTGAAAATTTCGTTCAAAGTTCCTTGGGTACCCTTTGTTCCGTGTTTAAGCATCATCATAAATCTTTATCTTATGTTAGAGTTGGATAAAGACACTTGGATTCGGTTTGGAGTTTGGCTATTTATTGGTGAGTTTTTAAAATGAAGGGTTTTGTGTGTATTAATTGTCATTTCTAGGTTTTCTCATATATTTCTTCTACGGTATTAAAAATAGTGAGGAAAGAAAACTCAGGAAAAATCAAAAGTTGAAAGCAGAATCGGGGGAGACAAATAAGCAAATTACTAAATTTTAAGAAAAATCAACAAATTGCTGTTTTTGTGATACATTTGTTTTAATTTATGTAACTTTGTACAGTGCCTATTTATTACTACAGTTACTACTCATCATCGTTGTCGATTTTTATACAGAAAGAAAACAAAGCTTTAAAAATAAATTCTAAGAGAAACATTTATTCTTATTTATTACTTTTATTTTATGATATGTACAAAATATTTTAGTTTTACAATCATCTGACAAATTTTAGATAAAAGTTCTTCTGGAAAAAACCTTTTTAAGGTATGTTATATCCTATAGTACTCATCAAGCCACTCTTGTGTTTCGGGGGAGTCCAGATGACCAATAATCCGAAACCAAATTTCGACTTTGTCTTTAAAAAAAGACGTCCATTTGTACATCAGCTCATACACTTGACCGTAGTCAAGAGCTTGGTATCTTTCGTCGACACCTTCTATGTTTTCGTTATGTTCTAGCTCCGTAACGTGGAGAATTTTTACCTTGCTGGGATCAGCGATAATTCTTCCTTCAGTTAGGAAATCCTCCACGATGATTTTCGTTAAAGCTTTAGCAAGCTGCATTCTAAAAAAAGGCGTATTTTTGTAAAAAGATAAAATAAACTTACTTGTAAAGGAATGAATTAACAATTGTGTGCAAAAACCACACGACGTCTTTCCAAAGTTGTTTATTCCACTTAATTAGTTTGTTATTGTCAGTTAGATCTCATGGTTTGAGCCCCTTGCCCTTCAATCGAAAGTGCACTTTGAGGCAAGAGAAAGTACTCATTAGCAATGATAATCGACATTTGAAACTTATCTCGTTGGTCTTCAGTTTAATGACCAATGACAAACACTGCATTTAGTATTTCAAAATTATTATGGTTGTGTATTTGAAAAAAAATCTGGTAACACTTATCATTTTCTAACTTAAAAGTAGTAAAATATAAATCTAGTATTGTAGACATTACAAAAATTCTAATTAAGAGAGAAAACGCAACTTGTTTTATGATTGTTTATTATTTTTTTGATAAATATGGGAACATCAAAGGTATCGTCTAATCTTCTTGATATTCAACTTTTGAATTCGGTGCAACTTTTGCACGCACAGTTTCAGCATCAAATCGCATCTTTTGAGCGTTTCCTGCTTTTGTTCGATCATTTCGACACAGTTTTGCAACTTCTTATCCAGCACCTTTTTAATTTCTTCGCCAAACTGGGGCGCTTCGTCTTGCAACAAATAGTTAACGACATTTGCAACTTTTGTGACTTTTTCTTCCTCAACAAACTGTCGTCTTTTTCCGTGAACATGTCCAATAAAAAACACTTTTGCGTTTTCTTTGTCCGACTTTAAAAAGTAATCACGACACACTTTTAACATCATTTTTACTTCGTTTTCACTGAGAGAAGCGGATTTCTTGAAGAGAGTTTGATTACGAAAAATGCATCGTGCAATGGAAGTCATCCTTTTTAATCGAGCAGCAGTTATAGATCTACACCGTACGTAATAAAAAGTTTCTGGTTTTGGTTCAACTTTTGGCTTTACGTCCATTCCTGCTTTTAGATATTTATATTTGTATTTGAGAAAGCGTGGAATGTACCGTGATTTCTCTTCAACAAAGCTTTTAACATTGTATTCTCGTGTTTCTGACGACAGTTCAAGTTGAGCTTCAAAATAAGACATCACTATGATCATAATAATAATGTACATGGTGACAGTAATAATAATAATGTACAAAACAATATAAAAAGTTGCAACTTTGTACTTCAAATAATCAGTTAGACGCATTGCTTTAGGCTTAAGTGTCATAAGCAACATCAGTTTTATTAATTCAATCGGCGTGTGAATTCTTCCAAAGTAATTCCCAAGAAGCAAACTTAAAGGAAACGCAAAACTTAACAACATCACGAGAATAGCGACAGAAAACGACAACAGCAATTTTCCAGCCACCAACAATGTTTGTTCCATAACTCGAAACATTGCAGCAAATCGTAGAAATTTCCACAAACGCACTGTTGCAGTGCATAAAAGACAAGCGGCCACAAAATTTAATCCGTATTCGATTTGAAACAAATAGAAGTAGTTTACAAATTCGTTATGTTTGGCCTTTTCAATCTTGTCAAGATAACGTCCCACAAACTTCATTCTCAAGCCAAACATAATGATACATGTTAAACTCATTAACACTATAATCATATCAATTAAAAACCAAGTGTCTCGGTAGAAGGAACGTATTTTTTTGACGGTGCCAACTGACTGTTTCAGTAATAAAATAATCACCCAAAGAACGAACAAAACGAAGAAAATCGATGATATTTTCTCAACTTCGTTCTGGACAAACAACATTCGAACACAATGGACCTGAAAAATAACAATGTCAAAATATTATAGAAGTTTTTTTTTTTTGTTCTGATGATGTGACGAGTAGAAACTTACAGAAACATCTCTCAGGATGTAACCGCTTGCACTTTGTTCAATCATCAATCGAATTGAACTAAAGACGTTGAAATTAGGATTGTAGGTCAAAAATTCTACAAAAATAACTCGAGATCTTGGATCTATCCATGTATCTTGCAACATTCGTAGAAAATTGGCCAGAGAATTGTACATCGTACGACCCAAATAATGAATATATCCACCGCCAGTGTAACTGGCAAATTGTCCTAAATTTCAAAAAAAGTTAATACAGAGTGTTTCACATAATTTTACGAGGCCTGCGCCTGCACAGTAGATTTGATTGAAATTGGCATAATGGTTGGCTCTGGAATTTCATATTTAAGTTAGTAGCCCTGCGCCATGTCCCTAATATAACAGTAAATGGGGTTTTTGTTTTTCTTTTATTACTTACCTACATGGTTTGTTGAACTGACATGACTGATATTTGTATTCGTTTTTTCACTGTTTTCGTTGCTTGTTTGTTATTCCCAGTATTTTTTCAAATTATAGTTAAAAGTAGTTCTCATCAACAGTACACGCTAAGGTATGTTTGAAAACATAATCTTTTTTTTTGTTGTTCCTGTTTAATGGAATCAAATATACCAATTTAAATATAGCCAAATTATTTTCTCCAAAGCAAATAGTGTGTTTTTGGTGTTAAAACTACACATCTGCAAAGGGATGAAACAGAGTGTTCCTTAATATGTAAAGCAGTAAAGACTTTTTCACATTTAAAGCGCGGTTTACACAATCATGGCCTACTGTTATGCCAATTTCAATGAAATGGATTATAAGATGCAATCAATAATACATATTCCGATACGAACTTGATTACAAATTTTGAAAAATTGGATAATCTGCTCTAGTTTGTTCACCCTTTCAAAAATTAAAACATTTTTAGTTAGTTAGTGATTAAGATAGATAAACTAGAATCATATTCATGCTGTCTCTTGATAGAACAAATGATAATTGTTTCTGAAAAACTGCAATTTATGACTATTAATGAAACAGTGATTAATTTGACAACTACCGTCATAGATTTTCAAAAATTAAATAATTGCATGTGTATTTTTTGTATCTACTTTTTGTGAATTTTGTATACTTAGGTGCATACATTAGGCGCAAGCCTCGTAAAGTTGTGTGAAACACCCTGTATAAGTTATTATTGCATTTTGTAACACTGTTTTTTGATAAAAGTCACCACTTACCAAACGCTAGAGAGGAGCCCGATTCTTGTTCGCTCTGATATTGCCAAATGTAGTGAAGCCTGTCATGTGTGGCAGCAATAGGATTAATCTCTTCTTTCCAGCCCACATCAAAAGTTTTAGTTTCGAGGAATCTAAGAGAATATTCTGGCCAACAAGACAAGTTTAGAAAACGCATTTTAGATGCTACTTCGCAGGAATTCGGTTGTATTCTCTGTTGTCTTATTCGAGCCACTCCGATGTATTTATTCACCATGTCAATCATTAATCCCGGGTCGTAAATTGAGAAATTTTCATACCATTCTGGTGCGTGTAGAACATCTATTAACGTTCGATTAATATAATCGTATATTCTTAAAAAATATTAATTTTTTTTTGGTTAAGAAATTTGTTTTATTACTCTTCTAAACTATCCAAATCTTCAAATGTTATACTTCTGGTATGTAAACCGGTAAGTAGGTCTCTCATGTCGTTTTTAGAAACGACCATAAGTCTGTCCTTGTTTGCCAACACTACAACGTATAAAATTATAATGTAAATGATAAACATCAAGAGATCTTCAAATTCGGAAATAACTGAATAACGGTGAATCAACAATCTCCGCACTTCCTGCAGTTTAGAAACAATAAAATAATAAATTATTAAAATATTACAAACAAACCTTAACTCGTCTTTTTCTTAAAGGTTTATACAAATGTTGGAAGTAAGGTCTTAAAATCAGATTCCCAAATTTTTTACGTAAGTATTTTCTCTGGTACTCAGTTGTGTTCAGAATGTGTTGATACATTTTTTCAACGTTATCTTTCTAAAACTAGCCATAAATGTGTGAAATTATTGATGTTTATGTTTGTTACAAAATAAATCTTTATAAAGAAATTCTGTATTATAGAACATGTGCTTTCGTAGATGAAAATATCAAATGCTATTCCAATTAGACAAGAAGTGAGCCAAAGTAAACTCCTATAGTATGTCACCCAAAAACCGTAAATTATCAAAAAAGTTGTCGAAATAATTATTAAACCAACCAGAAATGACCTAAAATCAATCTGTTGTAAATTTTTTGCCTTCTACTCAAAATAAAATTATTACTATTTCAAATTGTTTATTACTTTTTTGTGGAGTAAACAACATTTTTTTTTAATTTATTAACAAATTATGTGTCGTTTAGTAAACATTCTCATAATTCTGTAATTTGCATAAAGCTGAAAAATTATCCCGGCGCATCCACCATTTTTCAAAAAAAAAAATTCAATAATAAATTGCCTAATTTCTAAGAGTTAGACGCAACTTATGCTATTTTAATATTTTCTTTCAACCCGTTTTTCTTAAGTTAATTTGAAATTTTACAAAACTTCTTTTTAGAGACTTTGTCACTCACAATTTGTAACTTCTAGTTAACACACTGAATAACTAAAATAAAACGTAAATCTACTTTAACAATGTTTTTTTTCTTACCATTAAAAAAATTGTAATTTATTATACAAGACAATAAAGAAATTGTTTATCTACGAGTGACGAAGTCACAAATGGACTTTTTTCACGAGTAGATAAATAATCTTTATCGTCGTGTATAATATTTCGTTTTAATTTGTACTTACCTATTTTTTATACAAAATAAAGAATAAAAATAGTATAAATTAGTAGATAAAAGCATTCTTTAACATTGAGTACAAAATAAAGTAAAAAAAAAAGTCTCCTGTATTTATCAAAAGTATGCACATTTTACTAAAATAAAAAGTATTATACTCACCAACATGCAATGGTCAGGATTAAAGGTACTTTGACAGTCTTCCCATGCCACAAATTTTGGAATTTCGACAATCTACAAATTATTTTAAATAACTTGTGTTATAATATTTTGTGCGGTACCGAAAGCCCCATATTATAAGAGAATGAAGTACAAACGAAAAAAATGAAGAGACAAAAGCAACTAAAAATGTAAAGTAATTCACATGAAACATTACGTAAGTGTCTAGGCAATCTTTCGGCTCAAGTTTTGGTAGACCATAGCATAAAAGAGCTAGGAAATAAATTGTTAACACAGTCGAGAAAACAATTGTTAATTTTTGTAAATAGGAAATCTGTTCGTCTTCTTGACACCAGTACCAAACATGAAATTTTTGTGACAAATTTACCCTAAACTTTCTCTTTATGATTGTTTCTTTTTGTTTAAACGGTTCCACCGCATAATAAGTGAAACCTTTCAACACAGAAAATTTTACTTGGATTTTAAATCGCCATTCCTGATGTTGCTGCATATCATACACGTAAATTTCGCGACAATGCCTCAAAATTATTTATATAAATAAAATATTGCAAAAAATCTTTATTAAATACCAAGTAGGATTTACTCCGACTGAATCAAACCACAGTTCGATTTCTTCTAATTCACCCAAACTGCTTTCTGTAGCTAACAAAAACAAATCTTCTCCGAAATTCTGAAGTAAAGATTTTCTTGGATCAGGATAGTTCAAGACATGTGGCTAAAAGTAGTAAAAAGTGACAAAAAAATGTGGTATTTTTATACCAACTTCACTAGATTTATTTTCCCCATGGAGTCTAATAGTCACATTAGATGAAGTACTAGCACTTAGTTTTAATCCAGTTTTAACAGTTACCAGATAAGCAAAACGGTGCTTTGTGTTATTATCAGCCAAATAATACACGCAAATTTTCTAAAAAACATATAATGAAACATATAATCTTGTAAACATCGTCTAATACCTTCTTCGGTAATAAAACAAAAATAACAAGGACGTGAAAAACACATAATGTTACAACAAATGTTAGGAAAATAACTTTGGTTGAAACAACTTGTAATTCTAAATCCGGCATTAGTACTGTTTTCTCCAGAAAGTTTATATTTTCAAAATATCCAGCAATTGCAGAAAAATGGTAGCACTTACAATGGATCACAGAGCTATTTCCACCATCGCCAGGCTAAAAAAATGTGCATTAAGTAAATTAAAAAAAGTTAAAACACAGCAACAATTTTTATTAAAATAAAAAAGTCCAAATAAGTAGTTAGAAAGTTGGTGAAAGCTTGTTTCTAAAGCTTTTATTTTTGATAAAACATTTATAGTTAAAAATCGGGCCTTCCATATTTTTTCTATTAAAATTTCCCGTTTAAAATAAACTTACCTAGTCAACAAAATAAATTAATTTGAAAAAACTACGTACATAACAAGAAAGTTCCCACTGAATTGCTTCTCTATTCCAACGAAGACAATTTGTTACTTTCGAATGCACATTGAAGTGTATTGACGTCTCTGTTTTGTTATACACAGACAAGATACCTATGTAGACTAAAACATCGTAGTCTTCTCTATTTATAAATGAAATGTTTAGAGTGTCAAATTCATTAATAGTGCCATTATGAAAATCGCCCATTGTTGGAAATTTGAAATACGTTGTAATAAACTGTTCAGAAAATAATTAACGCAAGTAGATCATAAAATTTTACGTACTTTTAAAGAATTTTTTTCCGTGAAGTTAGAAAACTCAACATGCAACATTCTTCTTTTTGGTACAGCAAACTGTAAAATTTGATTACAAGAGATTCTACCACATTTATCCGAAATACGAAAAACGTTCTTCTCTGAATTCCTAGTAAAAACAAAATCAGGTCTTTTAGTAAAAAAAATTTCCACCGGTTGTTGAAAATCGTAAATACGTTTCTTGCATGTCGAGTGCCAAAACTGGATAATTGCAATATTTGTAGCCACACGAGTGTGGTTAGGGTTCCACCACATTATATCTTGCTTCCAAATCGTCAACTGTATCATCTTTTGGTAAATGTAGTAAATTTTAGTACGAAAACTTACAAAGACGTCAAAAGGGTGTGTTTCACCGGCAAAATCTTGAGAAGGAATTAATACAACTCCATCTGAAGCCATTCTTGAATCAGCTATTTCTTTTCCTAGATCTTTGAGGACGAGTGTTGTATCGAATTTTCCTTCAGTTTTAACAATACCTTCACCGATAGCGGTGGTAAATGCCATCACTTTTGCCATTTTACTGGAGGCATTCAAAGTGTTTCCCGTCGCTATTGTTAACTAACGCAAAATTTAGTGGACAATTATTAACAAAAATGCTTACATCTCTTAGATTATTGTAATAGTCTGGACCATGATCTTCATAATCGGGATAATCTTCAACCAGTACCGGTTGTCCCTCACTAGGAGGAGGTCGAATTTTTTTCGAGATATTTAGTTTCAGGGGTTCTAATATTTTAAGATTTTCTTTTGCATGAGATTTCAAACAACGGGACACAAATCTGAAAGTAGTTTGTTAATCGGCGATCAATAATCTTGATAATCAACGCGCTCGCTCACTAACAAACTTTTTCGTTATGATATGAAACAAGTCACCTGGCGACTGATTTAGATTCTTCAGCCATGTTGAGAAGATTTTGCTTCTCTTTCATAACATTTAACATCTTATCCGTTATTTTGTCACACACACTGGTCGATATTTTGGCAATTTCTGGATCTGTTGTTGGAGATTGGAAATTATTCAGTTTCGTTAACGTATCACCCATTTTTAAAATAGTAGAAACTTTGCTAGGAGAAGTCTGTAATTGCTGTCTTATACAGGGTGTTGCAGAACTCGCGCCCCAGAAAAAAATGCCATGTAAGGTAAGATACCAGAAACATAGAAAAAATGTTACAAAAAAATATCTATAAAAATTTCAAATTTTGAACTTTGACTGTTGGAAAAATATTTCTCCTAGTTTTTTGCTACAGGCTATTAGAATTATATACAGGGTGTCCCAGCGTGTTGAAAAAGTCCATGAGTAATTTTTAAATGGTAAAATTTAAAAAAAATATATGGACATTGCTAGATACTAATCTAGTCCATCGCCTAAAATTATTTTTAACTATACAGCGTGTCTCAAAAATAAGTTACAATACAAACTTGTGTTTTTTAAATAAAACATCATATGTTTCTTAGCGTTTTTAGATGTAGATTTATATGACAATGTTTTTAAGCTAAACTTTTATTGGTCGATTTTGCTTAGTTTTAAAAATAAGACGGTTTTTTTAACGAAAACATGCACTTTTTAAAAATTTATTACACAAAAATTAAGATATGTACTACCGCAAAGAAAAAGGTACAAGTTATAAGATTGTAACATTTTTTTAGGGTGTTGCATTTGTAAAGATAAAAAAATTAAGGCGTTTGTTATAAGTTCAATAACTTAAAAAATTAAATGGAACACCCTATTAATTGTTTTTCCATTTAGAATATTATTAAATTGTCTTTCCAAACTTATTTACTTTTAGGTGTTTATAATTAATAACTAAAAAGATATTTAACGTTAAACAGATACAAGATCATCAGTAACATTAAATAGACATAAAAAAATGTCAAATATCAAAAATTTTTGACAAAATGTTTTAAGCATTGTTTCCATGTTCCTGGTATCTTATTTTACTTGAAATTTTTCTCTGAGGCGCGAGTTCTGAAGCACTCTGTATACAGAAAATACAAAATTACTAAAACACTCACACTTAAAAGGTCTTTAGTCGCTCTAATTTTTAATGTCCTAATAAAATTAGTAAACTGTGGATCTTCTTCAATTTTAGTATCTACAAGTTCTTCGACCAAAGAAGTCATTATTTGCATAGCTTTTCTTCTTTCAACAATATCTGTACTGCGTGCTAATTGTTCAACTGATTGACTTGGAGTTTTGCCATTATACACATTGGTGACAATTTTTATAACTTCTTTTGTAGGTTTATTAGCTAGACTTGAAATGACTTCTACCTTAAGCGGCACAACATTTGTTGGATGGCCAGTTTTCGTTATTATTGCTTGAAGTTTCTTGTTTTTGGAAGACGACAACACAAATGTTTGCCGAAAAACGTTAGGATAGTAGCCTTCAATAACCGAAGTTGTTTTCGATGGATCTATAAAACGTAAAATTTGAATATTTGCTTTGTCAAATGTGTATCGTCAGTGAAAAATTCCCCGTGTAAAATACCTGTAGTGTCCTTATAAACCAATTCGTAATAGTTTCGATCATTAGGCGGCACTTGGACACATTTAAAGGTGAAACGCGTTTTGAGTGATTCGCCTTTTTCGGGTGTTACTCGACAATCTTTGACTTCAGCAGGTCCTGGAACCTCTATGATAATATTCGAGTATCCGCTTCGTTGATGTCCGGCTTTTAACTGAAGGCTTATATTGTAAATGCCAGGTTTTAAAACATTTTCTTTTATGAGAAATTTGCGACCCTCCCTACCAAAGCGTGTGCTAGTCTTGTAATTAAAAGTAAAACTTGATTTTGTTTTAGATGCTATTGTCCACACGAGGTCATTATCATTTACAAGTTTACAACTTTGGTGACAGAAACCTTCGAGAAATGTAGAAGACTTTACATCCGAATAGGTGGCTACCGGAGGGCAATTCTTCTTGCAACTGTAGAAAAAAACAGTCATATACAGGGTGAATAAGTATGGAACCAAGCGGTTTTTTTTGAAATCATATGCCTCTAGAAAATAATAATTAGTATAAATAAAAATAATCAAAAAAATGTGATCGTATTTTGAGAAAGAAATATTGTTTTGTTTTTGAGTTATGCGATTTTTTTTGTAAAAATTGCAATTTACGTACAATTTTTTTTTTGTGAAAAATTAAATATAAGTAGATAGAAATCCTTAGTTCATAACCTTTATGACAAAAATAGTTTTATAATGGGTTGCCGTTTAAAAAAAATACAAATTTTGTAGAACTCAAAGACTCAAAGACAAAGATTATCGTTCTCCAAAATTTTTCACCCGCGAAGTTTCATCTTCACTCACTGACCTTGTCCTTTTATTTTTTACAAAGGAATAATGTTTAAATGCTATTCCTTCTGTATATTTTTTCAATCAGGAAAAAAATTTTTAACAGTTAAAATTTAATTTTTTTTAAATCTCGTAATTTTTTTATTTTAAAGTGTAACAATTTTCAACGGCTGATGATGGCAAAAATGTCCCAACTTGACTAAATAAAAATTTATCGATTTGTGGAGATGACTTTAATATTACTTACTCTGTTTAAAAGATTAAGATGTAAAAAAATTTTTTTTGATAAAACATCACATTTTTATGGTACTTTATCATTCATCAATTAGTTTTTCGAAAAAAATATATACTTTAAGCAAAAAATGTTTAGTTAAACGAAAAGTGTGCAAGCAGAAGTCAGAAATAGACCACTGATAAAATTTAGACGCAATTTCTAATCCAGGTTTGCTAAACATTCTTCAATTTTTAGTAAGAAATTGATGAAAATACAACATAAACATCAAACAGAAAGAACGCTTAAATTAGTAGGTCTGGTTGCATCGTTTTTGAAGAACGAGTTAAAAAAGTAACAATTTTGAACCTAAAGCCGAAGGAGAATTTAGAAAATGCATCAACTTTTAGCTCATTTCAATAAATTACACAAAATTTATTGCTGATCTTTGTAAACCCTGCTTGTACGAATTTATTTTACAAAAAAACTTTTTTTCTGTATAGGTACCCTTTTTTAATAAATGTTTTTGTAGTAAGAAGCTCATTTTTGTGCAAAACATTGCACTTACAGTGTGGTTCTATTAATATTATTAGCACTGAAATCTGTTTTTGGACATTAGGTAGTGTCCTTAGCTATTCGATTATAAAAGCTTACAAAAAGCAAACAAGCACAAAAGATTCATAAAAGTCAAAATTTTAACATCATAACCTGAAAACACAACCATAATTTTTTAATAAAATTTCTAGGAACATAAACAAAAGATATGTTTTTTTATTGCGTTTTTAAATTCTCCGAGTTATTCTATAAGATCTATCATTGATCTTACTTAAGTTCAGCCGTTTATGAGATTTTTTGACTTGAACCTTCCTATTCAAAAATCGAAAAGTATGCGATTTTTAACTATTATAAAATTTTGCCATTTAAAAGAGAAAGAATCGATCTTTTTTTGGTTAATTCATAATTAAAAAAAAATATTAATAATGTTACGCTTGGGAAAATTCAAATACATACTAATAGGTCATTTTTTTTAAATAAAACGCTCTAAAATTTTCTTCATTAAGTGGAGGAAAATTTAATTCTGCTTCGATTTTTTTTTTGTATTAACATTTTCTATGCCTATGAGCTCAAGCAGACATAAAATTTTTTTAGTCATCACAATCTAATTTTAACTGTTAATATAAAAAAATTATTTTGATTTTTCTTAAATTTATAATTTGTAATTGAACAACATTGAGCATTAATTGAACATTGAGTCCGTGCGGGGCCCTTTGAGGCCTGGACTGGTGTTCCGTGGAACCCACGAAATCCTACTAAGTACGCCACTGATCAAATTTTTCATTTCACATTAGACTTAAGAATAATGAGAAAAGTGTAACTTTTATCATTGAGAAACATAATTTTAGATATTTTAAAAATAATTTGTAATTAGACAACGAAACCCACAAAAACCTGCTCAGTGCGTCACTGGTTAAAATACTTTTTTTTAGAAATACGTATTTTTTTTAAATTGATTCAAGTTATAGATTTCTAACTTAAAATCTCACCAAATCAATTAGAAATAGCTCTAATCGCTTTATTACGTCAAAACGGCAATATAAACATTTATTTTAACGAAAAACAACTATTTCTAGCTTAAAAATCATGCCAAATCGAGTAGAGATAGCAGTTAATTGATTGAAATAAGTACAACATTGGTTTAAGAGTATTTCTGGCATATGAAAACCTGCCTTTAATTGCTCACCAAATTTAATTCGATTAAAATCGTACTTACTCGATGACTAAATTGACTGAATTTTTCAGCACGTAAATCGTTTGCGAGGTGTTGTCATGCGTGTCCCATTCAGTTGACACTGTCAGCGTGAAAACAAATTCGTCCTCATCCACAGCAAGTTTTCCTGGAATAGTCACTACTTTCTCATTGAAAGTCCAATCCCCTTTACAAAAAGACGGCGGTGTTTTTAGTTGCGTACAAGTCCATAAATAAGTTAGTCCTTTGTGAGGATCATCTTTAAGATTTGAATTGGTTGATTGCGATCCGTCGACTTTGAAGGCAAGATTAGGAGCAACAACACGTGACGATCCACCTTCTATAACTGCTGTCGGATCTTCAGCAGCAATCACAATGTAACATTGATAACCTTCTCCTTCCATCGTATCATAGCTCGTAATGCTGGCGGAAACTACATATTCTCCTGGCTCAAAAGAGTGCGGGGGCGCTTTCCACTCGGGCCCGTCGTCATCTGCAGCGTTCGTCACTTCATAATTAACTTCTTCACCACCTTTTTTTAAATTCAATTATTTTTGAGTAAATTGCGTTTATAGGACTTTATTTAACGTAAATGTAAATGTTAATAATGTAATATAATGTAAAAAACATTTTATTTGAGATGCTAATTGTTATTAGTAATGATTTTAATGGAATGAGAAGTGTAGAGTGTTTTCAATGATTAAATTTGAATTAAATAGTTTTTTAATGTCCTCACCTTCAAGTTTAGCACACTCATAGCTATACATAAAACCTCCGAGTTGTCTGGCATCGATTCCTCCCCAACCAAAATCTACTACTACTTCTTCCGAGACATAAAACGGTTCATTTCTGGCGTCATCTATATATTCACTAAAATATACGTGGTTTTATACATATGTAATATGAAAAATTACAATAAAATACAAGCAATGGTTTGGCTCTGGAAAATCAACTGAAACAGCTGTCATTAATATCAGGAAAAATGATACTATTTTAAGCATTATCTAAAAATAAAAATATGTTGTTTATTACTCGTACATATCTGTGCATACTTACCGTCTATTTGTTTAAACGAGTTGTAAAACTTTGACAATTGAGGGAACACAATAGTATTGAAATTCATTCGTACGTGTGACATTTTTTTTACTTGACGAAATTGAAAACAAAACACAATATAAAGCCATCTTTGATCTTTCTTTAAAAATATTGTAAAAAAAAATTCTAAATGGGTAATTTGACAGTTTTTCTTTTAAACAAAATACAATAAAACAAAAATTATTGAAAAATAATAATAATAATACTCATAGGAATCGCCACCCAAGACATTTTGGTCTAATTACATAACACGCGGTAACTATCAAAACAAGAGTTTTATAATAGTTTAAAAATCGAGGTAGTAGTATAAATTTCAGCGAACTATGAAACTTGTGTTGTCTTCAAAATTTTGTCCAATACTAATATTGGATCAGAAATTTTACCAAATTCAGAAATTATTATAAAACAATTTGGCAAAAATAATGTGAAAACTGAGAAAATGCCAAGTTAAGTATGTTTTATGTACTTATAAAATACCATGTGATTGACGATATATTTTATAGAAGAGCATCAGAAACGATAATCTTAAATGCACCATAGAAACAGTACAAGATATTAGTGTTGGAAAATAGTATAATTATTAAAAAAACAAGTTTTATAAAACCAGTTTTGAAGCACGAATGCTAGTTTAAAAAACGAGTGGCCTAGCCATGAGTTATTTTAAAGACTGAGTGGTTCAAGGTTATATATATAACAAGTTTTTTCTACTTCTTTTTGTAATTATTCCTTTTATTTATGGCGTTCTTAAACAAAAATTTGTACTTTAATCGATTTTGTCGACTTATGGATTGTTGTGACATTTGGTAATGTCTCAATTTTAAAAGTCAAAATTTGATTTAGTCTATCAAGACAAAATGAAAGCAAATTACAAAAATGTTTATTAAATTTGCATTTCCTACAATAAAAATTTAAGCATTTGATCGAGCTTAGCCTTTTCTTCTAATGGCCACATTTTAAAATAATTTGAATATCATATAAATTAATCCATTTTTTCTTATCTTTGTTATTTAAACGCTTGATAACAAAGATAATACAATTGAAGTAATTAGTAAATTTCCATAGTTTAATTTATTTACAATTATAAAATCTCGGTCAGTGCTATAACATGTTTTTTTTTTCATATATCTCTAGTATGGAAACATTCTTAGGGCACTCAATTCAACACATATCATTTTGCGAGCAATTTAAAACGTACAATACTATCAAAAAATATTTATAGAGGAATTAACAAGTTTCACGGTCAGATTTAAACAATTTGGCAAAAGTGACATAAACACGTGCTGCAAAACAAGTGTTTTTTTAATTTATATAAAAATTTACTTTGAGGTTTTATCGCGTGTGGATCGTAAAATGATTGAAGATTTAGACGAATAGACTTAGTGTTATCAGAAAGAATAACAATAAATTGACTGAACTATATAATTCTTTTAAATCCGATAAAAACAACTAAATAAACTTACGACCAAAATGGTTTAGTTAATTGTTGTTTACACCTGATCAGTGTTAAGTGACGAAGGTAAGTGATCTACAATTGAAACATTATTTTCTATTGCGACATTGACTTTTAATTAAATTAATCTCAATTGCCACCAATTGGCATCCGAATTATTCGGACTAGACTAGCAGTCAGTCACTAGTTAACTTTTCTTGTCAAAAACAAATATGGAAATAGCAGAATGTCTAAGTAATTTATCTTATCTAAAGTAAAAAAAACTGTTTTATTTAAACTTTGTTGCAGTTTTGATGAAAATGGGGTTGCGCACTGTCACATTCGGGAAAGTGGCGGACACTCTTTCGCGGAAAAAAGTGGTAGAATTCGAAACGGGGACAAAACTGGCAAAAGTGCTCACCACTTTGGACTTGACGGCTTTGGGGGTGGGCAGCACTTTGGGGGTGGGTATCTATGTACTCGCTGGAGATGTCGCAAAAAATAATGCAGGGCCGGCTGTGACAGTGTCGTTTTTTATTGCAGCTGTGACCTCGATTCTCGCTGGTATTAAAATTCCACGTTTTTTTTCAGTAATTATTTCATTCATTGTAGGGCTTTGTTACGCCGAATTTGGGGCCCGTGTCCCCAAAGCCGGGTCAGCCTACGTTTATAGCTATGTGTGTATTGGGGAATTGTTTGCGTTTATCATTGGGTGGAACTTGATACTGGAATATCTGATAGGTGAGCAAAATTATAATTTTTACTAAAAAAAGCTGGTGGTAAAACAATTATTAGAAAACAATGCGTATCAGTCATGAGTTTGAACACATGCCACTTTTATTATGAAGCTTAAAATTATAAACTGGATAAACTAGATAATAGTTTTTGAGTCAAAAATAAAATAAATGGTTGGGAAACTAATAAATGATAAGTAATTTTGTATGTAGAAATGCATAATTATTAAATACTGACAAAAAAATTCTTCGCTGTTTCTGATTAATTTTTTGTTTTTACGGTAGTTTACAGTTTTCAAGTTTCTTCTTTTTTTGCTTTTTATTATTCAAAATATATAGAAAATATGCGATGTCAAATAAAAATAAACTTGACTACTATTTGTCAAAAAATGTAGTGAAAAGCTTATCTTGACATGTTTTTAAAGTAACGTAGTTTATTAAAATTAGATTAAAAATAAGCCCTGAAGGTTTTTCACCTTATATTCATATTTATTTTCTTCAGTACATAAAAAATCTTTTGCATTTCAATTAAAAAATAGTTATTTTTGTTACCTAAAATACAGTTTTTGCGGTCGAATCGTTGCTGCGGACGAGGCAAAGCCGAGTCTGGAATAGCAGATGAGTCCGCAAAAACCTTTTAGACTTATCTTATACAGTTGCGGAATTAAAATTTTGGGCAGTATTTTTCGGTCACTTTAAAGAGTTCACTGTAAACTACCTTTTACTGTCATCATGACTGACATTTGACAATTAAACTTATTTTTTTGTTGTTAAAATTGTTAATTAAACAATTTGTCTGTCTTAGGAAGTTTTATTAATTGAACAAACTATAGTTAAGTCATCGCTATTATCTGCACAAATCACTATTTTTGAAAGTAAATGAGTCAAAATGACATAAATATGACAATAGTAACAAATGAGGTTATTAATGTAAAGGTTGTTTTAGAGTTTTTACTTTATGAAAATAACAATACTGCCCGAAATTTTAATTCCGTAACTGTACGTGTTACAAACAAATTTTTTTGTTAAAACTCCCAAAAAATCAAATTCACACCTTTTATTAATTAAAAAAATTTTGCCACCAAATTGATTTTTTCGTATGGAAAAACTGTTTTTAGGGACTAAGTGATATCGTTGTCAAAAAAATTAAACCGCCAATGTGATGGAATTTAGAAAAAAAAAATTACAAAATCAAAAAAAAGAACTTTTGTTTCCACTGAGTCAGACTAATAAAGATTTGCTCGTTTCAGATGAAGCAAAAAAATGTTTTTCCTTTGCAGTTTTGGGCAAAATAAAAATAAAAAGTTTTTCCGAGTCTGAAATAGCACATGAATACGCAAAAACGTTTTAAGTAAGATAACAACAAAAAAATGACTTTTTTGTCTGGAAAAACTGTTTTTGGGGACTGAGTACCCAAAATAACCAATTAATGTACCATTTTATCGAGTCCGCAAAAGACTAATTTGAAACAGCCATTTTCGCGAGCGTAGATATAAAAAAAGACTTTATAAGACCTTTCTTAACAAAATAACAAACACATTGGACTTACCTTAATTAAATTAGTGGATGGCACATAAGTGCTAAAAGTGTATTTTCCAATTATAATGTTTTCTTTAGTATTGACAAGACAAGTAACAAAAATGTGCAATAAAGAGTTAAAAATTTGCATTTTGTAGGTTCTGCAACTGTTGTCAAAGCGTTGTTTCTTTACTTGGACGAACTCTCAAATAATGTAATGTCCCAGTTTTTCCAAGAAAACATACCCATAGAAGCTGGAGGAGAATTAGGCCAATATGCTGACATTTTCTCCTTGGGTTTATCTCTACTTTTCGCTGGTATTTACACAAAATAGTTTATAAATTTAATTGTAGCATTGATTTTCAGTTGCCATTGCTTTAGGAGCTAAAGAATCGTCTTTGGTCAACAACATTTTCACTCTGGTCAATTTACTCGTCGTCCTAACTGTTATAATCTCAGGGTTGTGGAAAGGTAAGTGAAATTAAGAACAATCCAGTGTATCATTATTATCATTTTAGCCAAAGCTTCCAATTGGTCAATTCCTCCAGAAGAAGTTCCTCCAGATAGTGGCAATGGCGGTTTCGCCCCTTTTGGTATCAAAGGTGTGATCCAAGGCGCTGCTAGATGTTTTTTTGCTTTCATTGGCTTTGACTGTATTGCAACAGCCGGTGAGGAGGCAAAAACTCCCCACAAATCTATTCCAATAAGTGTAGTAACATCGCTTCTCATCGTGTTTTTTTCCTACTTTGGCATTTCCACAATACTCACCATGATGTTGCCATATTTTGAACAACACGAAAAAGCCCCTTTGACTCACATCTACGATGTTGTTGGATGGCCTGCCTTGAAATACGTGGTCAGTGTTGGCGCAATTTGTGGCCTTTTCTCGAGTTTGTTAGGAGCTATGTTTCCATTGCCGAGGATTATTTACGCAATGGCCTCCGATGGACTGCTTTTCAAAGCTTTGGCAATCGTTCATCCCAAGTTTCAAACGCCGTTTATGGGCACTCTCCTTGCAGGAAGCATCGCAGGTTTGTTACAAAAAAAAATGATTTTAGCTCAATCAGTTTCTAATTACCAAATTTAGGTTGCTTGGCTTGTATTTTTGATGTCGATAAGTTGGCCAACATGATGTCCATTGGGACACTTTTGGCATATTCCATGGTAGCAGCTTGTGTTCTCATATTGAGGTATGCTGTTGACGAATCTGAGAAAAAGTTTGAAGACAAGGAAGAATTAACGGGAAAAATGTATTTCAAACAACTCTTCAACAGAAAAAGTCAATTTCCGACTAGATTGACTTCATCTCTGGTTTCTTGGCTCGTTTTGGCTTTTTGTAAGACAACTTTTGTGCCATTTAATCGCCTAATGTGCGGTTTTAGTTTCAGTGTCGTTTATTTTTTCTGGACTAATCACCGGTTTCGAAAAAGATTTGGAAAATGCCGAACCTTGGCTCATATCCATTCTATGTATTCTAGCTGTAGTATTAGTTATTGTGTTATTTATAGTCTCGTGGCAACCTAAATCCTCCGTACAACTAACATTTTCAGTACGTTGTTTTGCACAATTTAAAAAAAAATTGCGAGTGTTGAAATATTTAAATTTAAGGTTCCCTTGGTTCCTTGGATTCCTGGGGTTAGTATTTTGGTCAATGTGTATTTAATGACGACTTTACCAGCCCACACTTGGGAATACTACGCTTACTGGATGCTCATAGGTCAGTACACCACAAAATTTGAAACAAAACTGACTCATTTTTCAGGATTTGTGATTTATTTCACTTATGGCATTTGGAACAGTACCGAGCGAAAGATCAGAAAGACCCCAGAAACAAAAAACGAACCATCAGCAGATGATATAAAAGAAAATCATACGTAAACTTCACTTCAACATAATTTATTTATTACCAAACATAAAACAATAAAGACAAACCAAAATCTGCTTCATTATCCACAAGCCCTTTGCATGTCGGCATAATTCTTATAATCGTATTTCTGCCAGACAAAACGTGCTAAAACATCCTCTTCTTTAGAAGGAGTGTAAGCAAAATAACAGTCTCTCCATGTCGTGAAAGGAAATTCGTAGGAGAAGGTTGTGGGGAAAAATTCGCGGCCAAAATTGACTCTATGCTGTTTCACAGTTCGGTAAAACTTTTCAAGAGCGACATTTGTCTGGAAAAATCAGTAGCAGTTTTGCAAATGCACCAAAAAGTCTTACCATTTTTTTGACATAAGGTGCTTGAGACCAGTTCATAGCATGAGCTTCCTCCATTGTAATTGGCAATTTTGGAGTGGGATTACGTCTTACACTGCATACATCGCAATGCCTCCATAGTATTCTGCTCTTGAAGACATATTTATCTGAGAAAAAAATTAGTCAAAGATTTTATGTGGTTTTTATTATACATTTATCGTCTTGAGTCCAGAATTTCCCACACCTCATTTGCATCCAAAGTTTGAAATGGGGTAGTTTGTAGCATTCTGGGAGCTTAGCTAAAGGGTAACCATCATCGGCCATACTTTCTAAAGCTTTCTACACAAAAAAAAAATAACTTTAAAGAACAAAATCGCCCATACTTACTTTGAGAACTTTCCTTTGCCACTTACGATCACATAGAATTTTCTTAAAAATAAAAAATCGTTTCAATTCTTTTTCTTCTTCTTCAACTTCCTCTTCAACAACCTCTTCTTCTTCGATTTCTTCAGGCCCACACGTGCAGTCAACACATTCGACTACTTTCCCACACGTGCAATCCTTGCATTCGATTTTCCCACAGTTACAACCCTGAGAAGCACAAGTTGAACACAATTTTGATTTTTTTTGACATGGTTCAAATTTTTCTTCCATTTGGGCCTTTTTGGGCTTTTCTTCTTTTTCACATGGTTGAAATTCTTCTTCCAGTTTAGGCATTTCTTCACTTTGCTTCATATTCTCCACCGGCTCTTGTTCCGTTTCGATGTTTACATTTTGGACGTCCTCCACAACACTTGCTCGAAAGGCCGAGCTCGCCATGCTCGATCGTCTACTGCTTGGTGGCAACATATTCTTCATAAACTCATTGTAAACATCCTTCGTGTGTGCTAAATATTTCTCAAACACACTCATGCAAGGAAAATGTTCTTCTTCAAATTTCTGGTAGACAGCCATGCAATCACACTCCTCGGTCGCTAAAGCACTATCAAGGATATAAACATTTCCGGTAGGAGTTTCTTTAACACCGGTAATCCCATATCGGATTCTTCCACCTGGTACATGTGGCATTACGGCCGCCATGCGCTTTTCTTCTTCTTCTTTTCGAGCGTTTTGAGCACAAGCACAGTCAATAGGAGGCCGCATCCCCGAAATTACATACATTGGTCCTTCGGGAGTACTAGCGACACCACCAATGATGTATTTGTCTTGCTGTTGTTTCAACGAACACACTAGTTCTTTGCGTGCTTGAAACTCTTCATACTTGTCTGCTTTTTCGTCGAATTGTTGCAAACACAAACAAGGTCGCTCATTTGTGATACCCTCAATGATACGGACGTTGTCTTCACTCTCCGTTTCCTTGATCCCGCCAATAATAAACTTTTCTGCTTTATGTTTCCGGTCTTCTTTACACTTCTCACATTGACAAAAAGGCGTTTCGACCAACTTTTGGGCTTCTTTGCGACAACTACAAGGTTTCTTCTTTTCTTTTTCAAACTGCTCGATCATCGCTTCGTATTTCTTCAAGCAGTCGCATGGTTTTCCTTCAAGAACTGCATCAATGATTGGAATTACACTATCCGGTCCTGTTTCTTTCATTCCACCAATTGCAAAAAGTGTGCCTTTTTTTGTTCTTTCCTCTTGACATTTTTCGCATTGACAAAATGGCTTTTCAACAACTTCTCTGTATTTTGTCTTGCAACAACACGATTTTTTATCTTCAAGTTTGCTATTCTTGTACTCGCAATACCACTCAAAACGGGCTAAATCTTCAGCATGTTTGCACGTGTTTTTTACTCCTGATTCTTCACTCTCACTTTTACGTTTCACACTCCCGCACTGAGCTCTAATTGAAGCACGTTCCGTGTTGACAGAACTATTAAAAACGGTGCTACTTTCTATACGCGGTTTTTCACTGATTGGTCCTTCACAAGGACAAGTCTTCGTTTCTGTGACTTCTTCATGGCAATCTTCACAATTTTCTTCAATTGCTACTTTTTTCGAACTGCATTGTTCTAATTGATTCTTCAAAGAACAAGGACAAGTGTTCTGAGGTGGACACCCACATCCTCCTTTCAGTTCTTCAGTTTCTGTTTCAGCATCACAACAAGGTTGGACGTATTCTAAGTAACAAGGCGCGTCTTCTTGAATTTCTCGAACTTCTTCCACTTCTTTTTCCTCTTCTTCTTGTTCTTCCATTTCAGCTTTCATTGATTGTTCTTTATACCTGAAATTTACGCACGGGGTAAATCTTGAAGGTTTCAGTAGTTTAGGTACTGTTTTAAAGTCAACTAAATTGTCGTAAATGGATTGGGCGAGAATTAATTCTTCTTTGATTTCTCTGTCTTCTTGACCAGATTGTGTTCGCGTATCTTGTTGCATTTTTCTAAGTTCTTTCTAAAAATACAAAATCAAATGAGAGTTGTAGTAAGTTTGCACTAACCAAGTAACAAAAGTAAGGACTTTGAGGTCGTTGAATGTGCTTGTTGTAGTAAATTCCTGTAAATTTTGGCGGTTCTCTTACAAAATTGAAACGAACCAGATATGGCGAATTAGATTTTTGCGTCTTTTTTACTTTTGATACTTTGCTTGGTTCTTTTGGTGGTCTTGGTGGTGATGGTATTCTGATGTGTAATTCCTTCAAGGTTTCTTGCATGGTTAAATGCACAACAGCACTCAACAAAAGTCGGTCATTAATAGAATACTTCACTCTTTTGGGGTTAATTAACTGGTACAAAATTAGAAGAAACTCAACTGGACATTTACAACAATGTTTCAAAGCTTTCGCTATGTGTTTATGATTTGGGCGTAAAACTAGACCAAGAGAGGCAATATTTTCTTGGGTGTTGATAATAGTATCATCAGCTAAATCTTTCAGAATGCATTTTTTTAAATTATCAACTGTGGCTAACTGTAAAGGAGAAAGTTCCTGAAACCAGGCAGGTCCAACCATTGCTATAGCTTTGTGATGATTGTTCATCACTAAAAACCACAAATAACAATTTTGTCAGTTTATTAGAAAAATTACTCTCAAATCGGTGATTATTTCTTGTCCGTTTCACATACTCTTGGAAAACTTCAATATAGTGTTGTTGCATTTTCTCCTGTTCTTGGGACCAAATCTCATCGATAAACTCCCACTGTGGGGGCCCACCACTGAAGTACTTGCGTTTTTTAGGGGGTGGTGGAGGCGGGGGTTCGGAAAGACCCGGTATGTACTCGGCTACTGTGTGTTGGTAGTGAATTTTTGTGTCTCCAGCGTCCATTTTCGTATCCGTTTGCGAAATATTGTAGTCTAAGCATGTTTTCGGTTGGGGTCTGTATTGAGTGAAAAGGTCTTGGGTTTTGGGGCAACTTGTAGGAATGATTTGGCACACTGGTTGATCCGAGTGGAAAATCTCGTCCAAGATGTTGTTCATAAACGGCGGCCTATGACGGCTTTTTTTCCGTGAAGTCATTGTAGAGTTTTAGAATTTAACAAATTCGAAATTTTGACACCGAAAATGACAAGTTTGACAAAGTGATTTCAGACTTAAAAGTCAAGACTTTTGCAATTATCTCAATGATTCATTATTCATTAATCTGTCTCATGCTTTTCTAAAAAAGTTAGTGAAAAAGTTGGTTTTGAAGCGCTGTAAAAATACTCAAGTTTTTTAGTCTTTATTAAAAATGTTATAAAATAGCTATTTATGAAATAAGATACAAAATGAGCGCGTTTTTTGAACTAGATGTGAAGCTTGTAACGAGTGGTCCAACACGTCGTGTGCAAAAAACAGCTATTTTGCATGGTGTTTCATACAAGATTTTTTCCAGTTTGGTTGTGAAAAGCATCGGCATCAAATTCGAATTTTAAATCTGTGATTTCAATAATTTTTCAAAATCATAGCGTTGCTATGAAAATAGTGTTATTTGTTATCTTTGAGTCACACTTTTTAACACTAGTGATAAAATAATATTGTACATTTTATAATTTTGTAGTCCAAAATGCTTAATATTTAGAAATAATTTAAAACAAAAATTTTCAATTAGAAATCAATGTCGCAATTTTACGTTTCAGAATGGTTATTATGTTCTGGAACATTTTGTTATAAGTGGATTTAGTAGATTAACAAAGAGATATTTGAATTTATTTATAGACATTAATTTATTTATGTTATTTATAGTTATTAAAAGGCACTAAAAGGGTTTAATACTTTAGCGCTCTTAATATTAATTTTTTAACAATATATTTTAAGTTAAAAGAGTAATTACGGCAAATTTAAAGGTGATTTGCCTAGTTTTCTTCTTAAATTGAAATTTGTATTAAAATATAATTTTCCTGTCTGTTAATTAAATCCAAAAAAAAATCAAATAATTTATAAATAAATTAGCTTTTATCTCTACATTTTATCCTTGAAACACAAGAAACAAACGCTACCAAACTCCAAGAAGTCTTCTAATTTGTCTTCCATATGTATTTGTACATACAATATCTGAGGTTTTGTTTATGGAAATGAAATATTTTTTAAAAGTTTCACGTAAAAATCCAGTACTAATCGACAATGTTTTAAGAAAAACTTTTTGCCATGAAAAACTTTCAAAAATTCGTAAAAATTTGTGGGCACTGCTCTGTTTATTAAAAATTTGCATTATTTTATTCCGTCTCAAATTGCAAGATTTTATGTATTATTTGAAATAGAAAGTGTATTAAATATTCACTTTTAACTATAATTTATTTTTTGAAAAAATGGACTCAGTTGTTGTCGCTCGCAGGTACAGAATTAGTGATAAAATAATATTATATTTTATAACTAGTGATAAAATTGAGCACATTTGACAACTAAAATGAGTAAATTTACCATTCAATTAATCTTAGTAATCTTTTATACACGGTGTTAAAAAAAAGATTGTAAAATATTTGAAAGGTAATACCAAAACAAAAAAAAGTCTTAATAAACATAGGTTCGCAAAGTAACGGTTTCGAAAATACCAAAAATTATTCGTTTTTTGAAACATTTATTTGCAGTCTGTTCAAATAAAAAAGAGAAGCTTCTAGTAGAAATTCAAAAAATTTTGAAAAACGAATAATTTTCGATATCTCCGAAACCGTTACTTTATGTTTATTAAGACTTTTTGTTTATTTTAGTCCATGGTATTACCTCCTTAAATGTTTTACAATCTTTTTATAACATCCTGGATAGAATAAATTTCACTAAAACAAATTTGATCTCTGTGGTTTTTCTTTAATATTTATTTATTACATTATTTCAAAAGATTGCATGAAAATTAGCAAAAACAGCTACATATTTAAAAAAAAAAAACAAATAAAATAATGATAGAAACCAATTGCCTGAAACAGCCTAATTTAGACCTAATCCGAAAATTTTCTGGCATTTTTTGACAAAAAAAAAACAGTTAAATTGCTTGAAATTTACTGAAAAGTTGTTTAGACCTAATTTACTGGCCTGTTTAGATAAAATCTTTAAAAATGACCGAGTTTTTAATTCAAAAAAATTACTAAACAACTCTAAATTGGAGTAATTCAAATTTAATTTGACGAATCTTTCAAAGAGGGTCTCTAATTCAAAAATAAGTTAAAACGCTGAAAATTGACTAAAATATATAAATTATCTGGCTTGCCTTAGTAAAATGTTTTAAAATAAGTAAACTCAAACGCAAACAACATCCAATCCAAAATCAACATATTTGTTTAAAACATTTATTAAGAATAAAAAATTAACAATACGAAATTACTAACGTTTCACTGTTTTTCTGAATTTCTCTTCAACTGTATACCAATTATGCAATATCAACTTCAAGCCCAGATTACACCTTTGGAGTGTCTGTTGTCCCTGTGTAATAAACTGAGTACATTTTTGAACCGTCGCATCTAGGTCTCGTGTGTGACTAAACTCCGGTAATTTCTCCTGAAGCATTAGGTTAACAATGTTTGCAATTTTCTCAACTTTTCTCTCATCGACAAATTTCAATCTTTGCCCTTGCATACGCCCTTTGTAAAACACTTCAACTTCTTGTACTGGCGGTTTGATTAACACGCTTCTGCACACTTGTAACATTAATCTTGAATCGTACTCAGATAAAACGGAAGTTTTCTTTTTGTTCTTATTTCTTACGATACACTGTGTGAGGTTCTTCATTCCCATCATCCGGTTATGTGTTACAATTTTGCAAAACAAATAGATAATTTTATCAGGTTTCGGTGCCACTTTAAGCATCCCATCGAAACCGGCCCTGGCTCGTTTCTTGAATTTGTACTTGAGGTACATTGGAATGTACTTCATTCGTTCTTCCATGTAATCGTAAATATTGTATTTAAAAATTTCGGACGCGATTTGTAACTGAGCTTCGATGTAGGCCATTACGATTATCATTATTAAAATAAACATTAATAACTGGATGACAATCATGTAAAATGTGATATAAGCAGTTGCAACGTTGTTTTCCAAAAATCTGTCAAGCTCCATCTCGAGAGGTTTCAGTGCTAGAGTTGTCATTATCCTTGCAGCTCTTGCCACTGTGTAAACTTTCTCAAAATAGCTTCCCATCACCATATAGATTGCCGTTGCAAAAGTAAAAAGTAGCAAGAAGAAAGCAACAGCAAATGACATAAAAGTATTTCCAGCGATTTCGAATGTTAGTTCCAGTTTTCGAAACATTGAAGCAAATCGGAGAAACTTCCACAATCGAATGGTTGCAATACAAACCAAAAAACCGGCAACATAATTCAAAATATCTTCAATGTAGAACAGATAAAAATAGTTTACGAATTCGTTGTGTTGCACAATATCCAATTGTTTCATGTAGCTTCCCACCATATACGTTCTGAAGATGAATAAGGATATGGATAATACGCTCATTATCACAATGACAGAATCGATTAAAAACCAAATGTCTTTAAAGACGCTCCGAAAATTTGTAAGTGTCGTAACTGTTTGTTTGATCAACATAATGGCAACCCAGATGATGAAGAGGGTGAAGAAAACGAAGGAAAACATCTCGACTTCGTTTCCGACAAAAAGCATGCGGACGGAATACACCTGGAAAGCTTAATTTTCATACGTTTGGCAATTTTTAAACGAGTTTAATAAAATTGAAACGGGCATATGAGCCACTTTTCGCTTCGCTTGTTCGTGCTCAAGTGGCTCTTATACGTGAACAGGGTCCCGTATAAAGTTTTACTAAATTAACTTTTTATTGTTATTTGGAGAGGTTCTAGAAAAATCAATACTTACGTAAACACTTCTTTTAATGAAACCAGTTGCACTTTGTTCAAATAACAATTTAACGGCATTGAATATATTATAATTCTGATTGTAACACAAAAATTCAATGAAGATGACTCTGGTTTCGGGATCTATCCAATATTTGTCAATCATCTTGCGTAAGTTCACATACGAATTGTAAAAATTACGGCCCAAATACATAATATATCCACCACCAGAATAAATAGCAAATTGTCCTAAAAATTTCACGACATAGTGTCAAATTTTTTCTCAATTTTAATGTATGTGGTACCAAAAAAACATAAATTCGTATACAAAATTAGGTTTTCATAAAATGAAACAAATCAGTTTTAGTGCTGTAATTAAGTTTCAGACCCTAGAGCTGCAATTACTGTTTTTAAGTTAATAGACTTTACCAGTTTATTAAAGAAAAAAATATATAAAAATTTTTTTTTTATTTTATTTTTACTGGACCAGCTTTTAGGTTAAATGCCTTTTTAATTGATTCTATTTAAGACCTGTAAATGAAACCCAACATTTTTAACGTTTCAGATGAAATAGTACAGGTTGTTTTGCGGTCATAGAGTTGAAAATTGACCTAGTAATACTGTAACCAAGAAAAAAACATCAAACAATTGTTATTATTAAAAATGTTATTTAATTTCAAAATATTGGTACATGGTTTGAGGGTCACTGGAATTATTATTTCCTTGTTCAGATAAAATTGTATTGGTGCAATGAATAAAAAAAATCGTATCCACGACAATGAAAGAAAAAATGTCACTTTACAGTTTTGACACTGTCATCATTTGATTTGCTTTTGCTTTAGTTATTATCAAAATTCGAAGATCTTCTGTTTAATCTCTTTCAGCGGTTTCCAATAGGTTTGTTTGGTTTTTCTTAGAATATTAAAATAATAAATTGGTTGTCGTGATTATAATTTACGGTGAAACACAAGATAATGATACTAATGGCCACTGTTGCACCCGAAGCAGCAGTTCTCAATCAAATAATATAAAATAAATTACTTCCTTTCACAACGTGAATTTTTGTTTTATATAATTTTCTTCTAAATATCATCTTATTTAAATTTCAATCTCAACACCGTAAACACCCTGTATAGGATTCGTAAAATAAATTTTTCTATCTACTAACTTAGAGTAATGAACTTTTAATTACAGATTTGCTGGTTTCAAGTAAAGTAAAAACTTTTTTTCCTTTGCAGTTTTGGCGTAAAATCAAAGATACAAAATTTTTGCCTCTTGTAAACTCAATCGGGGGATATACTGTAGATCAAAATAAACAAAAAGTCTTTAAAAAGTCCGCAAAGTAACAGTTTTGAAAATATTAAAAATTATTTGTTTTTGGAAACATTTATTTGCAGTCAAACAAAAAAAAGAAGCTTCTAGTAGTAATTCTAAAAATTTTCACATTTGATATCTCCGCAAAGTAACGGTTTCAGACATATCGACTGTAAATATTTTTAAAACTTTTACAAAAAGTTTCTCATTTTTGTTGGAACAGACTGCAAATAAATGTTTCAAAAAACGAATTTGGTCCACGCTATTACCCCCTGAAATATTTTACAATCTTTTTTTAACACCCAGTAGAAGTAAGAATGTAATATTTTGTTATTTGTTTTGTACAATGTAAATTGCTTTTTCAACAATTATTTCACCCATGTAATAAAAAAAAAAACATTATTTTGTTTATTTTTTTTATCGCCACTTTTTACAATGTTTTTTCTGTATGAAATAATAAAACTTTCTTTCTCAAAGTAGAATTCAGTGGTGACACAGATTTTTCTTTTACACAGAAACTAAAAGTTTCTGACCAATTTCTTCTTAAAAAAACGTAGTTGAGATGTGCCAGTGTGACGATAGCTATAGCATGAGATTTATGTCCCCGGATAGAGTGTACAAAAATTTTTTTTTGAAAAAATTACATTTTTGTTTAACCTAAAACGCGCAAATCTGTAATTAAAACTTTACTGCTATTCTGAGTCAGTAAAAGTTCATTTTTCTCTTGACCTTAGACAAAGCAACAGAGTTTAGGCAAATTAAATTTAAGTTAAGAGACATTATAAAGTAATTCTCTAAAATTTTATGACGTATTTTCATATTATAGTATCTTATTTTATGTTTTTACTGTCCCTTTTTGCATTTTTGAACATCCTAAAATCCGGTCTCTAATAATTACGTTTTTTTGGTGTTGAAATTTCATTGTTAAACAAAATATTTACCAATATGCGGCAATGTTTCAGTCTCGGAATCAGGCTTATATTTCCACATGCCACGCAGTCTGTCATAGGCCATAAAAGGAAGGTATTTACCCCATCCATAACCATGAGTTTTGGTTTCAATCTTGGATCGGGAGAACTCCGGCCAACATGACATATTCAAGAAGCGCATTTCTTTGGCAACTTCACACAAATGAGGCATCATTCTCTGTTGTCTTATTCGAACAACTCCCACGAGCTTGTTGAGTACATCGACCACCAATGCTGGTTCCGTTATCACATAACTTCCATACCATCGAGTAGGGTGAATTGCTGGAAGCAGAGTTTCGTTAAGGTATCGAATAATACTGAAAACAAGAATCCAGAATAAAAATAAACAATTCATATTCCTCAATACTCATTGCCCTCATCAATTTCGGAAAATTTTAAAGTTCGAGTAAAGAAGCCTTCCACGATTTCTGACATCTCTCGTTTCCCATAAATCATAAGGATATCCTTATTAGCCAAAATAATGACGTACAAAATTGTTATGTAAATTGTGAACATAAGCAGATCTTCAAGTTCCGCTATTATGGATAAACGTCGTTTCAACAGCAACCGTTTTACCTAAAATTACTTCAAGTAATCATTGACAAACAAATGGTTTTACGCACCATCACATCTCTCACTTTTAAAGGCTTGTACAAGTGACTAAAATACGGCCGCAAACCCAAAATACCAAAATGTTGATACAAATATGCCCTTTGGACATTAATAGCGTCTTTTATGTCGTTAAACATTTTTTCAATGTTGTGACCCTAATCAAGAAATAATTTAAACACTTTTGGTGCATCCACTTACCAATTCCATTTTAAAAAAGATATTGAGAAGCATCGAGCATAAAGTTTCATAAATCGTGATACCAAATATAAGCCCTATCATACATGACGTGAGCCAAACACAACTACTATAAAACTGAATCCAAAATCCTACTACTACCAAAAAAGAAGTTGAAAAGAGAATCAGAGCAATTAATACACCCCTAAAATGGCACGTTTAAGTTTGTTTTTATACAGGGTGAAACACTCTGTAGACTTACCACAAAGTGAAATTAACTGGAACCGGCAATTTCCTTGTATATCTGTATCTGGAGAATTGGCGTTGGGTATTCCTATATCACAATAAATAATTAACATTTCTATCAATTGTTATCATAAAGGAGTTACCGAAACAACCACGCAATTCCCATGTGAAATATAAATGACGGAAAAGAGCCAACAAACGCCTTAAAAACATCATAAGCATTAATAATGTAAGTGTGACGATGCCCTATTGAATCACTCATGTGAAATCTGGGAAGCCTGTCAAACAAGAGTACGGAAACATAAGTCGTTAGAACATTAGAAAGGATTATGGTAAGTTTTTTCAAGAAAGAAAGATGTTCTTCATAACGAAACAAACACCAAGTGTGGTATCTTTGTGTGAAAAATTGAATATGGATCCTGCTTAGATAACCCGTTTTCTTCGTTTTTTCTTCTGGAGTCACAGTAATGCGAGTAGTGCCTTTCCGCACAGACAAGTCCGTTTTATTAATGAATTGCCACTCAGTACGTAACTGCATGTCATATACTAAAATGTTCCGACAGTGCCTATAATCAAACATACAGGGTATTTCATAAAAATACAAAAAAAAAGAAAAATGCCAAGTAAGATAAGATACCAGACACATTAAAAAATGTTTAAATATTTTATCTGTCAAAAATTTATTTTTTGACATTTGACATATTTTTATGTCTATTGTTACCGATGACTTTGTATAATAATTATGTTTTTTCATAATTATTCAGTAAAAATAACAAAACTTTGTCAATAAAAGCTACAAATAACGTGAAACGTAGTTACAATTCAGGATACAGCTTCTTTGTTTCCTCTTCTAACAAGCTGTAGCAAAAGAACATGTAAAATTATTTTTCCAACTTCCAACAGAAGTAAATAGAGTCAAAGTGCAAAATTCAAACTCTCATAACTTCGAAATTTTTATAGATAGAATTTTTTTTTAGTTATGTTCGTGGTATTTTACTTGGAATTTCTTTTTTTTTTGTATTTTTATGTACAGGATGTCACAGTGAGTTAAAAAAGTCCATTAGTGATCTTTAAATGGTAAAATTTAGAAAAAATTGTATAGGACATTAATAGATACTAATCTACTGCATCATCTAAAATTATTTTCAACCATACAGCATGTGCCAAAAATAAATTACGATACAAACTTAAATGAAACACTGTATGTTTCTTGACATTTTTAGATGTACCCCTTTAAAAGAATGTTTCTACGCTAAACTTTTATTAGTAGATTTCGCTTAGTTTTAGAAATAAGACGTTTTTTGACGAAAACATGCACTTTTTAAAAATTCACTACACAAAAACTAAGACAGCTAGAACAAATTTTATCTTACTTCTGCAAAGAAGAAAGTACAGAAAGTACAGAAGCTGTAGCAATTTTTATAACTTATAAAATTTAAATAAAACTCCCATCTAATAGATTGATAAATTGTCTATCTAAAAAAATAAACTTTTAATGTCTAGAACCGATAAATGCAAAGATATTTAACATGCAATATTAATTGTAGCAACAATTCCTATCAATATCTGAGCATTGTTGATACTATGGCAACCACAGTAATTCCACCACGGATTACTTATCCATTGATTTATTCAGAGATTGTAAAAGTCGACATAAATATAAAAATTCAAATTATTTTATTGCAAAAATAAAAAATAATGAATTCAGTTTGACACAAATGTGATTATTAAGCGATATTTCTTCCATCCCTTGTGCAACTGTGCAACTGTGCATTTTTACGCTACTGAAACAATAGTAATTATTTTTTTAATATTTAATGTTAAATATCTTTTTCCTACGACCATATACGAAACTAGATCATAACGCACAATTACATATGCACGAAAATTGGGAATATCGTACGAGGTCGAAAATCTGTGCGATTGGTTTTCGTACTGTGTGTTAGAAATCTAACGCACAATTCACACTCGAATGTTTTGTATTTTTTCATTTAACGTATTTTTATTTGTATTCATTGTAAAAATAAATCGTTATTCAACGTATTTTTGTATCCATTATAAAAAATAAATCGTTATGAAAAAAAAATATGTTCGTAAGAAAAAAATTATTTATGGTCGTAGGAAAAATAGTGTACAAAACTTGCAGGAAAGTGTCTAACGCACTCGCGGTATTGCCTGCACTCGGCTAACGCCTCGTGCGCAACTTTCCCGCTTGTGCGTTATTTATCACTTTCCGTGCTCGTTATGTAATATACTATTTCCTACGACCATATACGAAACTAGATCATAACGCACAATTACATATGCGCGAAAATTGGTAATATCGTACGAGGTCGAAAATCTGTGCTATTCGTTTTCGCACTGTATGTTAGAAATCTAACGCACAATTCACACTAGAATGTTTTGTATTTTTTCATTTGACGTATTTTTTTTTGTATCCATTATAAAAATAAATCGTTATTCAACGTATTTTTGTATCCATTATAAAAAATAAATCGTTAAAAAAATATGGTCGTAAGAAAAAAATTATTTATGGTCGTAGAAAAAATAGTGTACAAAACTTGCAGGAAAGTGTCTAACGCACTCGCGGTATTGCCTGCACTCGGCTAACGTCTCGTGCGCAACTTTCCCGCCTGTGCGTTATTTATCACTTTCCGTGCTCGTTATGTAATATACTATTTAGTTATTGATTATAAATACCTAAAAGTAAATAATTTTAGAAAGACAATTTAATAATCTTTTAAATGCAAAAACAATAAATAGGGTGTTCCATTTAATTTTTTAAATTATTGAACTTATAACAAACGCCTTAATTTTTTTATCTTTACAAATGCAACAAACTAAAAAAATGTTACAACCTTATCTTCTTTGCGGTAGTAAAAAAAATTATAAATGTCTTAGTTTTTGTGTAATAAATTTTTAAAAAGTGCATGTTTTCGTCAAATTTGGTCTTATTTTTAGAACTAAGCAAAATCGACCAATAAAAGTGTAGTTTAAAAACATTGTCATAAAAATCTACATACATCAAAAAACACTAAGAAACATTTGGTGTTTCATTAAAAAAAATACAAGTTTCTACTCTAACTTATTTTTGAAACACGCAGTATAGTTGAAAATAATTTTAGGCGATGGACTAGATCAGTATCTTGATATCAATGTTTTATACAGGGTGCGACAGAACTCGCGCCCCAGAGAAAATTTTCAAGTAAGGTAAGATACTAGGAACATGAAAAAAATGTTTAAAATATTCTATCTGTCAAAAAATTTTTACAATATTTTTTGACATTTGACATGTTTTATATCTATTTAATGATACTAATGATCTTGTATATGTTTTTTTTTTACAATTATTTAGTAAAGGGACAAAAATTTTTCCTATAAAAACCACAAATAACCTTAAACAGAGTTACAATTTAGGATACAGCTTCCTTGTTTCCTCTTTTAATAACCAATAGTAAAAAAAACTTGGAAATTTATATTTCCAACAGAAATAAATAGAGTCAAAGTGCAAACTTTAAACCCTTACAACTTCGAAATTTTTATAGATAAAATTTTTTTAACATTTTTTCCATGTTCCTGGTATCTTACCTTATATGGCATTTTTCTCAGGGGCGCGAGTTCTGGCGCAACCTGTATATTTTTTTTAATTTTACAATTTAAAGGTCACCAATGGCCTTTTTCAACTCGCTAGAACATCCTGTATGTATAGTGGCGGTAAAATAAACAAATCATACCAAGAAGCGTTAGGTCCAATTGAATCGAACCACAGTTCCACTTTTTTTATTTCACCCAAATGATTTTCTGTCGTTAACACAAACATATCATTACCGAAACTTTGAAGAAGCTGTAATTTTGGATCGGGAAAATTCAAAACGTGCGGCTGTTAAATTTCAATTTGAAAAATAAAATACAAAACAAAGTCACATCGCTGACCTCACTGGACTTTTTACTTCCGACAAGTTTAATCACTACATTAGAGGAAGTACCTGCATTGTAACCAAGTCCTGTTTTGATCAGTAACAGATAAGCAAATGGATGTTGGAGATTATTATCGGCCAAAAAGTATAATTGTTTCTGGAAACGACAAGCAATAAAAAAACTTTTTTTAAAAATTACACACCTTTTTTCTTTCTCTCAGAGTGAAGAAAATCAATATGTAAAAGAGAATATAAGTTACACAGACTGTTATGAAAATTATATAACAAGATATCAATTTTATCTCTATATTCGCAGGCATCACTTTTTGTTGTTCGATGGGAAAGTTTTCTAAGTAGCCAGCAAGCAACGAAAAGTTAGTACACTGACAATGAATGGTTGTTGTGTTAGTTTGTCCTCCAGGCTGTCAAAAATAACTATTAAAATCGAAATGTTCTTCGTGTGTTTAGTACGTTTTACAACAATTAGTGTTGGTGTTAAAACAGCAATGCTAGTGAAGTATTTTGAATAAAATGTGTATGTATTAAGTTACCAAGCATCCTGCTTCCCAGGTGGTGGTATTCTCTTTCCATTTGAGACAGCTTGATGCATACCATTCAACACTAAAATCTATTGTCTGTCCAGCAAACCCATTCACAGCCACAATTCCAAAATAAATCCACACATCATAGTTGTTTAAATTACGAGTGTAAAATTGTCTACCAACCTCTGAGATAAAAGGCATACTTTTCGTAAATGAATTGATTGATGGATAGTGGAAGGAGACTATCCTCTATAAAACCGTTAAAGCAAAATCACAAACATAATTTCTTTGACATACTTTCAACGAGTTCGCTTTTGTTACATTATAAAACTTGTGATGCAGTATTCTTAATCCCGGTAATGCAATTCGATAAACTTTTATCAAATAATTCTTGTTAAAAGATGTCATGATATCAAATTTTTCATCTACTTCGTAAGAATCATGAAGCGTGTTCAAAATGTTTGTTCCATCAAATTTTAATTTAAAGAAAATATTGACCGGTTTCTTGAAAGTTGAAATACGTTGCTTGCATGTCGAATGCCAAAATTCTACTTTGGCAATGTCGGTATCAATATGGGTGTGCCCAGGGTTCCACCACAGGATGTCTCTCTCCCAAGTAATTAACTGCAAGTTTTAGAAACAAAAGTTTATTTTTGGTCACAAAAAAAAATGTATTCGCGAACGTCACAAGTAAAAGTTTTACCTAAAAATGCTTAAGCGTTTTTACTTTTACTATGACATCTAGGTACTAATGTTACCTCTTTTGCTACTTTACCAATTTCTAGAGAGCATTCTACATTAAATCAATAAACACTTAAAAATAGCACCACAAATTCCGATACTGACGCGTGATGTTTGTTTATAAGCGCCGTTATGTTCTCTCTATTTACAAAGCGCCCTGATTATTTTGTTCATTTACTTGCTTAATATATACTACTCCAAAAAATTAAAGGAAGAAAAAAAAATCCCAAATTTTTTGGTGATATTTGAAAGGCTGTAACTTATCGAAAAATAGGCGCATCTAGATTTAAAAAAAAAAAACATTTTAAAGCTTTAGATTTCATCTTTTGGCAAATATTTTTTCTGTGCTACGATTATCACGCAATTCTAAGTTACAGCGCAAGAAAAAAATTCTAAATTTTTATGGTTTTGTTTTCGGTCCACGGACGTGGAGAATTTTTATTTAGTTAAGTCATTCATAGACCGGATAGCATGTTTGTTTACCTTTAATACGCTTTCTTCATATTCTCTTTACGACAATTTGTCGCTGAGATATCTGACTTTAAATGAAAAACAATCATCTTGTCTTTGATCATCGATGTCTCAGCAACCAATGGCTACGTTATACCTATAAGGGTAGTGTCAAAAACTAGAATAAATGTCTTATAAGATCCTTTTATGATTTTTTGGAAAATAATTTTTTTTTCACCTTTAACATTGATTTAAAGAAAAGAGAAAAAAACAACTTTTTGCGTTGTTTTAGTAAATCAACCGCGTATTCACTAATATTGATGGGGAAACTAATGTTTTGGGTGTTTTCACAGCTTAAAGTATCCCCTACAGCCCTGCTAATTTTTAAATCGATCCATCAAACCGATTTCTCGGACCGATTGATTAATTAAACTTTTGGAAAAGAATTAAAGAAACAATTGCACATATTGTTTCTGAACATTGCCTAATCTTCATCAAAATGAAAAAAACAATGTTTTTCGACTATGTTACAATTTTGCATTAGTTATTTGCTAAAATAAAAAAACTTAAACAAAAATTGTTTTTTGATTATTTTTTTGAAAATTTGTAAAAACATTTAAGAAACAATGAACTGCTT
>NW_025400983.1:5874650-5881313 GCF_015345945.1 Tribolium madens
CACAATTGTAAAAGAAAGCTGAAAAATTGTTTTTCTCATCTTGATGAAGATTAGACGATGTTCAGAAACAATATGTACAATTGTTCCTTTAATTCTTTTGCAAAACTTTGATCAATCGGTCCGAGAAAACGGTTTGATGGATCGATTTAAGAATTTACAGGAATATGAGGGGAACATTAAGCTGTAAAAACACCTAAAAACATTAGTCTCCCCATCAATATTAGTGAATACGCGATAGATTTATTAAAACAACGCAAAAAGTTACTTTTTTCTCTTTCCTTTGAACCAATGTTAAAAGAGAAATTTTTTTTTTCCAAAAAATCATAAGAGGGTCTTATAAAACATTTATTCAAGTTTTGACACTACCCTTATATTCTCTGTGTGGTCATTGGTTGCTGAGATATCGATGATCAATGACAAGAGGAACCTTTTTCATTTAGATTATGACATCTCAGTGACAAATTAATGCAAAGAGAATATAAAAAAAGCATATTAAAGGTGAACAAACATGCTATCTGGCCTATGCAATAACTTAACTAAAAAAAAATTCCCCACGTTCGTGGATCAAAAACAAAAACATAAAAATTAAAAAAAACTCGCGCTCTCACTTAGAATTGCGTAATAACCGTAGCACACAAAAAATATATGCCAAAAGATTTCCAAACTAGAAACTTAAAGCTTCAAAATGGTTTTTAAAAAATCTTAATACAACCATTTTTCGATAAGTTACAGCCTTTTTTGGAAAATTTTTTGTTCCTTTAATTTTTTGGAGTAGTTAGTATTGCTTTTTACTCTCGAACTGATAAAATAGTATATATTATTCGGAGTAAAAGTGAGTTTATGTGGCTCAGATAAACATTTATTTTCACGAACGTAGTGAGGAAAATAATTCAGCTGAGATAATATACTATTTATCGAAAAAATGACACTGTAAAGAGTAGTTTCTTACCAAAATATCATACGGATGACTGTCGTTTCTAAATTCCTCCGGAGGAATCAAAACAACTCCATGTGAAGTAACCGCCATGTTAACCAAATATTTTCCTTCATCTTTCAATACAACCAACGAATTAATTGTTCCATTCATCCTGAAAATACCTTCACCGACTGCACGAGTCAAAGCGATAGATTTTGCGCTATTTGAACTAGCTTTAAGCGACCTTATACTTGCTTGTTTCAGCTGAAACAAAAATTTAGCGGAAAAAACACGTCAAGAAATCAAATACATTTTGCATATTCTGGAAATATTTGTCATCGTAATCAAGGTAATTTTCATAAGTTTCGGTGACAGTTTCTTCAATAGGAGTTTCGACTTCTTTTGTCACATTGTATTCTATGGGAGTCAGAAGTGAATAATTCGCATTGGCATAAGTGTCCACACATTTAGATATGATGCTGAAATGTTATTAATAATAAACAATTTTTGTTCTAACAGTAAAGTAACCGAGATTGTTGTAGAGATTTATCGCTAAGAGATAACGGATACTTTTCTTTTTTCAACAAATCTAAAAATTTTATGCTCATAGTTTTACAAATCTCCGTCGTTGCTTGAGCAAGTTCTGGGTCTGCTGCGGGAAGCGTCTGGTTCTTGGCTTTAATGTGAAGATTCGTTATTGTGTTACTCACTTGCAAAACTTCGTTAATCGAATTGACCGGTGACTAAAATATATTTTGTTAAAACTGATGCGAAAAAAGTTACTTACATTAGCTAAATCTTTTGCAGCTTGCAATTTTAAATCTCTGATAAAATTTTGCATTTTTTTATCTTTTGGTTCTTTACTAATCACTTCATCGACTAGTGTTTGGAAAAGTTGTAATCCTTTCTGTCTTACTTCAGGATCCACACTAGAAGTCAGGTCGGAAAGCTTTTGGTCTTGATATATATCTTTCACGACATCCACCACTTCTCCAGTTGATTTATCTTTTAAGCTCGACTTAACTTCGACATCTAACTGGATTTCAAGTTTAGGTTGTCCTTCTTTCATTACTTTTACAAAATAATTTGTATCGTTAGAAGATGGCAATACAAATTTTTCATTAAAAATGGCAGGACTATACCCATCTATCACCAGTTGTTCTTTGCTTGGATCTAAAAACCAAAACATTAGTTTTCCGACAAAAATAACAACATACGGTTCTCAAATCCTACCAACTGCACCAATTAAGTATATAAAAAACAAGACTGAACTATTTGCAAAAAATACAAGGCAAAAAATAATAGAAACCTTTCTTATTTCTGGTATAGAGCTCGTACATAAATCTGTCTTTCTCCGAGACTTGAATGCAATTCAAACGAAATTCAGTCAGTAGAGAGTCTCCAGTTTTCGGTTCGATTGAACAACTTTTGACACCTTTCATTTCCCCGAATTCGATTTCAAGACTTGCAACGCCTTCACGTTTCGATTTCGGATTTAAATTGACACTTATAGTGTAGGTATCTGCCTTTAAAACATTTGCTTCAATTACGAATTTTGTTCCGGTTCTTCCAAATCGCGTGTTTTTCGCATAGTCGAAAGAAAAGTTTGGATCTGTTTTTGATTTAATCGTCCATAAGTAATCTTTTTCCTCATCAATATTGTCACAATTTTGGCTGCATGTTACTGTTAGAAACGAATCTTCTTTGGGGCTTGATTTCTCAATTTCCGGTGGACAATTCCTCTTGCATCTACATGTGCAAGAACATGTTTTTTTAAGCAAATTAAATACTTGTTCCAACTTACATAATGTTCAGATTTGCAACATCTTTTTTGACCGTAATTGTTTGATGTTCAGTAACCACAGGGCCGTACTTACTTTTTAAAACCAATGTGATCATAAACGTTTCACCTTTTTCGACGAATTTTTTAGGAATTGTAATACGACTTTCCGTAGAAATAATCTCGTTTTTACAAAAAGTTGGCGGTTTCAATGTTTGTGTGCACGTCCATGAATAAGTGAGACCCTCCTGTGATTTATTTTGAAAATTTTTATCATATGATGAACTACCATCAACATTAATATCGGATGATGAGTCTACGACTCGATTAACCCCTCCTTCGATTATAGCAACAGGTTCGTAAGCTTTAAGATTGAGCCAACAGAGCAGATATCCACTTTCACCGAAAACATTTTCGGGGAGATCTTTCCTCTAAATTACGTTTATAAAACCTTGTAACAATTTATTAATTAACGCACCAGAGAATTAGGCTTTTTATTAGCAGATATCGCCACCAAATATTTTCGGGGAGTAAGTGAGTACGCAGGAATTTCTAAATGGTCTTCAAAAATATCAACTTTTGGTTTGATGTCTGCAAAAACAAAAAGTCATAGAATTTTTTTTAAATGGTCAAAAAACTTAACTTTATCGTCATAAAAAATATTTTGGTATTTGAATTTGACCAGAACTGAATCAGCTTTGAATAATTCAGAAAATAAAAGTTTGATTTTATACCAATCAAATAGCAACATCAAAAAATATATATAATCACAATGAGTCCCCACACTGAAATTTCTAAAAATAGTAATTTACGTAGTAAGACGTAAAAATAACATTCAAAGTTCCATTTTATTAAAAACAATTTAAAAAATTAACTGATGCTAATAATAATATCGCATAAAATATTGGTGAAATATGAAAAAAACACTTCATTAGTCTACAAAAAATGCTTTAGACAAACAGAAAAAAAGAAATGTGCACAAAAAGTAAAAAGATCGTCTGTACTTAGATACTAGTGACTAGTAACGGTCAGAAAAAATCAAACAAAGAAAAAAACAGAGAAAAGCTGAAAAAAGTGCTTAAGAATAGATAAAAGTGAAGAAAGTTAAAGTTAAGGATAATAAGAGAACAAGAAAAAATTCCATTAAAATGAGAAAAGAAAGAAAAATTGTTAAATGTAAACAAAATTAATAAGAAAACAGAAATAAAAAAAAGAAAAATAATGAATGTTAGAAGGTTGGACACTAAATTTTTCGGGTCTCTTAGTTTTATTCTTCAAAAACACTTACCGCCGTACATAAAGAAAAAAAAATTGTATTCTTTCACTGCGTTTTTATCGTTTTCCTCAATCCATTCCGATTGCAAAGATATTCTCTGATCGTGATGAAGATCAACTTTATCATTTTCACTAAGAACATTTGCTGTGTTGTTATACCCTTACTACAATGAGGCAATAAATTACCAAACTTCAAATCGCACGGCATGTGGCTGTGTATCATTTGCGACCAATTTTATCAAATCCTTCTGTTTTATAGTTTTGATATCCTTWCGAGTAAAACAAAAAACCAATGACAAGAACAAAATACTTGCACACGCAGAGAAAAATGCTGACGAAAATATTGTTTAGTAAAATTACATACTTTGGAAAGAAGTTAATTATTCTTACCATTCATTTTTCACAACTTTTTCTTTTGACAAATATCATTGACTTATGTTGTCAAATTTTATTTAATATAAAGCCTACTTTAAAAAATACATTTATGCTGGTTTCCACCAGCGATAATTAAATAATATTGATAATACAAAGTGGTTATAAATGATTTTCGTCTAGCCAGCTGTGAATTTTCCTTGTAAAATAAAAAATGCCGCTTTACGAAAATAGGGTTACCTACTTGTTTTAACTCAAAATTAAAAAATCGCCGTTTGCTAAGCGTCCACTTCGAAAATAGACTTCAATTATAAACTTGTTTTCTTCCAAAGTATACATTATTAACTATTATTATTGGAAATTAGTTGAAACAATAAAAATTTAATTAACAACAATTTATTATTAATTAATAAGTGACASTAATGACAGTACTAGAGCTTTCAAAAAAAGTAGAGCGGCACAAATAAAGTTACATGCAAAAAAAATCCAAAGCTGACTAGATRAAAATCATTTATAACCACTCTGTATTATATAATAATTAATAAGAAACGTAAAAAAAAAGAAAAAAAAACTGATTAAGACAAGAAGAAAGTGTTTTTAGACAACAGATGTCTAAGAAAGAAAACTCTAAAAGAAGAAATGTTAAAGAAGAGAAAGTACATTAAAACAGTAAGTTAATTATGAAATTAATTTCCCGTCTAATTTACTCGTAACTGTAAAAATGCATTAGATTTTTTTTTTAATTGCAAGATTTTAAGTTTTTGTTTTTTTCTGTTTTTCGTAAAAATTATAATTGAAAGTTTTTCTCAATTTAGTAAGATTTTAATTAATTTTTCCCAATAAATACTAACAAATTAATTTAAAAACAAATCTAGCAAAGCTCAACTATAAACTTTTTGGTTACAGATTTTTATTGTCAAATTGCAAAAACACTTACATATCCCATCGTGAAAAAAGAAATTAAAAATATATTCCTTCACGGCATCTTTATCGTTTTCCTCAATCCATTCTGATCTTACAGAAATTTCCTTATCATGACGGATGTTAACCTCATTACTGAAAGAACACTTGCTATGTTATACCCTCAAAACAATRAAAAATAAATTACCAGTTTGTAAATCTCACGCGATGTGGCAGTGTATCTTTTGCAACTAATTTTGACAATTGATCTCGTGTCATGTTGCTGATATCCACACGATCATARCATATAACTATTGATAAGAAAAAAATACTTGCAAAAGCATAGGCAAATGCTGGCAGTAAACACATCGTGTAAAAAATTACTAGCTTTGGAAAAAAAATTTTTCTTACCATTCATTTTTTGACAATTATTATTGACTTTCGTCGTCGAATTTTACACTATTTAAAGCCCACTTATAAAAAAATTATTCCATCTCTAAACGGAGATAAAAAATAAAATCTAGGACTAAAATTTTTGATTTTCACAGCGTCTTGACTAAGATAATATTTATTGATTTTTTTACCTTCAACTTTTAAGAAACCTCTTTAATTGCAATGCCCTTTCTTCAATATATTATCAATTTTTTTTTATCCTTAAAATCATAAAAATCTGAAATCAATAATGAAATTTAAAATTAAAATTTTTAACTAAATTCTACAAATTTTTAGAAAGATCAGGACTTGTGTGGAAAATCTAAAACTATTTTCATTAAATAATCGTTTTTATAATTTTTATTTATATTTAATTTTTTTCTTATTTTTATAATGAAAATATTAGTAAATACTAAATATTGTGTTAGTGTTGTTTCCTATTTATTAGTGTCTTAYTAATTTTTCATACTTTACTACGCTCAGCTTCAAAAATTCAAAAAATTCGTAATTTGTAATTCGTAAAGTTCATTTTTTTTGTCGAGATTTGGGTTATTTTTTGGCATCCGGAGGTCTATTGCGAATAACTCCGGACATATTGGTAATAAACTCTTATGTTTGGTACYATTTGAAGTCAAATTTAATTTTCTATCATATACAAAAAAGATSACAATAAATAGCAATAAATAGTTACCGAGAAAATTTGATAAATTTGATAAAGACAAAAATAACAAAAATATAAATTCGACTATAACTTCAAARCTATTACAAATTTTGCTGTTTTCTTGACGCCAATCGATTCCCCAGAACATTTTACATATGTTTAGGTCAAAATATTATACAGTTTAACTGCAATTTACAAAATAAAAAAATGTAAAAATTTGTTAATTTGTTTCTACGAAACTCAAAAAAATCGACTTTTTTAACTCAACCCTATAACATTTTATACACATTTTTAAGTGTTTTACAACATTTTTGCACTTATCTAAGT
>NW_025400983.1:5881413-5885132 GCF_015345945.1 Tribolium madens
CATTTAAAGGTGAAAAATAAAGGGGGTATTTAAAATTTTAACAGGAAAGATACATACAGAATAGCATCGAAATATTAAATGTGATTTAAAATTTTAAATACCCTTTAAAATTGTTTGTATGTTTACAGAATAGGCCCTATTGTGGTTTAAACTTTTTTATGATTAAAAAACAATTTTATTAATTTTTATTATTACTGTAAGCTAACATGCAAATAGAAAATTTATTTATAGTTCGACTAACGCTCAATGAAAGTTATGTAACTACATAATTCAATTTTATTTGTTTTTGATCACACATAATAAATATTTAAATTTACCGCTCTCACTACTTGACTTGTCTTTTTTTTTTTGACCATTAACCATAAATTTTTTTGACAGGTGTCATTGGTTTGATATTTATTGTTATCAATTTGTTATCAATGATCTCATTTTAATTACATGAAAAAATACGCCACAAAAATTTCTCATATTTTATCAATGTTGACCAATTTCTAACGCATTCAGTCTAACAACACAATCAACAGGTGAGTTTGAGGTTATAACTCGCTTCAATGTTAAATTTACAAAAATACAAGGAAACTTTTTSCACAGTACATCATAAAACAGTGTTCTTATCACACCGATCTCATTGTTACTTTTCGTAGACTGTAATCACGATGTGGTTATACTAGCCGAGATAAGGCAAAATCGTCGTCGATTTGACAATATTTGACTCAGTTGGAAGAATGGGGACATTGGAGACAGTGTGGAAGGTGTTGACGAGGAAGAAAATCCTCGATCCCGTGTCAACGGAACGATCGGAGTTGAGTAGAGTGTTGAATACATGGGATTTGACAGCTCTAGGGGTTGGAAGTACTCTTGGTGTGGGGGTGTACGTGCTGGCTGGACAGGTGGCGTTGAAGACAGCGGGGCCCTCGGTCGTCTTGTCGTTTGTTATAGCCACAATTGCATCGGTGTTTGCTGGTGAGTCTCACTAACCCAGTCTTGAATGGGGTTTTTATCACTTCCTCAACAATTATGAGGAATTACAACGTGATAACCTTTAGTTATGTAAATATGGAACGTTATTTAATGGCTTATCTTGCATGCAGTAATTAAGGAAAAAGACCAAAATAGAGCAAGAAAAAAAATAAATGAAGTACTCAGATTTGGATTGCGCTTAATTTCATCAAATTCCACAGTGTTTTTGATAAGTGATATTTCTAGTGAAATAAATTGAAGATAAGGTGGCCCTAAATTTGGTTTCTGGTATGTGCTTTAATTGTGAAATGTATAAAAATCGAACAAGTACGTCATCACCAGAACAAAGACTAATTGTGGCACGTTTTTCCAACATATGATAATATTTATCAGCTCTTATTACGAATAAAAATAAAGTGATTAATGTTTCTTTTTGGTGTTAATGGTTAATGCGTCTAATATAAATTCAATTCCAAATAACCCGATGATTAAAATTTCTCTAATTTTTGAGTATATTTAATCATTGAAACTAACTGATAACAAATTTTATTGTGTCAAAATAAAAATAAAGAGATCAAGAAAATGATATTATATTATAAAATATTCTTTTTTCCATTAAACTTTGAACCTTTTTATTAATTTTTATTGTTTATTATTTACATAATAACTGAAACTTCCCAAGTCGAAATTTTTACAGTATGTATATGATGCTAGTGGTCTTCATTTTTTTTAATCTGCTAAAATTCATTTCTAAGGTAAAATGTAATAGAAGTTCCGAAAAATTAAGATTGGATACTTGAATTATTAACTTTTTTATGTTGGTAATTTTTCTCAGTTTTATCAGTTTGTTTTAATGTTCATGACTGTTGGTTTATCAGCTAAGATTGAAATAATTTCTTTTTTAATTATCAAAACTAAAATTTATTAAAATAAAAGCTACTGATTGAAAATTTTCTACTACGAGTTAATCTTTTGGTCCCTTGATATCTCGTTATTGTGGGGTTCTACTACATTATATTTCTTATAGCGATAAACAAAAGAAACCACTGTATTTATACCTACTTTAAAGAGATTTAGTTGGATTAGGTGAAATCAAAATTTTATTCTTTTATTAATAAGACATATGGCCCTGGGAAGTGTTAGATGAAACACTGTATGCAAGCGATGCAATTATGATTATTTTGGAACCGTTTCAGTATTATTATCTCAAGTACTTAAATTAAGATTATTTTAGATTCTTTAGAGTTGTATCTGTATATGTATTATCTAAAGAAACCGTGACAATTTAAGAAAAGTACATATTTTTAAATTATTACACAGGATTAGAGGTTAAACTTAGAACCAAAACACTGGCGATAGAAGTGGCACCAGGTTTATTTAAAATAATAGTATGTATATTAAAAAACAAGTTTCATAAGACCCGTCTTGAAGCACGAATTCAAGTTATAAAACGAGTGGTGTAGTCACGAGTTATTTTAAAGAAAAGGTGTTTCGAGGTCTTACGAAACGGGTTTTTATACTATATTTTGTAGGAGTAATTTGCCCATTTTTTGCGTTTTTGAATAAAAGTTTTTACTTTAATCGATTTAGGAATTGTTGTGACGTTTGGTAATGTCTTAATTTTAAAAGCCAAAATATTATTTATTACCCTTTTTTTAATTTTAAATAAAAAGGGGTAGATGTATGTCCATTCATAATACGGTAAAGGGAAAAACATTATTATACAAAATGTGTTTAATTAATAGTTGTGTAGAAATTTTAAGAGGTGATATTACAGTTTTGAGGAGATAGAAAGATACCAGGTGAATAAAAAGTATGGAACCAAACGTTTTTTGCTTTAATCATTTATTTTTTGGAAAAACTAATTGACGAATGATAAAGTACTATAAAAATGTGATRTTTTATCTGTAGTAATATCATAAGTGKTAAAATTTTGTCGGCAAAATTTTCAGATTGTACGAGAGTTTGTTGCATAGCAATTTATCGAGTGATATTGTTAGAAAAACCTCGAATGGTATTCGGAGGACTATTTCATGAATAATCAAATTAAATGAAATAACTGTCAAAATATTTAAAACGACAGAAGTTATTTAGACTATTACCATGGATGTAAAATTTTATCACTTGAAAACTGGCTTGGTTTCGATTTTGTTCGTAAATATCCTTCACTCATTGGCTCTAAATATGAGGTGAAGGCGATAAAATTTTGCTTTCATCAATTTTATCGATTGAAATTTTTTACTCATTGTTGAATGACGAGATGCTATTGGCCGAAATGTAAATGAATGAAATAGTCAAGAATATAATTTTTCGAAATTTTCATTTGTTTTTGAGTTTTACAAATTTTGTAATTTTTTGAAATGGCAGCCCACTATAAAACTATTTTTCTCATGATGGTTATGATCTAAGGTTTACAACTTTATATTATTTTTTTTTAATTACATTATTTGCAATTTTGACAAAAAAAATCGCATAACTCAAAAACAAGACAAAATTTCGTTCTCAAAATACGATCACATTTTTTTATTTTTTATTTGTATTAATTATTATTTTTTGCAGGCAAATGATTAAAAAAACGCTTGGTTCTGAACTTTGTATGTCTAAATGGACAAAAAAAATCGATTTTGACTGTTCAATAAATATCAAAATTCTAACAATTTATTTTATTATACAAAAACAATGTTTCAATTGAATTTTATCTGCGGATACTTATCGGAGTTACTGTACGATTATTATTTTAAAATTTGAGAAACACAAAT
>NW_025400983.1:5885797-5888757 GCF_015345945.1 Tribolium madens
TTCGGTTTGAAGGAGAGCAGTATGGTTAATAATATATTCACTGTGATTAATTTATTCGTTGTGGTGTTCGTGGTGATCGCCGGGGCTACTAAAGGTTTGTCGTGAATTATTATTTGTTGATCATTTCAATTTCAATTATTTTTTAATGTAGCCAACACGGATAACTGGTATTTGCCGTCCAATGGCACCGGCACGGGCGACGAGGGTGGATTTTTCCCCTTCGGCGTTGAAGGGATGATCAAAGGGGCAGCGACCTGTTTTTATGGGTTTGTGGGTTTTGATTGCATCGCAACGACGGGAGAGGAAGTGAAAAATCCAAAAAGGGCCATTCCAGTGTCGATTATTTTTTCATTGTTTATCATATTTCTTGCATATTTTGGCACTTCAACGGTTCTTACTTTAATGGTCCCATTTTATAATGAGGTAATACAGCTAATTCATTACGTYAAATTAAAAATGATTGGTTGTTTTTTAGGATTATAACGCCCCACTTCCCCATGCTTTTGAAATGGTCGGCATGAGTTGGGCCAAGTGGGTTGTTACCATTGGTGGTCTTTTTGCACTATGTGCCAGGTTTACAAAAATGTTTGTACAATTTTTTTTAAGTGAAATGTGTTTTATTTCAGTTTATTTGGTGCAATGTTTCCACTTCCGAGAATAATCTACGCGATGGCTTCCGATAGTCTCGTTTTTCGTTTCTTGGGACGAGTCAGTTCACGATTTAAAACACCCGTTGCTGGTACTTTAGTAGCCGGGCTTTTGACTGGCCTAATGGCCGCTCTCTTTGATGTTAACCAATTGATAAATATGATGTCTATAGGAACCCTTATGGCTTACACCATAGTAGCAGCCAGTGTCCTCCTTCTACGGTAAGAATTTTCGTTTGTTTGTTGTTCTTTTTCGTCTATTTTTTGTAATCAGGTATCCACAAAAATTTATGAATTTAACGGCAAATTTGTTATGATTACACGATTTTCATTTTCCTATTGCAATTTAAGCACAAACAATTGAAATCCTCAAYAAAATCAACTAAATTGTGAAATTCTGTTGATTCTATATGTTTGAATTAGTCGTGTATAAAATGTTCCGAAAAACTGATTAGCGTCGGGAATAATCCTGGCGTATTTGTTTGTACAAATTGTTTTAATCTGGRATAAGTTACGAGTGTTTTTGGTGTAAAAGTTTAAATGCCTCTAGAGTGACCYCAAGTTTTTGCCATTTGATAAATAAATCGAACGCAGGTTCCTATATTTTGTTGGTTTTTGACGTAGGTGTAAAACTTTCCGACTTTTACTCTTTCCAAACGCCTATTACCAAAGAAAGTGCAAGAGAGGAGAAATGCAGATGTTCAAAAAAAAACCGTTCAAATATTTCGTGGGATAATTCTTTAGGTCAAAATGAGAAAAAAAGTTCTAGTGGACCTATATCCGGCAATACTTCTACTAAGAGAGCTAAAACTCGTGATTATTTGAGAGAAATCACGTGTTCCACGTGTTCACCAGTTTTAACTGGTAAATGCATTATAATAATAATAACAGACCTTTATTGGAAAAAAATAATATATAAAATAAAATAAATACAAGCTCTGTGGGGCGAAATTAGCCAAAGGCTACTCAACTCAACCCCAAAATAATAAAAAATATAATAAGAGAAAAAAAATAATGATAATAATAATAAGAAATAAAAATGAAACAGAAAAAATATATCATAAATAACATTATTAGGTATCATAATTAACTATATGAGAACAAGAAATCTTTATAGAGTGTACGAAATTTATTAACCGAGACATTTTTTTCCTAAGGTAGGATAGAGACGAAGTTGTCATAAGTTTAAACATAAATGTACCCAATTGGTGTCGATACATATTTTCAACTTTTAACCAACGTAGTTCGAGTATTTTGGGCGAGWCATGATCGAATTTTTTTTAAGCCAAAGAACCTACAACAGCTATTTTGGATTTTTAATTTGTATTTTGACATATTGTTTAAACAAGGATAGTATAAGATTAAGCAGTATTTCATAAATGATAAAACTAAGCTTTCTGTCAATTTTTTACATAATTTAAAATTTATAATTAAACAGTTTGCGTATAATAATTTAAGGTAAGAATAAGATTTTTTTAGGACCATATTAACATGAGACTTAAAACGAAAATCATCATCTATTATGAGTCCTAAGTGTTTAATTGGATCAAACACAATAATTTTTTTATTATTAATAACGATATTTAATTGACTTTTAATTACTTCTCTAGTATTGTTGCTAACGAAGCATATCACTGTACAGGGTGCTGAATTTTGAATGTCCGAATAGGGAATCTCCGAAACTAATATGTTTAGCCAAAAACGAGTGATACATTCTGTGGCTCATTTTTTGAGAAAATAATATTGGTTAAAACCGCATYCCGCTATCGTCTTTTGTTTTCGACTTACAGACAAAAGTTGACATTTTGGCGAAATCTAAAAAAAAATCATATCTTCGTTATTATAGAAGATACGGATTTGAAATAAAGACATTATACAGGCACTTTTTTACGAGGAATTTATTAATATAGTTAACATTTTTTTTGAGTTATTGGTTTAGCCGTAATAAAATAAACTTGTATTTTTTTAAATGGAAATCATAGGCGGCTATGGCAATTTTGAAAAGCTTATTTTTTTCTAATCTAAAAATACATATTTGTAACAGAATATTTTTTTATAATTATACTTAGAAAATGAAATGCATATTTTGTTTGATAATAGTTGGCCATGGAAAAACTATTTCACTCCAAATGTGTAAAWAGTAATCAATAAGAGTTTTGTGAACTGTAAAATAGATGAAAAAATAGTTGAAATTATAAAAATTTAAAAAATACGATACATTAGAAGTATTGAACAAATATGCGAGCGCCTCAGAACAAAATTATTACATATTTTTAAAAAATCAAAAAATAGTAAAAACAAATGCGTCAACAG
>NW_025400983.1:5890242-5948516 GCF_015345945.1 Tribolium madens
AATTAGAACATGCATCAACTTCGAACTCATTTCAATCTTATTTTTCCTGAAATCCAAGTGTCGTACAGACATATTAATACAAAAGCAAATTAGTCAATAAATCCGAATTTATTAGCGAAAAATTAAAAAAACGTATTCCAAATCAAAATTTTATGACTTACACAGGTTGACCACAGTGCTTCTAATTAAAGTACAAAATTTTCAATAGCACAAGTAGATTCTAGATTCTACACAAAAAAATTACCCAAATTGCAAATTATTATAAATCTATTTCAACCATTTACTGAGATTATAGAAAAAATACCTTTTAGTAGAAAGCATTTTCGGACATGGTCCATAGAATTTTTTTTTCTATTTTTACCTTAGAATTCACCCTCTCATAACCCTTTAACGGTTTTTGCAATTTCATAGTACTTTTATATTATAAAAAAATGTGCTGTTTATGTGMCATTGTAGTCAAATAGAACGTATCCTAAACACAACTTTAGGCTGTGGATTCCTGATTTATGTCAATTGTCTGCGTCTATACATGTGCTTGTGTATTGTTTGATAGCTACGAGGTTGATAAAGATGCCATTTACGAACCTCTAAGGGCCCTTTTGGACTCGGAGGAAGTCGATACGTAAGTAAGTCGCTTCCTAACGTCCTCAATCCCTTAAAGCGACAAATCGACCTATAATCGCTTTCCAGATATACGGAAAATCGTGCTTTGGACGACCCAGAAACCAGCGAAGAAACTGAATTGATGAGTGGCGAAATCACGACTTTGAATGTTTTTAAACAGATTTTTAATTGTGGTAGACAAGGATCTCCTTCGGAAGTTTCCGAAAGAATCGTCAAAGTTCAAGTTTGTCTCTATTGCCTTCTTTGCATTTTTATCGGAATCTGTGCCATGCAATTGAAGGATTGGATCAGAAATGATTCTCTATGGGGTATTGTAGTGTCGGGTGTTGTGGTCGGGTTGGCTGTTTTGGTTTTAATGTCGATTACGACACAGCCACAGTCGAGGAAAGAACTGTCATTCAAGGTGATTTTTTCCTAATGTTTGATTTTTATGTAAAGAAAATTTCAAGGTTCCTTTGGTGCCTTTAATACCGGCCTTGAGTATCTTGATAAATATCTACTTGATGCTTATGTTGGACACGAACACTTGGATCCGATTCGGCGTTTGGATGCTTGTAGGTCAGTATAACAAACCCATTTTTTTTTCTAATTCCCTCAAATGCACGCTGTAAATAATACGCATGGGTATTCAGGCCTTCCCACTTACTATTTTTCCATCCAATCTCATTCCGATGCACGAAATGAGAGTATATGCAGTCGTGACTCTTCCACCAAACCGAACAATAACGTGAACGGTTTCACCAATCACGCCTATGTGAGCGACGAAACTTTACCGAAATTCAAACCACGAGCACCCGAACCACCCATTACGTCAAACATCGAGGCAACCATCGCCGTCCTGGATCTAGTGCTCGAAAATGAAGAAGCCAACATTGACGAAAATCTAATCGATCGCAGAATTTCTATTGACACTACCTCAAACGCTTCTAATGTTTTACGTGAAGAGAGTGTCCAAGCTGTTGTGCATTGTGAACAAGCCCCACCTCTCGACCAATCCGGTGACGTTGATAATCCCCCTCCCGATCCTGACCCCGCCCAGTCGCCTGACGTGACTCCTCCCACGGAGAACGAAACCAGTGAAGAAGAAACGCCTCCAACGCCTCCACTTGTAGAGGAAATGCCACCAGTGCCCCCACCCCCTCCTCCCATGATGCCAAAAATGGGCACTGTGTCCATTCCAAGGCCAACGTTAAGTGAATTAAGTACGGTTAAATTGACACCATGGGAGGATAGAAAACCGGCAACGCCCCCTGTTGACTACTCTAGACAAAATTCAATGGCACCTGATAATAACGACAATATTAAATTTGGTTCGCCTCAATATAAAGAGTTTCGCGAGTATTTGAACCAAACATTGCAACACGGAGGTTACTCTCCGACTCCGATATTTGATGTAAAGAAGAAACCGTTGCAAGTTAAAACCGAACCGGTTTCGAATGAAAATGTCATTGAGGATAAGATCGATCGAAATGATGTGAAGCAAAAGCTTGCACTGTTTTTGGAACAGACTTATAATAATAATAATGTTGTCAAAGAAAACGATTTTAAAGAAGAACATAAGGTTTTTGAGAGTATCAACAGCAAAGAAGAAAGTCCTAGTGGTAATTCAGAAATTCCGCAGCGTGTGAAGAAACACGCAAAAGATGACAACGATTACGATCGTCTGCGGCATAGACAAAACATGGATAGCATTTTCAAGAGTATCAGGCTAAAAAAAGTAGACAGTTTTAAAACCAACGAATCTCAGTAAAGTTTGATGTTGATTTATTGGAGATTGATATTTGTCTTTATTTTTAAGATCCACTAGCTTTGGATATTATGAAGTTGGAGAACACCAAGCTTTATGTTCCTATTCCTATTTATGTTGCTTTTTTGTTCTATCCTTTACCTTTCTTTCGCTTTGCTTCTAACTGTTGCATGAGATTATTTTCTAATAAACGATATTAAAGAACTGGAACTATTACCGAGTTCTTTACAGGTTTTCTTATTTACGGATTTTATGGCCTTCCATACAATGTAAGAACGTTCAGAAATTATGAAAGATTAGAATGAGTCTCCTGTATTAACTCTATTTTATATATATAAATTGTAGTTTGTATTAATAAAATATATTTCTTATAAGAATTAGTTGGTTTTTATTGTTTCCAAGACATGACGATAGTAGTCTGAGTGAAAATACGGGGGAAACTTCCTATTCCTGATCTGAAACTTATACTCGTCGCAACTTTTCTTCCACTCGGTTACGATATCCTGAACCGTTTTTCTATCCAAATCCAGACTTCTGTTCAAACTACTCGTAGTTTGTTCCGACTGTTGCTCCTCTTGCATGCTCACTTGATACAAACACTTATCTTGTTTCAACTCTTCGGAGTGGACAGCACAATCCAGAATTGCCCTAATCCCATCGAGCAAATCTATCGAAATTCCAACACTCTTCCTCTCCAAAAACTCATCCAKATCTGCAAGCACTTCCGGATGGTCGGCCACGTTTTGAAACTCCATCAAAACCCGATATGTCACATAAAACAAGTGGTTTTTGACCGGATGTTTGAACTTCGACAAGCAAATATCCTGGTTGTACATTTGCGACAAGGTAAACCTCCCSGGGAAATCCTGACACACATCAGTGTAAAACTCCAATGTTTGTTTTTTGGTCAACTTGTTCATATAGTTCACGACTCTGCTCCTACAAGACTTGCTTTCTCGCATTTTGCTTTCTATCGCACCGTCTTTCCAGAGGAGGGTTCCCGGGGGGCCGCGCCCGTTCAAAATGAACAGTTGTTGGTTCTCGTTTTTCCACCGATGGTCACACCCTTTTTTATTCACCCCCGACTTGACATAACTCGAATTGATTTCGCACCGGCCTGAAGAATCACACGACAGGTATTTGTCGTAACTGTCATACACTTCGAGGAGTTTGGAGGAGTGGTCCAGGTGTATTTTGCAAAGACAGTCGCCGTCGCAGGTGTCACAAGTCTTGAGGAAAATCACGTAATCCGAGCACACCTCCAAGGCGATGTCTTTTCTCGTGGTCATAGTCACGGATTCCTGACTCGCTTTAACAACCCCATCTTTGAGGAAAATCTGAGTCGATTCTTGAACCCCGTCGTAGAGGACTGTAATGTAGTCGGGGTGTTCGAATTTGTAATTGATCACGACGGAAACCCACCCTTCCACTTTCGGGTTTGTGCTGATTTGGATCAAGTCGTTTTGGATTTCGGGCCAGGAGGTGATTTTAGTACCGTCGGGAAACTGGAATATTCGTTTTCCYCTTTTGTCTATGACACACTTCATGCCGTCTTCTCTCTCATAGAAAACTTCTTCGGCGTGGTAATCGTGTTCTTGCACGACATAATAGAGCTGTTTTTCCGTCACTACACCGTCAGAAACCGAAACTTTCCTCCCGTTAAAGTCTAGAAGACTCTTCTTCTTGTATGGAATGTCACCAAATTCGTACAAATCGACGAAATCAGTTCGTACTTTAACTTTGGGCGAGTCGGAGCATCGAGACGGGCGGTAAGGACAGTTTTCTTCATCTTCAGTTTTAAAAACTTGAGCAATATTSCGGATACAGTCACCAGSGTTACATTCATCTTCATCAGTTAATTTTATTATGTCGCCGTTTGAACGAAGAATTGTCGTAGACCCGTCACAGTTTTTTACCACGATAATACCATTCGAGTAGAAGATTCGGTATTTCTCTTTGTAGGTACTAAACTTGTACCCTTGCTTCACTTCTGCCACTGTTCTGTTCCTCGGGAGAGTACTTATRAATAGCCCATTGGGGAGRGTTACTTGAAAATCGTACTTYAGGGGCCCTTTCTTCACCATTTTATTGATGTGAAGTACGCTGTAGCCCCCAATTTTGCGCTTTTTGTGAACTGGTTTGAACAAGACACGTTTCAAGGTACTGACCAGGGGGACAAGCAAAGGCGAAGATTTGCGTTTCAAGTGGTGAAGAGACGACTTTGTTGATATTTTATAAATCGGGCTTTGGGTGTAAACTGCCACTTTGAAGAGTTCCAAAAGCCGATCCAAATTCCCCTCGTCGAGTTTCACTCTTTTATCCAAAATCGGCGTTTTTTCGAAAAAATTTGGAAAAGTTTSCAGTATCTTACTTTTACGCAAAACTTGCAACCAATAGTCGTTGTAATTTGGGACCCCTGACTGTGTTTCTTCTCCAATAATCGACTCTYTACTTGATTTTTCCTCAAGTGGGACAACTTCTTCACTTTTTTGCCCAAATTCAAGGAAATTGACTATAGTATCATCMCTTAGAACGAAATTRAATTTCGAGGGCCGTTTTGAATGGAAAATTAAAGTGTTGTCRTCTGCTGTTATACCAATGGTACATTTTGGGTCCTCTACCATGAACCTTGAAGTATCAATGGTAACTTTAACACCATCGTCGCTACGAAAAATGGTCGTGTGACCCGTCAATTGGCAACGTTTCGGCCCCAAATCATACGCGACAAAACAACCATCCTCAGTGCAGTAACTTGTCAAAGCTTCACTCTTGGGATAATCAAGCAATTCTTGAATTGCCCCACTGAAAACTCTCTTTTTTTCTTCCAAAGTTGCCCCACTTGACGCACCCAATAAATACTGGTACTCTTGGTACAATTCTGGGACGTTTAARTTGCCCAAAYCCTCACATTCTTCAATTTCTTCGTTTAARTCTTGATGTTCGGCGAGTTTGTTTTCTTGCAACCATTGTTTTTCTTCAGTTGTGACAAATCGGCAAAAGTCGCGCAAACAAACGGGGGTTTTTAACGACTGGTTCCARATTTTCGTATCGATTCCAAATTCGTTCAAATTATCGTGGAATTTYACAAGAATTGATTCGCTTTCTTCGCAGAATTCGCGCTCCCAACACGAGTAGTTTTTYATCGCTTTGAAGACAAGTTGGCGAAGAACTGAAGTTGATAAGTCTTCCTTCATATGGTAGTATTTGATAACTTCGTTTTCGTCGGGTTCTGAATTCGAGTCGCCTTGAGGGATCGAATTTTGGTACTGTTTAACTTCATTGTAAACTTCCAAATCTGGACTRAAACTACTTCTTGGGGCGAATTTAGTCCTTTTCATTTGATTAAACATGGCCAAGTGGAAATAATCAAACAAGTCTTTGGTATTGTCACAATAACAGTAATCCTCAGTGGAAATTGCCCGATTTTGTTTTTTTACTCCTTTCGACACCAATTGGATTCTAGTCAAAGGTGGGAGTAGCTTTAAGTATTCCAATGTGGTGTCATAACACACCCTTCCGATCTCTTTATAAGTCTCTAGACACGTTTTTAGGACATCTTCTTCGTGCACTTGATAATTTTTTTCGGACAATTCCGATTGAGTCAAATCAGAAAATGAATAAATCGGACTTGACTCGTGACAAACTTCTTCAACCAACGCTGCCACAATTAGTGCAATGTTTACAATATCAGGAGGGTAACAATTCATAATTGTATTATATTTTTCCATACCGTCAACACCAACATTTCGAAACTCCCCCAAATCGTGCATTTTGAGTGACTTGATGTAGACGAGATGTTGTCGTTTGAAATGATTAATTCTTTTGATCAAATACAAAAGTTCTTCTAGATTTTTCTTTACAGGGCTTTTGTCGTCGCTTCTGTATTTCATCCAGACAGTACTCTCCAAAAAGTGCGACGTTTTGGGAGTTTGGAACAAGTTTTCCAACTTTACGATAAATTCCAAAGGGGCTTCTTGTCCAGTCTGTGAAGAAATATCGATGACAGCCGACACCCCCGCATCTATTTTAAACAATTCTTCAAACACCAGAGGKTCTGAAAAACCGCTCAGAATAAAATACGTGACATGATTGTCGATGTTGTAATCGAAAGTTACTTCGTTTTCTTTGAGGACGATTTGGGTGTAGTCCTCGATGGTTTTTTCTTGCTCCGGTTTGGCTTCTTGCAATTTTGGAACGTTTTTACTCTTTTTCGATTTATTGCTTTTACTTGACTTGTCCTTTTTTCCTTTTTTGTCTTTGCTTTTACCCTTTTTCTCCTTCGATTCACAGTCCTTGAGGAGGCCCTCAAGTTCGTTGTGAAGTTCCTGACTTCGTTGCATATTTTTCACCTCCGAACTGTATTTCTTGTACAAGGATTCGATTATTTTCAGTTTGGTCATTACCGATAAAAAATCGAGTTGCAAGAAATCACTTTCTTGACACTGCTTCAACACCAATTCCTCTGCACATTGTTTAATGGGTTTAGGTAAGTCAGCATGAGTTTTTTGCGACAATCTTTCCACCAAATCCATTACATCATTGTAGGTCACAAAATGGACGTCCGATAAATACTCGTATTGCTTTCCAGTTTCTATAATTTGGTTAAAAAATTCTTCATCTTCGATCGTAAGTGGAGTAAGAAACTCGATTTCTAGCAATTTTTTTGTGCAGAATTTATGAAACGGCAAATAGGGTAACGTTTCAGCCGTGTACGTTGACTTGGAAGAGGGCAATAAGTTTCTTTTGCTTTCTTTTTTCATTTTTGACCAATTTGAAATCAGCGCCTACAATCATGTGTCAAAACGCAGTGGCACCAACACGACTGATTTCCATCCAGTTTAAATAATTCGAAATAATTGCATCAAAAGTAAGTTTAAGGTGATGAAAATATGTATTTTTGTTGTTAAAAAAAATGGTTTGTTTAATAATTAAATGCGTTTAAGGGTGAAAGGTGGCACATGTTGGTGCCACTGCAACTTGACAGGTGTCACGTATTTAAGGTTAGGGTTTGGGTGAATCACTTAAACATTYAATTTTTGCGAAATGGCTGATCCGAAATACGCCAATTTGCCTGGAATAGTGAGTTTCTTGGATGAGTCCWGTGTTTTAGATAAAAATTTTGTYATTTAAAGGCCCTCGACGAGCCCGACGTTTACGAAACCAATGACCTCCCAGAATCCGAACAAGGTGTCGATTTTTTCGAAGAGGAGAACGACGCGGTTGAACGAATCCACATTTCAGCTAGCGAAGCTTTCAATAAATTCAAGGGAAAGTTTCTCAAAGCCAATAATGTCGATTTTTCGGAACGAATTAGCAAACGAATTAGGACGGGTTACGACGCACGTTCCGGCGACTGGGAATTGGTGGGTGTCGGTGAAAATGAGACACCTTTGCAGAAATACCAGAGATTGCAATGCGAAATGAAGGAATTACTTGAAGAAGTTAACAAGYTACAAGCGAAAGGACCTGGAGACGACACCAATTGTCTCGTTTCAAGTAATCAAGTGGAACAAGCGCTCAAAAAACTCACCGACTTGAAACTGGAAGATACATTAGGGGCCGAAATCGTTTCGAGCATTTCTGACCCACAAGGGACACAAATCAAGTAAATTGAAAATTTCTCAAGATTTATCATTATTGGGAATTTTTACAGAAAGTTGCTGTCACAACTGGAGCAATTCAAAGCGAGTGCTCGTGAAAAAACCGAATCTCAGGCCGAAAGTGACGGTTCCGGTATTGTTTACCAATTGAATTACCGGCCAGAACAGGCCCGTTTGGTTCAAACCACTCGAGTGGCTGAACTYGAGGGGCGTTTGCATCGTCTGGAGTCGGTTATGGGCTCTTCCAACGATAAATTGACTCGATTGGCGGCCGCTACTAATAAGGGGACTTTGTTAGAGACAGCTCAGTATTTGAGCGCCACCGCTAGTTTGTTAGATTCAGCCCAGTTGGATCACATTGAAGGGCGGTTGTCGTGCTTGCAGCAAAAACTCGACGCCATCGCCGAGAAAAAGAAGGAAATCGCGCAAGACGAAGAGAAAGATAAAATGGTATGTTAGCGAAAACTTTTTTTCACATTGATATTTCTTAATGCACAATTTTTTGTGGTTTTGAATGTTTTCGTGGACAAATATGGAAATTTTTTCTTTTGTAGGCTTTTTGAAGTCTCTTTTGTACTCCCTTTATCTCTTCATTTCTCTTTTTTTATATCTATTACCCTAAGAATCTTCCTCCTTCTCTTATTCTCTAGATTTTGTCTATTATTTATGTTCTTTTGTTTATCTACTTTTCTTTTCCGTATCCTCACTCTTCGTTTTCAATTCTGTTTTTCAATTCGTCTTTCTTTTGTTCAATGTTCTCAACACATTCTTTACTTATTATTTTAACTTATTTCGAATACTTCCGTTATTCCTTGGTTACTTCTTTTTTCACTCCTTGTTTTCTTTAGCTTCTACCTCCAGTAATTTTATGAAATAATTTTTTCGTTTTTCTTTTATTTCTTGGTTTAAATATCTCGATATTTTTTCCTTCCCATTCTTCCATTTTCCTAGTAATACGAAGTCTTTTATACTGCCTTCTGTTCTTTCGTATTCCTATTCCTCCATTYCCACTTTGTCCTCTGTTTTTTTCAGTCTATCTGTTTTTTTTTTAAATGGAAATGCCAAACAGTCTTAACGTTGGTATCACTAGTAAATTCATTCATGGTAATTTTAATAAAGGAAGTTGGCAGTTCCGGTTTTTTGAATTAATTTGAAAACAATGACATTAAACATCAACACAAGAAAATTTAGAGACGAAACACCAAAAAAGGAACAAATTCGGTACCGCTAACAGTTTTTCGAAATTTGGAAACGAATAGTTCGCAAGCAGGAAGTTAGAGAAAAAGGGCCCGTTAAAATGTAGACGCAATTTGTAATGCAGTTTTGCTAAACATTCTCAATTTTTAGCAAGAAATTGACAAAAATACTAAATAAACATGGATGAGAAAGAACCTTGGAAAGAGCGCAATTAAATTAGTGTCTTGTGCATCGTTTTTGAGGAACGAGTTGAAAAAGTAACAATTTTGAAACTAAAGCTGAAGAAAAAATTATAAAATGCATCARCTTTGAGCTCATTTCAATAAATTACACAAAATTTATTGCCAATCATCATAATACCCACTTGTATCTTTTGCTAAATAACTTTTTTCTGTATATACATCCTTTTTCTTCAAAGTTTTTGTAGCAAGAATCTCATTTTTATCCACAACATTGTACTTACTTGCGGTGTGTTTCTGTCAAAATTATTAGCACTGAATTCTGTCTTTAGACCTTAAGTAATGATGTCTGTCCTCAGGTAATCAATTACAGCGCTTTCAAAGAGCAAATAGGCACACAAGATTCATAAAAGTCAAAATTTTGACAACATCTCAATTTGAACACAACCATAATTTTTTAACAAAATTTCTAGGGAAAAGAACAAAGAGCAAACAAAATTTCTGGCTATGGAGACAAGCTGCTACCAATTTTTTCACCAAAATTTTGACTTGGTAATTTCCATTTAAAAAAAAACAGACTTTATTTTTTGAATCCATCTTAATTTTATATCCTGCTCCTTTTTTATCATTTGATCCCTTAAGTCGCATTTCCAGTGAGTAGTAACCCGATTCTACACTTTCTTTCATTCTTTTTTTTTTCGAAAATTTAACCCAGAATAAAACTGCTTGTTTCAAAGGACCATATAAAGTTAAAATAAGTACCAAAATCAAAAATTCATAATCCCAARCAAAAGTAATTTTGAGAAATAAAAAACGTCCCATTAAACATTAAAAACTTCAAAACAATGGATTATAAAAGTGGTGTTTTCRAATTATTTAAAAATTGAGGAATTATGAAGATATTTTGTTTATGTAATTGTGTCGAGAACTTAAAAAGTAACTAAAGTTCAGAAAAGTTTAGAATATAAATGTAGAAAGAAGGTAAACGTATGAACGCTAACATAGAAACACAAAAATTTAAGAACATGAAAGGTATAGTGGGGTAAAAGCTAGAAGTACACACCTGGGCGGGGCCTAATTGCGCGTTGAGATAAGAGGGGACGCAGATCAGTGGCGTCCTTTCTCAAATATTTCGATAATAAAGCGAATCTACACGCCACTGCTTCCAAAAACTCCCCGTCTCCCCYTTTTTTAAAGGCGTAACGTAAGCACGTATTATTATTTCAAATAAAATGCTAGAAAAAACTTAAATAAAATATTTATTGAATTAACGTAACATAATATACATGTAATGAATGTCTTGTGTAAAAAACAGTTAAGGTTTTTCATCATCGTAGAGATATTTTTCAAGCAACCCCAGAACATCCTTTTTGAATTTGAGTTTTTTCCTCGGTGGTAAACTCTGGCAGTCGTGTATTACCGACATCATGAAATAATGATCGGATTTATTCTGTACTTGACTCGTTTCGTTTTGTTTRACCGCTGATGATAATAAAACTTCTTCGTCTAAGAAAGATTCGTGGTAACTCACATCGGACAAATTCGATTGTGTTTCGGATTTTATGTTTATACTTTCGTGGGTTTCACTGCTTTGAGTGTCRTCGTTTAGGTTGAATTGACTGGTGCTGGCTTTACTCTTCATCGCAAAAACTGAAGATGTCATTCTGGAAATGAAAATTGAATTATTTTCGTGTTAAAATAGTTTGTTTAAGTGGACTTACCTGCGTTTACGGATGTGAGGCGCTAACCATATCATACGGTCGAATAATTTGTACTTGTTTCTGATTGTGGGGGCTAGAGAGGGATAGTCGGTGTATTCTCTGTAAACTCGGACGAATCTGTCTCTTAAATTCTCCCACCGTTTTTTCACTGAATTTACTGGAAAATCAAATTTAGGATCATACATGTATTCTCTCATAATTAAAGAACAAAAACAATAAGATAACAAGATTGCATTTTGTAACACCGTTTTTAGATAAATTCAAATTCGTCATAGCAAACGCGAAGTAGAAAAGGATGTTATAATTCGGACTTGATCTAATAAAATACAAAGTGTTTATAAAAGAAGTATACAGAGCGTTGTCAAAATTTTTATGAGCGTATGTCTTGTAYAGATTGCTACGTTTAATGAAATGTCAAAACATATACGATATAAGGTAGGTAAAATATGTAATGATGTTCACGAGAATGTTGTCAGTGCTGACTTTTTTGAAAAAAAAAAGATATTAAGCAAAATTTAACATAAGACATAATCAAAAATTGTTAAATTTGACAGATATTGTTGTTACTTCTTAAGACATACGTTCGTGAAATTTTCACAACACCTTTGATGTGCGTTCTTTTATAAACACCTCTTGTATCTTGTTTTTTTTTTAATTATAATATACAGGGTGTCCCACCTACCTGTTTAGCAACGGATTCTAACGAAATTTAAAATGTATTTAACAGGTAGAGATTAATATCACATTACTTAAACAACCCTAGTCCTTAAAATAAAATTTTAACATGCCTTTAAAAAATGTTAAATTACTTATATTATATATTAAATTGTTCTATATTAAATTGTTAATCGAGAATAAAAAATGCCATAAGCAAAAATCTGTTCTTGAAAAAGGTCCCGCTTACAAAAAAAAGAATAAAACTGTGTAAAAAGTGATTGAAGATGCAAAACATGGGCGGCTATAAGTAAAAGAACGATATTATCGAATTTTAATCACCCCTGTATTTGACGTTTATCGTTTCTCTAACTTCAAAAAGTTAATAACGTAATTTAGTAATTGCATTTATTAGGTACAACAAAAGATGCTTTAAGGTACCACCATTAGCATCAATGGTACTAAAAATTCTAAAGGTGTTCTATCTTAATTTACCACAGGTTTTCAAGGTTGTATAAAATGCTACTTGGAGACGTTTTAGAGTTACTTTGATAAAATTCTTTCAAAAATTTGGGCAAAACTTTAATACAAAATCGACGTATTTCTGCTGATTGAGTAGAGTGATTTAGTTCGTTTATTTGTGTAGAGGTCTATTTTTTAGTGTTTAACAATACAATAGTAGTTTCGCTTAATTTTAAATTAAGAAAAGATATGTTAAAATTATTTTTTATCTTGAGGTAATTTTATTAATACTAATTGAATCTCCACCTTTTAATTTGCCTACATTGTAAATTTCATAAAAATCCATTGGCAAATAACAGAGATATTAGACCCGAAAGTCTTACGTGGGACACCCTGTATAATTTTTTTTTAATTATAAATTAGTTGTAAAGTAATACCATCCATATTCATTGTTTTTGCGATGGCGTCCCAGGACTCCCGTTTGCGTTTGCTGTCTTTGTAAAATTCGTCGCGTTTGTCATACAAATTGGGATGTTTTTCCATCAGCGACACTAAATACTCGTCCACATCCATTTCAACAATTCGCACTTTTAACACAAAACGTGATGAAATTACATCGAGAACGCAGCGTCGCTCGACAACTGTAAAGTTGAACTTGAATGACCTTCGCGTTTCCGTTCCCGTTATAGGAGGGAGAGGGGAACGATAAACGGGCCGTATACGTTACGCGATCGATATTTAACTGAAAGGACGGTGAATTTTAATTCCAATGCAAATGTTTGTTTGTTTTTCAGATTCTGGAGCTGTACGAGGTGGTCAAAAACAGTGAAAAAATCAATAAACTCTTACCGCAAACAATTGAACGTTTGAAAGCATTAGAAGCATTGCATAATAAAGGTAAGTAAATAACTCGTGTGATAAATATTTGAACCTTTTTTTCAGCTACCGATTTCGTGAAAACTTTGACGCAGATCGAAACCATTCAAACGGAAGTTCAGGCAAACGTACAAAACAACAAAACTCTGCTACAAGGCGTCCAGGAAAGTTTCGCAATGAACTTAAACGAAATCAACGCAACTGTGGTTAGTTTAGACGCTAGGATTAAAGCTTTAAAGAAAAAATAATTTATAGTAAAGTAAAAACTAATTTATTATTATAAAAATTGTAACAATGTAATTTTTTCTATTTGTTTAATAAATTAATGTCATTTTATTGACTGGTATGAGCAATTTGAAACGTTGATAAGTTTGTTGCACATCCTGGACAAGTATGTAAAATATCGTGGACGAAAATGTCGCAATTGATACAAAATATTTTTGCACAATTCGGGCATTGGTACACCTGAAAAGCACATTTGTAAAACCCACAGTCTAAATCATCGATAAACCTGTTTCTCATTTTCAGTGAAATTTTTTTGACAAGCGAAACAAATAGGAGTTTGGTTGTCGTAAACCACTTCAGTGTAATTAGCAGCTGGAAATAAATGGTGGTAAGATCGTGCCAAATGTGGGGCTGAAACTAAAGTTAAACCACAAGCACGACATTCGACCGGCAACTCGCAATATTTGCTGTAGCACTGGGGGCAGTAATAACCCCCAGTGTTTAATTTACTTCCTTCATCGACACTGTCCACGTGGCTAAAATCAGGAATTTTCAATCGTAGTGTTGCAATTTTTATGTTAAAAAATTTCCTACCACATACACATCGTCAAGGGCTCTTCCGTGCCCTCGACAGACATCTGATGCGGAAAACCCATTTTAATTAAATTCGATTCGAGTGTTTGTGCTGCCGGGGGCGGATCCACTTGCTGATACAGCAAATCTTTAAAATGGCAATCGTCCAAAATAACGTTGTACAATCCACCCGTTTGATTCGCTAATTGTCTACAGACGTAGACCTCAGCTGCCAAGCCTATAACTGAACACCTGACCCCTTCTGTCTTCAACATCTGCAAAAACATTCCTTATTTTTACAAACTTAAATTGGGTTAAAACCACCTGAATCGTTGTAGTGATATCCCCCGGGTCACAAGTGGTTAAGCTTCCCATTATCACCAAAATCTCTCTGCTTGCATGCGATGGTAATAATTTCAAAGCTCTGAAAGCCATCTCAATGCTGTTTTGCAGTGATGGTTCGCCCACAAGCGAAGTCTGTTTAAGGTTTTGCACGGCTTTGATGTGCTTCCGGGCGTTTCCGGCTAAATCACTGATTTTTTCAGCCCGTTTGTTGTGCATTATGATGATTCCGAGTTGGCTGATGGGGTTTTGGTCAAAAAACTCTTCAATGAAGTTTTCCAACAACTACAGGAAAAAAACAAAATCTTCACAGGTTTTAATGTTTTTACTGACTTTGATGGTGCAGAGAAGGCGGGTGGGCTTGAGATCTTGACTCGACATGGACTCAGAACAATCAACAATCATGAATAAATGTCTCATCATTCCTAGCTTGGAACTGCCCTGCTTCTGTGACTGTCTTTTTCGTTTAGCCCTTTGGATAATTTCTGAAACGGAAGCTTCGAGAAATCCATCGTCGTCTTCCTTTATAGCTTCCCTACAAGTTTGTGGGGTTAAGTGTACAAAAGTTTAAATTTTAACACATACCATGTTTTTTCGTATCCGGTCTCCCATCGGTACTCTTTTGGGTCTTCTTCATCCACCATTGTTGCGGATTAATAACGCAAAATTCGATTTTTTCACAAAACCGACAAAGTTAGGTTAGAAATGTCAACAAATAACAAAACATTTAGTAACTTTCAATTTCTCGTGTTGGTGCAGATAGATCAAATTTTGAAACCGATTTTTTAATTTCGAGTACTATTTCCGAGTAAAATCGGGTCCAATTCGATAATATGTGTTATTTTAATTGTTTCAATTTTTTCAATAATGTTTACAAGAGGTGAGAAAAAACTTTTTTGGTTCCACACTGGGTGTGCTATTTTTGTTGGGAATACTGTAATTTTAATTTCAGCCAATGGGCGAGCGCTATTCTAATTTAAAAACTTTTTGCCCCTTGTCAAACTGTAACGGCATGGTTTTCATGTTCATTTGAGTTTCTGCTTGAAAATCGTGGTGTGTTAACTTATCAAAACAGAAAATGGGGAGCAAAGAAAACGTAGATCTTATGGCTGAAGAATATCTCAAAACTGTGAACATTCCTCCACAACTTCTAAAACCCGCTACAACTCTTGTGAAAAAAATGATGTCTCACGACTGTTACGCAAACCCCGAGTAAGTTTTAAGTACAGAATTGTACCACCAATTTCATATTTTTTCTAGTTATGAATGGTCTTTGAATGACTTTGAGCTGGGCCAAAAATTGGGGCAAGGAAAGTTTTTATCACAAGAGAAAAAAAGACTGGGATTATTGTCGCCCTAAAAACAATTTTAAAAAAAGAAATTGTCGAGGAAGGTGTGGAGAAGCAAATTCTGCGTGAAATTGAAATTCAGTCACGTCTCAAGTAAGTTAACTGTTTTGAAACATGTTATATCTGAGAACAATGTAAGTTTTGTTAGGTTTCGTTTAAAAACATAAATAAAATCGGATTGTTTTATTAACAATTAAATTGTACGTGAGACATACAACATTGTAAAAAAACGATGCATTATATTTTTCAGTGGCACCATTAAAAATTCTTGATACTTTTGCTACATTTTTGTATTTTCAGGCACCCAAACATCTTGCAACTCTTTTGTTGGTTCCATGACAGCCATCGAATCTACTTGGCCGTTGAATATGCCGCCAAAGGTGAACTCTACAAGCATCTCCAGGCAGGCCAGGGGGGGCATTTTACCGAAAAAGAGTAAGCAAATATGGCCCATTCTGTTTCATTAAACCCAGATTGTAGAGCCGCCAAATACACATACCAAGTAGCTGACGCTCTAAATTACTGCCACGAAATGTGCGTCATTCACCGAGACATAAAACCTGAGAATTTACTCCTGACGCATGAGGGAGACGTAAAGTTGGCCGACTTCGGATGGTCGGTCCATTCACCATCGTTACAACGCGACACGATATGCGGAACTCTCGATTATCTACCGCCGGAAATGGTCGAACATAGACGTTATGGGAAGTACGTAGACCACTGGTGTTTAGGCGTGCTTTGTTACGAGTTCTTGGTTGGACATCCGCCCTTTGAATCAGAGACACAAGATCAAACGTACATGAAAATTCGACTCGTGGAGTTTGAATTTCCAGAGTGCGTGCCAGATGGAGCCAGGGATTTGATATCAAAGGTACAATATTTTATTTTTTTTAAATTGTCTACTGTATATTTTTACAGCTCTTGACTAGGTCCAGCCACAAGAGACTTACCTTAACCCAGGTGATGAGCCATCCCTGGATTGTTAGCAATAAGTAATATCGTCTGTATTTTAAGTTTTGTCAATTTTGTTTATTATTAATGTTACCCCAGGCGACGAGCCATTAAACTGTAAAGTAAAATTATTGAAGGTTCAATTATCGTCCCTTTTCCAAACCTATAAAACCCTGATGAGGGAATAACAACGTATCGCATTTATTTAATAAATATTTACAAGTAAATTTAAAAGTATAAAGCGTTATGTGCACACCTGACGCACCTTCCGTCTCAACAACACGATAACATTGTACAATTTGATCGCAGGACCGACTTTGACGTCTAAAATGTCAATCAAGTCCCTCTGACTCAGCGATAAGAATGCTTCACCGTCTATTTCAAAATTTCGAAATTGCTCACTATTATTTTCCGACCCTGGCAAAGTTGATACAAACTCAACTACCGTATTCACATTCCAACGTAAAGGATTCCCAACATCTTCGACATATTCCTGCAAAAATCTACTATGCTTGTCCCAGGTTTCTTTAACCGCAGGCTCRACATTCGTCTCGTCGATGAAACCCTCAATTTTYCTAATTTTCGAATCAGGTTGCTCCTCTTCTTCTTCCGCTTGTCGTTTTAACCGTTTCCGGTATTTCCTTTTCGGTTTTTTCACCTCTTCTTCCGGCTCTTTTATGCTGTTTTCTAATTTCAGATATTTGGGAGGTCGACCCAATCTCGGCTTTCTAAAACAGCAAAGTTATTTCCAAGTCCACGTTATTTACTAATCATTACATTTTATCCCTCGGCTCTCTAGATACAGGTACCACGGCCTCGACTAACCGATCGGGTGTTAATAACCGATCTGGTAGAACTCTATCGACATCGATATTATCTTCCGCATATGGACAATACTTTTGTTCGGAATGGGTAGCAAATTTGGGTCCTCGTATATGCCCCATTCCTCTACACCCCACAGTCGGACATTCGAGAAAGTCATAGACATCATCAGGTGCTAAAAACCCAAAATTACACAAAATCAACAAAAATACGAGTAAAACTCACTTAAAGGTGTCTCAATCGGGTGACCTGTCTTTTGACACCATCCCACTGGATGTATGTCATCGTGATCAGCATCCACCCAATAACTATACCTATCGGGCCACCCATCAAAATGTATCCTGATTTGATGATCTCTGACGTCATCGACAGTTGCCACTCTGATAAGCTGCGGTACTCTTTTATCAACACACTCTAAACGCATCCCCCGTTTAAAACCGCAAGCTGGACGTTGTTTAAACGCGCGCACGGGTGCTGCCACCGCTTTAGTCTCTTTCAGGTACTTGGCCCAGGAGAAAGTCTCCGGATTCGGGTAATCTACGAAYGTGTGTGGGTGTGAAGCGGACCGCAGACTAAACACGTAATTTTTACCATTRGGTGGTGTCAAGTTGTGGCCGTATTGGTCACACCAACCGACTGGATGTATGTAAGGTGACGTTGGATCAGCCCAATAATCGTAAATGTCGTCCCAACTGTCAAAATGGACGAGGATTCGGTTGTCCATCATGTCTTTGACGGTCGCTACGCACACCAATGATGAGTTCTTCTTATCTACGGCTTCGAGTTTCATACCGACGCGAAATCCGTTCGGGCATATCGCCTGTAAGAAACCCAATTAGAACGATGAAATTGTTTCAAAAAACTCTTACATTTCCTGCTCTGTTGGCGAAGAGATGCTTGGGCGCTGCCGTCGACTTGGTCTGCTTCAAATACCCCACCCAATTGAAGCTTTCGCTGGTGTAGCCAGGTGGCGCTTGTAACCCCCGTCCGTGCTTCTCACACCAGCCAGCCGGGAAAATATTCATACTATCCGCATTGGTCCAAAAATCGTAATTTTCCGGATATCCATCAAAGTGCAACCGTACTCGATATCCGCAGATTTCCGCCACYGATAAGACGCAAAAATACGACGGATGTTGCGGATCGATCCCTTCGAGTTTCATTCCGGGCCGAAATCCGTTTCGACTGTATGGAAATGGATCTCTGAAGAGTTTCACAGGTGCGGCTTTGGCTTTGATGTGATCGAGGTATTTCGTCCAGGAAAATCCCTTTTTCGAACAAGTCCATGGATAGGAAAACTTGTCTTGTGAATTTTCATTTGAGGTTTCGTCGTCGCTGCCGCTTAGAGGATCCGATTCGACTTTCTTCAGTGGGAAACCACCGCCTTTTTTCTTCTTCTTTTTGATTTTTAAGTCGCGATCGCGTATTTGTTTGTTGTTACCGGCATCTTGACAGTCCAAACTGCAGTATTTTGAGGTGATGAACTCGGATGGGAGACCGTAACAGCCGCATTCGACGCAACGAAGGTCCTCTTGGAACTCGTTTTTAACCTAGGAAGAAATTTTGACACTAAATAAATTGCGTATTAAAGATTACTCATAAAAAAAAAGTTTTAGCATGTCCTTGTAATAGCATTAAATACGTTAAGTAGGTACTCACAAGATACATTAAACTTTTTGAATTTACTTTAATTTTATGTTTCTGTTTCTACCACAGTAAAAAAACGTGATACACGTTATTTTGCATTGATCATTGATCACAAACCTCAAGGTTTTTTTATGCAAAAAATGCAATAAATTATTGTAACGAGTTATCGGGAAAAAAATCTATAGACGCAACTCTGCAATTTACAATTAAATTAAGTAGTTCAACACCATAAAAGTTAAAACTTTCGAGATATAATGTGAATTTCAGTGTGAGTATTATTAATTATTCATTGGGCCTAAGAATGTTATTTGCAATTTTTTAATAGAATGTAGTAGAAAAAATTGTGTATTATACTCCACTTAATGTAATAATTATCGCAATGCAATGTTGATAAGTTAATTTTTTTGAAATGTACAATTTTTGTACATACTTTTTTGGTTTTTTAGTTGACTTTACAATAAAAATAGCCACTAAAATAATCAATAAAAACTTTATTTTCACTTGTTTTGTTTAAGTTGGCTTATTTCTCAATGAAACTGACTCTTATTTTAAAATGTTTCAATAAATTACTTAAGTTTGAAAAGATTTTGTTACAAAAAAAAAATTAAGCTTACTCTCGACAATCTCTCTTATTTTAAAAACTTTTGCTAAATTATTTGCAAGAAATTGCAACACTAAGCCCTAAATCTGCTTTTATAGTAATTTATTTTTCGATTTCGCTATTTTTTTTTCAACGAAAATCTCTCTTACTTTAAGAAGTTTAATTATATTTAGTGTTGAAGAGTTCTTGCATAGAAAATATTCAAAAGATTTTTGCACTTTAATTAGCATTTAAAAATTAAACACAACTTAATTGTGCCCTAAAAGAATGTTATTTTTCATTAAAACTGTAAACAATATGTATTTAGTTATTTATTCAATCCTCTATGTTAATATTGAATTTTATCTTTTCTTTATGTTAAAATGAAATTTTATCATCTAGATGATAAAAAATACATCCACTGTTGTATATCTGCGGTTTTAGTTGCTAGAATTCATTGTTGAATTTTACTTTGACATTTATAAATATCGACCAAATTGACTACAAAATTAGTGAAGATTGAATAAAATTTTATATTGTACACGACGATAAAATTTTCATTATCTTTTCGAGCATATTAGCGTCAATTTTATCGTCTTGTATAATAAATAACTATTATCGTCGTGTATAATATTTTGTTTTATTTTGTACTCACCTACCAGACTTTCTTGTACAAAATAAAAAATATAAACAGTAGATAAAAATTACTTTATTTCACTAGACGGTAAAAGACTACCTTATCTACTGAAATTATTTGATAAAAGCACTCTTTAACATTGAGTACAAAATAATAGTTATTTATTGTACAAGACGATAAAATTAAATTTATCTTTGAGAGCAATTTAACGTCGAGGCGTCAGCCGAAAATTTTATTCAATCCTCACTAATTTTGTAGTCAATTTGATCGATATTTATAAATATCAAAGTAAAATTCAACAATGAAATCTAATGTCAAAAATCGTTAGCAACTAACAACCGCATATATACAACAATGGATGTATTTTTTATCATCTAGAGTCTAGATTCTAGACGATAAAATTTCATTTTAACATGAAGAAAAGAGTAGATAAAATTAAATTTTAACATAGAGGATTGAATAAAAAAAATATTGTTTCTTTTCAAATATTGAAGATTTTTTTACGATTAGAAATAAATTAATAAACTATTACTCAAAAACAAAAACATTATTTGTCCAGAAAGGAAAAGTATTTATTTGAAGTTTAACGAATTAAAGGTCACTCAAAAGGATTGAAGTTGGAAAAAAAATAAGTCTGATACTTTTAACCGTTCTGTAATCATAACACAAAAATTAATGAATTTATTCATGAGTCTATTGTTTAATTCCGAGTTTCTTNTTTTGCATTTTAAACTTAATTGTGCTTCAGAAGAATGTTATTTTTCATTAAAACTGTAAACTAATATATAATAAAATGAAATTTTATCGTCTAGATATTAAAAAAATACATCCACTGTTGTATATCTACGCTTTTAGTTGCTAACGATCTTTGACATTAGAATTCATTGTTGAATTTTACTTTGACATTTATAAATATCGACCAAACTGACTACAAAATTAGTGAGGTTTGAATAAAATTTTATATTGTACACGACAATAAAATTTTCATTATCTTTTCGAGCATATTAACGTCAATTTTATCGTTTTGTATAATAAATAACTATTATTATACAAGACGATAAACAATCTTTATCGTCGTGTATACTATTTTGTTTTATTTTGTACTCACTTACCAGACTTTCTTGTACAAAATAAAGAATATAAACAGTAGATAAAAATTACTTTATTTCACTAGACGATAAAAGACTACTTTATCTACTGAAATTAGTTGACAAAATCACTCTTAACACTGAGTACAAAATAATAGTTATTTATTAGGTATACAAGACGATAAAATTAAAATTTATCTTTGAGAGCAATTTAGCGTTGAGGCGTCGAGGTGAATTTTATTCAATCCTCACTAATTTTGTAGTCAATTTGGTCGATATTTATAAATATCAAAGTAAAATTCAACAATGAAATCTAATGTCAAAAATCGTTAGCAACTAACAACCGCAGATATACAACAATGGGTGTATGTTTTATTATCTAGAGGATAAAATTTCATTTTAACATAGAGGATTGAATAAAAAAAAAAATTGTTTCTTTTCAAATATTGAAAAGATTAGAAATAAATTAATAAACTATTACTCAAAAACAAAAACATTATTTGTCCAGAAAGAAAAAGTATTTATTTGAAGTTTAACGAATTAAAGGTCACTCAAAAGGATTGAAGTTGGAAAAAAATAAGTCTGATACTTTTAACCGTTCTGTAATCATAACACAAAAATTAATGAATTTATTCATGAGTCTATTGTTTAATTCCGAGTTTCTTACTGGTTTTTCCCTTAATTAGCAGTGAATGATTACAAACTTATTAAAATTTGTAATTTGTCAAGCTTAAAATAATTAGGACAGAAAAATAAGAAAACATGAATTTAGGTTTCGATTATGAATAAATAGATTTCAAAAARTCATACCTTAYTGGCTTTAGCCAGMCGCTTCTCAATAATCTTATCATACTCTTCGGTTGTGACATACTCGATCAAATTAAATTCGTTAACTATAAACTTCAGATCACTTCCGGGCAAAGTCCCGATCCCTTCCTCCCACTTGAGAATCTTCTGCAAATCAAAATCATCGTTCATATTAATGTCCGTTTTCTTCTCTTTGATCACTTCAATCTCTAAAAAATCATCCTTGACATGCTCCTTATCAAAATGCTCCGCATCTTCCAACTTCGTCAAAGTCACATCCGGATCCAGATTAAACTTCTCCTTGCTCTCCACAATCTCCATGTCGTCGTAATCCTTCCTGTAGGAAAAATTCGACTTTCTCCTCCTTTCAGTTTTCTGCAACTTAACCGGATCCGGATCTAGAATTTGACTGGTATTAGTTGTGGAATTGCGCGGTTTGTCCCCTTGATGGTTTTTTTTAAGGATGGAAATTCCGTGTTTGAAAAATTTCGGAATTTCTTTGCGCTTGTCGTCGAAACTGAACGAATTCGAATCCTCCATTATGGACAATTCGTATTCTTTCTCGCTCTTAACCGGGCCGTCTAAATCAATTACCTCGTCGCAAACTAGATTAGTTTCATCTTCTTTACCCGAATCCTCCTGGACTTTAACGTTATTTGTGGGGAGTAGAGGCATAAACGCGATTTTCGGCTGCAATGTGTTGGTAGTGACGGTCACCGGTAGGCGATTTTTTATCACTTTGGGCATGGGTGCTATCATTAGTTTTTTGCCCGGCTCAGATTTCGTCTCGGATAGTTTCGTCAAGGGCTTTATCATTGTCAGATACGTCCCTGATGACAATGTCACTGTTTGCATGTTGCTGGGCTTGTGAATGACCAACTGTTGGCCCTTTGGGACGTTCTTGACCGGAGTCAGAATGACTCCTTGGTTTGGGGGGGTTTTGTTGACGATGTTGGGTAGTGTCGCGAATTGGAGTTGGGTGTTGACCATGTTGGGTTTGCTGATGGACGAAAATGGAAGTTTTGACTGTGTTTGGATGTAGACCAAAGGGACTACTTGAGTTTTCATGGGGTTTGTCGAAATGATGGAGTTTTCCGAAGTGYTTGTGTCGAGCTCGGGGAGAGCTTGGACCACTTCCCCCGTTTCCGGACCCCTGGAGGACATTGCGCCAATTGTGCCCAATGCGGCCCTGTCACAAACGAAATTGAAAAAACTACATCCAAACCCAAAAAATTTAAAACAAAATGATCTTATTTGAAACAAATATTTTTGTTAAATTAATTGCAAAATCAAGCTCCAGATAAGCTTTTTTGGTTGAATTTTTCTTCGATGTAGCAAATTTTTTCAACGAAAAACACTTCGCTTGGATGTGAATGTTGGAAAAATCACATCAAGTTCGATTTTTTTTTTGTTTTATTCTAGCTTTAATGTTAAAAAGTTACTTTTGCAAATCTTATAATGACTTTTCCTTCCAGGAAACAAATTAAGACAAGTTCTAAGGTTTCCTAATGTGAAAATTATTTAAAAAATTGTTAATATTCAACTAATATTTGTCTTTTTGTTTTCCTCAAATAAACTTAAAAAAATTGGATTTATTTAAATCTTTATTCAAATCTTTGTAAAATTACTGCTAAAAATTCGAAATCAGCTAGTTTCGTTTGGGTTAGCTATTTTTTCAAAAAAAAAAATCGGTTTTATTAAAAAAAATCAATAAAAAGCCACAATTGTTTGATTTGGTATATTTTTTACCAAAAATAGGCCTAGTTATTTTGAATGTTGTAAAAAAATGCATAATGTAGGGTCTAAACATTCATTAAATATTGTTTCCAAAGCTTTACCTCATTTTTCAATATACATTAGCACAAAACTTTGAGAAAATTTGTCGAATTTAGTAAAAAATTGCAAAAACAACCGCAAAAAAGCTATTTTGGAGTATTTCGTTCATAAACTGACTCTATTCTTAATAAATCAATACAACAAACTGAAAAATCTTGCTTATTTGGTCAAGCTTATTTAAAAAAAGTCCCACTTATCCCAAACGATTTCATTGCAAATTCACAAAATCATCATAATTATCATTTTAGAAATTTTTGTTAAATTAATCGCAAAGCAATCGCTTTTTGATTGATTTTTGTGCGATTTAGCTAATTTTTTCAACAAAAATCTGACTTCCTGTAAGACGTTAGTTAAATTTTAAAAACTCACAACATAGGGGTACAAAAAAAATTAGCTAAGTAATTAATTATTTTTCTAACAAAGACCACGTCAAATAATTAGGTAAGTAAATACGTTTACTGCAACAATTATGAAAAGAAAAAATATAAAGGAAAAAAACAATAACAAGAAAGTGTAAACATTCTCTACTCAGTGACCAAATAAAGCGAGTATTTGGAAAAAGTGAGGTTAATTTTCCTCCGCAGATATCGAATTAATTCGCAAATGCTTGTAAATGGTTATTATTTCGACTTTTTGCCTGAGTTAAATTGAATTAAATTTGAACAGTTCCAGGTGTGTTATCAATTATTCCCCGAAACTTTCTCGGGTCCGGTCCTGTCTCTAACCTTGTTTCGAGCAACAAAAGAAAAATGTACACAAAAAACTCAATCTTACCTGTTATATAACTGTAATTAGTCAATAAAATAAATACTCAGATGGTTTTCGGCCATCCACGAACGGTTATAATTTTTTTTCATTGACAAATCACCAACACAATCTTTTCCAATTTTGCGCGTGCGGAGGGCTTCCGAAGCCCCCAAAACGTGTCCAAATGGCTGGAAAATGCTTCGATTTCCCACTGAAACCGTGTTTGGGATTTTTCACGTGCGAATTATTTACGAAAAGTTTTATTTCGTGCCGATCACTCCAAAAACAAGATTATTCGAGCGCATGCGCGGTCAGAYGCGGAGGGTTGGGGGGACATTTTAAATGCGTTTCCCGCCCCCGAATTAATTCTTTTCACGCARGAAAATTGCAAAATTTGGGGAAAATTCGATCGAGACCGATTMAATAAAGACGGTTATATTTCTTTGGGGGCAATCTGAYGTTTTCCCCGCGACCAAAGGAGCTAAAATTCAATTTAAGTTTCGGGACAAAAACACGAGAAATGGTTTTCGCAGCCCCAAACCATGTTTTGTTTACACTTTGCAAATGGTTTTCTCGTGAGAAATCTGTCTAACCGTTCCAGACATATTTATTTTAGTAATTCATAAACGTGACCTTTTAGATAAGTTTACCTGAATTTCCAAAGTCGAAAACGATGAAATACTTGTACGGAATTGATTAATGTGCAAAAAGCAACAGTTTATCGGAGAAATTTCCTCGTGCAGTGTAGTGAAAAGTTCAGCATTACATTTTGCAGGAGTGATTATGAGCTGAGTTAATTTCGGGTCCACGTCACACCAAATTACCCAGATCTGTAAAAAAACTGACTCGTTTTAGTATTTTTTCACAGAAGATTTGTTACAGACTCACCTATGAATAAATTTATTATTTTCTAAAGTATTTGTTAAATAAAAATTGTTGGATAGCTTTTATTATAACGAATGCGCATGCGTCGTCACCGAATGAAATCACTAGACAACGTTGCCAAATCTACTGTTTTTAACAGTTCATTTCTTGCATAATCCATAAATAAATAAACTTTTCATCAGTTTACTGTTTCTAAAGCAAAATTGGAGGATTGCCTATTTTTTAGCGTATAAGGAAAATTGCAAGCATAGGTCACAGAAGAGACTAAAATTGACGTCTCTTCTGTCTTAACTTTTCAATGTTGCCAACTAAATTTCAAACATTAAGCCACTTTTTAAGCAAAAACTCACTTTAACGCAAACCAAGGTTCACTCGTGCTAAAATTAAAGTCTAAATGTTATAAAACTCACATTTTTAAGTCAATAAAAATACAATACAACTAAAATTTCTCATCAGGGTGGCCTGTGAGCCAAAAATTAAATTGGTTAACACCAAACATTACAGCAAAACTTGTCACTTTGTATATCTTCTGTTTTTATACCTGGTACAGTTGGAGACAAAATACTTTGGTCGTCAATGTCACTTGAGTGACATTAAATTGTAAAGTATGCTTTAGGACTGTTAACCTTATTTTTAGCTACTGTCAATCATAGTTGACAAGTTGTATGTACATATTTTTGATAGGAAAATATAACAGCTGTCATTAATTTTAAATTGTCATTTATTTTAACGTTAAAGCTTGAATTACATTAAAGTGTCAAAAAAGTGACGACCAAAGTATTTTGTCTCCAACTGTATCAATTCTATTGCCACCCTGGCAACTTGCAACTGTGCTTTTTTGGGGTAAAATAGGTCACAAACATTTGATCTGTGTAAAAAAGAATCTGAGTAACAGAACAAATTTAAAACCAAAATACTCTATGTACAGAAACCAGAAACAATATTATGAAAATTGACAAAATGGTGATTAAAATGGCCTGACGGATTCAGTGTCGATAACTTAATTTTAAAATCGCAGACTACTCAATAAATTCTATTAATTCAACAATGTCGGTTTCAAAATAACAAAATACATTCACATATTATATTTTTAAATTAAATTTATGAAAGGTAAAACATTTTGGTGCAAAAATTTAAAATTAGTTCTAGCGACGTGGCAACCCCGCGTTGTATCTGCCATTACTTCAATCTCAGCTGATTCCGTGTCGACTTTGTTGTCGTTTCGAATTTCCAAAATTCGCATAAAAGGCCACAATCCTTCATTGTCACATTTCAAGAACAAGTGCTCCAATCTGCCACTTCTTCTTCGCCCCCCATGAGCCCAGAAATTTGGTGATCGGTCACATTTTTCGACCGCTTGACGTTCCAAAGGTAAACAAATGTAGAGTTTGTGACGCAATTTCTTATTGTGGTTTTAAGATGGGGGCCGGCGTGAGCGCAGGCGAGAACAACGACGATCTCATCGACAACCTCATCGAGGCGAACTACATCAAGACGTCAACGGTGGAGAGGGTGTTTCGGGCCGTGGACAGGGGCGCATACTTCCTGCCGGAGCCCCCAGCGGACGCCTACAGAGATGTGGCGTGGAAGAACGGCAATTTCCACATCTCGGCCCCGTGCATCTACAGCGAGGTCATGGAGGGGCTCAAACTGCGGCCCGGRTTGAGCTTTCTCAACCTGGGCTCCGGCACGGGGTATTTGAATACGGTGGCAGGACTGATACTAGGTAAAACTGCAAAAAAATAATGTAAATATGAAGGTACATTTGCGTAACTGAGCCATGAAAACAAGTCAAATTTGATGGTCAAGCGATGTTGAAATTTAAGATTTTTGTAGTTTTGATAGCTGATGTAAAGTAAAATTGTTTTCTTTTTGTCTAAAATTCTTGAAATGTTTTAATAGTTTTTGATGTAGTTGTTATTAAAGTCAAGTATTTTAAGAAATTTAAAAAAGCCAGGTGGTTATTAAGCTATTAAAGCTGATTTTTTTAAATAATAGCTTGGTAAAACTCTACCACTACTTTAGTTTTAAATACGGCCCTGTTTTATTCTAGTGGGTGCAGCAACACTTGCAAAGGAACGTGCCATTTATGGAGGGTTACAAATTCAAGCCATTGTTTGGTTAATCCCTTATAATGTGTCATAAAATTTTTAGTAGGTCTTAGGAAAACGATTTTACTTTATTCTACATTTCTCCTAATTCATAGTGGCCATTTAATTTATTGCAAAGTTGGCAGCCCCTAGCYCGTCACCTCTAGTATGTGGTATWTGTGTCTATGTTGGCAGCAGAAGTAACTAAATTGTATCAACAATTGCGACAGGCGTAGTAGATTTTATTATGTGAAGTATTCTTCAGAATACATTTTTGATAGATATGTCCCTAAAAATATAACTGGATGTTTAAATTCGAATTTACACAACTCAATTTTTACAAATATAAACGGGGAAGTGGCCACTCTGAATTAACCGCGACTTTACATTATGGGGTTCATTTTTTTTGAGAAAATATTATTCGTTAAACCGTATCCCGTTGCCGTCTTTTGTTTTCGACTTACAGGCAAAAGTTGACATTTTACCGAAATCTAAAAAAAATCGTATCTTCGTTATTATAGGCGATATAGGTATCTTATCTTACTTGAAATTTTTCTATGGGGCGCGAGTTCTGACACAGCCTGTATAGTCTCTTTTTTTACGAGGAATTTAATAATGTAATTACCAATTTATTCATTTATTTGTTTAGCCGTAGTAAGATAAACTTCAATTTTTTTAAATGGAAGTCATATGGTGGCTATGTCAATCTTGAAAAGCTTATTTTTTTCTGATCTAAAAAGTATACCGAGTGTCCGATCTCAAACTAGAACATAGGGAAGTAATTTGAATGCGATTTTTAAGTAAAGTCGCGGTCAATTCATAGTGGCCACATCCGTGTGTAAATTTGTAAAAATTGAGTTGTGTAAATCCGACGTTAAACATCCAATTGTTTTTTTAGTGACATAGCTATCAAAAATGACAATTCTAAAAAAGTCGGGTTAGTATACTTCGCATATAAAGTCTATTGCGCCTGTCACAATTATTGACATTTCTGCGACCAACTTTGACAAAACCCACACAATAGAAATGGCGGGCCTAAGTGCTGCCAACTTTGAGATAAATTAAATGGCCACTATGAATTGACCGCGACTTTATTTTGTCAATTTTTTGATAATACAAAATGACAGGTGAACAACAAAAAGTATTAAGTAATAAAGAAAAATTAAATATGTTTTGACCACAGAAGTATTTTCTGCATTTGAGTATACATTTTTAATTAACAAATTGGAAAAAAAACTTTGGCGTTTTTGACAACAAGTATCGCATATTTATTTCACGTATTGATAAATTTCAAACTTGTATTTTAAAGGAAAAAAAAACATTATTTTTAGAATCATTCCATGTGAAATAATTTAAATCACATTTAAATTTATTCAACATAAAAATAAAATAATTAGAACTTGGCTCTGGTTGTTTGTCAATTTACTTCATCAAATAAAATACAACTAAAAGAAAAATGCATAAATACGAGTAGATTATCCAAAATTTTCTAAGTTCTGGGTTTTCGATAAATTTGAAATAAATTAAGAGAAATTGAATGATAGCCAAATTGATTTGGTTTGAGAATTGCGAATAGGTTTCGATTGGACTAACGAGAATTGGTATTAGTTGTACTTCTCTCACTAGCACAGGTGGGTAAATTATAAAATGTTATACGCGTCCCAGAGAAAAATGCCATGTAAAGTGAGATACCAGCATGGAAAAAATGTAAAAAACATATCTGTCTATAAAAATTTCGAAGTTATGAGTGTTTAAATTTTGCACTTTGACTATTTTTTTTGTTAGAAAAATAATTTTCCAAGTTTTGTGCTACAACCTATTATAATAGAAAACAAGGAAGCTGTATACTAAATTGTAACACTATTTAATGTTATTTGTGGCTTTTATTGGCAAAATTTTTGTACCTTTAATAATTATAAATAAGTGGCAGGGATACAACGTCCTAAACTGCCGGCCTGCAGTCGAATTAATGGGTTAAAAGGCTTAGAGGAACTTTGGTTRTCAAAACCTTTTAAATTTTGGGGTCCGAAACAATTTAAATAATAATTAGAATAATTATTATGAATTAAAGATCATTAATATGTCATTTCTAAAGAAATGACAAATTTATTGCGACCCTCCACACTTTTAATAATGTTGACTYTTACCAGATGTTAATAAWACTGTAGCTCCTGGGAACGTAAATTCAWTTAGATAAAATAAAAAAATACCCATCGCTTYGCTTCGAGGATATTACAGTACTTTACGTTTTTTTAATTTCAAATTGACATTCAGCACCCTAAAAAACAACCTCTTTGGTCTAAAATAATGCGGATTTTTTTCGTCTTCTTTCTTTCATCGTCTGAAAGAAACAGATCGGAGAATTCCCTATAACATTGAGCTACTTTGAAAAGTGTATCCGGAAWGAACATAGAGACTTGGTTGATTTTTGATTTTTGGTAAATGACCATTTTTGTTTGTTAATTTTTCTATTAGGCAGCTAYGGTATCAACCACGGCATCGAGCTRCACGACGACGTGATCCAATACGCCTACCTGCGTCTCGAGGAGTTCAAGAAGCATTCGGGCGCCATCGACGAGTACGACTTTTGCGAACCGAAATTCATGCAAGGCAATTGTCTCTGCTTGGCCAGTGCCTACCACTTGTACGATCGCGTCTACTGCGGAGCGGCTTGTCCCGAGAAGTATCTAAGCCACATAAAAAATTTGATCAAAGTTGGTGGCATTTTGGTCGTACCGATCAACGAACGTCTCGTCGAGATGAGAAGAGTCTCGGAAACGAGTTGGTCGACGCATTATTTGCTACCTGTCTCGTTTACAAATCTCGTCAAGCCGGAACAAGGCACTCAGGAGATCGTACCAACATGTAAGTGGATTTTTTCGTAGAATTGGATTAGGACTGTTTTTTTTTAGTTGACATTGAACCTTTGTCATTGCAAGAATTGTGCAGGACCACGATTAGGAATCTATTGAGGAGGATTATTGAAGTTGAACATCCGGCTGTCAAGAATGTTAGGAAGACGAGGAAGACATCCAAGAAGAAAAAACCGCTTAAAAAGTGAGTAGGCTAAGTGGAAGTTGGCTAATATCTTATTTTTTATAGAAATGGTAGGAAGGACACGAATCCGAAAACATCCGAAGAACTCCTCGACTTCTTCTTACTAACAATTGCACGCAAGAAGAGACGGGAGACGTCCACGGCCACTCACGATCATGACAATTCATCAAGTTCTGCCAACAACGACGATGATTCTGAGGGACCATCGTCAGAGAGCGATGATTCTTCTTTGGAGGATCCGCTTGAGACAATGCAAGAAGCTTTCCACGTTTTAGACAGACAAACTAATCACGTGGTGCCCTCAACAAGTAATTCGGTCGAAGCTTGCAGTAGCAAGCAAGTCGAAGATGTGAAAATCGAAAGCCAAGTCATTATACATAGAGAGGCCGACGAGGAGCGAGCCGAAAACAAAGTGAGTTACAATATAACAGTCGAACCGATGGTAGTAGAGGAAGCGGAACAGAACGAGCGTAAAAATAACAGAGATAAGTTCGATAGTGGGTTAGGTGACGAATTGCTCATTTCTGAATTGCCTGTGGATATGGTGGAGGCAATGTCGAGCAGTAGCGATGACGAGCAGAGTAATAAAAGGTGCAAGAGAGGCTTGAAGGAGAAAGAGAAAAGATTGAGTTCAAAATGGCGCAAAATCGATAGAATTGATACGCCGAAAAAATGTGATAGTGATGATAGTTCAGACAATGATGATAAAAGTGATAGTGAGAGTGATTATGTAGATGCGATGAATAGAATGAAGATGTACATGAGTCCGTACAGTGGACACATGAAGAGCAAGATTCAACAACTGCCTCTACCATCCAATGTCAAAAAATTTCTCAACTTTTACAGAGAATTTTAATTACGAAACTAATCAGAGACCAGTCTTGCGTGTTTAGTTGAATTTTGAATTAATTTCAATGACTGGACTAACCTGTTATATAGACTAGAGAGGAGTTGTTAGGGGCATTCGTAATAAACACTGCAATGTTATCAAATAGGGATGTATCTAAAGGAATTTTATACATTGGTGATATTCTGGAAATTATATGTTAGATTTGAGTTTTACGCATTTTTTCATGTACTCACAGTTGTGCTAAGTTTTTTTGTTGTTTAGTTTGATTAAAGTTTTTGGCTGACTAAAATTTGAAATTTTATTGTACCCCAGTCGCCATTACAGGTTTCTGTAAACGTTAAACATTTTATTGAATAGTTAATCAAATTTTCAAGACTGAAGTTAGAAAAGTGTTTCTTATTCTCGTCCTTGTTGATTTATTTTATAAACAGGAAAAACTTATTTTGCAAACTATAATTTTAGAAGTAAAGTCGGTATTGCAAATTTCTACGTTACCATATTACATAACCTCATTCACTTGTCAGTTTATCGAATGTTTTGGTGATACTTGAAGGTGGAATATGGGGGCCGCATTCGGTTATTTTCCCGAAAGTGGATTTAATCTCTACTTTCATCCAGAAGTGACCCCTGGACCAAACGAAAAACCGACTTTTGACCCACTTCTTGGTTTTGAAAATGGACGTAAAGAACGAGGTATTTACATAATAATTGTGTTTATTGTGTTTTAATCTTGATTTGTAGTCATGCTCGCTACTGAGGAAGAGATGAGGTCGGCGAAAATACCTCCAGAACATAGAGATTACTGCGCTCATCATCTCTTGAAGTATCTGAGTTGTCGAAAAGACAACTGGCCTTGGGCTGTTAACTGCGAGCATGAAAAACACGTCTATTCACATTGCAAATACGAGGAGTGAGTATCTGTGCAGTTTTTCAAAATTTTACCTCGCAACTTTTGGTGGAAAATTAATTGACAAACTTTTTTCAGTTACGTTATCCGCATGAAAGAATACGAACGCGAGAGACGCTTACGTGTGCGTGAGTTCAATAAAAAACAACATGAAATAGCAGCCGCATGAGCTGTATATTTCAACTGGTAGGTCGTTTGTAAATAAATAAAAAATAAAATTAGAAAAACAAACACGTTGGAATTTATTAAATAAAAACCATTAGAAACTTAAACTAAGAATGTCCTGTACTTGAGTAGCACAATTTCGCCTCTTCTCCTCCAAATCCCCTTGCCCTGATAACACATGCGACTGTAAGGCACTGATAAATCCAGTGTTGCTCTTAACTTTGGCTTTGACTTCAGCACTGTGTGGTGAGGTGAGAAGGGTCCCTAACGCAACGTAACTGCGAAACTGTGACTCAGGATCACTCAATTTCGTTAAAATATCTGGAATCACGTCGGCTAGGACTGACACTCCCAAATCGTCACGTTTCTTAAGACTTGCCACGCAGAGATTCAAAAGAAGAGTAGCTAAAGCGATCTAAAATCACACAATAAATGCAAAATTCTCTAATGTTCCCAACAATACTTGTCCGTTTTTATTCAAGGGTCCTAGAGCCGTGATATTTTCCACAACATCGAACCTATGCTCAAAAACCAAGTCCTCTCCATACTCGTGCATCATTAAATTGCATAAAGTGCGCAATGCAACAATTACATTATTGATTATATTACAATTCTCGTTGATGAAACCGAGCAATTTTCGGAGAAGACTTCCGTTATTGGCAGCCGCGATTATTTCGTTGTTCTTCTTAAACCTCACAGCCATTCTTATGACATCAACGACGGGAAAAACGATTTCGTCCGGCCATTCCAACAGTTTGAATAAAGTATCAAAAGCGTTGGGATCATCTGGCGGTCCGGTGCAAAGTTTTACCAATTCGACTAAATAATGTTCGTTCACTGGAGGACTTTGACTATCGCCGGTTTTTTCGTTGAATTCTTTCAATTTGACTAAAATGACTTTGGAGTCGCCCATTTCGAAGGTGCGGTAGGTGTTAATCGGGAAGAATTTGCTTCCTTGACTTGAAATAGTGGACGAACTCACGCTTTGTTTCAGTTGGGTGGCTGATGTTGAGTAACTGCTGCCACCTACGAACACGGAAAATGACACCACTATGCAAATTGAAACTTTTTGAGACTTGTTTGAATTTTTTTACGTGATATGAATAATTTAGGTCACCGTTCTGTTTAGGGTTGAATTCTATCACGTAGGTAAATTGACTATTTTTACSATTTTACTACCGCTCCCCTTCAAAAACTTTAAAAAATCGTATTTTTTTAAAGACCCAATAACGTTTTATGCATTTTTTTTGAGTCTTAAAGACGTCTAGAAATGTAAAAACGTTACATGGATCAATTTTAAAGTTTTTTTTTATTTGATTTTTGTCGAGATTTTGGTCGATTTTCGGCACCCGGAATGATTTATTATCAATAACTCTGGTGATAACCTCTTATGTTTTTTTTATGTATATAATATAATATAATATAATATAATATAATAAAGATCTTATATAATAAAGAACAGTTAAATTGACAATTTTTACCACTTTACTACCTTCAAAAACTCAAAAAATTCGTAATTTTTTAAACTTGACCYAATAACGTTTTATGCACTTTTTTGAGTCTTTAGGACCTCTAGAAATGTAAAAAATGTTATGTGGCATAATTTTAAAGTTGAATTTAATTTTTGTCGAGGTTTTGGTAAAAAATACTCAAACAACTCATATCATGCTGACCAGTGTAATCAATGCAATTCATAGTTCCTAATTTACCTGTAAATGGATCCAAATTTCGCCCTGCGAAATCCTGACTGTTACTTCCAGTACTCGGCGTGTACCTCGAACCGCCTGTAAACGGATCAACATACTCCGTGCTGGGTGGGACGTATTTATCTTGAGTATTTTTCAATATGAAATCAACAACTTGTTCTAAATAAGACGCCGGCAAGAAATTTTTCGCCAAAAAAGTATGCGCCGCTTGATACGGATCATCGCCTTTATTATAAGGCAATTTCAACGGCGGCTTGCCATCCTCCACGTCGACGGTAAACACGAAATCATAAGGTTTTCCCTCGTACATTGTTTTGTCCTGATTGGTTTTGTCCGTACTCCCAAGGACGTCGCCCACTTTTTCCCAATGACTCCTATCTCCATCTTCCACCCACGTGTACGCCACCTATTTTAAAATACATGACTGACCATTTATTTTTTATTTTATTTTTTTAACATTTGGAAAAATATGCGCAACTGCTAATTAGTTTTTTAAACAATTAATTTAATAATTGTTAATAATAATTTGTTATATACAGTATGTTCCCGGATTGATTGATTTTACCCCAAAAAAAGTTAATTTTTCTTTTGATTTTGRACTATTTATTTTTCTCTGTGTTCTAAATCTCTATCACATTCTCGGTTTTACTTTTTTGACAACGATGTCACTGACAAATGAGTTTACGCAAGTTAAAAAACAAAAATGTTTGTGAAAAACACAATTTTTAATAAACGACAACTCAAACATCGTTGTCAAAAAAAAATAAAACCGCCAATGTGATGAGATTTAAACAGCAGAAAAAATCTAGAGAAAAATAACTTTTCTTCGTACTGAATCAAAATAATGAAGTTTTAATTACAAGTTTGCTCGTTTCAGATGAAACAAAAAATGTTTTCCGTTTGCAGTTTTGGCGTAAAATGAAAGTTTTTTTTTTCCTCTCTTAAACTCAATCCGGGGATATACTGTATAATTTTTTCTATAATAAAAAAGATTTAATAAGTTACGAATAATTAAAATTGAGGAAAACTAAACGTTATGCAAAAATTTTCAAAGCGGAACATTATCGAAGAAAAATATTGCGTGGGGAGAAAATAAAGTGTCCAATCTGGTGTAATATCTGTAACTGTTATTAWTTATTTGGAAAACTTTAAAGAATTAACATAATAATTATCTTATTTGCTACATTACGGTTTTTGTAATTATTAGGTCCAGCTATCTAAAATTAAAAAGCACCTACATTCTAAATTCACCTAGATTTTCATAAAGATTTGGTAGTACATATCAAAAAAATCTTAACTAGAAAAACATGAAAAATATTTGCTATAAAATGAGCAACTGCATTAGACTTTGAAAAAAATTAAGACAATTTTTTTAAAACCATATCGCTGTTGTTACTCAAACAGCAATTTCTCTTTTCATAGATTTAAAAATGCGGCGTGTTGTTATCAATTGGTATTTGCAAAATAAATAGCATCACTTTTATTTAATTAATTTTTCAGTGTTTTTACACAAAATATTTTTCATTGCGATAAACTACCATTGCCTGGATATTTCCGTACAGAAATTATAAAACAAACAGTGGAGAATTACCGATATTTAATTTTTTTTCATTTTTGTATGGGTAAAAATCTCAAATTTTGCAAGCTGGCGCAATTTCTATTAATAAATTTTTTGAAAATCTGATTTACGTATACAGGGTGCACCAGAACTCACGCCCCAGAGAAAAATGCCATATAAGGTAAGATACCAGGAACATGGAAAAAATGTTAAAAAATTTTAATCTATAAATATTTCRAAGTTATGTTATTTGTGGCTTTTATTGGCAAAATTTTTGTCCCTTTACTAAATAATTGTAAAAAAACATATACAAGATCATCAGTATCCTTAAATAGATAAAAAAAAAATGTCAAATTTCAAAAAATAAATGTCAAAATTTTTTGACAGAGAATTTTTTAAACATTTTTTTCATGTTCCTGAAAATTACTTGAAAATTTTGGGGCGCGAGTTCTGGCGCACCCTGTATACAGAGTGAAAACAAACTATTAAATTACCATATCCAAGCTTGAATCTAAAATAACGTAATACATGCTTTGACTAAAATTCTTCTAGCATCTTTATTGTTAACAATAAAAAAGTAAAATTGTGCACATTGATAAAGGAGACGRTTTATCGCCCACCCTATTTATAAAAAATGTTTGAAAATGGTGGATGCTCCGGAATACAAAACAAAATAAATAAAAAGTATGGAGCCAAGCCTGTTTTTCTTTAATATTAGAAAAAAATAATTAATAAAAATTTGAGTTTTACAAAAAATGAGATCGTGTTTTGACAAAGAATTTGTTTTGTTTTTGTTTGTGGGATATAATTCTTTAAATGTGTTGTTGTTTAAATAATTAAAATTGGTAAAACACTTAAATGAAAATGAAAAAACAATTACCACTCCTGCGCCCTCTCGGATCATTTTCATCTGCCCGGCTTTTCTTCCCGGATCGTACAAAGCTTCTTTCCCTGGCAGACTAAATTTAGTGTTACTAGTGTTAATAAATTGATTTATACACACTCTGATATTTTATAACCGCCGATTTCTTGAGTGCTTTGTCGCGTTAAAGCTTCCACTTCTTCGTTGAATTTATTCAAAGTCGCTTCATCGGCAAATCTGTCTTCATTTTGGGTGAAAACTCGAACAACWCCGTCACTAGAACCGGTCACCACATCGCCGTTTGATAAACACGCGACTGACCAAACGGACTGTGCCGGCAATTGTATCGTTTCGACGTTTTCACCGTTTTGCCAAATACGAACAGTTCGGTCTTCGTCCGAGGTCACGAAACAATTGTCTCCGGCCGATTTACATCGCGCAATACTGAAAAAATCATGGAAAAAATTGTCTAACAAACAAGAGACAAACCTGTAAATGTAATTGGTGTGTCCATAGAGCACCCCGAGAGCCTCTCCAGTGTACGACCAAACCCTAATCGTCGCATCGTTCGCCACTGAAACGAATTGATGCAATTCGGGCAAATCCACCAAACCTCTGACACAATCCGTGTGACCGGTGATCGAGTGCAATCTTGCACCTTCCCTACTCCAAATTCCGATTGTTTTATCAGCTGAAGCGGTCACAATTCGCAAATCKGATAGTTGAATGATTGACCAAATGGCAGCTGTATGACCCGAGAAAGTCACCGTCGACGTGGCGGTACCCAATGTCCATAATTTGGCAGAACAGTCCCACGATCCGCTCAAAAATGCGTTATTTTCCGACGTGGAATACTTCGACAAGCAGCTCACTGAAATTGTTATTCAAAATTCAGATAAATAACCCTAATGAAAAGTTCTTCTGTCTAGAGATATTTCAAGCAACCTATGCCGTGTGGAGGGTCAAAATTTTGTAAATTGTCGCATTATTTTGATTTTTTAATAATAAATAAAATTCATTTTCTGGTGATGTTCCACTTTGAATTATTTATGATAATCACATAATTGAAAATGTCATTCTTTAGAATAGAGTAGAAAAAATGCTAATAGTTAGAGAGCAAATTTATATGCGAAAAATTTTGCTGAAATATGSACATGGATATGCAGTAAAAAATTACACAAGATATGTGCAAAAATTCAAATAATTTCGTAAAACTATAATGTTGCTGTTCTGACCTAGTGTGTTTTTATGGGTATTCACATTCGAATAAAATCCATATTATTTCTTATAAACAATTTATTTACAAATATAAGATGACTAAATATATCTTGATTATAATTTATAACAATGTGTTTTTCTAAGTTATTTACGAGAAAATTTTGTCTTTTATCTGACAAAATATTTTTATAACCTGAGAAGCTTTTTTCAACAATACCAAATCATCGCCTGGCATAAATCAGAATTAAATTCATCATCAGTGCCAAAATTCTGGCAATTAGTCATAAAATTGAAAAAAATTAAATTTTTTTATATTAAAAATATTTTAAAAAACCCTTATATTTATTTAAATATAGAATAAAACATCATTTTAATATGAAATTATTAGGAAATAAATTCAGGGAAAATGTTATCATTTCAACAAAAAGTCTCTGAAATAAGCTTATAATGTGCACGTTTCTTAGAAATACATATGTATGTAAAAATTTGATAAAAGGCGTAAATATGCGAAATATGCATGCAACATCCAATTAGCATAGAATCCGGTCTCTAGTAATAGCAAAGCAAAAAGAAACATAATAATTATAAAATTAAATCATTTTTTTCCGGCTGATATTCTTTACAAAAATTTGAAAATGAAATGGAGAATTTTAGATTGATAAGAGCAAGATACTGTGAATATACAATTTTTTCTTGTCCCAATGAAGAGTTGCTTGCGTTAGATGTGAAAATCAAATCTTTTTTGTGTTTCTTTTAATTGGTATTTGTAAAACTTTGTGTTTATCTTTTTTGTTAAAAAGATAAATAAAAAAATTCTAGTGTATTTGTTTACTTGTAACCAGAATATTAACAAAATTCTACAATTAAACACATTTAACCGATTATACAGAGTGCGCCAGAACTCGCGCCCCAGAGAAAAATGCCATATAAGGTAAGATACCAGGAACATGGAAAAAATGTTTAAAAAATTTTATCTATAAAAATTTCGAAGTTATGAGGGTTTCAAGTTTGCACTTTGACTATATTTATTTCTGTTGAAAAAATAATTTTCCAAGTTTTTTTGCTATAGGCTATTGAAAGAGGAAACAAGGATGTTGTATCCTAAATTGTAACTCTGTTCAATGTTATTTGTGGCTTTTATTGGCAAAATTTTAGTCCCTTTAGTAAATAATTGTAAAAAAACATATACAAGAAAAAAATGTCAAATGTCAAAAAATAAATGTCAAAATATTTTGACAGATAGAATTTTCTAAACATTTTTTTCATGTTCCTGGTATCTTACCTTACTTGAAAATTTTCTCTGGGGCGCCAGTTCTGGCGCAGCCTGTATTGAAGATTTCGATTATTTGTGTTTAAATTATAATAAGAAAATTAAAATCGTAGAAATTCTAATAAAGCTTTTAAATTTGCCGCCAATTTTAGTTGATAATACAATTGCGAACACGGAATTTTTGACATCTAATTTATGTCAGTTCAAAAAAGCCACGCTTTATTATCATTATGAAACATTATGAAACTAAAATTTTTAGTTGAAATTTATTTTTGGCGTCGATTTCCCGAAACAAGCAATAAGTGTTTTTATACAGGATGCGCCAGAACTCGCGCCCCAGAGAAAAATGCCATATAAGATAAGATACTAGGAACATGGAAAAAATGATAAAAAAATTTTATCTATAAAAATTTCGAAGTTATGGGGGTTTAAAGTTTTTACTTTGACTCTATTTATTTCTGTTGGAAACATAATTTTCCAAGTTTTTTTGCTATAGGCTATTAAAAGAGGAAACAAGGAAGCTGTATCCTAAATTGAAACTCTGTTCAATGTTACTTGTGGCTTTTATTGGCAAAATTTTTGTCCCTTTACTAAATAATTCTAAAAAAACATATACAAAATCATCAGTATCATTAAATAGACATAAAAAAAATGTCAAATGTCAAAAAATAAATGTCAAAATTTTTTGACAGATAGAATTTTTTAAACATTTTTTTCATGTTCCTGGTATCTTACCTTACTTGAAAATTTTCTCTGGGGCGCGAGTTCTGGCGCACCCTGTATAAATGCAATTAAATATTTTGACTTCTTGTCCTTTTTTCTCCAGCTGTTAAGATAAAAACGACAAAAACCGAAAGKAAGGTTAGTTGCATGAGGTCCGTTTTACAATCTTTTATCAGTCGAATGACAAATTGTCCAAAATTCTTTGTCCGCAGTTGTACAACCAAAATATGACCCTASAATTGAAAATTTGGTGACAGGAAAATTGTATTACTTGATTTTCTATATTCAGTACACTCTACGTTGCCAACCGAGTTGCCAATTTAACTTCAAATCACAGACCACTTTGACCAAAAATTTAATTGAATTGTCTTACCCTGTATTATATCGAATCACTAATATTATGTGTTTGTGATCAAAAAAATAATAATTGGCAACACTGAATTATAATTTGTTTTGAATTTGAATCAGAATTGCYAAATTAAGATTTTAAATTTGCCACATAGGATAAAATTGACAATCACAGCCACCCGCTATTTAATTATTATTTTTTTTGCGGTGCCACAAAAACGGTTTTGCGTTCTCTTTTTGATAAGAGCACAATGTGATTATGTTTCGCTTGTGTTGTAAATTCTGGAGTGGAATTCGCTGCGATACACTTTATCGTTGTTGCGTTCGCTCACCCGCATTAGTGTGTTCCTTCAACGTGAACGTCGCAAAAGGCTCAGAGGGTTTGTAAACATAAATCGTGTTGTCATTGCCCCCTGTTATAACCAAACCGTCCGGATATTCACTAGTCGGTTCCAAGTACAAAACGGCAATAACGAAGTTTTTCTGGTCACGGAAAGTTTGAATAGGTGTGTACCCAGTGTCGATCCTTAAATCATCAATCAAAAAACGCTAATTAAGTATCAACTCACCTGTTGGGCGTCCAAAATTTGGCAGTTTTATCACGAGATCCGCTGATTATAGAATTGTTGTTTGTCACGACTACACTTCTTACGTCTAATGAATGTCCAAAAAGAGAAGCACTAAGCTTGAATTTTTTAAACATTTTTCTGGATTTTTCACTATGACGAGCAAGTTTGGTTACGTTCGCCGGTGAGAATGACAGCAATGAAAAAATAGTGAGCTTGCGACCGAAGTATTCTGATATTGAAGTATCGTAATGTTGGAAACTACAGTGGACCAGTAAAATGCTGCACACAACTCACAATTAAAACCAAAAATTAAAAATAAAAAGTTTATTAAAATTAATCAATTAAAAAAACCTACTTCCTATTATTTTTTTTAACTTGACACTCATTGAAAGTAACAACAATTATCAGTTAAATAAAAAGCGGCTGGAATATTTGTGTATTTGACTTTCGAGAAAAAAATTATCGAATTTGTTGCAACACAAATTTTCAGTTAGTTTTTTTTTTAATAAAATTGCAAAAAGAATTTGAATTGTTATCAGTGATGAAGAAGCTCTCACTTGACTACACTTTAAAGCAGGTATGTTGAATATCGTTAAAATATATTTTTTATACAGGGGGTCTCAAAATGTAAGTTGGTTTAAACTTACACCTCGTACCATTTCAATCGTCATTCTGTCACTTCTCATAATGTTAGTTCTATATAAAATAGCGAGTATTTTGGCTCTAAATTTCTCAGTGCCGATCAATTTTTACACAGATTCTTTTTTATATAAAAATCAAATGTTTCTGCTGACCTATTGTGGCAATAGAATTGGCACAAGATATATCTCCARAAATAATCTTTTGTATTTATTTTTCCATTTTTATTATGTTTACCTACTATTTACGATTTTCTAATATTCTAATAGTATACTCTTACATACCTAAATCAACAATAACAGCTATTAAGACAAGAATTTTTAAAAGTGAAATTGTGTATTATTGTGTTATCTTAAAAAACATTCCAACACTAATAATTTGACTAGAAATTTTACTGAATTCAAAAATTGTTACAAAGAAATTTGTCAAAATTGACAAAAACTCAAGATAAGTATATTTTATTCACCATAGAAACAGTATAAGATATTAGTGCTAGAAAGAAATGTTAATTCAGTTTGTTAAAATTATCAAAAATTGTTTTTTTTACAGTAATTTGTAATTTATACAAAGGCGGTGTTTTAATATTATACTTAGATCTAAAATAATTAACGCCGAATTTATTAATATAAGTTTATATGATCCAAAGCTTTGTTATACAAAATTGCACTTAAGATACTAACTGTAATACGAAAACATTGCTTAATACAAATAAATACATGTCATGAATGTAACATTTTGGTAATGATTTGTCAAATGACGCCTTTAAAACCTTATCGTAAATCCTTTAAAATCAGGTTTTGCTAAAGTTTGCCAGTTATTCAAATCGCAGTGGTCGATCTGACTACCTGGAGATCCAGTATTCGACAACCAAATAATCCTGAAAATTAAAAATTAAGAGGAGAACCTTGAATGGCTTATTTATAAACTGTCAATCTAAGATATATTTACGCAGTACATGAGTTTGGCAAACKACCAGTAATTATTTTATCAATACAATGAATTCTTGCTTACATGTGTTCAACATTTCCTCTTGGTCCTTGAAGTTTCCCTTGAATGGTCCCTTTTTTCGTATTTTTGACCCAACCGCTTATCCCAAGTTGTTCACACATTTCTTTACAATATTTGGTAAAATAGACTCCTACAAAGCGATTTTTTTATTTTGTTTTTTGATTAATTGTAAAATTGAACCTTGAACTTTGCCATAAACCTCGAATTCAACCGAAACGAAAGGATCAGGATTACTCATTTTTAAAAGGGTATGAAAACCGCTACAACCACGTCTCCTAACTGACAATGTTTGAGATGGGTGTCCAATTATAAATCTGTTCTATTTAAAACAACAAACATCATCGAAGACGCTAATAGGCGTTATGTAATCAAGTACAAGGAATAATGATACACACTGCATTATTTGAAAATTTTTATTTCACATTTTAAGATATTTCCGATATTATCTTCGACAAACATAATCACAGAATTTTCAGTCAGTGTTTTTAACTGCTCTTCGGGAATTTGGAAAAAATATTTGAGGATTCGTCCATCAAACACCCAATTTAATAAAACCAATCCGTTTGCTTCATTTCGTAATTCGATTACTCTAAGACCTTTAGTTGAGTTTAGAATTTTTGTCACTGGGTCAAATTTTAAGTTATTTYTTTGGTTTGGGTAATCATTTAACCACCTCGAATTAAGTCATCAATTAAAATTAAAAAAAAAATAAAAATTAAGTTACTTGTGATAAGCTAAAAGCACCAAACAACTTCTCGTCCAAAACGTGCCATCTTCTTCATCCTCTTTCATCAAAAGTTTCGTCGTTTTGGTGTCTSCACAACCAATTCTTTCTCCAAATTCWATCGAATTTAAGTGTTGTTTCCGATTTTTGCTCTTATTACAAACAAAAACTTTATGAATATCGTCAAATCCTCGTCCCATTATGCCCTTTTCCGTATGTCCCAAGTCAAAAGTGTGGCACAATTCGTGCAAAACTGAACCTAAAGTTGTCGAAAAGCACGCTCCTAAAGTACCTCTGTAGCAACTGTCATCCATGAATTTTGCTCGATCGACTGGTATTTCACATTCAAACTTTTCGATAACGTGAGAGATGTCTTCAGGCCATGTGTAGAGACAAGCCGAGCCGAAAAGGGCCAAACCTCCTCCCCCCAAAGCAACGTAAGCTTGCGTAATCTTGACAATTTCATCGTGGCTGAAATTCTCACGGTATTTTTCGCCACAATACCTGCAAAAACTACACTAGACTCCTGTTACATATTTTAGAATTTTATTTCTTAAAAAAATACAAAGTGAAGGTGTACGAAAAAAAGCACTTCTAGTTAACACCCTGTATAACCAAAGTAAATAAAAAATTCATCACGATAGAGCAAAATCTTTTTTATTAAGGTGCAAAATTTGACATTTCGATTATTGGTAAAATCAAACTTCAAGAATTTAATTCAAATCAAGTCAAGTAGGTGTTTTCAAATTTTTGCAAAATTTGGCAACACCRCAGCCAAAATCTATAAAATAAAACAGTTATTTATGGTACAAATGTGTTTTATTATTATTTATTATAAAAGAGTCATGCCTAGGATAGGTGGGATATTTTTCTTAAATTTTAATAACAGTTTGAGTTGGCAATCGTGAATTTTATTTTTAACCTGTAACTTTTGCTTGTTGACAGAACAACATTGACGTGTCTGTCAAGCAGTGTTGCAAACATCCAATTTCTGTTGCCAACTCAACCAGTCATTGTTGATCACTCTGTATACAGAATGGTCCAAAAGTCTGGCGAAACTATCAATTTTTTTTGGCAGATAAATTTATAGGTGTATAATGGCTATAAAAATGCTATTAAAAAAAATTGAATATTAAATAATTGTTTACACTTACGAGATAAACATAGCAACAAATTTTTTTTCAAATGGAAACCTTCCACAATTTTTTTTAGATAACGAGCTCGTTACAAGAATTGTTGGTGTGCAAACATTTTTTTGTAAACCTCATACTTTTTTGTTAAAAAAACGACATAATAGAAGGCGTGGTTACCACTGGTCGGTCTTGACGTACCACCCCATGGTCGGTGGAAAAAAAATTTGACAACATGTAAAGTTTATAATTTTTTTAACATAAATTGTAACATTTATTTGTGTACATTTATAAAATGCATAAACATATCTTTGGAAAACAATAAATAAAAAACGTTTTCATTTAAGAAAAAAATGATTAGCATGGTAATCTCAAAAGTTTAAACAATTAATTAACATAAAAAAATATTTTGGCATCGCTCCTTTACAACCTTTAAACATTTATTAATTTATTTCCAAAAAAAAACTGGTAGTTTACTCAAAAAAAATTTCTTTAATTTTTGTAAGTTAACCATTTTTTTAACAAAAAAGTGTGAGGTTTACAAAAAAAATTTACACAGCAACAATTCTTGTAACAAGCTCGTTGTCTAAAAAAAAATTTGGTAGGTTTCCATAAAAAAAAAGTTACAAAGTTTATCTCGAAGTGTAAACAATTAATTAATATTCAATTTTTTTTGAATAGCATTTTTATAGCATTGCACACCTATAAGTTTATTTGCCAAAAAAATTGATAGTTTCGCGAGAATAAAATCGTTTCCAGACTTTTGGACCACCTGTATATCCACAAACCTCGTGCAGGAGAGGAATCCCAAAAACTTAATTTTCTCATGTCCCAAGTCAGAATTGACAATCTCACGCCCCAAATAAGTCCATAACTCTTCTTGTGTCATTTCCCAAGCATCACGAAAATTCAGCTGACTATGAAAAATTTTACAGTCAAGTAATTTAAAAGTTTTTCTACCGAAATTCTCTTCATACAGTTTTTCAGCAATAACACTTTGTAATAGTTTAACGCCTAAATTAATTCTTTTACAAGCACTAACGCTGTCATTAGGTTCAGTTTTCGGTGCTTGAAATGTTCCATCGTGTTGATTACAAATTATGTATAGGGGAAGTACCGCAAAGTCCCTTTCGCTCTGAATGTAATTCAAATTTAAAGTAACACTTGAAGAACAATAATTCATCATAATGGTATTTTTGCCATGGTTTAATTCTACTAAAACTTTAAATTTACTATCAGTTACTTTGTAAAGAAATTCTGAAAAATTAATTTTTATTTCAATTTGTGGCTTTTGGCACTTGATTTCAGGACTGCTTTTTATTATTCCTTTGATTATTACAACGGAATAATAAACAGTTTCTCCGGATTTAAAATTGTTGATTGTAATTTCATGAACACATGACTAAAATTAAATACCAATAATTCATTATTCAAAAAATTAGTGATTATACCATTTCCTCCACGCAGGTTTCTGTAAATACTTATCAAATCGTACGTCAGAGGCCGCCGACTGTACGAAATCGAAATTTCTCCTCCAGATAACCTCACTTGCCAATTATTTAATTTTGATAACAAATCCGGTTGAAATTTTCTTCAAACAAAACACTACCAATTATTACTTTTTTAACTACACTTAATTTTAGTCTTGTATTCTCAATTTTTAAAAAAGGTGGAACTTCACCGAAAACATTTAGAAAATCGCATGTGCTTAGGAGACCCAACGCGGTATTTTCAAAAATGTTCGTAAATATTGTGACAAACAAAACATATTTTTAGCAACTTTTACTTTCTAAACAAGTAGTATTATGATGTTAACGACTCAATAAAAAGCAAAAGTTATTTGTATCTGGGGAAAACCAAAGGTTTAACTTAAAAATTACATAAAAGTAGAAATAGAAATTTCTAATTGCAAACTTACTGTTCGATTGACGTCAATACTTACAATTATTACGAAAGTACAAAATTTATGTTTGTAAAATCTGATCATTATTACACGTAATATCAAGCTGATAAACAACAGCTTGTATTTTTTTTCTCTACAGAAAAAATAATAGTAAGAATTTGCAAAAACCACATGGTCAGTTAAATTTCTGATCAAACTCACATGTAAGTTATTAAGTTGGCAACACTAAATAATGTGGAAATTGAAGGTGGGAGAATTTCTATTTCTCTATTGTCTTGTCTACTTTTTTTTATCAAATGACAGTCTATATATTTTTTCCATTTTTTATCTGCCTTATTAAATGTTACAAAACCGTTTAGACCGGCATTTTCACGTTTTCGCAAAATTTTGAAAATACACACTTTCCCCCATTGACACTCACTAATCACTCGAAATTTTAAAAATTGCGCACTACTAAATGTCTATTAGCACTCGAAAAAACACAACACGCACTCACTGGTCATTGGAGTTTATAAAACAAAACAAAGAATTAACCATTTATTCTAGAAAAAAAATTAAATTCGTACCTACAATACGTAGTGTGTAATTCCTGCTTATGTTTCTTGAATAGACAGAATCACAGAAAAGTTTTCGTTAAAATTATTATTGAAGGAAATTTGGTCTCTTCTTCCACAAATTTTGAAAAAGAATTTGAAAGAAATTCATTTAAAATTTTTAGTATTATTTAATAATGCAAGAGTACTATTTTGCATATTGATAAAGAACGCATTGTCCTATTTTTGGATATAAGTTTTATTAGCTTTTATTATACACGGTGCTAACTAGAAATTAGAAATTGCACAATATGCAAACAAATTCTAATAAAATTTTGGTGTTTTTTTTACTAATAGTTTTTGCTAATTAACTACTTATTTGTCTAAACTATTGTGAAACATCTATTTATTGAACTCACAAACAGATCTATAATTGTTATGATTGACAAAATATATTAGCAAAATATTATTGAGTTGATCTGATATCCCGATAAGAGTATTTTCATTGATTATCAAAACTATATCATATAGGTGTCTTTTTTAAAGTAATTTTCAGTAAATAATTAAAAAACACGACTAGTAGTAATAATTTTAACTTTTTTGGTACAAATACACAAAACTATATGTATTCAGGAGTTTTCCTTTTAGAACCAAAATAAAATAAAAATAGTTTTAGGAGTTGCGATTATTTCTAGATGTCATACCCTGTATATACAAATATCGTATGATAACATAAAAACAAAATACACATTCACGTCAGATGTGTTGATAATTTCGCAAAAGTCCTCAAATACGCGCGTTTGTATTTTTTTTTTCTTCTTCTAATATAGCATAAAATTGATAGGAATATTTGCATGCGTGAAATTTGATCACCATATATTTAGAATCAATGACACAGTAAAATAACCAGTGTGAACTAAGGGTTATCTGTAATTTTTTTTGCAGTGTGTGTAGGAACAAGGCATTTAAATTTATTACTCACTATCTTCAAAAACGTGGTGTGAGTACTACAAATCCGATTACGTAACATTTTTAATTAAATTGAAAGTTTTTTTATATAATTTTTTAAGTGCGACCTTTTAGTTTTTCAAGTTCGCCATAATCATGACAAGTTCTTTAACCCCAAAAATCCGGCAATTAGAACAATATTTTGCAATTTGTGCTTGTCTGCTAAGTGACGGTTATAGATAAGATTTGTAAAAATTAAATACAATCTATGCGTGATAAGTGTTATTACAGAAATTACATAAATTGTTACTTATAATTTTTTATAATCTCCTATCACGTATATTCATCAAGCTAACTTAAATTTTTAGATGACTGTTTTCAATTTTTTTAATTAAAGAATACGTATTTGGAATCTACGTTAGAACGTGTCTACAAATCTATTTTAAGTTTTCTGAAACTCAGAATTTTTGAGTATTTTTTTATTTTTAACATTTTAATCACAAAACTTACAAATTGTTATTACATTTTTTTCTGAAAATAAACCGAATCAGCTATGAGAATAAATGAACTAATAAATAATAATAAATCAAGCCTGAGTTAAGAAATAAGCGAAAATTAGAACTCATAAGTTAAAAACGCACATCTCATTAAAAATAAATAAATGAAAACACATCACCGAAAACCGATGATTTATTTCGTAGGAAAGGTATTATTACGGCTATGAGCTATAATTTGGCAATAAATTATAGAATATATAAATATATATAAATATAAATTGAATAATTATCATAATTATCCTTTAAAGTGTTTGTTTACTATTGATAAACTGATTTTTTTCAAACAAAAAATTTTTGTACTTGTGCGACTATAAAAAAATTTGGTATTTTATTCAGTTCCCAAAAACTTATAAAACTTAAATTTTATTAAACTAACTACACTATTGATAACGTTTTAACATCTCCAATTTTTTTTAAAAAAAAAGCATGTCCAAAAAAATATTTTTATGTAACTTTGTAACTTTAATAAGTTGTCAACATTTTTTTCAAAAAAAAAAAAATCTGAAGCGTCATTCTTGATCTTTCCATCACTTTTTAGCTTAATCGTGGTCTAGGGAATATAGCATTAGCGTCTTGGCAAAACTTTCTGTTCCACCCTGTATGTATTAATTTTTAAAATGTTCGTCTAACAAAACTTTTTCAAATATAAATTTATTTACTGGTGACTAAAAAACCAATACTTATATTTATTGACTAACAACTTGAACAAACTCAAAAAATTAAGCCACGGCATCTTCTTTTCGGAATATATTAACCTTGACACGCAACAACTTGTAATACAACGATTTGGTGTTTGATTTTTTWACAAAATTAATCTTCGTTGTATTATTGTTTATTTGTGGTAAACAGTGAAATGAGCTTTGCATCTTACCACAACATGATTGTTCGGGGTCAGTCAGTCTAGTAACAATCTCAAGGTATTTAAAACACAAAAAGGAATAATTATAAATCGATTGACTTAAATTCATAAAATTAGTTTAATGAGATATGAATCTGAATCAGAAATAAATAAAAGTTTCCAGTTAAGGCGGAATGTCATTTACATAATATGTTACCTCACAATATTATACAAACATAATTCAAAAATAAAATCAAAAGAAATTGACTCAGCAAAACAACACACGTTCCCATTTATTATTAATAATTTCACATTAAAAAATTTTGAGCTAAAGTTTGGCTAAAAATGTATGTGTTTAATCGTACATTTTAATATCGTCCCTGACCTGACTTTTTATACGTCTCGCATTTTTTTTTATTTATAATCATCGCATGTAAGTACACATGCGAATACGAAATTCCCATCACGTTGACCAATGGCTAAAAAAGTTTCACCAAATCACTCAACCGGTTGGAAATATTTTGGCGCCGTTTTTTCCCTCTTTTTGTTTTAATTACCATTTAAATTGGGTCCACAATTGGGGCCTCCGTCGGGGTTTCGCATATTTTTTCATTCTCGCCTCCCATAATTCTCCTTCACCTTGAGCTTTTGTCAGCTAATTCGAATGCATTTCGTAATGTGCAACACCAGAATAGATGCAAACTAATTGATTTGCATTCTGGTTAAATGTCAAGGCTGCATCCGGGTCCTGGGGCGTTTCAGGCTTCAAGTTTTTCAAAAAAATAAATAAAACGCGATGTTACGTCAGAAGCGCGACAACTCTCGCTCCCAACAATAGCACAAATATCACTGATAAACAATTATGTAATTGCGCAATTATTATGAACTAGTTATGCAAATCGTATGTATATGAAATTGTAATCTACCATCGATGAGAAAAAAGCGCAATAAATGTAATAATAGTGTCGTTTGGATATTAATTATCGATATTTATATACAATCGTAATTATTGATATGAGGTTCAACGGAGTTCACTGGTTTTAATACAGTTTATTGAGTGGAAAACCTTGATGAGACATACTTATTTTTTGAAAATCCCAACTTAACGCGCCTTATATGTAGCTGCAAAGTGCACTTTTTAACCAAACACGGTTATTTATAGCAACTCAATTATTTATTATTAATATCACGCTATTCATTACACTCCAAATTATAAATGAAAGCATTCAAAAAACGATCTGAAACAACAGGCAAAAGATCAAAGCTAATTGATGACAAATTCGGTGATTCCATTCAAAAAGCCACAATAAATTTACAAASACAAATCAAAATCGTTTACTTATTTATATTTTTGTGCTTTTAATTTATGTACATGTTTAAGTATTAAATTTTATTTACATACAATCTAAAAAAAACAAAAAAATAGAGACGTAGGAAGCTAGGGTTTGAAGGGTTTCTAGTTTTTCGTTAGTATGCAGGGTGTTAAAAAAAGATTGTAAAATATTTAAAAAGGTAACAGTATGGATCAAAATAAATGTTTCAAAAAACAAATCTCCGAAACCGTTACTTTGCGGACCTATGTTTATTAAGACTTTTTGTTTGTTTTGGTTCATACTATTACCTCCTAAAATATTTTACAATCTTTTTAACACCCTGTATATAGTTGTAGATGATAAAATGAGATAAAATGTAATGATGTTCTTGGAAAAAATATCTTATTCAACTTTAAATTTTCAAAATTTTTAAATTATTTAATTATTTTGAGTTTGTTCATCTTTGACTTTGAATAGAAAATCGGAATAAACTTTAAATTTTGTCTCAATCTTTGAAAGGATTAATTTTTTATTTAACCAAAAATATGAATTTTTGCAACTGTTTTTTCTTTTCTTCTTTTTAATAATATAAAAATAATACTGATAAATTTATTTATTGTTTTTCTAAGGTTTTATAAAAATATTTATAAATAGTAGGTTATATGCGAGGTGGAAATTGTATGTATCATTACCTCGAGGCTCAGATATTCAATCGATACCGAGGTTGTATACAATTTTTTTTGCTACTAGCTGTAAAAGAAATTATTATTTAGTTTGTCGAGAGGTTGTGAAGTTGTTTTTCTCTCCTAGTAGTCAATAATCGTTTTCATTATAGCAAGGACTATAATGTATTAGAGATGGGTAAATGCCGATGTTGATACAAATATTTCTAGAATGTTATTATTGAAAATTATTACCATCACAAGTACTAAGGGAAGTATTTCGAGATGAAATTAATGCAAAATCAAATAAAAAAGACTTAAATTTCTTTATTAAAAACATCAGAATAACCCGAACTCTAATGTTTCTGTCTATGTCACAACTGTCAAAACAATAACTGAATATATTTCTTGTTAAAATATTTACTATCGATAGTGAGGCAAATTTTAACACTTTTTCCATTTTCTTTGCAGTTTCTTTGTTTTTTTAACAAATTTTTCATATTATGAAGTTAGAAAATTCCTTTAATATTTGCGAAGTGCAAAAATGAAGTAACCACATTTATGATAAGAATAAAATAATACTTCCAAATTAAGTTAATAACTCAGTTAAGTAATTAATTACTGTAGGTAATAGTGAATTAACAAAAATTGTARTTGTGAATTACGACATGTCCCTTAAGTAGGGTTATATTTTTCACCRTTGTATTTCTGGGATTCTGGGTAATAAATGTGCTAGTAKTGAAAAWAATGTTATAAAAAACACCTAGAAAATATTTTTAGAGCCTCGCATTTATTATAAACAACTATAAAGAGCTTGGCCTTAACAAAAACTCTTYTCTACTTTGTGATATAATATACTATTATTCACAATCACATTTCTTTAAATTATAAAATATCTTTTTTTTGTCAAAATTGATGCAATGACATAGTTGTTATGAAAATAAATTGAGTTTTTGACATTTGATGGACTCGTAACCTTGGTAATTCTTACAAATTAAATTATTTTCCAACCACGGGATGTAATGACAAATTTCCTGATAGTTATTTACAAACGAAGTAAATAGAAATAATATACCTTCGTAAACGCAGTTTTGAAGCGAGTGCCTTCATTGCGTGTGCACGAAAAAAATATTCTCACAAGTAGTTTGTGAATTCAAAATAATTGTTTCGCGTTTTTTTAAGGAAGAGTTTGTTTTTTATAAGTTGTATTTCCCACATTCCTATATTTTTTAACAAAAATTGAAATTGTCAACAAATATTGAAGAATAATGAGAAAGGTGTTGTTACTAACTTTAGTCACTTCGGAAATTGTTTAATAATCTTTTATTCGTCTGATCGTCTGTTTTTGAACAAACCCGAGACATACGATTCAAGGTTTGACCTAAATTTCGAAAACAATACTCTACAAGTTAAGTTTTAGTAACAAACCGAAGATTGAAATGCTTGAAGGTTGCCACACAAAACGGCCAAACATTAGACACTTGTCGATAAATATTTGGTCAATATTTGCGTACTTGAAACTGCGCAAATTTGAGAAAATACGTGGGGCAATGTGGGGTCCTTAATTAAAAAAAATTGTTGCCACAAGTTCAAGTTCGGTTAAATAGACTAAACTTGAACCCATAAAAATTTTCTGAAGCCGATAATTATTACATATGTGTCGCTCCATTAATTCAGTCGAATAAGATCAATGGGTCAGGGGTAGTGTGTTAAAGTAGTCAATGTCACCATCCACGCGACCGTTCTGAAAGCGCACGTTTCGTCCTTCCTGTCCATCATACCCATATGGGTGTCCAGCAGACGGAGACGTTTCTGTTGTGGCTGCGGAATATTGACGAATTTTTAATGAATTAAGCAAGATTCGATGACCTAAATTAGTCGACTAACGCAATCTTCTGAATATAAATTGATAGTTTCTGATGATCTTCAATTTTTTATTTTGCGATGTTGCCGTTTCGCTCGCAACAATTGGTAGGTTGTTTTGATTGTTGCGTTACGCTGACGCTAAATCGGATGATGGACAATCGGTTATTGTTGGGGTTATCGGAGATGAAGGTGGCGTTTTCAGAATTCTAGCAAAACAACGGCGGAATTTGGAAAACCTAAGAGTTGGCACTCTTACCAACAGATAGATAAAATCCGGCTTTTTAAATTAGACTGGCAAATTTACAATAAAATATTCAAAAATCAAAATAAACTAACTTTTTTGTCAAGGTGAGAAAACGGAAAAATCTCATACATTTTATACAGAGCGCGCCAGAATTCGCGCCCCAGAGAAAACGTCATGTACGGTAAGATATCAGGAACATGGAAAAAATGTTTCAAAATTGTATCTATCAAAATTTCGAAGTTTGAGAGTTTAAATTTTGCACTTTGTTTCTATGAGTTCTGTTGAAAAAATAATTTTCCAAGTTTTTTTGCTACAGTCTATTAGAAGAGGAAATAAAGAAGCTGTATCCTAAATTGTAACTCTGTTCAATGTTATTTGTGGCTTTTATTGGCGAAATTTTTGTACCTTTACTGAATAATTAAAAAAAAACATATACAAGATCATCAGTATCATTAAATAGATATAAAAAAAATGTTAAATGTCAAAAAATAAATGTCAAATTTTTTTGACAGAGAATTTCTCTGGAGCGCGAGTTCTCTGACACACCCTGTATACTTACAACATTTATTTTTCACTCGGTTTAACAGCAAATTATACCGGGTGAGCAAAAAGTAAGAAATCAAGCTTTTTTACCTAAACTATTTACTTCCAGAGAAAACTAATTAACGAGTTATAAAGAGGTGCTATTTGGGATCACTGATTTATTCAATTTTTAGCTACTAAATAATTAGGTATGCTCTCAGAGTAAAAGATCTGTCACCAACTTAATAATACATAAATTTTTAATAGCATTAATTAATAACTTAATTTTTATAAGTTACGAAGTAAAAAAGTTTGCAGAACTCTAACAAAATATTTTCCACAAATTTTCCACAATTTTAATTTTATAATTCAAGGTATCTAAACAGTTTTTTCAAAAAAATAATAGCTTAAGCACAAAACGCTTGRCTCTTTTTTTTGCTTTCCCTAAACCGGGGGGACTTGAAAAAATGTGTACAACTAATTCCAATTAGAAGAAAATTCCACTGAAATTCCAGTAATTCTCTACACAATTGGATTGTTTCAGATTAATTGCCGTAATGTAAAATTCATTTTTCCGTAATTTCAAAATAATTCCTGTAATTACAAATCAATTCCAATAGTTCTAAGAAATTTGTCGTAATTTTGAAAAAAAATAATCTCTGATAATTATTCTAAAAAGAGTTTCATTAATTCCGAAAAGAATTCCAGATCCAGTAATTCAAAAATAATTTCAGTAGGTATTAGCAAAATTCCAGTAATTGCAATAATCCATCGTAATTTTATTGTTTTCAGATTAATCCCTATAATTTCAAATTAATTCCTGTAATTCGAACTTGATTTCCGTAATTTCAATTTAATTGTAATTCCAAAATAATTCCTGTAATTCCAAATTATTTCTGATAGTTCTAAGAAATACATTGTAATTTTCAATAGATATTATCTCAGATAATTCCAAAAAGAATTCCAGTAATTCCAGAAAAAAATCAGTAATTCACAAATAACTTCAGGAATTTCAAACAATCCAAAGGTAATTTTAATAATTCCAAGTAATTCCAAGCAATTTCGATTAAATTCCAAAAAATTGAACGGCCCTTCGCTCTGAAGATTAAGTAAATAAATTATTGGCCAAATTGTTGTTTAAAGTCCAAAGTTTGATAAAAAACATTAAAATTACATATTATCAAAATTCTTACGAAAAACTTACTGTAGGTTTCCATTTGAAAAAAGATGTTTACCTCAAAACTTTAAACAATTAATTAAAATATTGATAAACAAAAAAACTGCATTTTATAATAGACAATTAAGAAACTGTAAATTTAACTGTAATTTATTTCATTCGCAAATTATACACCAAAAATAAATTTTCATAAAAACTATTGCAAAACAACGAGATGCTTTGTATTCTTCTGTAGTATGAATTACATCATAATTAGAGATAATACAAAATTGACATAATAAATCGCAACTTGATGTGTTTTAGACGAGATAAATCATAAATGAATTGTTTCGGAAGTACGCCAATGTTTTCTAATCATGGCCTAGATTTGTCTACTTTTATTCTAAAAAAAGTAAACATTATGTGACATAAAGAAGAACCAAAATCGATAAGAAATTTCAGTTTATAAATACTGATTAGTAGAGTTCTTCAACCTTAAATAATGCGTTAGTAGAATCATATCTAAACTTGTAAAATCTGGCAATGATGCCACAATTATACAAAATTTATTTAATCTTTGGGTCAGTTTCCAAATGATTTATTGCAAAACGCGCGCATTTTTTAAATTATTTAGATTGAAAGAATTTATGCACACTTCAAATCAATCAAAACGGACATTTAACTTATTGATAAAAAAAGGTGTCATTGTCAATGATATATTTAAAGAAGCAACTTTTTTAATTGCGTTCATATTATAGTCGAATCTTGATAACATTTAACATTCTGATAATACCAAAAGCAGACGTTGACATTTGCAAAAATAATTTATGTACGAACTGACTAAAAATACTTGTAAGTACTAGAGTAAGAAAAGTCGCACAAGGATTGTCGAAACAGCTGATATTTTCCTGAACTTAACAATAAACTTATTAAGCGGCCTTGCACCTGTTTATCGTTCCAGAAATACGGCCAAGGTCAGGTGTGTAATTTTTATTGCCTACCCTTCTTGAATCCTTTATTGACATTAACTATCATAATTATTTTTTAAAGAAATTGAAGTGCAGTTTAAAATTGGGAGCTGAAATTATGTCAACCAGTTGTGCATTATTCAAGTGGCAGATTTTTCATCTTTAATTTTTTATCTAGAGAAAAATGTCATTCTTTTTTTGTTTATCTGAGTCTTTAAAACAGAATTCGAAAATCGCTTCAACATTTCTTTTACTTTTTTTGAGCACAGTGTTCGGGGCTTTTGGGCCACGCTGTGTAGTACATACCATGAATGCTAAAAATTCGCCATCTGCTAAATTTTGCGCAAGCATCGGACGTGAATTTAGAAAGAGTTCGTGTTGAATTCAGGTCAATCATTTCCTTCCTTTGACCTTGACATGATAGGAAAGCAGAAGAAGAGGGTGGCGAATCGTGGCGCAAAAATTGTGTCACCAAACAACAAGAGATTCAAATGAAGGCCATTCGATTGGTGAATCCGGTTTATTCGGTGGTGGACCAGAGGTGTTAAGAACGTGGTGTGACATCTCGGTCAACCTTGACTTGCGTGTGATTGTGCTGTTCCATCTGAGGTACGAATCACGAATCTATGACGATTACATAATTTGGCCTAGATTATGAGACGCACGCACTTTTAGTTTATTACATTTAACCACCGGAACCGGGAGAACACTTATCTGCTCTTTGAAAGACACGTGGCTTGGAAATTTTTCTCATTTTGATGCAATACAGGTAGTGACAACGTGTAGCAACTGAACGGCTTGTAATTACTATGGGTGATATAACAAAATATGTACAATTTAAGATGGAACACCATCAACTTGGTATACCGGTGTAGTGGGTTGCATAGATTTAACACCTATTTCTACCACAAGCGATATTTTTCATCAATTATACAAATACACAAAAAATAAATAAATAAAAAATTTTAAGCTGTTTTGTTTGGTGAAAACTAAAAAATCTTTGATTCTTTGTTTTAAGAAGTTTTTTAAGAAGGAAAAAATATTCTGTGGTTTACAATCGGATTTTTTAAATATTTATCCTAAGCTAAAATTTCATCACTCAATATCTCTATCTCTACAGGGTGATTCAAAAGTGTCGAATCAACTCTTGAAAAAAAACTTTCAACTAAGCATAAAAAGAATGTATTTTATTTAAAGCTTTTTTTTTGAGAAAAAACAGTTCTTTTCGGGGTGGATGAATCCATTGAAATTTTTTAATGGGTGCGGGGCACCCATTGAAAAATGAAAATAATGTTATCTTGCTTAAGGTAAAAAATAATAGTAATCTCTTAATAATATTTGGAATTTCGTAATTATTGTAATCTTTTTTTTTTTGTAACGTTGCATTCTTTAAAATCACTTTTAATGTCAAAGATGTCTTAAATTTTCTATTTTTCTATTTTCGCCTTCAAGCAAATGGAACAAATTCATCGTTTATGTAACTCTATTTTGTTTTTCCCTTTTTTAAATTAATTCAAAATTAAGCTCTTTAGTGAAAAACTTATTCAAAAAAGATTTCTTATTATCTCAAAAACTTCAAAACAACAAAACATTTTACGTAAACCTTTACTATTCCAAAAAATTTAGACAAAAAAATTTCTTAAATTCCTTGATGATTTTTGACCTCAAAATTCTATCTATAAAAATTTCGAAGTTATGAGAGTTTAAATTTTGCACTTTGACTCTATTGAGTTCTGTTGAAAAAATAATTTTCCATGTTTTTTTGCTACACTCTATTAGAAGAGGAAACAAAGAAGCTGTATCCTAAATTGTAACTCTGTTCAATGTTATTTGTGGCTTTTATTGGCAAAATTTTTGTACCTTTACTAATAATTAAAATAAAAACATACACGTCATTAAATAGACATAAAAAATGTCAAATGTCAAAAAATAAATGTCAAAATTTTTTGACAGATAGAATTTATCTGGGGTGCGAGTTCTCTGACACACAACACTCGGTTTAATAGCAAATTATACCGGGTGAGCAAAAAGTAAGAAACCAAGCTTTTTTACCTAAACTATTTACTTCCAGAGAAAACTAATTATTTTTGGCTACTAAATAATTAGGTTTCCTCTCAGACTAACAGATCTGTCACCAACTTAATAAAACATAATTTTTTTATTATCTCAAAAACTTCAAAACAACAAAACATTTTACGTAAACCTTTACTATTCCAAAAAATTTAGACAAAAAACTGTTTTCTCGGGCCGATTGATCAAAGTTTTACAAAAGAATTTAAAGAATTCATTGTTTCTGAACATTGTGTAATCTGCATCAAAATGAATAAAGCAGTTTTTTTCAGCGTTTTCTACAATTTTGCATGTTAAATTTGAAAAAAAAAATATTCAAAA
>NW_025400983.1:5948596-5954867 GCF_015345945.1 Tribolium madens
TTCCGATTTATTTTTCAAATTTAACAGTAGTGTATTATTTTTCAAAAGTCAATAATTTGAAGCATTTTGCAACTTTGAACATGTACTATTTGTTTAACACTTTATATTGCATATGCTATTTATAGATTTTTTTTTCTTTTGTACATTTTTTTGTTTATGCACACATGTTCTGATGTTGTTGGATTTAATTTATTGATTTTACTACTTTGTTAAATGTTTTGTACACCATAAGAAAGAAATTGATGATTTTTTTAATGTTGTTTTAATATTGCAACAAGATCTATCGTTTCCGCTAATTAAATACAGTTTAAACAAAAGCACAATTGATACTTCAAAAAAGACAAATTTAAACATCGAAAGAGTTAGTCCGCCACTGTACATCATACATCATTTGAACTGCCAAAAACTTAGCCCAAATATCAAACCTCAAGAAAAAAGGCTCTAACATTTTTTTTATCATGGGAACTTTTTTTTAACTCAGTTAGGTGTCCTTTATCAACAAGTGATGGTCCAAGATTTTTGAATCACCCTGTATCAACATCTACGAAATACGATTTTGTTCCCTTTTTATAAAATTAAAAAGGATCAAAATTTACTTTGTCCTTCAGGTGAAAATTAATTTGTGGCAGGTGGCTCGAGTCCAACAATTTTCAAAAATTCTTGGCCGAAAAACAACATTTTTTTAATAAAGTTTAATTAAAAATGAGTTTGATTTTAAAGCTTTAAAACAGTTTACTCTGGCACTAGAAAAACAGATTTTGATTAATTTTTAGACATAACAGTAATTGACTAATGCAAGATAAATAGTCAATGAAAGGAATGAAATGTTTAAAAGTTTACCGTGTGCGCATAGAATTATGTAAATATTTGCCAAATTCAGTCATAACGAAAGCCTAACCAAATATGGCCGCTCAACTGTATCAAGGATTTATGTATTTATACGGTTGCACAGGCTTTTGGACTTTTATACATATTTATTTACTACATAGGAAATAGTTTTACAATGTATTTGATCTGGATATGGAAATATACTTAAATAAAAACATCAAAAACAATTAAAAAAATTACAAAAAACTGACTTAAGTTTATAGTTAATACCAGTTTACTTTTGCATCCTTAATTTTTCTTGAATTTTTTTAGTAGGTACATATTTGTCGAAATTAGCTTCAATTTATTTATCAAACCGTTCTTGAGATATGAATATATGGAAAATTATGTTGGGTCCATTATTTGGGTTTATAATTTGGAAAAAATTCACCAAATTAGACGTTTTTTTTGTATTAAACTGACTTTTTTGATAAAACAAATACAAAAAATATTTGAAACCATATTTTCTAACTGTTACCAATTCTATAATGGTAATGGGCAAATGACGGGATTTGTTATTTTTTAGAATTTCAAATTATGATGTTTTCGTTTTGTTGATTCACTTTTGTAAGCTATAAGTCATGGGCTCCACTATAATTTTATTTTGTTGAATAACTCTGATCCAGAAAATTATAGTTTATTTTAGTGAAGTGATTGATGATATAAGTATTTCATAAAGAATTCATTAACCTTCCCATGCAACAGCTTTTCTGATCGATTTTGTTTACATTTTAAATACTGGAGGTTACAGGTGACTAAACCATACATCACCTTCAACCTCTTCAACATTTTTTTGATATGATTAGTAATTTAATAATTTTTTGAAAATCATCGAATTGTTGTCTAGAGTAGGACGAGTAAAGTTAGAAGAAACGTATAAAAAATAAGCGACGAGAATTATAAATTCTTAAAAATTTTGTGTGTAAATATGAGAAAAGAAGACATTTTTGGGATGAGCTTTTGCCAAATTTTGGCCAGTTCTCTATGGAATTTCATTAGGTAGAGTAAGGTTTTGACCATGGTCCTGATTCGAAATCAGTTCGTTGTTTTAGTTTGTATTTATTTATTACAAATACAGTGTCAATGGTCCTTCTACGAGTACGTGGAAGGAACTTTTGCCTTGAAAAAACAAATTCGAAGAAAAATATCACGTAAACAACATTACTTTATACCTAACAAACAAATAATGAAGGTACTAATGAAACATGAGACTATGATAACCAACGTCGTGACATAACTCACGATTTTGCATACCCATTTGCAAAAGCTTCTCCAAAATGAGGAACTCGCTGTTAATCAGTCCGAAAGAATGTTATGTTATTTGAAYAATCTTCTTGTACGTGCTCCAAATCGTGGAGAAACCGTGATTTTTTCCGCGAGAATTTCCTCCGTAATCGTACTACGAAACATAGTAAATAATCTCGGTCTCAGCCTTGAACTTGACAGTGCGTAATGCTGTCTTCAATCGAACGTCTCTAATCAGAATTCTAGAAGCTGAGGTCAGGGATATGCTGTGAAGTGATGCATGCGTCCGTTTTTTCCATTCGGAATGAAATTCACCGAGAGATTATCTCATGCGTAAGTACTGCACCAGGATAACTGTCTCCGATGCAGATTACCAAGACCTACGTCAAAGTTCAAACGATCCCCAGAGCGTCACGTTGCAAAAACCTGCACTCGGCGACATTTCCTAAGAAATCGGCTCTGGGATTCCTACAAGTGCATGCAAAATTTGGTCTGTCACAGGCACGCTAAACATGAAATAAAAAAAACAAAACTGCTAGAAATAAAAAAGCAAAACTTTTTGCCTTTAAAAAATCAAGCTTTGTAACTTAAAAACAAGTGACGGGGTGCAATACTGAAAAAATATTTACAGATAGATTTAAAAAAATATGCGAAGTTTCAAAAAACTCCGGTGAACCATGATATGAAACATGTGCTTTTTAGTGCTATAAGATTGTTATTGTTGAAAATTTTGATTTGTTTGATTTTTTTCAAATATGAACCGACGAAAAATTTGGCGCCTAAAATTCTCAAATTATATTTTTTTTATATTTTTTATTTGGATATTTTTTTCTACATAGTTAATTAGATTAGAATAGGTTTCCTCTGTGTTTGCCTTCAAATTCCACCAAAATTGGGCATTTTCACGAAGAATTTTTTTTAGTTTACCTTCCATGTGTTAGATTTTAGATTCGTGACATTAGCACTTCCTACACAGTAATTTTAACGAAAGTTATTTAAATGATCGTGGAGGCACCAAAAAAGCGAATCATTTTCAAGAGATATTTGTTTGGACCTACTGACCCAAAACGACTTACCTTGTTTAGGATGCATTTTTGCAATAATTCATGACCTACCGCACTCGACAACAGATTAAACTGATGAATCATTGTTGAATTTTGGAGTGAAAATTAAGTTCATTATAAAATGATTGTTATCTTTTATAATTATAGGATTTTCAGCTAATCAAATGTTTTTTAAATACATAAATCATTAAATACACCTTTCTGTTTCTAATTACGTTTATTTTAATGTTTAGCAAGTTTATTTATGACGTGTTTACGTTATGAGCTATTCGATGTTTACTACTACTTATTTATTCTATTAAAAAAGCACATAGTAACAGCAGTGTTTTAAAAATGAAAATAAATATTTTTTTTTGTTAACATTAATACTTATAAAACAAGGCTTTTCTTGTAAGTTGGTGCATGTATTCCATACAGAAAAAAATATGAAAAGTGACAGAATTGCATTAGAAAAGTTACGAGATGAAGCTCTGTCTACCTGTAAACTTGTAAAATTTATTAAATTGTTCTTGTTTGTCCTCTAATACTTTTTTTTGTACTTATTACTTTGCAATTAAATCGAAGCCAATGAAATTTAAGTGATTGTTTTTGCATAGAATTACAGTAAAACCCAGATTATCCGGCCTAATGTGGATCGAACCATTTCAGGATAACCCAAAATTCAGATAATTCAAAAATTTTAATGTAATGTTTGTTAAAGAAATAATAATTTTCATATTAACATTTATTGGATTACATACAGGGTGAACCAGGAGTACATGCAAGCTCCATAACTTGTTTTCTATCCAAGCTACCGACTTGGATTTTTTTTAAACGATATATTTGTCAATGATGCACATTCCAAAACTATTTCTATTTAATACAGGACGTCCCAAAATAAGATACACAACAAAGTTCTGTTTTTTTTTAATGAAAACTCCCAATTTTTTTTACCGTTTTGGATTCGGCACTAAATTGTCGATATAACGCATCTAGTTTCTTAGTCTTATCTGACTTATGTCAATTTATTTGTCACAATAGCGGCGCGCATAGATCCACAAAAAAATTCATAATTTAAGAACCCTTCAAGATAACTAAGCCAACCTTTTTCCAATCAATTCCCTAAACTTTGGCGCATCTTTTGAGATGACAGAGAACTTGGACTCTATATTTCACCGCCTACTACAATTTTTTTTTTTAAATGACAAATTACAAATGGCAATAACTCGACTTTTGCAAATACAACACCCTATAATTTATTGAATCACTGCATAGCATTTTTTATTAGCTTTTTGCCAATCTAAGGTTTGTGGGGTCTACTTTGTAAAATTTGTGATATTTTTGCAAAACAAGAAATGTTAATGTTTTTTTCGAGAAAAAGACAATTTGATTTTAAATCGAGGTGCACAATTCACCCAAAAGCTCGATTACAACTGACTAAAATGATGCGTGTAAACAACTAATATTTTTTTGGTGCACAAAGTTATTCCTTTTTAACTTCCACCTAACAAGGACAGACACACTGAACGGCTCGTGAAAATCATGGAGGGATAATGTAAAAAAAATTGTAAACGGAATTTGTTTGGTCTTCAAATTGACTTTTCATAACGAATTCTTTTAGTGGTTAGAATATTTGCTCGTATTCCGCTTTTTTTTTCTAAAGAAACAACCATTTTTTACGTTTATTTTTAGTTTTCTTCATGGTTTGCTCTTGATTTCAATGATATATGTATGTCTTCCATGCACACTGAAAATAATCGTAATACTCCAAGCACGAAGAAAGAATGTACTTTTTGGTTCTGAGAATCAAACGAAATTGGAACCAAATTTTTTCAGATAAAAGGGAATTTTTGAAATCAATTCTGTTTTCGGATAATCGAGGCTCTATTGTACTCAGCGTTGAATAAATTTTGATGTTTTGATTTTTACTTTATACTTAGTACTTATCAAAAATTCTCAAATTCATATTTGSATGTTCTTCTTTAAAACCAGTATTACGTATTTTAATTGGCTAAATTTCGAAGAGTATTTCCTCCTTTTTATCAGTTTGGTCTCATTTTGATAACGTCCAAACTCCCATAATTAATTGAAAAAACTAATTACTGTATTAAAAATTTAAGAATCTTTAGACTTTACTCCATTTAACCGTTTTCAACGATCTTCTCACCCCGGTGTTGTGATCAGAGATAAAATTGTCTCAAGTCGTACTGCAGTCTGCGTCTATCACCACAGATTAATTTTTTTAAAACAATTAACGCGTGATTATTATTTTTCTGGAATGAGTTTGTCGTAATTCTCTGACCCAAAGAAACCGATAACTTGAAGAAGAAGGATATCGGAGTCAGCCGGACTTCACCCGACGGCTAAACAGATTTTCGCTGTCCTTAATCACCTGGAATAGAAAATTCCAGAAGCAACAATCGAGAAATTCTTCACAGTCATCGCTTTATTAGTCCTCGTTTCACTAACCCAAATCGGAGGCAATTAGGTCAGGGCTTTACGACCCATAAATCGGCTTTTAGTACCACGAACCACCCCTGTCAAGCTTCCGAAAACCGAGCTTTTGTCCCATTTTATGACCATCGACTTTCTCTACCGTGTCGAAATAGGGTTGAGATGGTCGTTTTTTTAACGGTGCTAATAAAAGTTTCGTCGGCACGATCACATCCGCGGTTTTGCGGTACCGAATGGTTCCAACCTGAATTCTCGACGGGTCAGACTTTTATTGTAAGGGTTTTAAATGCTCGTAAAAGTACTTCTCATATTGGATTTGGTGGATTTATGAGCAGTAAAGTCGGTGCAGAATTGGGTTTATATCTGTGTAAATATGAATTGTGGGTGTCCTGGTGTATGCTTCATTAGCTAAAAGTTTTAATGGGTTCTTTGAGCGAAGGCTGGTTCCGCCTTTGTCGCCACCTGAAACAATTTAAGCGAAAGAAACAAACATTTCCGAGAAATTTCAGACTGGTCGAGAATTTTGGGACGTTTTTGCTTACCTATACAAATAAGTTTGTTTACGGATCTACAATCCTTCAACTTTTGGGTCTTTGAACCTTACATGTCCACTAGAACAAGAGAAAAGCGAAATTCTTGGTCAAAAATAGCCCAAGTAAAAA
>NW_025400983.1:5954962-5955869 GCF_015345945.1 Tribolium madens
GAATGGTCAGACGGAAGGTAAAGTGACCCATTTTCACCTAAAAGCTCATTGTGCTTTTTGTATCCACTCAGCTGTTTTTCCTATAATTTCGTAATTAGTGTTGCAAAGAAACTTGACAAAATAATAAGATTGTCAGAAGTTTCAATTATTTCTTTTAATTTCACACTACGTCCAAAGGTGACACCAATTATTATGTTAGACTAATTTTGGTCAAACYTTAAAACCTGAAAATTTTATATTCTCCTTTAAAGTAATCAATCAGTGGAACTTTGCAAAACAAATATGTAATCTGAGTTATTTTATTTTTAACTCATTATTTATTAATTATTTTTTTCGGCGTATTGTTTTGTTTAATTGGGAGTATTTTTAGCGAAAATTGTTATTTATAAGAAATTTAGCTGAATCAAGGCAAAAAAACAAAATTATGCTCATTGTTTTCATTATTCTTGTTAAATTTCCCATTTTTTACAATATCTTGTTATTTCTGCTCATTTATTTTTTGTACATTTTACGACAGAGAAGTTCTAAGTTAGTTCCCAATTTATCAAAAATTATGCGTTACTTTAGCTTGGTTCTCAGTGTAGGTGTGTAACCAGACCTAACTTAATCAAAACATTACTAAATATATAATTTCAAATTTATTCTTCATTAAAGCTTTACTAAAAAAAAATTAATTCATTCGGGTAAATAAAGTATGGAACCAAGCGGATTTTTTTTAATCATTTGCCTTCAGAAAATAATAATTAATGTAAATTGAAGTAATATAAAAAATGTGATCGTATTTTAAGAACGAAATTATGTTTTGTTTTTGAGTTATGCGATTTATTTGACAAAATTTAAAAAATAAAATATAAAGTAGATAGTTGTAATCCTTAGATCATAACCTTCATAAAAAAATGGTTTTATA
>NW_025400983.1:5955984-5964477 GCF_015345945.1 Tribolium madens
AAAAAATATATAGTTTAAACAAAAACGTTTGTTTCAATTTTTTATTCACCCGGTAGATATTTCTATTACATTTAATTTTTGTGAAAATCAGTTATTGACAATTTAAAGAAATGATGCTTTTCAAAATTAGCAGATTTCTTAGCTAACTATGATGCAATTTTAATTAAGAAAATATAAAAATATATTTCTTTTTCTGAAGCCGTTCGAAATAGTCTTCGAATGAGTCTTTTTCGGACTCATATTTCGTAATATACCGTTGAAGTGCTTTTTACAAAAAAAAAATAACTGGTAAAAAAATTGCTATTACGTTTTCTCCATAATTTGTATTAATTATGGGTTTTGTTTGTTTTACTGCAACAATTAAATAGAGATTTGTTTGTTATTGTTGAAAACTATGTCAAACAAGGTTTATAAAAATTTTCAGCAGTCAGCACCAAAGATTAAATTAATAGTGTTTAACAATTTTCCATACAAAAACTTTTCTGCTTGTTTTGTCCAAATTGTTATCACAGATTGATGTTGTTGAAACCTAAATTGTTGCACAGACAATAAATAATAAATCTATTTTTGTGATTGCAAATTGTATTAATTACATGTGTTATCAGCTATCACATAATATCACAGACATTTTTCCCTTTTATTACAATCACTAAAAATTTTGACAAGTAATGTACAAACAAGTTATATAAAAATAAAGCTCAAGTAAAAAATTAAGTCAGTAAACATTAAAATATCTCATAATTTAGAAATCTAATGACCAACCCTCTGAGCGGCAATACAAAGAAATTTTTCTAATAATAGAGAGGCCAACTTTCATYCGATCTATCAGAAATTTCAAGGGTTGCACCTGCCTCAGGGTGGTACACCTAACGGTATATTAGTGGCAGATGCAAGGGCAGGTGTTGTGCCCCAAAAATTAACAGTATTTTCCTATTTTCTAAAATCTGCCGATTCCTTTAGAATGTTATCATCTATGCAAAACATACACTCGTGATTAGCCACCATCAATCATCAGTTTTGTAATCAATTTAATTATTTGGAAAAATTACCATAAAAATGTCGGTTAGATGTGATTTTCCACAGTTTCATTTCGGAATTTTATACATATTATTCATTAGTAGGTACAACCTTCGAAGTTTCAAAAAAATGCATGTTTAACCCATTCTGGAATAAACCCAATCAAAGTCAACGATCGAAAGATATTTAACATTTTAGCGAGCTACTACTTACGTTTTACGTTACAGTGGTTTGTAGCCTTAAAATTATTTTATAACTGATAAAATTGTTGAAAATAATAAGGAAGTGTTTAGAAATTTTTATTATGGAAACAAATTAAGTAATTGCGGAAATCTCATGATCAGGGTCTGCAAATTCTGATTAACTTCAAGATCAAAGTTTCTAGCATCAGAGATATTTTTATTTAAACCACTTTCACTAACAATTTCAAACAATTCTAAAAAAGTTGTTTTATCAAAAAGTCAAAATGTTTATTGTAATTTAAAATCTTCTGTGTATGTAATAAATTAAATTTAATTAAATTTATGGTGTATTATTCTCAAAGACCACACAAAATTCCCTAAGCAAATTAAATTAAAATGCGATATTTAAATGAGATATGAATTTGCAATTTAAATTGTGAAATATGAATAAACAAAAGAGCTACTGGTATTTCTTGTGGTACTACAGATTACCATTTATTTAAATCAATATTTATTAAAAATTATTTATTGTAATTAGGATATGAGACGTAGAAACGCAAAATTAATCGTTTTATGAAACTATTTTTCCCAACAGGGAATAAAGTGACGCTTTATTCCCTCGTTTTTGGCTAATAATCTGGTACTTTATTGCTTAATAAATGAAATACCAATTTTTACTTTTGAAATAAACTATACTTGAATGAATTGAATCTTTTGAGTTGTTTTTGACATAAGCAAACTTTAGCAATACTTTGACAAATAATTTGATATTATTTGGCAAATTAAAAATTTTCTTTGTTTTTATTACTTATTGGGAGGAAAATTTTGTAAGCCTCTTTGGAATAAAGATCATTAATCCTTGAATGAAAATATACTATTTTATCCGCAAACGTATTCAGATCGAGAGTAAAGAGCAACACTAGAATTAGCAAGTAAATGAACAAAATAATCAGAACGCAAGTAGTGAAATCATAACAACGCTTATAAATAAACCTCACGCGTCAGTTTCGGAATTTGTGTTGAAATTTTAAGTGTTTATTAATTTAACTAGTGCAGTTAGTAGTGCAAAATGTCGAATGCTGATGATTTGATGAGTTTTTACTTCATGGTTGAAAAGTAAAACTTTTACTTATGACATTTTGTCATAAAAGTGGTCCTTTTTGTGACGTTTGCGGATAAAAATATTTTTTTGTGAAAGTACTGATGTGAAAATTTCATGTCACAAAATCGAAAATTCTTTCATGTTACAAATCAAAAAACAAAAAAATTAAAATCCGAGTAAAAATCAATTCACTCGAAAATGTAGAAATAATTTATTAGGTATGAAAAGATTCAAAATCGCGATAGGTAGACCTTTGGAGGCAAGAGAATTAGTATTTTTTTAAATCTTTTCAAATTTATTCAAAAAATTATGCTTCTTTAATATTTTTCACCTTTGCAAGGTGAGTAATAGTTCACATGTTATTTTTTTCATTATTCTTAACGATTGAGATAATTGTCTTCTATCAAACAAACTGGAAGTCATTTTTCAAAGTCGTAAACAGCCATGACTTGCTGAAACCATCCGCCATTTTTGCAAATATGAGTCACTCAAAATTCTTGTTAAACTTTGCGAACATTTCCTGCGAAACTTGATGATTAATTATCAACTTCAGCACGTGTTACAAATAATCTCCAAATTATTATAATTTTGTTTATGTTTACTTACACGTGTCTTTCAGACCAGTCTGAACAAAGTCAAAAAATAAGTTTCAGTTTTTACTTACAAAAAATAAGGTGGTGTTAAACAGAAACTGTCCTCGCAAGGACCAAACCAGACTAATAATAAAAGTTTTGCAAGAGAGCACAAATCCAAGGTAACATACTATCTTTGAATATATCAGAAGATAAATATTAATGGCAATAAATTGCGCCTCACAAAAATAACATTTATCACAAATGACATAATTAAAAAGGTTCGATTGATTCCCCAACAACAAAGTCAAATAAAAAAAAATATCGATAAATATCGTAGGGAATGTATTTTGAACCCGTGCGCGATAATAGCTCATTTTCAGTTACACAATTTCAAAAAAACGGGAAATGCGTCGAATAATTCCATCATATAATATTTACAAATTGCAAGATGAGTTACGAAACGCGGAAGCGATCACAAAATTAATGTTATAAATTTTTCACCAATAAAATGTAACTAATGAAGACATTATCATACCATCATCATCCGAGCCGGCTTTTCGAAGTTGCCTCAAGCGAATGAATTTGCAAGAATTTAAGGCCTTAACGTGCGTAAACAATTCCGCAAATGCTGGGTTCAAGGACGATTGTTTGCATTTAACGCGAAATYGAATCTGATCGATTGAAAAAAATGATTCTTTAGATTTTGAGGAGTGGTTRAGTTCGTTGCTCTTGGCCCAGAACAGAAAAATCTGATGAAGGGTCTAAGCCCTTCCCGTTGAAATTTTTGCCGTTAGAATATCGAAACTAGATTTACATTTTTCTTGTTTACACCTTTCTACCAAATGCGTATTGTATACACGTGCTCGCAAATTTTTTGTTAATTTTTTGTTGGCCTTCTAGTTCTAGTCACCTTATTTTTTAACAAGTTGTTTTTCGTGCCGAGATAGGCTATTGTTGAGGTATTACCTTGAAATTTATAGAATTGCGAAATATTTTTTTAAGAATTGCCATCTAATTAGAGAAGAACTAAAATTTAAATTCTTCTAATATCCTGGTTACTAATATTGAAAAAGGAAGATTTAGCACACTGGCTAAAAAGACTTTGCTCTTTCCTTTGATCCAATTTTTATTTGCTTTTGTTACACAGGGTGCTAATTTTGTTTTTTTCTAATGTAACTTCTCATCCACTGTATTCTACTTTTTTGTGTACAAAAAAGTGCTAATTAAACTTTTAAAAACTGCAATTGTGAGGTTTACATTGGTTGAGAAGCTTTTGAGTTTTTTAGCTCCACGACTGKACCCTTATTTTTTGTTTATCACGGAGGGCCTTTAGAACCCATGTCATGTTATTATCCGCTAGAAATTCTACCTACTTTTGAAGAATGAAAAGGTCTTTAACCCCGAAAGGCAGATGTAGGTATCTTAACGGAATACCGATGGCCGCCCTTACGACCGAGTAAGGGTAACAACCTTTAGCCACCTTGCATCAGCATTGTCTTGCCTTGATAGATGGCCACTTTGTCTGATTTGTGCCTCGATATTAATCATTCCTGACATGTCTTCATTATTAAGTAAAAGAAGACACATTAGTGTGGCATTTAAATAAAATTATTTTTGGGTCATTTGCAGACTGCGTGATTTTCCACCAATTCAGTGTGTGAATGACCAAGGTTATAATTCAATTTATGATTGTGGTTGCACAAAATTGAATCTGTTTTTTGTCGACTTTACGAAACTTTATTTTTTATGTGAAAGTGGTTTTGTCAATGCGTCTACGAAACGACAAATAAAATGTCTGATCCCTTTATTGGCCAGACAAAAGAGAGTTTCACCTCTTTGTTATACTCTTTTTATGTCAGATTCTAAACCAAAAATTGGGGAAAAATCTGATTTGAGAAAAGGGATGATTTCGGGTTTTCTTTACTAAAACCAAGTTTTATAATTTGCGAGAGCTTGACAAAAATGCAACATCAAAATAACTGAAAATAGTTTAAAAATATAAAAAATCCTGTGGATTATCTATAAAAAGGTTTGTTGTATTAGGATATATTTTTACTTATTATTTTCTGTTTCAAATCCGCACCAGGTTTCGTTTTCCACTATCAAAGGATAGGTCCAAGAAACGGAATCTATATCATAAGATTAGCACTAAAATTGCTGCAGATATAAAGTTTCTTAAATATTATAAAAATTTGGTGTTTTTGATAAATATTTATCAAAAAAAAATGCAGATACGTATGGACATCAACATTTTAAAAAGTGTTTTTTACAAAGAATCAGTTATTTAACAAAGAGCTGAAATTTTGCATCAGATCCAGCGGTAGTTTGATCGAAGAGATAATAACCAAAATGAAATCTTCAATTCAAGGTCTAAATGAGCCTTCCAAGAGTTGAGGTCTGTCAATCTAAAATTTTTATGTCGGGTGTGTCAAAAAGGCCGGAGAAGCGCGACATCACACAGAGAAAACGATTTTATATGAATAAACGAGTGCTCTAAGGACTTATTTTTCAGAGAAAACTTTTAAAATAATAAAGAAAAACGGCAACACTTTTCAAGAACATCTTTTTAACTTAGATAGGTATTACTATGGTGATCTAAGAACTTTGTAAAAAAAATGTTAAATATTTATTTTACGCAAAAAAGTTGATCTTTTTCAAAGTCGTTCCAATAACGTTTTATGCACTTAAAGTGCATTCGGATCAATTTTGTAGTATACATTTTTTTGATTTTTGACAAACTTTTGGCCGATTTTTGGTACCCTGAGCGGTTTACCGTAAATAACTCCAGAATATTATTAATAACCCCTTTGTGTTTATTGTCGTTGAAAAGCAAATTAAATTTACTATCTTATAAAGACAAGATCATTGTTCTGTAATAAATAGTTTCTGAGAAAATCGCTAGTAGAAAGAAAAATAGTCAAATTTGTACTCGACTATAATTTATTTTTAAAGTCAGGGGCGTCATTACGGGGGGCAGAGGAGGAAAATGCTCCCCCCCTGACAAAAAATTACCCCGTCTAATTTTATTTAAATTACTGTTTGTTTTTATTTTTATATTGCTTGAATGAATAAATTATATGCAGTTAGTTACATATGTGTCAAAATTATTATCTAGAGTTATATTTTTAATTTTAAAAGCTTACTCGTGTGCTAATCAATTAACTTATTGCCCCCAAGAAAATTTCAAATGACGCCCCTGTCTAAACTATTGAGAATTTTGAGGTTTTATCGACGCCAATCGATCTCCCAGCACATTTTACATCGGCATATTTCAAAACATTATCGATTTTTTAAATAATTTTGCCGAATTTTACACAATAAGGAAATATTAATACCCCCCCTTCGTGAAAATAGGCTTTTTTGCATGTCATAAATTCGGTTCAAACCTATCCTATCTTATAGATTTTGACGAGCTGATTATGAATTTACCAAGTTTTTTGCTCTAATTCTTCTAGTTTCGCAGTAATCGACTTGAAAAATTAATGCCGTTTGATAGGGTTCTTTACTCTGATTATGATAGTGTTAAAGATTTTGTGAAATTGTTAGAAATGTAGAATTTTAAATGTGTTTTTCAGTGAGATTATGAAACCTAGAGCAAAAAATAAAAAATGACAAGATGTAAGTTATCTATTTAATGGATCAAACCCGGAGTCACTCCGATCCCGGGTTTCCGCTTTGACTATAAAGTCATTTTTAATTTTACAATAAAAAAATTATAACTCAAAAACTATGGGTTCTAGGTCTAGGCGAATTCTCTATTTTGAACTTTATTACTAATGTCTCAAAACTACTCTACTACGACTACTACTTTAAAAAAAATATATGTTTCCAGATTCCAGATCATAATTATTACAAGTATTTTTATTTGTACAATGAACAACCAATTTTTATAAAAGCAGCAGAAACAAGGTTGATAAAATGGAATATGTATTATGAAAGAATTAACCATCTAAACGAGAATTCTTCTTTATAGAGAAAAAGAGTAGAAAACAGAAGCAAATGAAAATACAATTTTTTCCGAAAATGCATTGAAAACTTTTTTAAATTATTTTAAGAAGTTAACGAAGTATTGTTGCAATAAATGTTGAAGGAACTTAAAAAAACTATTGCACTTGCACAAAAATTGCACTTTTAATTAAATTCACCAAATTTTGATACAACACTGCCTGAAAATAGGAAGAGCAACTTCGTTGGTGGTAACGGTCCCCGCCGTGAGGGTTTTCGAATCGTAGAAAAACTTTCGAGGTGATAAGGCTTTTTCGAGATAAATGTCAAGCCAAACAAATTTATTAGAACACTAATGAATAATTAATGGCCGGAGTATTGAACTATCAATGCCATTTCCTAAAGTAAATAATTCAAGGCGCCGTCGAGCTTTGGTCCGCAACGGCCATAAATTTCGCAAGATAGGCGAATCTGCATTGACCTCTGATCAGTTTCGGTAATGTGCATCGACCTGATGCAGTTTATCGATCGGATAACCCAAGAGGCAAGATCAAGGCTCGAGGTTTGGGAAAGCGAGCGGTATTTTCGTGCGGAAAACCAATCGGCACTTCCTGGTGTTTTCGCAAAGAGGCAAGGCTGCGCTCAAGGCCGCCGACCCGGAAAGCGGTGGCGGTTCTCTCGAGGGTTTTCGCCCCAACCACCGGAATTTGACCTTCCTGCGATGCGAGCGAGACCTTGCTGCAAACGGAAGTCGTGTCAATAACCACCGGCCACTGTGTCAACAGGTGTTGCTATAATTATTTATTACAAGCTTGGCGACTTGAACGCGAGGTTACGTCACCGACTCACTTTCGATAGAATGCCGGAGATCTTCATCTAATGTTTGTTTATTGTGGGAAAATTTAGCACCTCAGTGGATATTTCCTTTTGTTGCGGCGGTCAGCACAACATTTTTTTCACCGCTATTTCGTTACCGTTAGATCGAACGAAAGTAAAAGTATTTCGTTTGACCTCTGGGAAATTTTTATCGATGCTTGAAAACGAAAGTCTTGGCTGCAGTTTCCATCGCTTTTATGACCTTTCTTTCCACAAAGGAAATTCATTACATACTAATCGCTTTCGTTGTGACATGATTTGATCTGATTTCGAGTCAATGCCAGATAATGTTGTTTTTAGTTCAACGACCGCCATTTTATTATAGATTTTTAATGGCGGAGATTATGCAATTGCAACTTTACGGAATGGAAACACCAAGCTCCTCCCGCGCCCCAGGAAACCGTCAAGTTCCACTAATCTTTCGGTTTTTATATCGACTTGTTATATACTCGTATGTTTCACCTCGTTTGGTTCTTGTTATAATTGCTGCATTTTGAGTGGTGATTTCGAGAATATTTAACAAGGAAAATATTTTATGTCAATGAATTGTAAAATTTTCGAKATTGATTATTGGTTCTAAGGATATTTAACTCAAAATTTTCCAAAATATTTTAAAATTAGAAACACAATTTTTCTTTTGTCTATCTACATAGCCGTTTGTACCTAAGTACATAKTTATCTACACCCCCCAATTTTTGCAACTTCCTTACTTCTTCATTTTGTTCTTCGATTTAGCAACATGGTATCTATAGTATAGTACAAAATGTCGAACACTAACATGGGCGCCCACAGGGGG
>NW_025400983.1:5964732-5991967 GCF_015345945.1 Tribolium madens
TTTCTGCGGGAATCAGGGAAAAAGAAAGAGAGAGACAACGTTGGCAAATGTCATAGTAAAAGAAAAAACGATTTAGTGAAAAAGCTTTAGAAAAAGCTGTAAAATTTAGTCATAGAAGGGTCACTTTTGTGACTTTTGCGGATAAAATGAGTTAAAAAGGCTATAATACTCCTTAATTTTTACCTCAAGCGTTTTATAGGTAAGTACACTTGTAAAAATAGGTGATTTTTTTMATGTAAAGGTATAATATTTTACTAATCTTAAATTTTGTTTTAACTAAATATTTTATAAAATTTGAAGATTCAGACCTACAATGATCGCATTTTAATTGATTTTTGTAATACTGACGCTCTTGAAATTTTGTGAGAAATTTCGGACAAAGAAATGGGATGCTATGTGGTAATGGCGGTAGTTTTGACAAGTTTTAATATAAACTGATTAACTTATTATAGGTGATAAAAATCAGTGTAGTGAGAAGGAGTAATTTTGCAATTATACTGATTGTAAAAGAAGTAAAAATACAATTGTACATTTATTTATAAATTAATTTCAATTTGTTATTAAGTAAACAAGTATTATGACACATTTTATCTCAATGAAAAATCTTATTAAGAAATCACATTATTGCTGCATTTGTTTGTTTTACTTTTAACAATAAAATTTATGTTAATGTATTAATTAGAAAAAAATTCAATGAATAGGAAGATTATTTAATTTAATCCAACTTACCTAGGTATAATAATAATAAATAATGTTTTATATAAAAATAATGTTAGTTATTGCAGTTTCATTTATTCCATTATTTGAGATTGAATTGCAGTTTTAAGTTTTAACTTTCCAAGATTTTATTTACAAARTTTTATTAAAAAAATTAAATCGTGCTAATGCAAATTATCTGTTTTTATTTGCACATAGAAACAAAGGAAGAGGAAATTTTATACTTTTGCAAAACTAAAAGAGTTCCAAATATTAACCAATTAGTACAACGTTTGTTGCATGTACTATKGTTTAATGATTATGTAAATAAATAAACAAAATTACCTATATACCCTATCAGAAAAAAATCAAAATGAAATCAACCACTTTGAATGAAATTAAAAAAAGATTCAATTATTAAATATTTTGTATTGAATTTTGTGGTATGAGTTTTAGTTATAATACAAACTGTAATAGATATATTATTTTTGATAATTCAAACTACGTACTATGTATACCCGCTTACCTGGAATTTAATAACTACTACGTCTTTACATACCATTCATAAAGTTATTAAGTTCTGTGACCGATGACATCACATCAAGTGTAATTGTATCAGTTTAGGTAATTTTTAGAGTTTCGCAAGTGTGTCAAATATCAGTTTGTTGATCTTCGATGTAACAACAAAGCATTGAAAGAAAACACCCACCAAGATCATTGCCTTCCACTGTGGGAAAGAAAACAGATGCATTTCCATCGAGGTCAAAAGCATCAGTAATATCATTTTTAATTTAAATAAATTATACAAAATAAACTTATACACTTCATTGCTTCTTGTAGAAAATTGAAAACGAAAACCTAAAAAAGAATTTGAGGAATTTTAACTAACATGTAGTAATTGTCATTTTTACATTTTTATATTCCAAGAATAAATAGACAGTTCTTAATGTTTTCATGTACGTCGTCTAAACAATGTAATCAAAAAAGCGCATTTTTCTCTCAAATTAAAAAAAACGACAGTTTAAAAGGGCATAATTCTTTTAAACAAAAGCGTTGAATTTACAGGTTAAACTTTTATGAAAGTACTTCTTGCTTAAAAAATCACTGTAATTTACAAATGAAGACAAGTTTTTAAACCCAAATRAATGTCCTGAAAAAAATAACAAAATACGAGGATTCATAATTCCAATATTACAAAATCGTATCAAATATCTCCAAGTGTAAAAATAGCCGTTGAGTGTTGGCGGAAACCGAAATATTCCTCTCGTATGTCATTTTGAGAAGCGCTTCAATTTCCCATTTCCCAGAGCCGAATTGGTGGTAAATAATTCGTGGAAAAGCGTCGCAATGTTAGCAGTCCGACAGGAAATAAACAACACCTGGATGGGTGGTGGGTAACTTTAGAAGATTAGAGYCGTATCCGGGCTATAAATTGCGAAATTTATTGTCGGTTTTGCTAAAAATCATTTCGACCGCAATAAATTTTATTACCGAAAAGGTCGAAAACCTTTTGAACCGTTTACAGTTCTAATTTTGGACGGTTTTATTTGTCCAAACGGTATCTCATTGTCCGATGACTTAACTTAGGTCAGTGATGTACAGACTGCTTAAAAATTTTGATAAATTTAATCTCGGTCAATGTCGCCGGGGCCGAAAAGGTTACTTCGGAATAAATTTCTTGGTAATTTGGAGAGTGGCATTGCAGGAATTTTTGATGTTGACAATGTTAAACAAGCATTATTTGTTTACATTGTTCACATTGAACGGTTGTGTTGTTATATAATTCATAACCAACATAAAACAATGACGAAAAACAAAACGAATTGCTGACTGAAGAAGAAAAAAAGGTGACGTGGTTTAATTACTGATACACATCCAATTCGTTATTACATAATATTCCACGGTTTTGACTCATTTGTTGTTTGTTCCAACTTGGTGATAAATTACATTTTGTCCCGATAAATGTAACAAACATTGCGGTTTTTCATTTTTAATTGGTGTGTTTAAAATACACTCAAAAAAACAAAACTCAGTGCACTTTGCTCTTGATCCGAATCATCTTAATTTAAACAGAAATGTGCTTTATATCCGATTTACAAAAGACAACGTACGTGACGCAAAAAGAATGTTTTTTAAGTCATAAACAAAAAGAAAACATAAATAAACCATTTGACATGCAATTACAGTAAATGCAAATATTTGTAATTTCTGTATTCTCACTCACTAATATGCACATAAAAATGTTTTATTAACGGTAGATATCTGATACGTGATAATGATAACATTTTTAGATTGTTTTTCGCACATTAAAGTTTTTTTTCGGATTTTAAATCTTATAAATTTACTACCTTTCCTTATTGTTTCCTTATGTTTTAAGATACTTATTGAAGAAAAAAAACCACATTTCGTAATTTTGGTCTTTCTGTTTTAATTGTATAATTGAACAAGTTAGAGGCATTTTGAAACGCAAGMAGTTAAAACACCATTTTCAAAAAAGGAGTGAGAAAATAAGAAAAGTTTTAGCACAGATTTATGATGAAATAGAATTAAAATTGTTTTTGAGTCAGTTTTTTGGACGTGTTCACTACAGAAGTTTCCTTTTTTTATAAAATCTGTCCTTGAAGTACGAAAATCTATTTATAAATGAAAAAATGCCAATGATGAAATGGTTAAAATTCTTCTGCGATCAGACTAGTTTCTAGTATTGCTGCTTCTATTAATTCTTCTGAATTTATGCAAAAATGTCCAAGTTTCTGAGAAACATGGTAGTAGAATAGAAACGAGTTTTCTGATTATAAATTTTTAGGTAAATAATTCATTATCACCTGTCAAAAGCACATGATAAAAAATTGAATAATTGCCTGTAAAGAGATACAAATTTGCCAAAATATACATTAGCATAAATTAACATTTAACAAATCCAGTACATATGTACTGAACAGAAAATATTTTGCAGAATTATTATTTTTCCATGATTTTTTCTATAATGCGGCGTTACTGAAACTAGAAATGTATTTTTTTTTAAATTTTTCAGGAGAAAGAAAAGACTGSTTCAATATTAATCATTTATTATGTTATACATATCTACATATTTGGTTATTTAAAATATGTATGTGTACTCCAATAATGAAGAATGTTTACCTTGAAATATTATTCCAGGACTGTACTGCACTTATTTATAGATAACAATATACAATTTTTTCACATTCCTATATGTCTTATTAAATAAAAAATACATACCAAAAAATTGCAGAAATCTCTTTAGCCCTACCAAATAATTAACTTTTTTGCATAATTAAGGAAAAAAACAGATTTTCACAAAGCATTTTGTCCAAATTTGCATTTTCGCAGGAGAGGACAAAAACTGTCCTTTTTTTAAGAAATAATTTAAATTTTTTATATCAGTGACAATAAATGTGAAAAAATATGTAGAAATTGGACACTAATTTTACAGCTGGAGTACTTTTTTTTTAAACTTTAAAAATCTTTATCTCAATTCATAAAGACAGGGACAAACTGCATTTTGAAAGTCTGCTCCTCAATTACGTATTAATAAAAAAGCTAAATATTACACATTACACGCCGACTTTGYTTTATCATTCTATGTAATTTTTCTCTCTTTTATCATAATTAATTAATTCATTCATTCGTGAAAGTGATTTTTTTCCGACACCAGATTAATAACTCACTCTACACTTAAGTATTATAACATTTTAAGAAAAAAGATGTTATTTTTTTCTTTTGTAGTGTTGCTTGAAATGATGAGAAGTGATAAAACATATCATTATATTTGTCAACCAATTCAATAAGTCCAATTTTACTTAAAATAGGTACCAAAAATTCCTGACATTGTGTGTAAATCGGGAAAACTCACAATCCGAGTTCGGAACCCATTGTTTAATCTTGAAAAGGTTGCGTTAGAGCAACTATTTAGTGTAATTTAGTGCGTCTAATTTGCTGATCGGAATCGAATACTTAATGCATATTATTATTGTATTATTATTATTTATTGCAAAGCCACGAGCCTCTCATGACGCAATTCACGTGCCTATAATTTAGAACGAATCGGTCTTTAACCCGTTTATCGGAACGATTATCGACAAAAATTGATACAGGTCAGTTTTATTTTTATTTGAGAAGATACCAACACTTGCATTAATCGGAGGAACAAAGCTATCTCGGTGCATAGATTCAAACTGATTAAATAAATACAAAAGTATTTGGAAACTTACCCATATTTTGTAGCATTGAAGATTTTTTTAAATTTTTCAATTGTGTTGATTGAGTGTTTGTAACGCAAAAATGCATTGTTCGAGTTCATCAACCTGTAATTTCGCAGAGTGCAAATCTGAAATAAAATTTCGCTTACCCTCTTGGGTGCAATACCCGATAAAGTTTGACCATTGATTGTGGGTCGTCCAACTATTTACAATTTCGAGTATCTCCTCTCGATTTGGAGTGCATGATGGCTGTGAAATTGTTCCCATCGACACCAATTCTTATCGTTTTTGTATTTTTCCAACATCACCTCTCGGTACTAGCGAATTGCGTCACCGTTTGATACMGACGTGCGTCACGCTTTTGCAGACTCAAGTCAAGGTCCAGAAGTTTCCTACGACGCGGTCAAGGCCACAAAGCAGCCCCTGAGGGCCACCCTCAAATCACCGAAACGTGAGGTCGTTTACCTTTAGAAAGTCACAATTCTATGTGCATTCGATAACGACCTTTGGTGCGGTTCAACGAACTGCACGATTCGGGGCTGTTTCGAAACTGCAAGAAAAAATACTTGATTTCGGGATCGCGTGATCGAAACACGGTTTCACCACTTTGGAGACACACTTTAGACGATTTTCAACTGGGTTACATTTTTCTACCTCATTATATCGAAACACTGCTAATATCAAGTCTCTAGATGATGCAGGAAGTGAAACCTTTCAAAATCATTGAGTTTTTGGCGCCGAGGTGTAAACAGGATTCTAAACTGCTCTTCCTTGTTTACCAATTTTTGCCACTTTTTCTACCTATCGCTTATTAAATATTGATCATGATAAACACAATAAATCGTTATTCAAATTTTTTTACAATGCAGCGGTTATTTTAAAACAGGAAGTGGAATTTATTGCGTTAGAAGAAACAGAAATAAAAAATATGTATTGACTTAAATTTCATGGTAATTTTCCAATACATTCGAAACAGTTTCTTCATTCCCAGTTTTTACTCTTTGTTTCCTAAGAATGCTTGGTATTCCTTTCATTTTGAAGGATAAGCAACTCTTAAATTTATAAAAAAAAATGTTTTTTTTAATTCTCTATTTGATGCAATAAAATAGTATATTATATTACAAGGTAGAGACGAGATTTTTTATAGCCGAGTTATTTATAATCATAAATGCGAGGCTATAAAAATCTTCTCTACAGTGCTTTATATAACATTTTTTTCACTACTAGCACATTTTTACCCAGAAAGTGAAAAATATTACCCTACTTCTCAGAACTATTATTTTTGTTAATTCACTATTACCTACAGTAATTAATTACTTACCTAAGTTATTAACTTAAGTTGGAAGTATTAGTTTCTTCTTATCATAAATAATGTTATGTCATTTTTGTAGTTTTGCAACTATATTCCTATTAAAAGAATTTTCTAACCATTATATGAAATATTTGTTAAAGTAATAAAGAAACTGCAAAGAAAAGGGAAAAAGTGTTAACATTTTCCTCACTACCAATAGTATTTTGACAATAAATAAACCCATTCGTTGTTTTGAATAGACAGAGGTATTAGAGTTGGGGTTATTCTGATGTTTTTAATTAGGAAATGTAAGTCTTTTTTATTTGATTTTGCATTAATTTCATCTCGAAATACTTCCGTTAGTAGTTGTGGTGGTATAACGGTATCTTTTACAGCTAGTAGTGAAAAAAAATGTTATCATTTTCCTTAAAATAAGAGGGTAAGCAAAATCTTTTTTTCCAAGAGTAAAAGAAATAAAATTGTAAACTAATGGACTACAAGTATAGAGATACGAGTACTCTTGAACAGGTATATGGAGCAGGGCCGTAACCAGAATTTTATTTCGGGGGGTTTCTTGTTGGTCCATGAAAATGAAATGAAAGAAGGCGGATTAAAAAGCAAAATTCTCGAAGTACAAGTTTTTATTTTAAATTGAAATAAGAGATCCTAATTAAACATAAAAAAAATACAAATTAACTCACAAAAGTAACAAAAAATGAAATAAATTTTTAATACTTTTTATTGTTAYAAATTTAAACAGGAGATAGAATATTCATTTTTAAAACAAGAATTTTCTATGAACATATATCGCAAAAGGTCTTTTAATAGGTTTTTTTTTCAATATTTCCGAAATCATTTTTGAAAAAAAATTCAAAATTTGGTACAGATGATAACTTTTATACACCTAAACAACTACAAAAATAAAATGTTGAAATTTTTAATTAGGGGCTTACTAAAATAGATGGGATTAGGATACAAATTTACTCTAACTATTTTGCCTGTAGTTTCTTGCCACATTCAGCAACAAAATTTCATATTTTTTCATAAAAAAAGGTCTTTTGTGTTTTTCCAATACAATTTACGGATTTTTAGTAAAAATCGATTTAAAAATTTATGTTACAGACCATAAATAGCATAACAATTAAAAATTAAATTTGTTTTACTGTTCAGGACGCACCTGATTAAAAATTTTGTTATTTGGCATTTGTTTAGGCGTACATATAAAGGTACCAAATTTTGTAATTTTATCAGTTCTGAAATATTAGCAAAAACGCTTTAAAAAACGTACCTTTTTTAGGGGGTGCAGCTCCCTTTCATAGCATTTTTGAAACACTTTTGTCTTAAAATTAAATATTCTATCAACTATTTAAATTTGTACCTAACAATAAAAATGAAACACTGTATAATTAACACATGAAAAATTAATTCACAAAAATTTAAAATTAACTCTCTAAAATAACAAAAAAGCTAATTTTTTTACACTTATAACACTATATAACAAAGTGCTCAGCATTTCGGGGGGAGTTTGAACCCCCAAATCCCCCCCTTGGGTACGGCCCTGATATGGAGGATTTTTTATTTCACGAAAATTATCTGTTTTTTTAAGTAAAAAATCTGTATTCCGCATTATTTGAGCCTTTTATTACCAAACTTAACCATTTTGTYTTATAAAACCTGCATAAAAATATTTGGTACTTAAAATTCGATTTTTGCAAAAAAGCAACAAAACATTAAATCAGATTAAAAATGTGGTATTGTAAGTGAATCGCATTAAATAATGTAAAAGTGCGCTCCATGAGTTGGCACCGGCGGCACCAAAATCATCAACAACTCAAGATTTACGTAACAGCAATCCTGGGACCCATCAAATCCCATGTTGCGAATGTTTATCTCGTAGAAACGGTCATGGCCACTTGTGCAAAAACTTGCACTTTTAATCCGACGCCAAAAGAAGAGGTCAAGGAAAAAATACTATGTTTTCGTGCGCAACCTCCACCTCTGGCAGTTGGTACCACACTGGAACCATGAATGAATTGCATCTCGGCTGCATCCAATGGAGAAGGGGCAAAGTCGATTGTCATTGGCCGCCAATCATTGCTCCTCCTCGACAAGTACTGCGTATCTCCCCACTCGATCGTCTTAAGTCGCTCGTAAGCCTAAGTATATAAGCAATGCTTAGTGTTGTCAAACATCATAGATACCTGTGCACCACGCGAATATTTCACGGAGAGCAAAGTGGTGCATCATGTTCGTGTACGGTGGTTTAGTGTTGTGGAATTTTTTGGCCGAGGAGTTGTCGACGAAGATCCTCGGGGTGTTTCTACTGGTACTGTTTTTGGTACGCACCGTCCAGATGCTGAAGGAGGCCAGCGCGCTGCCGCCCGGCCCTTGGGGGCTGCCCATCCTGGGATCGCTGCCCTTCCTCAARGGGGATCTGCATCTCCACTTCAGGGATTTGACGCACAAATACGGGTCGCTCATCTCGACCCGACTGGGATCGCAGCTCATCGTCGTCCTCAGCGACTACAAGATGATAAGGGATGCGTTCCGTAAAGAGGAATTCACCGGAAGGCCCATCACCGAATTTACAACTCTGTTAGATGGTTACGGTAAGTCTACAGTCGCAGCAAGTGACACACTTTGGTGGCCTTGACGCGACTTCTTTCACTAAAACTGATCGCTTTTTCAGGTGTTATTAACACTGCCGGGAAATTATGGAAGGACCAAAGAAGGTTCCTCCACGACGGGTTGAGACACTTTGGCATGTCGTACATCGGGAGTAGGAAAACACAGATGGAGAACCGCATTATGCGAGAAGTTGAAGAGTTCCTCTCGGTACTAACAGCGCGAAAAGATAATCCGATTGATTTGAACCCTGTCCTGGCCGTTTCTTTATCAAATGTGATTTGTGATATTTTAATGTCGGTCAGATTCTCRCACAACGAYGAGAGATTCAAACGTTTCATGTTCCTCATCGATGAAGGCTTCAAACTTTTCAGTTCCTTGGAAGCTTCATTCTTCATCCCGATACTCAAATACTTGCCAGGACAACGGCAAACGCGCGAAAAAATTGCAAAGGTAAAAAAAATTGATTTTCACACTTTTCCTGAAACTAATCGAATTGTTTAGAATCGTGCCGAAATGGCCCAATTTCTGCAAGAAACGATCGAAGAGCACCGCAAAAGCTTCGACCCGTCTCACCTTCGCGACCTCCTCGACACCTATTTGTACGAAATTCAGAAAGCTAACGAGGAAGGCACCGGTGATTACTTGTTCGAAGGCAAAGATCACGGTAAGTCACTCACTAATGACTTTGCAAGTTCGTTGCTAATTGTCGGTTTAGATCGTCAGATGCAGCAAATAATGGGCGATTTGTTCTCTGCCGGCATGGAAACGATCAAAAGTTCCCTCCAATGGGCGGTTCTGTTCATGCTTCATCACCCCGAAGTGATGAAAGCAGTGCAAGAAGAACTGGACCAAGTGGTGGGCCGTCGCCGCCTCCCCAAGCTCGAAGACTTACCTTATTTGCCAGTGACGGAATCGACGATGTTGGAAGTGCTGAGAATATCGAGTATAGTCCCGATGGGCACGACGCACGCACCCACAAGGTAAGCATTCGCACCCATAAAAAAGTGAAAGTGTCCCGAGTCGTCGAAAATTCAGCAGTTGGGTCGTTGAACTTATAAATACACACGGGGCAGACAATTTCCCAATCAATTTCATAACCACACGCAGGACGAGTAGCAAACGCAATTTACGTAACGATTTTTTCGTTTCAGGGATTTGAAGTTGAACGGTTTTCATCTGCCGAGACATGCCCAAATCGTGCCGTTGCTGCACTCGGTCCATATGGACCCCAATCTGTGGGACGAGCCGGAGAAGTTCAATCCGAGTCGGTTCATCAACGCTGAAGGCAAAGTCGTCAAGCCCGAGTACTTTTTGCCTTTTGGAGTCGGGAGGAGGATGTGTTTGGGGGAGATTTTGGCGCGGATGGAGATTTTCTCCTTCTTCTCCTCCCTTTTGCACTCGTTCGATATTTGCGTACCAGCAGGTGAGACGCTGCCGAGTTTGAAGGGCGTCGCGGGAGTCACGATCAGTCCCAACGCTTTTCGAGTCTGTCTCAAGCCCAGACCCATGGAATGGGACTCGATGGGCACGATCAGGCCGGCGGGAAGCCACTAGTGGGTTAGGAGCACGGTGACCGAAAGCGTTTCCTATAATTTATATCGAGGCACAGTACTTAGACATTCCTCAATTAGATAAGAGATCTCCGACTTGTTCGGCTGTGCATTGCAAGTGTTCATTCATTGTTAGTATTAACTATTTTTTTATTTTATTAACTTGTGTGCTAGTCACGTCATCAAATCCAGTTGCCTTTTTTATACCATTATTTCACGTTACCTGCTGAAAATTGGCAACTTTCACACCATTTTATCATTTTAGGCTAAGCGACTTGTAAATATCACCCTATTTTATTTTTTGATCTTGCTAACTGTACAAGATGATAACTTTAAGATTACTTGTTAGCGATGAATTTAATATAATTTTTTTAATTTTAATAGAAAACTGACTTTATTTTTTCCCCTACTACACCAATTACAAACTTGTAAAAATTAATTCGTGAGGTTTTGGAGTCAAAGTGATACCACAATCACCGGTCAAATCAACTTTTCCCACACACTTGATGTCGAAATTTTTTATCAACGTAGCACCGAAGAGGTAGAGGAACATTCGAGCCAATTCTTCACCGACACACATTCTTTTACCTAAAAAAAAAACTCAACAAAATTATTACAAACTCGCAACGTTTCGTACCCGCTTGAAAAGGAATAAAAGATTCAGGCCTGAAAAATTTCCCTTCCTCATTGAGGAATCTTTCAGGCTTGAAAGTCTCAGGTTCATCCCAAATTTTTTCATCCATATGGATTGCCCATTGTAGAGGGACTATCATAGTGCCTGGAGGAATCCTATAATGGTCAATTTCGAGTTCTTCTAAACTTCCGTGTGGAATACCGACAGGTACCACCGGTCTAATTCTCTGAACCTCAGCAATGGTGGCTTCAAAATATGGCACCAAAGAGATATCTTCAAGTGAAATATCGTTCAAAAGTTGCCGCACTTTTTTTTGAACTTCTTGGTGGACGGCCATATACAACACGTACCATCTCAAAGTGGTCAAAGTCGTATCCAAACTCGCCCCAAAAATATCAGCCAACAAGTAATGAAACTGCTGATCGCTATAAAACCTCTCACTGTCTTCATTTTTCCGTTTCTCTTTCTCAGCAAGAAACGCTTGGATAAAATTGCTGATATTCCCATCACCCAAACTCTTTTGTTCATCGATTATTTCCCTATAAATTTTGTGTGTTTTTCGTAATCCGTCGATTAAAAAATGTACTGTTTGTTTTGATTTTGGTAAAAACCTAAAGAGAAAGTTTGGTAAACTTGTCTTATGTGTGAACTAGTTAACACCTTAAGAACGGCAAAAAATTCAAAGGACCGGCGACACCGATGTGCTTCGTCCCCTCTTCCTGAAGATGTTGCAGCCACTTCCATGTGTCGTCGTCACGCGACCAAGCCTTGCCGAACACCATTTGGTTGATGGCCGAGCCGAGGCTATGGCGTAGAGAGTCTAGAGGGTCTAAAGTGACGGTTTCGCCGAGGCTTTTGATATGCTAGAAGGACTATTAAACGTTTGGTTGTGATTTAAACAAAGTTTTTATACTTCGACAAGATCTGAAACGTGGTGCATGATCAGAGCTTCCATGCTGGCGCGGTTGGGACTCACTTTGGAAGCACCAAGAGTTCGTAAAGTGGTATGGACGAATTTGCGTTGGTCTTTCCACAGGTCGCCTTGGGCGCAAATCAGTCCTGAAATGAGGACACAAAAAATCGTACCCCTATAAATAATTATTTAAAACTTAAAAAATACCATTAGAAAGAYAAAAAATATTCAATAGCACACATTATCCACTCAAACACCAAACAAACGCGACACCAAGAGGTCCAGAAAAAAATTGAAACAAAACATTTTTTTTTTATAAGCTCCCGTGAATATCTGTTTTACGGACTCATTTGAGTCCCCAAAATGAGGCTTTTCGGGACTCAATAAAATACTGTATACCCAAAATACAGTTTTTCCGGACAAAAAAAGTCAATTTGGTTACTATGGAGGCGAATTTTTTTTTATTAATAAGAGGTGTGAATTCGTTTTTTGAAAGCTTTAACAAAAAAATGTTGAATGAGACACGTACCTTAAACGTTTTTGTGGACTCGGCTTCGCCTCGTCCGGAAACAACAACACCAACAACTTTATCAAAAATAACTATTTTGTTTCAAAGTTGAAAAATTAATTTTTCACTGGGTATATTATTTTTTCTTAAATGAAAGAATTTTTTGTTTAGTTCATTGATACAGTAGTTCCAATTGTGGTTTTTGGAACTTCCTTACTTTGTTTCTCTATGTTTTTAAAATAGGCAATTACCTGAGTAGCTTTTACTCCTAAATTACAAAAAATACATTACTGCTGTGTTTCATTTTAACTTTTATAAATTCCTGTGAGGTTCATACGCSCACAAAAGTTGTAATAATAATGTAACATTAATATGTAATAAATAATAATGTAGGTACAACATAACAGAAAAAAATAATTTACCTGCTGCGGTTATTGATTCCATTCAAGGCAGTAACTTTTGTCGTCTTAAAAACGTACATTTTTTTCATAAATAATAAATGTTTTACCACAAATTGTGCAATTCTGTTAATTATTATTACTAATATAATGTCATAACCAGTTATCATGTCATTATTCGGTTTCGGTAAAAAAATATGTCGGTTTGTAGATTGTACTCGTTATAAATACTAAAATTCAAATAATTTAGTTTGAAAAAATAAAGAATAATGGATTCAGTTTAAGGCAAATGTGATTATTAAGTGATACTTCTTTCATCTCATGTGCAACTGTGCACTTTTTGGCTACTGAAACAATAGTAATTATTTTTTTAATGTTTATCGTTAAATATCTTTTTAGTTATTGAGTGAGTATACCTAAAAGTAAATAATTTTAGAAAAACAATTTAATAATCTTTTAAATGCAAAAACAGTAAATAGGTGTTCCATTTCATTTTTTTAAGTAATTGAATTTTTAACAAACGTCTTCATTTTTTTGTCTTTGCAAATGCAACACACTAAAAAAATGTTACAACCTTATAGCATTTACCTTCTTCATTGCGGTAGTAAAAAAATATTTCTAGATGTCTTAGTTTTTGTGTAATAAATTTTCAAAAAAACCGTCTTATTTTTAAAACTAAGCAAAATCAACCAATAAAACATTGTCATAAAAATCTACGTTAAAAACGCTAAGAAACATATGGTGTTCCATTTAAAAAAACACAAGTTTGTATTGTAACTTATTTTTGAGACACGCTATACAGGGTGCACCAGAACTCGCGCCCCAGAGAAAATTTTCAAGTAAGGTAAGATACCAGGAACATGAAAAAAATGTTTAAAAAATTCTATAATTTTTTTTTAAATATTACCATTTAAAGGTCACTAATGGACTTTTTCAACTCGCTGGGACACCTGTATGTATTACACTGGAGGAAAGTGTCTTTTCCTCCCTCAATTTCAGGCAGTAACTTCCACCYGTGGAAGGAAAAAGTACACTTTCCTTCCTTATAATATAAATAACTATTATTGCGCAGTGGCTTTGGCGGCTTGAATGATGACAATTTTGGAAAAATAAGAAACAAAACTGAAAGTTTTCCATTTAATTACACAGAAGGAGAACACAAGTGAAATTTTAACATCTACGTAAGAATTTGGGTTAAGAAAGRYCTGAAGAGAAGTAATCAATGCGGAAAACAACACTCAAAAAACTGAAACAAGTGTTACAATTAAACATTATGATAACAAAATACAAAATTGTTGTCTTGTCGAGTTTATTCCAGTTATTTTGGATGTTGATTCCGAACAAAACAGCACCCCTTTTGGCTGTTTCCGCAGCTTAAAGCTTGAGATTCTTCGGTGTCTATCAATCGAATCATCGAGTTTCTGGAAGACATTYTTGTAATTCCATTATAACGTTATTCCGAACGATAGCGAGAGTGGTCAGTTAGTCATCGTCGGACGTGAACGGCATTCCCGTCGTAGTGGTTAGTGAACTCCGGAGCTGAAGCACTCCTGAACATCGTCCTTGCGCAATGTCCTTCAGCATTTTCAGTAGATGAGCCATCAGGATGCTGGACTCGATGATGATTCATCCAACTTTAGWTCGAATTACGAAGAAGAAAGTGTCGGTCGATAGCCATGGTAGAATGAATTGCTGATGGAAAGCCGGCTGTGTTAACGACCGCCCTTGTGCACTTATGAGTACTTATGTACGYAAGGGGCCTTGATGAGAGACAACGGCCCCGGAAATTTACATTTTTCCTTCCACGAATCTTAAGAYTCATCGGATTTTATTTATGTAATTTCGTGGCATCGCAACCTCGCCCATTTGTCATCGTTTTAACACAGGAATTTTTTTTTTAATTTAACAACATAACATTCTACAGTGTGTTTCAAATGATTTTCATCTAGTCGCCTACAGAATTTCTTTACAGGTAATTTTTTCTGTGCCGCTCTACTCTTTTTGAATCAGATAGTTCTGTCAACAGTGACGGCTGTCATTTGAAATAAATTAACATTTGAAATYAATTAGATTCAATRTTTTTTAAAGCGGCATTCTTTATTTTGCATAAGCGGCTAGATGAAAATCATTTTAAAACACGCTGTATAAATATGAGCAATAAATCAGAAAGCAAGAAAGAGACCGTCACTGAAACTATTTTAGGCAAAAAGAACTATTTGTTAAGTTATTGGAACATTGAACTGTCGTATCTTTTATGTCAATTTTTCTGCACTAATAGATTTAGACACCAGTAATTCGAAATAATGATCATGACACTACTGTATTCAAAGTTCTAGATTCTAAAWTKTMACAAAATATAAGTATAAAAAGACTATAAATTGTTTTTCCGGGTTTGATTTAWTTTGACAAAAATGATTAAACGTTGGCAAAAAGAGAAACACRAAAATGTAAAATTATAATTTTTTCGGTAAGTTTAGTTTTTGATCCGTAATGGAGGCGTATCCACTAGGCGGAGCGACATACAAAGTCGAGCGTTGATGAGAAAATCCAAGTAGGGCATTGCTCCGAAGCTTTCCTCCTCTAGATCCGCCTTGAAAGCTTTCGACAAAGCGTCGGCGTGCCTGAGACCGATTATGTCCGTCAAGAGAAACGCTGAAAGTTTGCGCAAGCTTTAACCGCACACTTCCTGCGCGTTGCACCAATCTCTTTTGTTCCCTTGGGCCAAACACAGCCAAATGCGTGTCGTAATTAGACAGCATGACATAAAAAGTGAAACATCTCGCATTTTTTTGGTAACAAATGAAATATCTCGATTCCAAATTTATTTAGTATGAAAATTAAAAAAACTACTAAGAACAATTTTTTGTGAAAATTGCCTAAACAAACAGCTATCTCTCTGTTAACGTTAATTAAAAGAACATTTAACACCAAAAACAGACGCAAATACATAAAAACCTATGTATTCCTATGTATTTCTAACTAAAGAAAAACCGTTCTTCGTCTTTTGATTTCGGTTATGTAGTTACCGATTTTTTGCTTTCTCCTAGCAGCTTTATTGTTATAATAATAATAATAAAAAAAAATTGCACAATATTGCCTTATTGTTTGATGTTTTTTTACAGGGTGCTAACTTAAATGTGCAATTTTTAAACAATCATAACTTTGCTATTTGTTACTGCAATACTGCAGAAAGCTTTTGCAAATTTAAAAATATAGGTAGGTACGCCATTCCGGAGAAAATTTAATTTAATTCAAATTTATTTCCAATACAAATCAACAACATTCTCAAAAACAATAAAAGCAACGACTATGACGACTTTTATATTAGTATAACTTTCATTATTATCTGGTAAATTTAAATTTATTTTCTTACATTTTAATAAAAATTGAGTTAAAATTGGCGCTGTGAAAATTAATTAGCATTGTTTTACAACCAACTATTATTTACAAATTTTTTACCTAAAAATTGCACTATTTATTTAAAATTACTAGAGAAAGATGTGATCAAATCACAAAAGCTAAAAATTCACTACAGTGCCTGAAGTACTCTCTTTATTTTATTTTAAATACTTAAATTAAACATTGTAGAAACATTGTCTATATTACATCCAAGATAAGCAAAATTATTTTTTAACGCTCGAATGCCAAAAACGAACACTTGGGCAGTATAAAATAACTATTTTCCATTTCTTTGCAGAAATTTGTGCTTTTTAAAAATGCTGAAATGGCAAATTTTTTATCAAGGTAATTTTATCAAGGTAATTTACTGAGATTGTTAAGCATTCTCATTCTTTTGCCTCTAAAAATCAAAATGCAATAAGTTCTAACAGCTAAAGTTTTGAGAAAAAAGTACTATGTATTTTTCATCAAAAATGTATGTATACATATTTATGGTAACAGGAAGTTCTAAAATTGAATTGTTTGAAAACCAACATGGTTATCTTTGCTGAATCACTTTGTATTTAATCTTAATTAAATTTAGTTAAAATCGTAGACAAAAAAATCTAAAATATCTATTAAAAAAAAATATTTTATAAACAAACCATTATTGATAAGCTACCCTATACCGAGGGGCCGTTAACTTAAAAAAAATGTGTACAACTAATTCCAATTCCAAAAAAATTCCAAAAATTCCACCAAAATCCATCGTAATTCCATTTTTTTCAGATTAATTTCTATAATCCTAAATTAATTCCTGTAATTCAAAATTAATTCCTGTAGTTCCAACTTAATTCCTGTAATTCCATTAATTTCCGTAATTACAAAATAATTCCTATAATTCACATATAATTCTAGTAATTTACAAGCAATTCCAGTAATTCCAAACAATGCAAAGATTTCAATAATTCCAAATACTAATTCTCCACTGAACGGCCCCTAGCCCTACACCTATTTAATTCTACTTATTTAAATTTTGAATATGGCTAATACAGGATGATTCAGTTAATATGTCCCAGTTTAAGAACAATATTTTCTTTATTGAATCAGTCTGTAGATAGTGTTGATACTGAATTTTAATTATTGAACCATGGCGAATTGGAGTGATTGTTATTACTATAAACAGGGACACAAGGTCAATAGTCTTATTCTCACCCGAAGACCACCTTGTGGTCGACACGTGTCGTGTGTGTCAAAAAAACTGTAGCTTTGGGAATAGAAAGACAAGATTTGATTCATTCAACACCACGAAGAAAAAAATAAGTTTGAAAATGTGGCTTCTTTTTTTAAATCTCCTAGTCGCTCCATCATGTATACAAAATTTTGTTTTTCTGGAGGCTACACTATATACCACGTAAACTAAGTTTTAATAATTAAACGTGAATTGTAAAAAAATATAAATTAGAATAAAATTCTGATTGTGATTTTGTACGTATTTTTGACCAATTGTAAAAAAATTGGTGAAACGGTTTTATGGAGCAAATAAATTGAAATTTCTTTGTTTTTCCTGGGAGGGTTAGATATCAACTTAGTGTATAAATTTCCAAAAATTTTTTTTCGTGTTCACGTGGTATTATTAGGGCCACCATCCTTTGGAAGGACGAGATGTGATGCGTGCATGTGTACGGATAATAGGTATGACGTAAACCGCGATGGCACACTAACCCACTGTCGAAAAAGCGGACTCCCGAAATCGCGGGTTATTGAACCGCACGCGCATCACCACGACGGCCTGAAGAGAAACGAAAGTTTCACCGCAACAATTCTTGGGATTAATGACATTTGATGTTCGTATACTACCTACCGAAACCCTTCATTATGCCATGGGTCAGGTGCAAGGGCGCGCGACCCGAGGATGCGTCTTTGTTGAAGGTTTTCTTGACGAGTTTGGCGTCGGAGATCACCACGGTGTAGATGCTGCCGAGATAGAGGCCGTAGATGGGACCGTACTTTTTAGAGAGAGAAGTTAGACTCAGGTAAGGAAACTGAGGGTTCAACCAGGCCAAATAACCGATCACAGGTAGGTTCCAAGGACCTGGAGGCAAGTTACGAGATGGTCGGAGCCAGGTGTACGCGATGATGAACAGGAGAAACGATAAGAGCACTGACCACAACGGCGCCATCTGCAACTAAACGAAAGGGGCGAAGTCAGGCAAGATTCGACTTGTTTACGTTCTGAAAAAAATCTTAGCAATATTTACTGTAAAATAGTAAAAATGCTATGATAATTAATAGTTTCATTTCAAATCAATATAATAAATTATAAAATTGAAACAGTTCTCCTTATCTTCTCCTTTTATTAGAAGTTGTTGCAATATTTTGTTGATTTTGGAAAATTTGCTACTTTCTGGTACCCCCTGAAAGCTAATTCTTTTTTCTACATAATAGTAGCTTTGTTCTATTAACTTCAATTGTGACAAAAAATAATTAATTACACTAGTTCACACGATTTTTATACCTTAGCTAAAAGTTATAATTTTTTAGAAATTGAGACACTGAGTTCAAAAAAAATTTTTTTTCTAAAAGTCCACCACGTTACCTTTAAGAAATATGTAAGTAGAAACTGATATCAAATCCTAAAAACAAACAAATTCTAAAATGTTGTGTGAAAGTAAAAATTATAGGGGGATCGCGGCTTTGCCGCTCGTCCCCGTCTAGAACTCACAGATTTTAGCGAAATTTATATACCTACAGTATGTCCCCGCAAGTTAAATAACAAAAATGTTTGCGAAAAAACATAATTTTGATAAATAGCAACTCAAAAAAACAGCTTTAAAATAAAAAACAAAGTCATTTTTAACAAGAACTTTCATTATCAAAGTGACAAATAGTTGTCAAATAAATAAAACCGCCAATGTGACAAATCCAAAATCAAGAGAAAAATAAACTTTTCTTTTTACGGAATCAGAATAAGATAAAAAACAAAGTAATTTTTAACAAGAACTTTCATTATTTAATTAATAAATTAATTATCAAAGTTTCAAATAGTTGTCAAATAAATAAAACCGCCAATGTGAAAAGTTCAAAATCAAGAGAAAAATTAACTTTTCTTTTCACAGAATCAGAATAATGAAATTTTAATTACAGATTTGCTCGTTTCAGCTGAAGCAAAAAATATTTCTCCTTTGCAGTTTTGGCGTACAATGAAAGAAAAAAAAATCCTCTTGTGAACTCAATCCGAGGACTTACTGTATATAATTTTTTTTATATAAAATACGGACTAGAATTATTACCAAGCCACTGTTGCAAATACATTGTATGAATTTTGTGTACGAGTACCTATATTACATAAAATAAAACAATAATTTTTTTATTTATTATTTTAAACTTAAACCTAAAACTAAATATATATATATATATTATAAAAATCAGATTATAATTTAAATTTCTGCGATAAATCAGCATTTTTTTCATACAATCGGGGATTTTGACAAATTGGTATAAAAAGATTTAGAGGTAAATAAATATGTATTATGTGATTTTTCAAAGCCGTGAGCCCCCTTCTAGACCTCACACTATCTGACTCGCAAATGTTTTGTCAAAATTATCTGGGGCTTCGCCTCCGAGAAGAACTTATTAGTAACACGTGTAGAATTGACTTTTGCAACTTTTTTTTTTCATTTTTTGATAACTTACAATAATTTTTTTACAAAGCAGGTTTTCAGAATTAAAAATTAAAGACGTTTTATTAAGTTACAGTTTACAGTTTTTTTATTTAAATTTCCTTTGGGTATACCCAAATACTTTAAAATTGTTCTAAGTTTGATATGATTTTATGTAGTTGTCTGTAATTAGTTTATTTTTTTCAGATTTATAATTATGCCATTGTATTAGGTATACCACTGGTCAAAGTGGCTTATCATTTGACATTTTGGCAACATTAGAGACAGAATATATACAGTATGTCCTTGGATTATGTTTACAAGTGAAAAAAAATTTTCTTTGATTTTACGCCAAAACTGCAAAGGAAAAATATTTTTGCTTTGCCTGAARCAAGCAAATCTGTAATAAAAACTTTATTATTCTAACTGAATAGAAAGAAAAGTTCATTTTTCTCTTGATTGTTAAATCCCATCACATTGTCGATTTTATTTTTTTGACAATGATGTCACTTTGAAAAATGAGTTTAGCAAGTTAAATAACAAAAATGTTTGTTAAAAACATAATTTTAATAAAAAGAAACAACTTTAAGATAAAAAACAAAGTCATTTTTAACAAAAACTACCATTATTTAATTGATAAATTAAGTGTCAAAGGAACATATAATTGTCAAATAAATAAAACCGCCAATGTGATAGGACTTATAAAGCAGAGAAAAATTATTCCAATAAGTCCAAAATCAAGAGAAAAAAACAACTTTTCTTTTCACTGAATCAAAATAATAAAGTTTTAATGACAGATTTGCTCGTTTTATGTAAAGCAATTTTTTTTTTCATTTGCAGTTTTGGCGTAAAATCAAAGATAAATAAATTTTTCCTCTTGTAAWCTCAATCCGGAAACATACTGTATTATGTGAAGCTTGTCAAAACTGACAATCTGTCATTAAAACTTTATTATTTTGATTCAGTGAAAAGAAAAGTTGTTTTTTTCTCTTGATTTTGGACTTATTGGAATAATTTTTCTCTGCTTTGTAAGTCCTATCACATTGGCGGTTTTATTTATTTGACAATTATATGTATGTATGTATATGTAAACACATAAAAGCTTCTGTAGTCCTCTCTCCAATAATTTCTTATTCAACTGGTCTACGATTTTAATTAAATTATAGGTATGATTKTAAGAAAAAAATTTTTGGCAACACTTCAAGAGTGATGATGATGATGATCATGAGCATGACACTTTTTTCAAGTCCGTCCAACCAACTCAAAAAAAGTTTTTCACGTTGAAATTGTTTTCTATTTTTGATTAACGTAACACCGAATTATCCAAATTTTAAATTAAAAATTAAATAGAATTAAAAAAAATTAGTCAGCTTACTTCAACATCAGAAATATTTACTTGTGGTAACTTTTAGTTTTTATTTTAGCTGAAAAGAGATTCTTCTGTCGATTATTTATTGAACCCACTATTACATGATTTTTAACGGTGAGTTGTAATGGTATGTCATTATCACCGAGTGAATAACCCCTGGCACAGATCTTTTTCTCCATTTTTGCCTGATTAATGATCATTTTTCTGGAAGAATTGTTAATCTCTTGTGCATATAGCCGGTACTATTCATAAACAACTATGTATGGAAGCAGACATTACGGAAGTTCAAGTCCTCGACGAGGAGATAACCGATAATGTTATTCACCCCTGGTGTACCTAAAACCAATATTTTGGGAAAATACGAGTACAAGTGTTCTACCCTTGACCTTACTATACGAAGAACTACAAACCCAAACAGTAAATATTGTTTACCAAAAATACAACTTGCCTCTTCAATCAAGCGAAGCCAAGTCTAGAAGGTTTGATTGGACGCTTTATCGTATTTCCAAAAATATTATTGTTGTTTGATAAATTTAATTAATAACAGTAATTTGAAGTTTCCAATTAATCAAGTTTGGCATATCCGTGTGTTATTGTCTTGTTCCAATATGATATTTCGAAATTTATTGTTGTTTCTAGTCTGGGATTTTTAATTGCTTTCAACATGTATGTCCCGCAAACTTAAATTTCTTGTTATTTTACATTTTTCTTCTAAAAGTATGTACCAATAAACGAAAAATCACATAATACATATTTACCACTAAATCTTTTTATACTAATTTGCAAAATACTGGTTTGTGGCAGAAATTTAATTATAATCTGTTTACAATAAGTAAATCTCCTAGGAGTTCAATAAGAATAAAAAAAAATTAACTTTGATTTTAAAGGAAATTTTTTTTTGCTTTCTTGACTGATTTTCAAGCCGGAACTCAACCAGAATCAAAGTATTTCAACAAAGTAATGGCTTGAATAAGGATTTTCTTCCAAATAAAGCAATTTGAGTTCAATCCAATTTTGCTCGATTTTAATACAGAATTTATTCAAAATTAATGTATTTTTATAAAAATAATTGCTTCAATCTCAACTTTAGGCTAAAATGAAGCAATTTGTGCTATTTTCAATCGATTTGGCTTAATTTTAAGTCAGAAATCAACCTGAATCAAAGTATTTCAACAAAATAGTGGCTTGAATAGAAGTTTTCTTCCAAAATAAACGAATTTAATCTATTTTCAATTTAATTTTGCTCGATTTTTATAAAATAATTTACCTTTAATCAAATTATTACTTTCAGGTTTATTGACCTTTAATTAAACAAAAATAAAGTAAGAAAATAAAAATAAAAGTTCTTCTCGGGGCGAAGCCACCGATAATCAGATAGTGTGAGGTCTATAAATGTCGACAAAATCTGATAGTGTGAATTCTTCTCGGGGGCGTAGCCCTCGATAATTTTGACAAAACATTTGCGAGTCAGATAGTGTGAGGTCTAGAAGGGGGCTCGCGGGTTTGAAAAATTACATAATACATATTTACCTCTAAATCTTTTTATATCAATTTGCCAAAATCCCCGATTCTATGAAAAAATGCTTAATTATTGCAGAAATTTTGATTATAATATAAGTAAATCTAGCAGAAGGAGTTTAATAAGAATTAAATTTTCAATTAAACATTTAGAACCATTTTTTGAGTGTTAAGTTTAAGTCTGAATTAAATTTACTTGTAATTCGCTTTCTGAAAATTGTCCCTTAAAATAATAAATAAAAAAAATTGATTCTTTTTTTTTAATGTAATATACTCGTACACAAAATTCATATAATGTGTTTGCAACAGCGGTTTGGTAATAATTCTATTCATTATTTTATAGACGATCATATTTTCAGATGTGTGATTAATTAGGGTAATTTTTGGAAAAAACCAAACTCATTTTCAATCTCATGTACCCGTTATTGTGCTTCTAAACTTTTCTTTTCTACAAAAAACACAAAATTACAAAAAATAAATAAAACCAGGCTTGCAGTGGGGTAATCTGCAAGAAATGGGATGCACGAAAGAAAAGAAAAAAAAATCAATTTTTGAAAATAGATTTAAGTGTAAATATTAATAAATCAAACTCTTCTTTAATAATTATTCTATAAATAAATGACTATTTTTAGAGTCCTACAATAAAAATGATTWAAATTTCACAATTAGTTCTTTTGAAAATYGCCGAGTTTTTTCAGGAGTTGGATAGTTGAACGATAATAACAATAATTAGGATTCTTTGACACAAAGTGATTGAAATACGATATTTTTCGTAATGCCGATGATAAAATAGTAGATTTTTCAACCTTGTTACGATAAACAATAATTGCACGATTATGAAAAACGTGACGATTCCACTTGTGAAATAGTTGCAAATCTTGAAAAATTTGTATTCGGGAAAAGTGATTCAATGAGGTCAAGTTCTAGACGACCTATTTTTTCCCGTTTAGATAGCGTTCTTTGAATGTAAGTAAAAACACAGAAAAGATAAGTAGCTAAAAACAACTTACTGGGAAGACGAGAGACACTAGAAAACTGTGCCGAAAGTCTCGGCTCCTCACCTCATAAATATGTAATATGAATAAAATAAATGTGTAATTGTTTGTGCGAAGAAGAGAATAGAGAAGTGATCCAGCATCGTGGCTACTTGGTAGGGTCAAGCACCTTAAGAGCAACGCATCCATTTTTATGAAAATCTAAGGACAACCACTTCTGGGGTTCAATGTATTCAATAGCCAGACGTCCCGTAAAAAAATCGCGCTTTGTATTTTTACCATCGGCAAGAATCCAGCTGTGGATCACGTGGCGGGAAGATTTTTTCTTCATCTGCCCACACGCCGAAATGGGGGTTTCTGACCCCCTGCAATGAACATTGCTCTCGACGTTTATTTGTAGAACTCGTTTCTTCAGATGCGATTTACGCTCAGCTGAAAGGTCATTGTGATCGTTTTGATTTTTATATTTTAAAGGTCACTTGCTCGAGGTAAATGAATTAAAATCATTTCAACGGTCACTGACGGTGCATTGCCATTTCGCATTACCGACATAAGGATAATGACATTGTCTAGGACGGAACCACCGCTTCTACTCAAAATTTACGATTCACCGAGCCATTTGAGACTAGGTAGTTCACGCGTACCCAAGGAAATTCAAATTCAATTATGCAAAAATATGCACAAGACCAATAACAGTTTGCATCTTTAATTCAAATATGGCTAAACTGCACTCACGATATATTTGCACCACATTCCAGACACAATAAAAGATTTTTATTTTCGTACAAAAAGTCGCAATTACTGACTGCTTGGCTAACATGCAAGAACCCAAAACTTGCGAAAAAATTTTCAAATTTTGAGGCAAATCAAATGAAAAAAATTTAAACCAAAAATGATAGTGTTCAGAAAAGGAGGGTAAAAGTGAAAGGTCAAAGAATGGAAATAGAGAGGTCAGAAAGTGGAGGAGGTATAAAATTTAAATATTTAGGGTATGCATTCGAAAGTATCGAATGCATGTTGAGATCTTAACAAAAAATGCAATAAAATGTTTTTGATAACCAAATAATATTCTTGTACCCACATAAATATTTTTGAAATAATTCTATTTGTTATACCGGTAATGTTAATTAGTTTGTCATTAATTCCAAAGCTGATTGAAAACTAGAACATGTTCAGAAAGAGATTTTTGTTTTATGAATTACATGCAAATGTGACAGATTGCATCAACTGAGTGAGTAACTCTGTAAAATAATGTAACACCTTAATTTTTGCCATTAGTAAACGAGAAACTTATTTTTTTAATGTAGCGACACAATCTGGACTCGTGCACGCATTTTTGCAGCACGAGCGACGAAGGAGTGAGTGATTACATCCTTCAAATTCTTGAAAAAGTTTGTACAATATTAGCTTTTTTGAGGAGCGTTTTCAAACCTAATCCTGAAGTACTTTACTTAATTTCTTTAAAGCGAATGTATATTCGAATAGTTAATGATAAGTTTATTATTTTGAGAAGAAATTGATATTATTGATATGACAGATTGCATCAACTGAGTACCTTTGTAAAAAAAATGTAACAGTTAATTTTTGCCACTAGTAAAATTAAGAGCAAGTATAAAAAATTCTCAACATTCTCTTATCCGCCTTGGTAAAATCTGTCTATATTTGCTTGAATTTTATGGTTTTGACTTGCCAACTGGCCATTGAAGTAACCTCGAAAGAAACAAATTGAGAGGTGGTGGTTTCTTTATCGMTTAAAGCCCAAAAAGTTAATTGCTCTGTTGCACCATAAAATTCRAGCAAATATAGACAGACTTTACACATCATACCTATACCCCTAGGTATGAATGTAGGCATAAACGATAAAAAACTTAACTTTTTTAATTAGTGTGAAAAGAATAGTTATTTGCAAATCTGTGTGGCAACACAATTTGCCCTTGAATATGCATTTTTGAAGCACGAATGACAAAGTAGCGAGTAAACTAATCCTAAATCACTCTACTAAATTTATTTAAAGCGTATGTTTATTCAAATATTTGGTGACAAATCTACTATTTTGAGAAGAAATTGTTGTTATTCTGATGACAAAAATTTTTGTCTGATGCAAAAAGAATTGTTTTGTTTTTTTTTTATGAAAAAATAAAAATCAACTGAAGTATTGTATATTCGTAAATTCCAGCAATGTTTTATTGTAAAGTCACCATGGCATGTGGTCAGTTAAAATACGCATCAATCATGGCTATGATGATAGACTCTGTGCGTAAAATGTTTTTAATAACATGTATGGAATATTTAGGTCACCCACATATTTCTTCCGATAAAAAAATCACTATTTTTATAATAATCGAATCAGTGACGTCCGTCGCGTTTATGTAACAGCAATGAAAATTTTCGAAGCAGTAAAAATTTCTCGTCGCAATTTGAATTGGTTTATTTGTTAACAACATCTTGCATTATTTACCTTACAACATGACAATAATTTCAATCATTGTTGCAATTAACCCAGTTTATGAACGATGGAGCTGTGGAGATACACACACATCTAATCGCTTCTCCATGCAGTATTTGGCCTAAATATATTTATCTTTTTAACCCTGACTCACTGAGAACGATCTAAATTTATATCAACGACCTTGAATTACAAAAAARTGTAGCAAATTGATGGAAAAATTWGAAAAATCGAAGAGTTTCGGGTGACAATGGGGGACTTGAAATTTTAAGTGTAACGCTCCACTTTTCTGCCTTTTACCATTATTAGGTAGATATATTGTCAGTGTAAACACGGCTTTCAATAGAATCTGGAAAATTTCTAAAATCTTCAAATGGTGCTTTTAGACTGAAAATAAATCTCAAAAAGATAAATTCCATAAACGAATTAAAAAAACGCGTATTTATAATGCACGTAAATTAAATTATAAAAATTAATAAACAATTTGATTTACATATTCTGAATTCTTCAATCGGACAAGTAGATATTAACGAAACATTAATTCCCATTAAGATTTAAAAGAATGTTTTGGTTAAATAACAGTGAAAGTCATTATCATGTTTACAGTTTTAAATTAATTACTTGTAGACTTCCATGCCATTACAATTGCAGATGATACTATTAATAATACGTCCAATAAAGAGAAAAGTATTAATACTTTGTTAGTCATTACAAAGAATGACAAAACTTTAGACTTTTTAAACTTTGAAAAATAAGTGGCGCGATTAGAAAACTAGATGAGTTCAACAACTTAGTTAATTTTACGTTAATTGTGGTAACTTTTTACCACAATTAACAAACCTGATTTCGCAAATGAGAAATATTTTTCAAAACATTATTATGCAACTATCATGGCCATTTTAGTGTGTTTGCAAGTTCATTGACTGCGGTACCATTTTATGCAGTTTTATATTATTATACAACATGCAGTAAACGTAATGATATTTTGTGCAAAAGAGGTCTCCAAATTTACCCACTACACTTACCTGG
>NW_025400983.1:5993067-6058545 GCF_015345945.1 Tribolium madens
ATTGTTTACAAAATTAAATTTTTAAAAATGCATTTTTTTATTTATTGAATTCGTTTTCTCTTTTGATCTTATCAGTAATTTCTTCATGAGAATAAAAAGTATGCAAAAACAACAAAGTTGACTCGTTTGACAAAARTAAATAAAACAATAATAAATAGAAACATCAGTTTGGTTCGCGTTGTAGTTTAAAAGGTTTTTTATCAATCACCCTGTATATCTAATAATTTTTTAAATTTCTATTTATCAAAATCTATGACGCATCATAAACACTTTTTTTGCAAGAAAGGGAAAAAAATAAAAAGAAGTATAAGTTTTTTTTTTAAATACTTATAAGAAATTGAAACTAGTCATATAAATCTACTTTGTGTAAAAAAAATCAAGTGTAAAATATGTATTAATAATTTCAGATAAAAAAAATCAGCATTTTGAAATCCTAAACAATTATAAGAGAGTAAAAATGTTTCGATTTAAATATCCTTTAATTTGGATTTGGATCCCTTAGTTTCTGACCCCCTCATTTGTATTTTCATTAAAGTCAGTATTATCCGTCGCCGGATTAAAGGTTCACTCAGTATATGTATACTTTAGAAACACACATACCAAACAAGTGATCAAAAAATGTAAACACAAGAGGTATATTATCTAATAAGAATTGTATTATCTAATTATTTCAATAGTAGACTCTATAAATCGACCTTCACCTAATTTTAGATAATATCTACCTTCACCTAATTTTAGATAATATCTAGGATAATATTCTCATTTCCGGTGAGCTCTAATTTGTCTAATATAACTTTTGTTATTTTTATTTATTTATTTACTTATTTATTTATTTAATTTGAAGTAAAATCTTGTTGGTGTTGTCGATAATTGAATAAATCGTGTCTGTGAGCGCGTTATCTGCGATGGTACGCGAAGAAACCATCTCCAGTTCCTGCGGTGTAGAGATCGGAAATCTTCGATCAGCATCACCCTTGAACTCGAGGCCTTGCTACCAATTACTCTTCGTATGATAAAAACGCATAACCCAATTGTTGGCGTTAAAGTGGGTCGCTGGCCTAGATATAGCCGAGATTTCAGAAAAGTGACTGCTTATCATCCAACATCGCACATTGTGTGTACTTTCATAAAGGACACTGACCCTCGGATTTCACTGCCTTGACGACCTTTCGATGTTAGGACGTTGCCCCTCTGAGTTCTTCTTCAAAACTCTGGTGAAAAAATCGCCACCAAGCAACCCAGTTGAAGTCATGTTGTTTGTTTACATCTTGATGGACAAAAGCATGCAATCTGGAGCACTTTTCCGCAATAAATTCTCTCTAAACTACTTACTATTTATAATCGGGTGAAATCAGAGATGCAGCAGTCGATTATTAGAGTGAATGTGTGCTGTGGCCTATATTCTTTCGATGCGATGGCGCTAAAACCGACACCACTTTGCACTTTCTTATTTTCTTTCGTGCAACACTTTCGATCAAAAATAAGTCAACGCCCATCAAGTGGGGTCAATAACAGGATGCTCCTGGGAAATGACCTTGTTGGGCAGACGAGACGGTAGTCTACCTGATGCCCACGCGGTACAAAGGACAATGTCCACAACCCCATTACCAAACCCGTGCTACTCCACCAAGGCAACTCATCATACCTCATACAAAATCATTTTTTTATGGTAGTCTTTTGTGACATTTTTTGCGACTATTAAAAGTATAAGATTTCCCAAAAATTTTATTTATAAAAAACGATTAAATTTTTAAATTTTTTTTAAGAAAATATGTATGTAGTTTCAAAAAACAAAGTTGCATATTTTTTGTTCACTGTGTATTAAATTTAAAGTCACTCGACTACTTTTTCACAACATTAGAAAAGCGACAAACTAGGTAAATTACTTAATAACAATGTAATTAATATTTAGTAAAGAAATTAAATAAAGTTATATTATGTAGATCAGCTCTCTCATCAAGTTAATACCCAGAAAAACCATAAAAAATACAAAAAACGACCTAAAAAACCTAAAAAAAATTACTTAAAATATGTGGTACCTTTGAAGAAAAGTATTTTGTAATTTTCTCGTATTTTCAGTTGCTAATACAAACAAACAAAATCAAAACGTACGTACAGTCATTATATGATATGTATTAATTATAATTATTGTACTATCTTATCATTGCGATTATAATTATAAGCTATTATTATTTATGATTTATTACGGTCTTACAATATTAATAGCTTTTGTTAAAACGACATTATTGTTAAATTTGGTCAACATTTTTTTGAAAACATACACTTGAGTGCAAAAAAAACGCAAATTGTCAAAAAGAAGATTGTCAATTTTTTTAGAGATTTACATAGTGTGAAAAAGGTTGTTCCCAAAAAGGTTAGCAAACTATCAAAACAAATGTTTTATTTGGTGGTCTTGTCAGTGCAATGTCATATTCAGTGTTAAAAACGAAATGGAAAATCAGAAAAACTTGATAGAAGTTTGGAAGATGCCTGACAATTATAAAATTGTGAATTGTGACAAAGACATCGTCAAAAACTGGCATTTATAAACAAGCATTTTTTTATAATGTAACAAATTACATTATAAAAAAAAACAATTTGCGTTTTTTTGCACTCAAGTGTACCTTTGCAGTAAAACTACTTCTAATCCTCAAGTTCTGATTAAATTGTTCTCCGTGTTTGATTTTCAGAAAAAATTTAAACGTGTATGGTTAAAACAAAAAAAAACACAAAGTTTCATTGTTTAAGTTTTGCAGTAGGACAGCATAATTATTAGATATGTATTTGTATAAATATTCGAAAACGAGGCCATTTTTATTAATTATTATTTTATTAAAAATTTTCAAAATTAACCATATTTTAAAAGTTAGCAATTTTGTTCATTTAACTCGCAAGTTAAGTTAAGTTAAGAGATCTAAAAACTCTAGTCAAAAAGGCTATAAAATTACCACCAAATGCTGAATCATTGGTTTATTACTTAAAACTACCAAACACTGTAAAATGTAAAATATGCATTATGCTTCAACTTCAATAAGAGACCGTTGAAACGTTTATTATTATAATTGACCTATATTTTTTGATAAGAAATTTAGATATAAACAAACGCATTGAAAAAATCTACAGGTGTCTCAACTAAAATTTGCGTCCAAGTTTGGAAAAGTGCTGAAAGAGGTCAATTTAACAAAAAAAATGTAAATAGTCAGAGGTGTCGGGTGATATAGTATCATTTTGAGAAACTTTTGAGCAGTATATTCTTTAAATTGAATTGTTTTTTCATAACCACTTTTGTTCCCACTCACAGTAGTCTCAAAAAAATCGTCCAAAATTGAAAAAAAAACATGCATAGATAATGAAAGCAACTTGAAATTAATAAGTCACTTGACCCCTCTTAAAAGGAATGCAAAAATTACTTTGAAACCTTGATAAAATTTGGTCCCCCTTCAAGTTGTTCAGCATTTTTTCCAAACTTGAACAAAATCGAAATTTTTTGGAGGTGCAAATTTTAGTTGGGACAGCCTGTATTTAAAAAAATCGTGAGACTAAGTTAAGACAATATAGATTAAAACAATTTAAATTATTTGCAAAATTAAATTTCTTAATTTGGTAAAAATATTTTTTTTTAATTTGTACTACTAGGATGTGAATATTTCGATAAATGTCGTAAAAATCTTTTTTCGTACAATCTATACATTATACACAATACAGGAAGTTCCATAAAAAAGTTGTTTAAACTTGTCGTTTAGTACCTAATGAGAAAACATTATATGCAATTATTAGGTATTTGAGAATGCTATTTACAAATTTTCAATTTTCGAAAGATAAGATAGTCTGTAATACACAAATTCGAAATTAGTTTCTTTACGAATGTAATAGGAATAAGTTGTATTAGCAAGTGTTTGAGTCCTTGGTGGAGTGCACTCGTTCGTCGTCATCGTAGATCAATGCACCGATGCAGGCAGAATGTTCCATCCCCGGTACTGACCACTGCTAAACCGCCTGATTAGCATAAGAATGGAGGCCTTTAGTGGTCGTTGAGGCCGATCACCCTCAGACTAATCTCGATATGCAGATTAACCGACTCCTCACAGACGATAACGATAAATATATCACATAAAACTGATTCAGGCACGCTTTTACAGATAAAAGCCGTCGAAAAAATCGCAAGACGACACCGAAACCTGTAATTCCATCCCGACTCTCGAGAAATATAGCGTCATACTAATTCTAAATACTGCGAGATTTCTCAGACAAGGGAAACAACAGATAATTTTAACACTAATCGCGTTTTCGAGTCTTGAGAACAAACTTTAACTTTTTACATAGGAAAATTATAACAGTATCTTGAAATAAGGATAAATACGTGTTTTAATTTACAAGATGTATTGGTAAAGAAGGCGTCAATTTATAGTTTAATCTAATTTTTATTTACTTTTGTTGTACAGAGTGATGACTAGAAGTGACCAAATTCTGCAGTTTCCAATCAATTAGAATTTTTTTTTCGTATTCTGCTAACAATTTCCTTATTATTGATTATACCAGGTAAACAGAAACTATAGAACCGAACGTTTTTTGCTTAAACTACACACATATTAATTTTTCGAAAATACTAATTGGTGAATAATAAAGAAAATAAAATAAATTTAAAATTTTTTTTTAGATTTTGAAATTTTTCGTTCTGCAAACATTTTAATTTTTTCAACTCACCATAAAACCTGTTTTTTTACAGGTCTAAAGATTGCAACTATCTACATCTTATCCAATTTTTATCAAAAAAATCTTCATACAGGTTGCCAATTTGAAAAAAAAAATGCACAAATCAAAAACAAAACAAAATTTCATTATCAAAACACGATTGCTTGTTTTGCAGCACTTTAATTTTGTAATTATTTCTGGAAACAAATAATTAAAAAAACCGCTTGGTACCATACTTTTTGTTCACTTTGTATATTATTATCTTGTATACCTACATGGAAAATTTTTAATAAAAATAATTTTCAAATTACTGTTTTAAAACTGAAACAATAAGAATATTGGGCTGTTGAACATAATAGTTGCATTTACAAAATTCAATATATTATTCCCCAATTTTGAGAAAATTTATCTATCACACTTTTTTTTATTTTTTTTAGAAAACTCCAGTTTTGAGAATTCAGGTAATTTTTTGTGCAGATTATTGATATCGCATTAGGCTTAATTGAGAATGACTTATGAACCCAATTAGGTTTTTATAATAATAATTAATGGTTAAAAGGAATAATATTATTAATAAAAATTCAAGGTTCCTTTCATTATGATTTATAACTTTTCAAAATAAATATTAGGAAAGATTGTTTTTCTTTAATTAATTACTAGTATAATCAATTACGGAAGTCAACATTTCTAAATAATATTCTTCACACTTGTGAAAATAAACACACCCAAAAATATTTCAAATATACATAAAGTTTTGCCTGAATATACTTTTAACATTAAAATTAGATTTTAAAGTTTTATATCCACCTACAACAAACCTTTCTTTTTAAATTAAAATCTTCAAATAGACGATTTTCTTCAATTTTAAAATTGTTTTTTTTTTCACTTTTCCTCAAGCAATTATAATTTAACTTTAACAATTTTTTGTATAAATATAGGTGAATTTTGGTATAATGCATTGGTTCTCAACCGGTGGTTGATGTATAAAGGGGGTTCGCAAAAAAAATAATATTGTAACGTCTGAATTTTAAATCGCTAATACCTAAATATTTTTATTTACAAAAGTAGATGACAAATTTATCGTGTAAGCAATTTGCAAATTTTAAGGACTATAAAAATAAGGGTACCTAATATATTTTTTTAATTCTTCAGTTTTCAGGTGTCAGACAAACCATTTAATATTTATAATTTTGTATTTGCTAAAGGTGTACTATTTGTACTATTTAGAGTTATCATTTTATCTTCATAAGCCGTACTAACGACTACACAAGGAGCTCTGGATTTTGGATTTTAGCAAAAGTTCGCAAGAAAATAAGGATTTGGGATATAATAATATAATGCATCAAAATGACTCGTTATTTCTTTTGAGAAAATGTCATTTATTGTTAATTATAATATGTTGATATTGAAGCACAAATTATAACTTTTTCGTGATTTATCATTTTAACATTTTTGTACCTAGTATAAATATTTCTGTCTCATTCAGGTTTTAGATTCTTAATCGTGTTAAAAGTGAGAAAAGTGACTATAAAATGAGCGAGTTGGTTGTTATTGTCTGAAGTTTATTTTCACTATTTAGAGAAACCTTACATTTCTTCGATTTTTCCACCCGCTTCCTGAATTATAGTGAAATGATCGAAAACCATGTCAACATAAACTCTTATTTATTAGAAAATTTCGAACACCGCGTCGACTTTCGATGATTTATAAGGTGTAAAAATGATCGGCGCTCGAATTACCATCATAATGATCACAATTGACATACTTAAAGATGAACAGTGTAAGTCGATTCTTTTCCATTTCTAAAGTGAAGTGATTACACACGTAGAAGAAGCTTTCGAGCTCCTCTCCACCTCCTTTAACCCATTTTCCGAGACGGATCTAGTGCACTAGGTGAAACCAACAAGTGTCAAAGCCCTCTGACAGTGAAAAGTAACGAGCTGCCGGCAATACAAACAACACATCATCTATAATAAAACCACGATTTTGATGATGGATGCCCGAGGTTCAGGCACGTGCTTCTGCTGATTTGGAGGATGCCACCGTCTTGGCTCGACCTTCATTTTTTCACACACATTTCTTCGGTCGGCACACAAAAACTCAATTCCAGCGATTTGTCGTGCTTCAATTTTTCACTAATGGAAAAATGATCCGGAAATTTAGCCAACTGGAACGCCTTGGCGGATTCGTACCCGAAACGATGTAACCCTGATAAAAATTTCACTTCTTATTATACAATGACAAAATTTACAGTACTCTTCAGACTACTAGAGAATGTCAAATTAGCTCTACTTTTGTCAAAAAAAGCAATCAAATCAAGTATTCACATAGATTTATGATCAGAAAACTTATAAAGTCTGTTTTTTTATGGAAATGCCAAACAGTCTTAAGGTTGGCACCTCTAGTAAATTCATTCATGGTAAAACAATGTTATTGTCAACACAAAAAATCGTCTAAGAAAATTTAGAGACGAAACACCAAAAAAGGAACAAATACGGTACCGCTAACATTTTAGAAATTTGAAAACGAATAGTTCGCAAGCAAGAAGTTAGAAAAATGGTCTGTTAAAATGTAGACGCAATTTATAATGCAGGTTTGCTAAATATTCTCAATTTTTATCAAGAAATTGACAAGAATACAAAATAAGCATGAATGAGAAAGAACCTCGGAAAAAATGCAATTAAATTAGTGTCTTGTGCATCGTTTTTGAATAACGAGTTGAAAAAGTAACAATTTTGAAATTAAAAAAAAAATTATAAAATGTACAGTTGGAGACAAAATACTTTGGTCGTCACATTTCTGACACTTTAATGTAATTCAAGCTTTAATGAATGACAATTTCAAATTAATGACAGCTATTATATCTTTCTATCAAAAATATGTACAACTTGTCAACTATGATTGACAGTAGCTAAAAATACGGTTAACAGTCCTAAAGCATGCTTTACAATTTAATGTCACCCAAGTGACATTGACGACCAAAGTATTTTGTCTTCAACTGTATCAATTTCGAGCTCATTTCAATAAATTTCACAAAATTTATTGCCAATCATCATAACACCTACTTGTATCTTTCGCTAAATAACTTTTTTCTGTATACAGTATGCGCCAGAACTCGCGCCCCAGAGAAAAATGTTAAAAAAAATTTATCTGTAAAAATTTCGAAGTTATGAGTGCTTAAATTTTGCACTTTGATTCTATTTATTTCTGTTGAAAAAATAATTTTCCAAGTTTTTTTCCTATAGGATACAATTCTGTTCAATGTTATTTGTGGCTTTTATTGGCAAAATTTTTGTGCCTTTACTAAATAATTGTAAAAAAAACATATAAAAGATCATCAGTATCACTAAATAGACATAAAAAATGTCAAATGTCAAAAAATAAATGTCAGATTTTTTTGACAGATAGCATTTTTTAAACATTTTTTTCATGTTCCTGGTTTCTTACCATACTTGAAAATTTTCTCTGGGGCGCGAGTTCTGGCGCGCCCCAATCATCATAATACCCACTTGTATCTTTACTAAATAACTTTTTTCTGTATATACATCCTTTTTCTTAAAGTTTTTGTAGCAAGAACCTCATTTTTATCTACAACATTGTACTTATTTACGGTGTGTTTCTATCAAAATTATTAGCACTGAATTCTATCTTTAGATCTTAGGTAATGATGTCTGTCCTCAGGTATTCAATTATAGCGTTTTCAAAAAGCAAACAGGTAAGTCAAAATTTCGACAACATCTCTATTTGAAAACATAACCATAATGTTTTAACAAAATTTCTAGGAACAAAAAAAAAGAGCAAACAAAATTTGTGGCTATGGACACAAGCTGTTACCAATTTTTTTCACCAAAATTTTGACTTGGTAATTTCCATAAAAAAAAACAGTCTTTACTTTTGTCAAAAAAAGCAATCAAATTAAGTATCCACATAGATTTAGAATCAGAAAACTTATAGGTCGATAAAAAAACACACAAAATTTGCGTTTTATACATGGCTTGCAAAATTAATTACTGAAAAAAAGCGAAAAAGTCTTAATAAATAGGAACACAAATTACTACAACGCTGTAATATTATAGTCCACTATTGTACATGTGAGAACTATAAATCAATGAAAATAGTTCTAGTCGCTAAACGCAGGATCACTTTTAAAATGGGACACTCGGTATAGGCAACCATTTATTCGAGTCTCATTTAGTATGGAGCGGTGTCTGTGTTCATATTTACAATCTTAAGTTTAATAATCTTACTTCCGGCAAACAATATTTTATATGTATTTTTTTAAAATAAGTACGTATACCTTGTGATTGTATAAAAATTAGAGCCAAAAATTATTTATTGTTAAACATTTCCTTAAAATAAAGGCAGCGCCTACGTTGCCGGCAACGGCGTCCGTACCCGTTGCCGGCAAAGAATCTTTAGGTTTGCCGCTAATTTCACTTTATTTTTATTTCACGAGCTGTATTTTCGCAGTTTAAAATAGTCTTTTTTAAACAATACCAATAATAGTTTTTGTAAAACTAACCTCAAAGATGTGTACATATTGCTCTGAGTTTTTTTGACATAAAAGTGAGTAGTTTATCTATAAATAATTCACACTGAACTACAATCACTTCGTATTTCAATTAAGAGTATAATTGTTGATAACAATTGTTAATTGTCTATAAATTATTTATTAAGATAAATATTATTGTAATGTCACAGAAATTACGTGTGTATGCAAAATTTCAGCTTGTACAGAAAAGAGGACTGGTAAATACAGACAACAAAGCAAATTATGTAAAAGGTTTTAAAAATGATTTGCCAAAATTTTTGAGCACCGTTGCTGGCAGCGGAGGCACTGCCTAAATTAAATAGACAACTGGTATTTTACGCATTTAATGGATCGACAATATTCACATCGCGTGTGTAAATGCTATTTATTTGCAAATTATCAACAATGTATTACATAAATACCTACTAACAGTTATTTCCTCATTCGCGTTGTTTTTCTCTTTTTTTGTGTTGCACTTGACCAGATCTTGTAAACTTCTGATTAATTTTTGGAATGATTTTGAAATAAGTATTAAATAACGCTCAAACGTTCTCATCATCATCATCCTCGAAGTTAGGCAAAGCATTTCTTTTGCCTTTAACAGTACTTACTTATTTCCAAATCGTCCTTAATGTTTTGCAAAAAAAAACGAAACTGCTAAGCGTTTATGTGAAAAAGAAACAGCAGATTTCGCTTTTATAGAATTCGAAACATCAGAATCCAAGCTTTTAGTAAGCGGAGAGGTTTCACTCACTTCGAATAAAATTTTTCATTTAAAAAATTAACCCTTTCCTCAGCAGAACCGGAACTCTCAAGCATGTGTCGTTCCCGATACCGACGACCTTGTTTTGCTGTGTGGGTTGATTTTTACCATACCGATACTATAAAAATCCAATCGACATTTCCAAGTTTCTTCCTTTCCCATCCAATTTATTCTACATTGCTTCACAGATTTATTTTAATGTCAGTATAAAACGATTATATGCAGTATAAAAATTCTACAGGTGGCTCGCTAAAACTCTGCGAGAGAAATGCATTAAGTTTTGCTCACGTTTGGTTTTGCAAAAAGTCAGATTATCCTTTGTTAATTTTTTTGTAAAGTAGCACCTTCTCAACCTTTTTTTTTATGACAACCTACATAATTTTTCTATTTTCTTATTTATACTCAATGCTATAAAACCATGCTGAATTAATATGTTATTAACTTTTTTTTACACAATTTTGAAAATACATGCTTTGACTTCAACAATAGATAAATCTTTTCTGAAATCGTATTTGTGTAGATGTGAAAAATTATGCAACCAACATTACATAACATACACACTTTACGGACTATCTTGTCAACTGGACAAAGATTTCAGTGAATGATATAGTAGTCCGGAAAAGTACTACTTTACGTACTACTTCGTTCTCTTTATGGACGATTTAAGAAAAACATTTTTTTAACCAATAGAAAGAGTATGTTATTTTAAAAGCAATCATAATTGAAAACACAGAGAACATGCAGAATTAGAGATAAAATATTAACAAGAGAACAAAAAAACTAAAAACTAGAATATAATTCTATACAGGGTCTTTCACATAATTTTACGAAGCCTGCGCCAGCAATAATACATATTCCAATACGAACTCGATTACAAATTTTGAAAAATTGGATAATCTTCTCTAGTTTGTTTAGACTTTAAAAAAATACAACGTTTTTAGTTAGTTATCGATTAAGATAGATAAACTAGAATTATATTTATGCCGTCTCTTGACAGAACATATAATAATTGTTTCTAAAAAACTGTAGTTTATGACTATTAATAAAACAGTGATTAATTTAACAACTACTGTCATGAGTTTCCAAAAATTAAATAAGTAGATGTGTATTTTTTGTATCCAGTGTTTTGTGACTTTTGTATATTTAGGTGTGTACATTAGGCGCAAGCCTCGTAAAGTTAGGTGATACATTGAAACACCCTGTATTTCCTTCTTTGATTTTCCGCATTGTGTTTTTGACAATATCTGTTATATAAAAGATAAAAAAACAATTAAAACCGTTGGTTGCTATTATTAGTTGTAAATTTAACATAAAATACAGGGTGATTCACGAAAAACATTTGATGCTATGTTATTTTTTAATTGCATTGCATAATACTTTTAATTTTTTAGGATAAATATTCGCTTCGGAATATAAAAATATAAATAACTGTGTTAAAACAACAAGAGTCAAGAAGAAAAAAAGTACTGTTAAATTAAAATAAATTAACCGTTTCTAAAAAATGTCACTACTTTATATTTTCATCCAGTTATTACCAAAGAAAGCTGTGACATGATTTTGCATGTTTCTGCTCAGACTTATGTCGCGTTTTTGAAAATTTTGTAAACTTATTATTTATTGTTTTCTTCTTTTCTTATTTCAAAAACAAATAAGCAGTAATTTTATGTAAGTAAAAAACAAGAAACTTCGTAAAACCACGTAATGTGATATCAAAATAAAAGAAAATTTTAGGTGCAATCAATTCAATTTCAAGCAGTGTAGTTAAATACGTGCCACTCATTAGTATTCGCAAAGGATCAGTGGCGATGTTGTTGCAGTCTATTTTTGGGTAACGCTCAACGTACGCCTTGTAATTCGTATTTTATTAACATAGCGCGACACTGGGTCAGTAAGTACATGAGAACACAACACATGATTCCGAGCACTCTAACTTTCAGTAGGTGAATAACCGCAGAGGCCGTCAGCAAATGTCAACGAACTCGACGACACACACATTCCCAACCTTGTGTCGTCAGTTCGTACCATAGAAAGCAAAATCAAATTTTGACACCCCCAATGGTACCACCCCAAAAGGACGTTGATGATGCCAAATCACGCCAAAAACACATGTCGTGGTACCAGAGAAAAAATCTCAACAATCTGTCCAAAATCCACTAAATTTTTAGAAATCCTATATTCAACTTTTTATTTTTTTGAGAAATATAAGATACATGAAGCATAAAAAGTTTTTCTTCTTTTCTTATTTAAAAAATCCCGAAAGAAGAGCTGTTGAATTTATCAGTAACTTGCATCAGGCATTCCATTTTCCAAATCTTGGTTAACCTTTTCGTCGCGTCGACAACAAGCTCATAAAAATCCATACGAAATGCCAATGGACAGATAAATTATGCGATTTTTAGCAACAACTCTCACGGAGGGACATTTCCATAGATCATTGAAAGAGGGAAAGAATGCACTCGAGTCGAGTTGACTTAGAGAGAACAATAGCCCATCGAAAGTACCAAAAGAATGTCTATTGTACGGTGTCATTTCCCTTTGGTCAAATTTGATCCGAAAGATCGGTTTTCCCAATGGATTGATCGAACCACACGAGAATGACATGAATGGAAAGTCATAGCCAAGGCTAGGTCGCTGACCTGATCCAACAGTACTCGCCGTAACTGCAACTGTACTCGTAGTAGGCTACGACAGCAGTCGTCATCCCCTCCACTTGGGCGCAAGAACGCCGCTTTTTACGCCGTCTTAGATGAGGCGATCTGTGAAAAAATTTCGTGCTTCGGTGCTTTCGGAAACCTCAAAGAAATTAATTACGAGTTAAGCGACAGGCGATGACGGGATATCCAAGTAAATGGCTTTTTCTCTTTGGATCGATAACCTACTGAGAGGAATTTTTGTTTTGTCCACGGGGTTGATGGTCCGGCCATCGGCCGATCCAACTTTTTGTACAACTAGACTACTTTCCAAATTGATTCAGCACGTGAAATCATATAATTGCAGCGAAAATAAAACAAACGAAGCGTTTAAGTTAAAAAACAAAATAGGTAGGAATGACATCTAAAATGACAAATACTACTGCATTTCAAAGATATAGTGAGTCTAAAAAAACTTGGTGAAGAGCGTTCTGACAATTTTGGAACGTCAGTCACTGTCAGTTATCTGTCAAATTTTGAAGCTTTGGAATTCTTGTATTGTGTTAATTCATTAAATGTTTTGTCATTTTATTTATCCAACACAACAATTTATCCAAGATATACATTCACGTAATCTCGACCATGCTTTATTTTAGACTCCGATCCATGGTATTGGAAAGATGGATTACGTGATTCAAGTGGGTATAAGAAAAAAAAATGAAACTCGACAATTTTCGTATCTTTTGTTTTTCAATGTTACCAACTTGATTTCAAAATCATGGGCCACTTTAATCATAAATTTAATTGAACGCATGGTGTATAACAACCAACAGTATTATCCATCTGAGAGCCCACCGGTACATACAACGGTTCATATAACTTTGGCCCCAAAATAATATTTAGACTGAATTTGTCACAGGCTAATCGAGAAATGCAAATTGTTTCGGTGCTATGGAATTTATAACAAAAGTTCAACTTTAATACATAATGCACTGAGTAAGTCAAAATTCCGAAAAAAAATAAAGAAATCTGAAGATTTCATAATTAATTACTACTACGTACACTAATTAAAAAACAAAAAACAGTTAAAATTGCCATTGGAGCAAAGAATTCAATTTTATAAACTTGCACAGTCAAAAAATTTGATTTGAAAGACATAGTTCGGTTGTTTATGGCAATTATAAAGACAAAAAATACAGGGTGATTCAGATAAGATAATGAGCCCGACGTTCTGGCGATGCAAAAATCAAATTTCATTTACGTTTTGATCAAATTTTAATTACGATTTGCATTTGCAATCCAAGTTATCTTATGTTGCTCTGACAGTGCAATTTATAATTTATAAAAAAAAACTGTTTGCCTACCTTTAATGTTTAATTCTTTCATACATTTTGTATTGGGTTTACACCGAAAAGACTTCTCTGACTTCTCTATCATTCCGTGACAACTGAATGGCACTAACGATCGTTCTCTGCACTGATGTCAGAGTGACATAAGATGATAACTTCGATTCAACTTGCAAATCCTAATTTAAATTGGATCAAAGGCGTTAATGGAATTTGTTTTTTTGGGTTGCATCGCCAGATCGCCAGGCTCATTATCTTATCTGAATCGCCCTGTATTGCCCATAAAAAATTTAAGAACTAATTTTGCAAAAAGTTTAAAGACAAAATCGGTGGCAGAATTGTATAGGGAAATATTCACTCAGCTTTGCTTCGTATGTAAATCTGACCATAAGTGAAACTTATAGTTTCTCCACTCGCACTGTAATATACTATTGTACTACTCTGTCTTATTATCTAAACAAACCACTCCCCGTATTTCGTTAAAGACCTATTGAAGAAATATTCTGTGATATGTAAGAATTTACAAAGTAAAAATTCAAAAATTAAAAAAAATTAAGCCGTTTTCGAAAACGAGAACTACGTTTACGATGTCAAATTTGAGTACGAGTAAAAACTTTTTAGAAAAGCATCATAATAATCTGGAACATGTTTAAAACCTTATTTTTAAGAATCATGTATCTAAATAAATAATCTAGTCAAAAGTGTTTAAAAATTTTTTGACAGTTCTGCACTGCAATATCTATCTCCAAGTCAACATTCTTAAAAGTATCATAAAACAGTAAAAAAAAATTCCAACGCTAATATTGGATTAGAAATTTTGCTGAATTCAAAAATTGGTATAAAGTTTGTCAAAGTAATGTCAAAATTGACAAAGTGCCAAGATAAGACTATTTTATGTAGGTACTTATAAAATCCGACAACGTAAAAGGTAAGCTTAAATGCACCACAGAAACAATATAAGATATTAGTGTTGAAAAAAAAAAATCTGTAGAAGTAAATAAAAAAATCATCCACAGTTAAATAATTTATTTGCAAATACAAGCATGTGAGTAGGTCTAGCTTTGATTGAAAGCTTTTCTGCAGAAAATAAATACAGTTTTTGTTACCTAGTTTATCATAAAACATTCTTCAAAAAAAAGTTCATTGTAACATATCGAGAGATCAAGATAATTTGTAATCGAGTCATCTTTGGATCTAAAAACGTATGTCTGTTTTTGTGTGCACGTGAAAAGTCAAATAAAATGACAATTCGAAAGATAAAACGGCAAAGTAGGCTGGAATTAGTCTCTGACGTATAATAATAAGACCGTTAACAGTCTTTTTTGAAGGTAAATCATAAATTTAGTTATTAAGTTATTAAAATCATCGTTTTTTTATCATACCATTTTACCTTTTGACATTTCACAGACGTACGTTTTCGGATCCAAAGATGACTCAATTACAAATTATCTTGATCTCTCGAAATACTTATAGGTATACATAAAATAGTTTCATCTGCTCATAAATCTCCTCAAAGTAAAAATTAATAAAAACACTATGCTGAAAATACTCATAGGGTTTGCACAGTAGGTATACTGATTTTTTCTTACTTTTCACCAGATGTCAGTTATCGTTGGTGATTGTTTTAAGTTTAACTAAAATTTATGAAACACCAACTTGACAAAAGTAAAAACCATTTCAAAGCCTCCACAATTTATTTCGCAAGCATCCACGCAAATAAAATAGGAGTATGTAATTGACAGACTCAAGTTTTGTTTTTCAATCTGATCATATCGACTCTCACAACGAAAACTATAGTAACTCAACAATTACAGTTTTGAGAAAAATTGCATTGAATCTTTGACTGATAATAAAAAATCAAGGAACTGTTTAATATTATTGAAAATTGGTAATAAATATTGTTTATTCAAAGAATTTTTTTCTCACTGTTTTTATATTTTAGGCCCTACATAAGCCATCATATTCAAAAAACAGTTTTTATGAATTACTATAGTTTACCCATCCATATCTTACATACATGTAATTTTGTTATCTAGAAGTAGAAGGTGTAAATCATTTTTAATTTTTCTTTTTCCTCCTTGGTTCTGATAATGGAAATTTGTGGTTTGGCAAAAAAGCACACAAAAGCGTATGTAAATGGACTTTGAATTCGTTTATCCCCTGAAAAGATCAAAGTCTACTTTGTGAAAAGAATTTGAAATTACATTTGTTGTGTTTATTTTCTTCAATGTCCACAGTTGTAGCAGTGAGCCATGCACAGGAGCTCTTAACCTTTTGTGACAGGCGGTAAACAATGCCAACAATGAAAATAATGCGGTCAGGCAATGGTGGAGGCTGAGGATCACTAGACGGTTGTTGGTTGTTTTTGAAGGGGTTCATCGACCCGTTGAGGTGGTTCCAATTCTGGGATCCGGTCGTTGGTCTGACCTACCTAGCAGCCCCCTTCGATTCCCTGCAGTGTAATCTTTCAACAACGACGAAATTTTCGAAGAGATACCGCGATCGTCTACCTATGAGAGTGAAAGTACCGTCCGTTACACGAGCTGAGTACATACATACGCCGGTACTCACTACTAGCACACCTACAGAGGAGCGCATTGACCCCGCCATCGTCGTACTCCACATCTTTCGACAATCCGGAGGCCATAATACCCACCCAAAGACTGCCTTCCATGCACTGACCCATCAATACCCCAAAAACTAGCACCGCATTTTCAATTACGAATACGTACACAAATTATCCTTTTGATCCTTCTTAAAAAAATACCAAGTCAAAAATTATTAATTTTTGATTTGGTGCCAAAAAAATTATTACTTGTGAAACTGTTATTGTAGAAAACCCAAAGACCAACATCACTTCCTCATGTCAAAAGTCATTTTTGATAGACTCAAAAGAAGTTTGTAGCTGAATTCTTCCATTTTCATATCTTACTTTTCATTTACTGTAATTATGTACATCTAGGTATTGCAGATTTCGTTAAGCCAAAATTCACACTTATTCAATTTTACTCAAAAACTTTGCGTAAATCATTATTTTGCAAAAGACCAAGAAGTTTTTCAGTCAAAATTTTTATTCAAAAATACCGAAATTTTGCAAAGGTTATCTTTTCACCAATATATTTTCTGTTGTGTTTAACTAAAAAAATGTTTTCCAAAAGAGTTACTTTTGTGAAATTGATTATATGAGTATGAACTACATTTGTGTTACATAAAAAAACATTTATGGAGCGCTATCTTGTATGTGCGTAACTGTTTCAGGCTTCAGGATATACTGCAACAACATCTTTTTATGAGTTTTCAGGTTATTCTAAACTAAAGAATATAAGTCGAAAACAAAAGACGATAGCGGAATGCGGTTTTGACAAATATTATTTTCTCAAAAAATGAGCCCCAGAATGTATTACTCGTTTTTGGCTAAACCTCTTAGTTTCGGAGATTCCCTATTCGGACATCCAAAATGCAGCACCATGTACATTATCCAAAAACTCACTCATTTTTCCAAATCTGGTGAAATTCCAACCCAACAAATATGCATCTACCTACTAATTATTAAAACTACTCTTAATTTTATTTATAATGGTTCTGAAGTGTGTACAAATTTCATCTGTATACATGTACCGGGTGCGGCATCCGTTACGCCCAAAAAGAAAATCCCCACTTTTAATTAAATAAAATTCTTGAATTTTTTCACATTTACCTGGGCATTAGTAAGGTACATTCTCTAATTTTTTGGTAATTTTTCATTCCCAAACAAAGCCAAAAAAAAATAAATAAATAAAAAGGAATTTTCTCACAAAAAGTTTAATTCTAATTTTTATACTGACCTACGCAGATTCACTTCCTACAATTGTTTACAAAATCAGAAAAAAAAAACAATTAGATTTTGAATTAAATGCAAGTTTCCATCTTAATTTTGAAAATTATTTTTATTTTATTTAATGGGGAACTGCAATTGGGGTAAGATTCCAATGTTCACAACAAAAAGAGCCTTTAAAGCGGTCGACTACCATTAAATGATTCTTTTGTTGGCAAATTATACCATTTTGTCATAAATCACGGGTCTGGTTTGTGTTTAAATAAAAAAAAAAACATTGTTTGGATAACCAAGTCAAAATTTGAAATTGTGATATCAAAGTTTGATGCGCTAACAGGTACATTTAGTGTAAAAACTTTATAGGCAAATTAACAGAAAGTATTCATTAAACACACAAAACTGTTACGGACTCATTTATTATCACAAAAAATTAGAAAAATTCTCAAATTATACCCTATCAATAAATTAGTTAGGTATATAAAATATCGCCAATTTTAATTAATTAGAAGTCGCGAGTTATCAATGGGCGTAACCGATGCCGCACCCGGTATAATCAGAATTTGCAAAGAAAAAAGAAAAAATTCAAGAAACTATATTTTTTATGCAAAATTTTTCTAATAGAAACCGCTTTATTAAAATTGAGTAGTAACTTCGGTTTTTGAACCTTTCTTGTCTGTACACAAAAAATATGTAGAATTTTTTTGTACTGTGAAGATAAGTTCCACTGTATTTTCTCTACGTTTTCATCGTTTTCTTTTTCTTTGCAATTTAAAACGCCTACTCGTAGATGAAATTTTCCAAAAATATTTTTTTTTCGTGCAATGCAGTCGAAAAATATCAATTTATTGTCATGTGCAGTTTTCCGCATTGGCCTCCAATCCTGCAACCCGAAGAACCAGTGTTTATTATTTTTGAACAATTTTTGAATGCAATAAATATTTCGCAAAAGTTGTTTCGCCGAAATTACGACACGTTAGCAAATAAATTTAAAAAGCCAGACTTTGGGTACATATATAGAATTTCGCAATATTTATAAATATACGAGGATTCCGTCCTTGCAGAAAGGAGTGGTATATTGGGGCTAACAGTATTTACATTAAAACACTGCCCCGAGCAAATAAATAAATTTATATAACGTTGATTAAAAAAATCGACAACCACGAGCCGGTAGCCTGGAAGTGCGCCGCCGTTTCTACGAAAATTACACAATTTTACAGGTATTCCCACTTGACGGGTTTGAGGTAAGGTGGGTATGCTAATTGTGGTCTTATTTTGGATGCCAAATTCTTTAAAAATTGTATTGGCATTGCCTTCAAATGACATGTGAATTTCTGTTTGTACAATTTGTTTGGAAACTTTCACAATGGACGAACGCTAATTGTTTTCGAGTTGAAGAATGTTGATTTTGGGGATTTTGATAACTATTTTTACGCTCTAATATGTTGAAAAGAGCAAGAACTTGATATACACTGTATTATTTAAATCTAGTAGAGTCTTAAAAAATACAGTTTTATAAATTTTCTAAAAAAGTGTGCATAACGAAAGGTGGTTGGAAAAATATTACGTATTTGAGAAAGTAGGAGTCGCAATCTAGAAGTTAGAATGGCTAATTATGTAAGAGTGGTGAAACAGAAAAAGTGCAGAATCAATAAAAAAAAATTAAAACTAACGCATCAAGATGAACAATGTAAATCTAGCTTAAAGTCAAACAAAAAACAAACTGATAATTTGAACCTTTCTTTTAATTATTAGTAGCCCTAAATCTAAAAACAATTTGGAGAAATGAGAGTCGACTTTCAGAAAGTAAATTAAATTTTAATTAAAAAATCTTCGTAAACGTTTCTTTGGTAAAAATTAAATCCAAAAAACACACTGCGAATTTTCTAGTTATTCTCGGCTCAAAACTCATCAACTTCATTATGACTTGTTTTTTTTTAACAGTAGGTAAGTAATATTAAAGTCAACTCCAATTGCAAAAGACGAACGAAGATTTTGTGTTTTTTATGAAAATTTAAAAATTCTTGCTACACATCTTTTTGTTTCTTTGTGAAAATTTAAAAAAATTTGATACACATCTTGTTTTGTGTTTTTCACTCAATAAAAAAAATCTCATTTAAATATAGAAAAAATACTCCTAACACGTTAAGACAAAATAATATATGAATTTTCGTTGAATAAATAGTAATTTACAAAACTGCATAAAAAAATACCTGGTTGCTTGTTAATTTGCATAATACAGTGAAAAGTTTTTCATAAATAGACAAAAAGATACGTTTAAAAACAGCTTCCTTTATTATAAAAGACAATTGTATAAATGCAGAGCTAAAAAATGCATTTACACAATTTGTAAAAAGTCGCAAATATTTTAATATTTTTATTAAAATATTCCTATGATTTGGTCTAGTTAGTATAATTTTTAAGATTTAATTTAACGTATCAACAAGGTACATTTTCGGAATTACCAAATAAAACTTCACGAATATGAAGATAATAACCTTATGAGTGTAAAAAATAACTTTAGTGCTGAGTTGTACATTAGGGTTTTTTCTCTATGATAATTCTTTAAATTACGTAAATTTTGACACACCATGCAACCAATGTTACAGAACATTTTACAAACTACCTTGTCATTTTTACGAACTGTTTTGTCAACTTGACATATGAGTCCGGAAAAGTACTACTTTATGGATTATTTTGTTCACTTGACAGAGAATTTCAAATTTTTTTGGATACATTTAAATATAAATTAATAATTCCTCGTTTACCTAAGTAGAAACAAGTAATAACTTATGTAATTACTATTATTTTTTTAATAATAATAATAATATCAAACAATATTTCTAGTAAAAACTGGTCAAATTTATACACAAAAGCCGGTCAAAACCCGAAATTTACAATTGGCATTTGATATTTCCAGAGCTTTTCAAAATTCGAAAGCTCCATTGACTTAGAATATTATAGTAGTTCCATTTTCAACAAATATTTAGTTGAGTAATTTGTATAAAATAAAAAAATGAGGTGAGTCCTGTTTATGTTTGTTAATTTATTGTTACAGCGTGAACAAATCGCTGTGTGTCCAGTACCAGCTCCGGTGTGTGATATCATTAATTCCATAACATCCTTTCACAAGAAATTTTTTTGTAAGTCGCCAGAGTTCTTCGACATTTTATGGTTGAAAGGTAATAAAGAGAGTTCAATCACCTCTCCCAAAAATAGTAGTGGGATCGAACGAAAAAAGTCGATTTAGTGTTGTCAGTGGGTTAGTGGACCACGATCTTGTCTATTCCACATTTCCATACCTATTCCTATCTACAGTGGTCGGTTTCCTCTCTACTATCATTAATAAATCCACCACTGAAGCGACATACTTTTCATAGTCCCTTGGTGCATGCCATGACTCGGGGTGCTCGAGAGATCGTCCGAGATAGATAATGCTGAATACAGGTGGTCGATGTCTTGCTTTTCCTTGAAAATTTATGGAGCAGATTTGCAAAGTTAATGATGCCGCGAGTTGGAGTTTTATCTCTTCTTCGTGCCTGTCTATGCGTTTCACATGTCAATTTGTTCCTGTTCGACGCTGAAAAACGGCTGCCTTTCAGCCACAATCGGTTCCACCACCACAAAAATACTCTAAACGAGCCTTTCCACAACAAGACATGACGTCAACGTCCAACTGTTTTACATTTTCGAAACTTGTTCCTGCCTTCAACATACACAAAAAATCTAATCGAGAAAGATCTACAAAGAAGACTAAGAAAACTCGATATTATAGTCTTCAACATAGCCTTCCAGTCGCTAGTTGTTTTGACCATGGACCCTTTTCCACCTCATGCAAAGTGAGAGGTCCATCAAAAAAGAACTTTGGTCAAGAAAGGAACTCCACGCTGTTTCAATAGGCCTCAAATCCGGAGAAGCGCTGGCTGTTCCAATTTGTTTACTTATGCTAATTCAATTCAGCTAATTAAAATTGATTAAATATGCAATTAGAATGCATAAATTTAGTGAAAGCTCGGGGGATACCCAGTAGGCAACTAGCATAGCATCGTACGTCCTTGCAGTTCAACGAACTCGCCGCCTACTAGACCAATCAGATAATGAGAAAAAATGTCAAGGAAATTATAAAAATTTCGAATCCCCACTAGGAGGAACAACCTTCCAATTTTGAAAATGATCGTATTTAGTTTCAATAACAATAATTAACACAACAGAGAGGTCGTCGAACTCTCGATGTGTTTCTTACGCTGGATTCTAGGTTGTATTACGAAGGGATGTAAGGGCAAAATTTCTTTGTACGGCCACTGACACGCATTTTGGCAACTTTCAAAACGTTTGTTTTGGTTGGAAGAAGGAGAGCTCTGTGACCCACAAAACAACGTAGACTAGAATCGGACCAACTATACAAAAATTGGCGAAATTTCGTAAAAAATGTTCAAGTAAATTGTCGTGGTTTTAAGAATACTTTTTAAAACTTTAATTCAAAATGTGGCATCTCTGAATCTTTTTGTTATCGTTCCTTTATACCCACATTTTATAAAGCGTGTAACTCCATTTAAAGAAGGGAAAATTTTCCTGCAATTCTGTTCTTTAATTAAAGAAAACTATTCTCAAGGCTAGAATATAATTTGAGTGATATGAAAATAGTGGTTTTAGCCTTTCGGACTGCAACACTCATCCATAAACGTACAAAAAAATCGTCAGTAAGATTGTCAAAATATTTAATTTTTTCCATCCAAAAAAATAAAAAATGTTGGAAGGAGAAAATTTTCTGTTTATTGATAATATAATAATTGGCGTAAAAGTTTAAAAAAAAATAGTGCATTGACAAAAGTTATAAAACCAAAAGTATAAATAAACAAAACCATTACAGGATTTTAAAACCATCTTTCAAATGTTATTGGAACCGCCGATTTTTACGATTTTTTAGAGTCAACATTTTTTTAACTAGACCCATGAATGTTTTGTGGCTGGGTACTAGGACTCTTCAAAGAGCAAAAAACGTCACTGAGAGCAATTTTGAAAATTTCCCTATTACGTAATTGTTAAAAGCCTTTAATTAACGTTTACACGTGTTTCACCCGTTGGCATCATCAGGACTATAATAAATTATCGTTTTGACATTAATAAAAGCTTTAATAATTGTGAGATTTCGTTTGATTGCAATATATTTCTTTATTTTTTACTAAAAACATTATAATTAATTTTTTCGAAGACTAAATTTCGGATTATTCTACTTAAAATTAACGACCGCAAAAACTGGATATGTTGTCGGAATGAATATTTACAATTAACAATATTTCTAATTAAGCCCTTCTTAACTTGTGGTTAGCAGGATCCCTCTTGATTTCCCTCAATAATAAACAAAAAAAATTATTGATTGATGATCCATTTTTGTGAAAGATTGACATATACTTGTAGATAAGATCATCTCTCTCTCAAACTGTTTGTTTAATGTTTAATTTTAACACGGCGAATTATAAAATTATGTAAGTAAATTTGAATTTTTACTCTTCAACAAGTATAAAGTTTTCTTGTAGTACCTGAAAATGGCCATTACAAAAATTGGTCGAAACATGTTGCAACTAAATAAACAATTTGAGAGAAAAAGTCCAATAACATTTTTCCCTTATCTAAACAAAAAAAATCTACTAAATTTTAAACGCATAAAGTAATAATGTATTTTTTGAAATTCTAACAATTTTCCAAGAAGAGTTTGAAAACTTGTACGAGTCCACAAGAAAATGACTTGTTATTAGGAATTCATCAGTACATCCACTATTTTTTTTGGTAGGTATACTTATTTCTAATACAAGAGTGTTTTAATTACTATATAAGTAATAGATAAATAATAATCAAAGGAAAAACATTCTCTTCACAGAAATTAAACAAGTGTTCATGCGAGTATACCCTCGTTACTCATTACAGACAACAATTTATTTCTTTCATTTCCAAAAAAATTACATCAGTGCCGGTTGCCCAACAAAACCACAAGATAAACATAACCTCAAAATTAAACATGTTTTTAACGCGATTATTGCAAAATAATTGTTTTTCATACAGCCTATAATCATTTCGGCAATGAATTAAAACCATAATAATAATAACGCTTACCTTTACTTTACAAACAAACACATAAAAAAACTAAACCAATAAAAATTTTGTTTTAGAATGCACTTTTTTTTGCTTGGTTCTTTTAGTTCGGTTGTTAAACAAGAGGCGCCAGCTTCCAAGGTGACTACTAGCTTAAGATCGCTTTGGTAAGACACCTGCGTTACAGGTTGGGATCCTCGATATGGCCTCAAGGTGTTCAGCGATGTGCACGTAATTTCGAAGAAATTTGCCTTCCTGTTTAAGCAGAATCTTCAGTTAAAATTTAAAAGTTGAGAAGCTTAACTTTTTTAAAAATAAAGGTAATTAATGGTGTAAGTGTTTGTTGTGAGGTATTTTTGTATCTTAATTAGTAATTGTATATAATTTAAGAAACAATAAAAACCAAATAAAACATAATTCATTTGTTAGTCTCTTAATTATTTTGAACAATTCTTGATTTAAGATTTAATTCAACAAATTATATGTTTTTGACCATACACAAAACAAATATGTAAAAAGTGACAGAATGGCAAAAGAAAAGTGAAAATTTTACTTATAAAGAAAAAGAATTTTTTATCCAAAATTGTTAAAACATAAATAATAAAGGAAAAAAAAAAACAAAAAAGCGAATGTTGTCATAAGTGCAAGAACAAAATAACATAAAATATGAAAATAAAAACCACAAAATCACGGGCTAAAACAACTTTAAAAAAAATTGTTATTCAGAAGATGACAGGGATGAAGTGTACAGAACCTACAAACATTTCTGAGCCCTCTGTAGTTCTCCCTCATTGCAAGCATGAATTTTTAATTCATCAACCCCATGCTCCTTTATTTACTGTGCATTCTCTATTTAGTTTAAAATTTTTGTTTCATCGTAACATTTTAAAAATGTGATGGAACTGCAGAACATTTATCAAATAATAAGTTATTTTGACTTATTTATCAAAATCAGTAATTGTATACAAGTGAACTACACAAGTGTTTTATGAGTTGCCTATGAGACAAGCACATTTCACACACGCCACACCGTTTCACAAGCCTGCACCCGTATAATGCAACCAGTAATACATAATTTCAAACAAATTCATTTGAAACATTGAAAAATTACATGATCTTCTGTAATTTGTACTCTCAAATAAAAGACAATAATTAATATCATAATGTCAATATTCTTTGTTAAATAGTGATTAAGACAGATAAACTAGAATCATATTCATGCCGTTTCTTGATAGAACAAACAATAATTGTTTCTGAAAAACTGCAGTTCATCACTATTAACGAAACAGTGATTAGTTACTGTCATGGGTATAAAAAATATAAATAATTAAATGTCTATTTTTTGTACCTAGTGTTTTGTGAATTTTGTATATTTGAATACGTACATTAGGTGCAAGCCTCGTAAAGTAGTGTGAAACGAACTATATAATTGCTTTTTTAAACCCGTTAATAAGTACCTAAGGTATGGTAAAGTTTTCTAAAATACCTCACATTAAAATGGTAAAAGTAAAAACGCTTAAGCGAAAACACAAAGTTTTTGCTCCGTGCCTGAAAGGTAAAACTTTAACTTGTGTCATAAAAAAGTCACTTTTATGACATTGGCGGATAAAATTATTAGTACTTAATTTAACGATTAGGGTTTCCTTTCTATAGAATATCAGTTACCTCCAACACAGTAGGCTAATTTTATGATTGCAGTATTATCATAGAAAAAGAGCTTTACTTTAGTAAATCATATTTTTTACGATAAAATAAGTAATAACCACAAAAATGTTTCCAAAACAAAACAAAAAGTTGACGATAACCGTTCCATTAAAACGCTTTGAAAACACTTAATATTAACAAAAAAAAATAGATAATTTAAATTCTTACAAAAAGTTTTATGTTTAGTGGTTGAAAGGTTGAGAGCCATAAAAAATTTTGCAAAAAATTGATTTTTCTAACCTTTCTAGGGCTTAAACTATTATCTTTTAGACTATTAAATAATAATGTTACTATAGACACATATCCATAGACACATAATTTAGTCCATATTACACTCCGTGAAAAATAAAATTATATTCCACAAGTGAATGTAAATAAGTTATACAGAGTGGTTATAAATGATTTTCATCTAGCCAGCTGTGAATTTTCCATGTAAAATAAAAAATACCGCTTTACGAAAATAGGGGTACCTACTTGTTGTAACTCAAAATTAAAAAATCGCCGTTTACTAAGCGTCCACTTCGAAAATAGACTTCAATTATAAACTTGTTTTATTCCAAAGTATACATTATTATCAATTATTATTGGAAATTAGTTGAAACAATAAAAATTTAAGTAACAACAATTTATTATTAATTAATAAGTGACACTAATGACAGAACTAGAGCTTTCAAAAATGTAGAGCGGCACAAATAAAGTTACATGCAAAAAAATTCCAAAGCTGGCTAGATGAAAATCATTTATAACCACTCTGTATTACACGACATTTTCCTGTATGGCATACTGTTTGAACGCAATTTGACATTTTTTTAATTAAATTAGGACGGCAACTTTGTGAATACCGAAAACCGAAAATATTTCACAGTCGCAGGTAAAGCAAAGTATTCTACTTGTATACAGGGTGCGCCAGAACTCGCACCCCAGAGAAAATTGCCATATAAGGTAAGATACCAGGAACATGGAAAAAATGTTAAAAAAAAATTATCTATAAAAATTTCGAAGTTATGAGGGTTTAAAGTTTGTACTTTGACTCTATTTATTTCTATTGGAAAAATAATTTTCAAAGTTTTTTTGCTATAGGCTATTAAGAGAGGAAACAAGGAAGCTGTATCCTAAATTGTAACTCTGTTCAATGTTATTTGTGGCTTTTATTGGCAAAATTTTTGTCCCTTTACTAAATAATTGTAAAAAAACATATACAAGATCATCAGTATCATTAAATAGATATAAAAAAATGTCAAATGTCAAAAAATAAATGTTAAAATTTTTTGACATAGAATTTTTTAAACATTTTTTTCATGTACCTGGTATCTTACCTTACTTGAGAATTTTCTCTGGGGCGCGAGTTCTGGCGCATCCTGTATAGTAAGTATTACTCATGCACTCAGGTAGTTAACAAACTCGTCTACGCCTCGTTTTTGAAACTTCACTTTCGTGAATAATAGTCATTATATGCTTGTTGAATAATATACTAATAAAATGATAATATGTAATGTTCTTCACTGAGTTTTTTGTAAAACTCAAATAACTCAATTCTGTATAATTTTTGCTTTTACACTTGTTTTTACATTAACCATTTAAAATAATGTAAATAGAAATGTTGCAATGTGCAAGCTTTAAATTATTAAAATTTGTGTTTTCTGTAAATCCTAATAAATTTGTACTGCGTAAAAATTAAATTTGCTTTACTTGTTTTTAGTTTTAACACTTTATTTAATTGAATTAAAGATAAAAATTCAAAAATAGCTTATTTAAATGAGTTGGTGGTAACCAGGACATTAGCTCACCCTCGGCAATCCTGCGCATTATCCTTCCACGCTCAGGAAGAATCAATATTAGGGGATTTTCAGCATACCGCTGTAGTGTGTAGAGTAGAAACGCATGCGTTTGTATTTTATTGCGATAACAAAAATAATATCAACTCAACCATGTGTCGTGTGCTGTTTCTAATAAAATGTTTACTCAAACATAAATAAATCCGCCGCAAAGAAACGTCCAAAATGCCACAAAATTGAATAAACTAATCAGGATCCAAGCTTGGTAAATGATGCTAATTTTGTAATAATTTCACAAAGAAATTTCACAGGGATTGTAGAAGAAATTTAATATGTGGAGTGCCGTAGTCCCTGCCGATGTTGAAAGCCCAGCTCCTTCGGCACGCTCCAAACACAGTGCTACCATAATTGGGGAAAATATTTACCTCCTAGGGGGACGTAATGGCAACTTACCCATGAAAGATTTCTGGAAATATAATCTAAGTTAGTTGATTTCTCCTCCTTGACACCCGAAACACTTATATTTTTTAGTATCCGGTAAATGGCAATTATTGAAACCCACCGGTGACAGACTTCCAGCACTGCAAGAACACTCAACAGTTGCGTACAAAAATTGTCTCTACGTTTTCGGAGGCGAAGTGGGCTTTTCGGCCGGTACCGAAACCCCCCTGTGGTGCTACGACATCAAAACCAACAACTGGAAGAAAATCCGGACCAAAAAAGGCGTCGTGACGCCAAAGGGTCGCCGAGGGCACACGGCGCTGGTCCATCGTGACCAAATGCTCCTGTATGGGGGCTATCAGGACTTACGAGGGTCTTGTAGCGAATTGTGGGCTTTCCATTTTGGTAAAAATTTGATCACAATTTTCTCGTTTTAATTTTTTTGTCTAGAAACTGGGTCTTGGCACTTGTTATCGACCACACCGAAGAATGCCAATATCGAGGCGCTTCCACCCCCGCGTCATAAACACTCCGCTGTTATTCATGATGATTCCATGTGGGTGTATGGCGGAATGACTGATTTGCAGGAACGAGGAGATTTGTGGAAGTGGAATACGCAGTCCAAATCTTGGAGTTTTATTAAAACTAAGATCAATCCGGGGTCTTTGCACAGTCATGCCGTTTGTAAGCTGCCGTCGTCGATGCTGCTTTTTGGAGGGGAAAGGGGTGGACACCCCACGAATGAACTGTGGAAATTCAGTTTTGGTAAGCTTGAGTTCAAGGAATTTTTAATCATTATACAAATACCAACGTCTCATTGAAACGAATAGGCTGTAGCAATGGTTCATCTTTTTTTAAGTCAAATTTTACTGTGACTAATTTTCATTTTTATTAACAAAATTATTAATTTTAGAAAGAATCTAAAGCAAATCTAATTTTTAATAAAATTGCTTAATTTATGTTACAGATAAATAAGACTGAATAAATGGCTACTTTTGTATATGAGTGAAGAATGAAATATAAATAAATATATACTAGGTGAATAAAAAGTATGGAACCAAACGTTTTTTGATTAAACTATTTATTTCTTGAAAAAACTAATTGATGAGTGATAAAGTACTATAAAAATGTGATGATTTAACAAGAATAAAATTTTTCGAAATTTCCTTTTGTTTTTGAGTTCTACAAAAAAAAATATTTTTTTAAACGGCAACCCACTATAAAATCATTTTTCTCATAAAAGCTATACTCTAAGGATTACAACTATTTGCTTTATATTTAATTTTTTTAACAAAATTTTTCCACATAAATTGCATTTTTGACAAAAAAAATCGCATAACTCAAAAACAAAACAAAATTTCGTTCTGAAAATACAATCACATTTTTTATATTACTTTAATTTATATTAATTATTATTTTCTGGAGGCAAATGATTAAAAATAAAACCGCTTGGTTCCATACTTTATATTCACCCTGTATATAAATTTCATAGATTTTATTAAAATTTCATTTTTAATTTATTTTACCTTCAAACACTAATCATGATGTTGTTTACTCTATTTCAAAAAATACAAATTTTTATTAATTTTCCTTTATAAAATACTCTGAACATTTTAGATAAAATTTGAGCCTGCACTGTGTATACTTTACTAAACTACAACTTTATCTAAACTACAGCAACAAAAAAAATAGTCTGTCATCCTGTGAATTTAATCAATATTTATTCTTTCATGTTTGGAGCAAACTTTAAAATTGTTTTACTTATCTTTTCATAAATTTAATACAAAAAAAGATTTAAATTACAATTTTTTTTTCTATCTTTTTTATTATAATAAGAATAATTTCGTTCAAAAATTGGCTTCTTAAACATTGTAAAAACATAAAAATTATCGAAAATACATAGCAAAATTGCGTTAATTCAATAACTTTTGATAAATAGTGATAATTGTTACATTGATGAAAAACTATAGTATAAGTATCATACATATTACCTACCTTATATATATATACCATTATCTTTTTCTAAACTGATGAAAACACTAAAATAGGCAAAATTTTATTTACAAGAAGCAAATCGAACACAGTATGCAGAAATAATATATTTTGAGTTTAAATTCGTAATTATTCATATTAACTCATGAGAAAAATAAATCAAATCATATAAAACAAAATTTAGTAATACCTATGTACTATTATTAATATGGTCTAACGTTGACAATTATTAAAATTATTAAATTTTTGCTTAAAAAAATTGCACAAAGTGAATGAATCAAGTCAAAATATTACATTTAAAGCTTCATTTTGCATGTTTGGTATTAATTAAACATCATTTCTCATTATGCAAGCCAAAATAACTTGAAACAATAAAACAAACCATGGAAAAACAATCAAATCCTGAATAACTTCAACTAAAATAAGATAAATTTTTCCTGAAAAACAAGCTACACTGAATCACTGATCGAAATAATCAAAATCAAAATAATTTTTAACAGACACTTGTTTATTTTGCCTTAAAATTGAGTCAAATCGTTTGAAAATAGCTCAAATTGTTAAAATTGGCAGGAAACTACAATTTCTTAGCACTTATTTCGTTGAAATACGTTGATTTACAACGATTTCTGAGTTAAAATTGTACCAAATTATTTTAAAATAACTCAAATCGCTTTATTTTGGCCAAAAACGACGATTTAAGAATCTTTTCGTAAAATAGGTAAATATCTTAAATTGCAACGGTTTTTAGTTTAAAATCGAGCAAAATCATTCAGAAATGGCGCAAATCGTGTTATTTCGGAGAAAACGACGATAATGGCATTTGTTAAGATCAAATACGTTGATTTACCACAATTTCTAACATAATACGAAGCCAAATTGCTCAAATTCAGTGGCGTACTGAGCTCTTAACAGGCCCGGGTTCCATCGTGGCTTCACGAGCCCCCACACCCACCATAACAGTGTTAAAATTAATAATTATTTTTATAATATTATTCAAAAAATATGTAAGAATAATAAGTTGTAAAATAATATAAAAAGACATAATAATAAAAAAGACCCCACATTAAAAGTATTGGAAGTTTTGATATGATATTTCTCCAAAAATTTGTATTTCCGGTCAATCGGAAGTGGGTTAATTTAATAGAAAGCTATGTTTTTTATTGCGTTTTTGGATTTTCCGAGTTATTTTATGAGAGTTGTCATCAATCTTCCCTATAGCATAGTCCAGCCATTTTTGGGATTTCTAGACTTTTAAAAAAATTTTGAATTTTCTTCAAAAATCTAACTCTGCAATTTTTAACTATTATCAAATCGTATTTTGGCATTTAACAGAGAAATGATCGATCTTTGGAGAGCTCAAATAGACATAAGTAACAATTTTTCTAGTCATCAGAACCTAATTTTAACATCTAATAATATAAAAAAATAATTTAGGTTTTTCTTAAATTTGTAATTTGCAATTGGACAACGGAAAAGATCCGTGCGGGCCCCTTTGAGGCCCGGGCCCCTGGAACTCACGGATCCCTGCTCAGTACGCCAGAGCTCAAATTGCTATATTTTGGCCAAAAACAACGAATTAAGTACGTGTGTTGATTTACAACGATTTCTGATTTAAAACCAACGCCAAATCGTCCTAAAAAATATCAACTCGCTTTAATTTATCCGAAAACGACAATTTAAGCTCTTATTGTTTCGTTAATATTGATTTACAACGATTTTTAGCTTAAAATCGAGCAATTTATAATTTACCTGGCAAAATCCACCAAAATAACACATTTGATGCTCCATTTTAACGAATTACTAAACAACAAACAACATTTTAGTTGTACGGGTCTTGAAAGTAAAAGGTTTTTACTTCTTTTTTTATAAAAAAAAATGGAATTCATCGTAGAATTTACCTAATTAGAACGAGAAACTTTTGTTTCTGTTTATTAATATTCATTATTTATGAATGGTTTCAGTGACTGAAACTTGGGAAAAAATCGTGACTTCGGGTGCCAAGCCGCAGCCCCGTTCCGAAAGCGTGGCCTTCTCCGTCTCCGATTTCTCCCTAACCGAACCCACCGTCACCGAAAAAGCGGTCCGTCTCCGTTCCCGGACTTGCATCTCCGCCGACCGCACCAACCGCCACTCCTCCTACCTCCCCAACAACCGAATCGCCCCCTACGAAAAAACCTACATTTTCCGGCCCTCTCACACCAATTACACCGACGGCAGCGACCCCACACAGACCATAGAGGAAAAAAAGAGCTTCTTACAGGAAATTTCCAAAATTTCCCAAATCTCTAAAATGAACAAATGCAGCTACACCGTGTTGACCGGCTGCACGACAGACAGCACCGAGAGCCTCCTCAAGCAGCATGCCAGTCCGCACTTTGACGAGAACGAAGCCATCTCTTCCAAAAACGCGATGGTCAAGTCGAAATCGGCGTATGTTATTAAGAAGAAAGTCCAAGTGGAGACCGAGACGATAACTCGAGAGCCGATTTCAGTACCGAATTTTTCGGTTTTGACACTGCCAACACCGGTGTTGACACCGGTTGAAGCGGCGAAGTTGGTCTATTTGGACACCGATGACGAAAATGAGATTTTAAACGAAAAGTGCGAGTTTGATAAGCCGGTTTTGGAGCCCCCGAAGAGGGGTGAGAGTTACAGCTCGCACCTAGGGTACGCCGACAATCCTCTCTACCAACACATGATGAAACTCAGCGAAAAAGAAAACATTTCCTCGACTTCCGACTACGCCAGTATTGAGACCATGAATCGACTCTCCTCTGCCAGTAATTACAGCGTTAAGACCAACACAGCTGTCGAGGAGCCCAGAAACTTGGACAAAGACGGCCCTTTTGGGTTTTGCAACCCGAATTATCTGGGACCAGACATCAAAGCGTTGCTAGATCCCAGCGAGAAGAAGCAAATCTCCAAATTATTGACCCATCCTGAAAGCAAGGATTCCGAAGAGAATCTTTTGGAGTTGCAAGAGTACAAGACCGCGAAGGTGTATTTCAGGGCTTCGACGCGAGTCCCATCCGATTCCCAGCGCACCAAAGAGGCGAAAAGAAGGGCCCATAGTGCCGGAAGGGCCGAGAGTCACAAAATCGATAAAAACGAGGCCGATTTCGACCGAATTATCGATTTTGTTCCATTGTATGTCTATGTGATTGGGGGGAAAGAGCATGGGCAAGTGACCATCTTTCGGAGGCCGATTTCGATGTGGAAATTGAATCTGTTTTAATTTTTTGCAATAGACGTGCCAAAATTAGGGTTCCAGAAATTAGATTTTCTACCTTTTCTAATAGTTTAGTTTAGATAGAATAAATAAAATTCGTCCAATACGTTGTGATCAAGTTTAATAAGAAGAGTCACTATTTTCGGACGAAAGCCTTGTAGATTTAGACAAAAGTGCAATATATTTTCAAATTTCGAATTGTATCTAGTTCATTTGACGCAATTGAGGGGCCTATTGGCATATTTTAGAAATTGAGGAATTAGATATAGACCTCTCGATTATGACTGAAAACGGAATTTAATTAGAGTGGGCCTTGATTTGGGTCTTAGGTGTTCAGTCATACCAACATAAAAGTCACGGCCAACTCGTAATGAAGTTACTTGTCATGTTACCAATACACCTACAAGCCAACTATAAGTACAACTAAAGACATAACTGTAGAATTAGAAATTTTGTCGTTTCATCTAATTACGTGTACGAAACGTTTTGTGTTGATTATATTTTTCTGTAGAAAATTTGTTGTTGAAGTTGTTCTTTGTATAGTCCAAAAATAATAAAAATTTGTAGTGAATGTTGCAATGAATTTCTTCTGTTTTTATGAAACAAATTTCAAACAGTGCAAGCCTTCAAATACAACAAATGAAAAACAAGTAAATAATAAAAAAGTAAGAAACAATTAATTATTTAGAGAAGAATTTTAAAAGTAAATGGTTTGGTCAAGAAAGTCTAAACAAATTTTCTAATTAAAAAAGTTAGAAGTATAGAAATATAAGAAGCAGAGAGCATTAATTTTTACTTTCTGTAAAAAAAACTCAAGATTTGTATCCAAAAATTACAAAATTTGGTCACAAAATAGCGATCGCAAAAAATAGTTGAAGTACTAAAAATGTTTAGAATTAAAAGTTCTAAGTATAAAAAAATCTAATAAAGTTAGATAAAAGTTAGAAAAAGAAATTTGTATTCAAACCATGTTTAGTTTAACAATTTACACAAATCCAAGAACACAGCAAAAAATGTTATTACTAATTAATTCCAAAAATCGTCACGCTTTGTATTATTGTCATTTCATCAAAAGGTTGATAACAAAATCGGTAATTAAATTTCATTATTTGTAATCTGATTCTAAATTCTAATTGAGGAAGTTTCTCCCGGAAAGATTGAATGAATAAATTTTTACTAAATTGCCATTTTATTGCTGAAGCTGGAAACATGTTCAAGATTTTAATTTTATTGACTTTCATATTCATATGTATTGAAGTAAAATAATTGTGTTTTTTTTTAAATGGACGATTTATAATGAAAATAATAATTTTCAGGGCGACTATGTACCCGATTCTCAACGCGCCGAATTAGTTTTTTACAATAAAACAATCGTGAAAGAAATGCACTTCAAATATGGCAAGTACAATCGCACTATTTCAGCAATGAACGTCTCTTACGTCCTTCTCCGCGATTTTACTGACGCTAAAATGATGGTAATTTGGAAAATCCTAGTTACATTAAAAAAATTAAATTCAACAGTTTACAATCAACGGTGACCAATTTTTTCACAATGAGTTTCGTTTCACTGGCCAAAAATTTGTGATAAATGCTTGTCAGCTCTGGAAATTGAATATGTTTCACTTGGTCGAGCAGTTTAAAAAAGCTGGTTGGGTGATGGATCTTTGCAATTTGAAAAAGGTAATTACGGAAGTTTTTTTCTGAAATGTATTTGTGTTTGTTTCAGGGACCGTATCGCATTACTAATTTCATTTTAGATTCAGATGCTTATCCGAAATATATGCCCAAAGGACTGTGGAGAATCAATATCAAGGTGAACCACGAAAATGTCGGGGATATTCTCTTTGTGCGATGGTATTTTGAATTAAATTAAATACCCAATAAAAAAATTACTATCTATCATGGAGAATAAAATTCATTATAATTCATCATTCTTATATCTAGTTCTAATGTTTGATTTGGGTCAAAGATGCAAAAAATTCAAATTTTTACAAATTTTTTTAATTTTAAAAATTAATACTCCTAAAACATAAATGTATTGGTCGGTAAAATGACTGACACTAGTGAAAAGTCGATCTGTATAATTTGTACTAAATCAGCAGTTAAAAAACGAGTGATTTGTTCCAATTGTAGACAGTATTATCATAATAGTTGTGATGATAAGCCGCATAAAAAAAATTATTGTGATAACCGTCACTTGGTTCCCGATAAATCTGAAGATAATGAAGACATCGTAGGAGAGGTTGAAAAACCAAATTCTTTGATAAACTCAATCGCTCAACGAAGCCAAACTTATTCACCAGGTTAATGAATTCGACAAATCTTATGCGTGAAAGTTGGAAAATAAGAAGTAGTGTCAAATCTTCAAAAAAGGCTGATGACGAGTTACTTGACAACAACGTATTGATAAAAGTTGTGTTTAATGAATTTTTTTCCGATACCTCCCAGTTTCAAATGGAAAATACAAATTCAGCTACCATCCAAAGCTCTGTACACACAAAGGAAAATTTTTCGTAACATCTACCACACCTGATGAGATCCATCATTAATAAAACTTGTGTAAAAAAGGCATGTGGTGTTGATGAAATACCGGGTAACTTAATAACAGGCGTTAAAAAGTTTATATGTTACCCAGTATCTTATTTAATCAATGAATCTTTCTCCACTGGTACATTTCCTGAATCATTAAAAACAACAAAGATCATACCAACCTACAAGAACAAAAGTTCGAAAAATGATGTTAAATGTTATAGATCAATAGCCGTTCAGAATCAATTTCACAAAATTTCTGAATCAGCATTTTCAAAACGTCTAACTAAATTTATAGAGTGTTCCAATTTGAGAACGTTCTACTATGACGGCAATAAATGAAGTAGTAAGATCAATATATTAATCTCTAAATAACAAAGAGCAACTTGTTGGCCTTTTCCATGATCTTTCGCGGGCTTTTGATTCAGTAAATCATAGCATACTTTTACAAAAACAGAATGATAATGGAGTACGTGGTATTCCTAATAATTGGATAAAAACATTTGTATGTAACCGAAAACAGGTAGTAACAATAAATAACCATATTTCTAGTCCTACCATTATAAACGTAGGTGTGCCTCAAGGGTTTATTTTAGGACCAATTCTTTTTATAATATTTATTAAAAGTTTACCTTCATCCGTAACAACATTATCATAAGAAAAAATTTTCATTTATGCCGACGATACTAATGCTTTAATCACCAATAAGAATTTTAAAAAAACTATCCAAAGTGCAAACAATATATCTGCAAATATAAATAACTGGTGCCTCACAAATTGTCTCAGACTCAAATAAAACATACATTTTTGCTAAATAATATATCGCTTAATTTTAGTCCACTTGTTAAGTTATGTCAAAAATCTGTTCAACATGTAGCAGAAATTAAATTTTTGGTTGTTAGATTCTAAACTCACATGGGAAAGCCATACAAATTTATTATGTGATAAATTAAGTGGAATTAGTTTCTTGGTTAGATCATTAAGAAGTTCAGTTTCAACAAAGGTATTAAAAATACAAAGTGGTTATAAATGATTTTCATCTAGCCAGCTGTGAATTTTCCATGTAAAATAAAAAATGCCGCTTTACGAAAATAGAGGTACCTACTTGTTTTAACTCTAGGCTAATTTTATGATTGCAGTATTATCATAGAAAAAGAGCTTTACTTTAGTAAATCATATTTTTAACGATAAAATAAGTAATAACCACAAAAATTTTTCCAAAACAAAACAAAAAGTTGACGATAACCGTTCCATTAAAACGCTTTGAAAACACTTAATATTAACAAAAAGAAATAGATAATTTAAATTCTTACAAAAAGTTTTATGTTTAGTGGTTGAAAGGTTGAGAGCCATAAAAATTTTTGCAAAAAATTGATTTTCTAACCTTTCTAGGGCTTAAACTATTATCTACGACTATTAAATAATAATGTTATTATAGACACATATCCATAGACACATAAATTAGTCCATATTACACTCTGTGAAAAATAAAATTATATTCCACAAGTGAATATAAATAAGTTATACAGAGTGGTTATAAATGATTTTCATCTAGCCAGCTGTGAATTTTCCATGTAAAATAAAAAATACCACTTTACGAAAATAGGGGTACCTACTTGTTGTAACTCAAAATTAAAAAATCGCCGTTTACTAAGCGTCCACTTCAAAATTAGATTTCAATTATAAACTTATTTTCTTCCAAAGTGTACATTATTATCAATTATTATTGGAAATTAGTTGAAACAATAAAAGTTTAATTAACAACAATTTATTATTAATTAATAAGTGACACTAATGACAAAACTAGAGCTTTCAAAAAAGTAGAGTAGCACAAATAAAGTTACATGCAAAAAAATCCAAAGCTGGGTAGATGAAAATCATTTATAACCACTCTGTATTATACTTTGCCCTAGTTCAGTCATTACTTGTATATAGATTTACATTTTGGGGGGGCAGTAATTTTTGACAGAATGTCTTTATTAGGTCTATTCCAGCACCCAAATGACGTCATTTGGGTGCTGGAATAAGTCGTTGGCGTTAATTTTAGTTTTCACAATTCATTTTCAAATTATTTATTATTTTTTAATTATTTTTTTAATTATTTTTAATTATTTTAATTATTTTTATTTTTTACAGCCGCCTGTAAAATTATTCCACATAAATGATGCCAACCATCGCAAAATTCTCAAGAAAAAAAAATTAAAATTTTCGTTTTGTAATTTATAAAATGATATAAAGCGGCAAAATAGAAAAAAATAGTATAAAGCACTTGTTGCAGAAGGTTCTTCAAGCACTCATTTGTTTCTCAACTCGCCGCTACGCGGCTCGTTTCGGAATTTCAAATTTGTGCTTGAATAGATACCTTCTGCAACTTGTACTTTTAATATACTATTTAGAAACAAGCAAATTAAACATTCGAATTTTGTATACAATTATTTTCGATGTTCAGAATTTTCGACAGCTTCAGAAGATTCATCAATTTTTTTTTATTTCGTAAATTGCGACAAAACTGTTTCTCAAACAATATTTCCATGCATACATATGTAAAATGTTCCGRGAAATCGATTGGCGCCGAGAAAATTGCGAAATTTTATTTTAATTAATATTTTGAATATTTTTGACTTTAACAGCAATTTTCTCGATAACTATTTAACGTAGAACAATTATATTTTTTTATATGATAAAAAATTATATTTGCTTTCCAACGGTACCACACAAAAAGGACTAACGTGACTAATTTATAAGTTATTAGCAATAAACAGTTCCGGATACCAAAAATCGCCCAAAATTTCAACAAAAGTAGAAAAATTAAAAACTTGAAAAATAAACTATTTCTCWCTCTTGAAGGTTAAGAGGCTTACAAAAGTTTACAAAAAAAACGTAAAAATGTAAAAAATGGGCGCATAAGAACGCAAACTTTAAAACATGTGCACATGTTCTAATACTACTAATAAGTATAATAAGAGAGAGAGCATAAGATCAAATAGAACGCAAAGCATAATAATAAAGAAACAGCGTAAGTACAAATAAGTGAACAAACTAACAAAGCTTACGTTTACTTATATGTAAGAGAGGAAAACGCAAATTAGTATAAGCAAGCAAAAGGTAAATTTAAAGAAAAGGTAAGTTTGGAATAAAAATGAAGAAATATATWTYTTTATTATCTAATTATTATTACTAAACTCTATTTATTCAGATTTAAAGTAAAGAGCAACACTATAATTASCAAGTAAATGAACAAAATAATCAAAACAAACAGTTTGCAATGAAATCAACAAACGTCATGCATCAGTGTCAAAAGTAGTTTTAAAATATTCGAAAATGTTTATTGATTTAATTAGTGGATGACTAGTGCAGTTAGTAGTGCAATGTCGAATGCTGATGATCTACAATGTACCTCTCCAGAAATTGCTGAAGCAGCGAAAGGGACAAGAAAGATACAACATTGGTAAATGTCATGGTCAAAGTAAAAACGCTTAAGCAAAAAAACAGAGTTTTTACTCCATACCTGAAAGGTAAACATTTTACTTGTGTCATTGTCATAAAMTGGTCACTTTTGTGATGTTTCCAGATAATTCTTTTTTTTAATTTCAAGGTGGTKTAACGCTTAGAGATATTCGTCAAAATCAAACATATTTAATTTATTTAGGTTTATTAAAATWAAAATAATAACTTACAGGTTGTATTCGACTATTTCTAACAAACGTGCTTGTACTTTTTTGATCATTTATTTCACATTTTTCTCTTAAATCTGCTTTTATAAACTCTTTCACTAAACAATACAAAATTAATCATCAACTCGCTCCAGGCTATTAGCAAACAACAATTATTCGACGAATTCGGTAATAATCATTTAAGGCCGGAAATTACAATTTTTAATATAAATATTTCAAAATGACCAAAATCCCAATCATTTAACAATGACACAATTGCAACTAAAAATCACCATTTGTGTATTAATTACACTTGCTATATTAAAACTAGTATTTTGTGGCGTAAGTAGAAACTAACTCAAAACATTCTCTAACACTTTTCCAGAATTATGAATTTTATTCAGAAAGAGCCGAACTTCTTTACACCAACAACAGTTTTCTCGTAAATCCTGTTTTTCACTTCGGAAAAGTAAACCGAACTTTCAGGGGCGTAAACGCATCTTTTGATGTCGTCAGAGATTTCACAAACCAAAAAATAATGGTAGCAAACACCCCGATTTGTAAAACAATAAACAGAATTATTTTAGGCCACTTTGAAAGCTTACCAATTTTATCACAACGAGTACCGCTTCACCGGAACTCAAATCACCGCAGATACTTGTAAAATCGAAAGAGCGAATATTTTTTCATTAAAGGATCAGTTCACAGAGGCACAATTTGATATGAATTTATGTAACATTAAAAAGGTTGGTTTGGATTGGTGACGAAAAAGTGTGCAAAACTGCGATTTTAGGGAACCTACAAAATTGTAAATTACGCACCTCAGGCCAAGTATTTTCCCAATTATTTGCCACGTGGAAAAATACTCTCGAATATACGACTCCATGATGGCCACGGATCGGATTTTTTCAGCCTAAATTGGTATTTTGAAATACGTTATTTGTAGCTGTGTCTTTGAGCTAAAAATAAAAATTCGGTTTGTTCCTTTTTTATGCCCGACTCAATCAAGTGGAAAATCCTTGAAAATGTGACTGTTAAGGACAAAATGGACAAAATAAACAATTACAGAATTGCTAATTAAAAATATCCAATTTAATAATAGAAATTAATAAACATAAATATGGATCTGGGTTAGTTAAAGCCTCTTTGACTAAACCTACGATGAATGTGCAATTTTCACACTCGAGTTCAGGGCCGTAATACGACCATTCCGTCCTGCTAATTAAAGTGGGAGAACAATCTTTTCACTATTAAACGTTAGTTCCCCCCATGCAAAACCAGTCCGAAGGTTTCAGTGTTACAATCATGATCAAATTATTGTTGTTATTGACCCTCTCGAGTGCCACACTCGCGGCTTTGGACGAAGTCTTCGCCTGGAAGGAAATATCCTTCGCGTGGCCCAGCGACGAAGCGAAGGAAAATGCCGTCAAATCCGGGGACTACGTCCCGGAAAATAATCTACCCCTGGGGTTGGGCCGCTGGAAGGATAAGCTGTTTGTCACAGTGCCCAGGTATGGCTTTGCAACATTATTTTTAACGTAATTAAACAATTATCCAAGTCCACCTTAACCTAAATTGATATTGATTATGTCGAAGATTCTTCAAAATTGGAAAGTTAAAAATGACCTCAAAAAACCACTTGTTACATAAAATGTGACAAAATCACATAACAATTATGCAGTATTGTCAAGTAGGGTTTAAAAAAATATAAAAGCACTCTGTTACATTAGATTTTTTTTAATTAAAACATAACTCATGTTATACTCATATGCAAATTTTTACTACTAAATAGTGCTACCAGTCTGGGTAAACCCTTGAGTCACTCTACCGAGACAGTGATATTGTTATTCCTATTTTAACAACAATTCAAATCACAATTTTGACAGAGCAATCAAAACTCGCCTTGAAAATGGTAGTATTTTTTTGACTTCCTTGTTACTGTATTAAAACCATTTTAGATGAGTCACCTTATGTACCAAATAAATTGTTATAAATTGTTAAAAAATTACAAAATATGTTTTCACCTTTTAGTATGTTTGAAACACTTTGAAGTGAAACTATTTAGATAAAAAAAAATGTTAATTCTAATAACTTACTCCTAATGTTTTTTTTTTCATTTTTCAAAAAAGTATCTGAAACTGAAAAAACGTGTTTACTATTGTCGGAATAAACTCCTGTTAATTGCATCAGAGCAATAATTTGAATCACAATAATAAGTGATATAATTTTTTTTCTCTTAAAAAAACATAAAATAGATTACCTATATCCTAACTAAATTTCAGTTTCTTATGCTTTTAATAGAAAAATAGTGGTAAGTAATATAATAAATGTATGTACACAGTGACCGTCAAAAGTCTGGAATAAAATGATTTTTTGGGGTCATTTTTTTTGAAAAAAATTCTTAGATGCATCCATTTTGATTTATAATTATACTCGTTTTTATATTAATGTGCATCGAAGTAGTCGTTGAAAGAAAGGGATCATTTTAAGGTGGCAACCATGCGAAAATTCAAACAATCCTAATTAATTATTAATCCTAATTAATTATTTTTTCAAATTAATATCAATGTGTATTACTACATGTAGCAAAAAATAATTAAAATTAACAATAGGATAGCAAAAGATTTTTGTCATTATTGATGTGTAAATTTGTTCTGAAGACATTAATGACACTTTTTGTGTAAGTCGGCCTTTAAATTAAAGATTCATTTAGACTTCTATAACCTACTTGATGCACATTAATATGAAAAGGAGTATATCTTTTTCTATTTCAGTGTCACAATGAGCTTTTTGTAAAACTGTTTTCAGTTACACAAAATGCTGTTTTTGTAAGTTGCCTCCATTTTGATTCTTTAATAGACACATTAAAAAACGCGACGTCATCATATGCGATCGCTTAATCAAAAGGCGACTAGATCAAATTTTGACTTTTAAAATTAAGCATTAGCAAACGTCACAACAATCCCTAAATAAATTAAAGTATTTTTTTTGTTTAAAAACGGCAAAAAGAAGGCAAAATACAAAAAATAGTATAAAGAAACTCGTTTCATAAATCTTTGAAGCACTAATTCTTTAAAATAGCTCGTGGCTACGCCACTCGTTTTTTAAACTTGAATTCGTGCTTCAAGACTAGTCTTATGAAGCTTATTTTTTAATATACTATTATGACACTGTTTTTAGCAACATAGCAATATTTTTACCAATATTGAGTATACACACTGTCGTTTTTAAGTGAGAAATTGTTGTAGTTCAACGTATTTCACTAAAACTAATGCAATTTGAGCTATTTTCAAGCGGTTTGGGTACCGCAAACGTCAAGTATGTCATCAATTTTAATTGTCAAATATCAAATATAATAATAAAACAGATATTAATAGCTCTCAATAGAAAAACTAGTATAAAAATGCGTGTTACAAGCTCTCATTTTTCATACATATTTTTTGACTAATTTTCTTAAATGGGAGTTGCCATTAAAACTCTTATTATGCTTTGCTGAAATCGTGTCAAGTTAATGCTCTCAATTTCAACACAGCGTATAAGAGATTTCGTCTTCAAACACTTTTTATTTTAATAAATAACTTTAAGATACTTAATTATCTTGTTTTATTATCGAGACATTAAAAAGAATCAATGTGTATGCACAAACAAATAAAAAAATACAAAATAGCAAAAATACAATTTTAGAATTTAAATGATTGTATTGCACTAGATTCAGCACCATATAAAGTATTTGAATTGAATATGTATAAACTTATAAGTTATTGTAAATGCATGCATTTGTTATTTCTTTCCAGTTAGAGGTTTCTCTTTATTTTTATTTTTTTGGTTAAAAAATACTTTGTTCATTTTTTTATAAAAATTCAATCCTTMGACTGAWATGTTTGCCAGTCCCCACAAYTACATATCAAATATCGARAAACTTGCATGWRWTTGTTTTGATATTGTTGATATTGAAACTCAAAAATATGAGATTTTTTGTGTTGCAATCACGTATATTGCTCTTGAATCATTAATTGATAAATAAACATCAATAATAAATCCTACACCGACCACATGTCTTCTTACAATTCTCACCAATCTCATAAATATTCACAATTGCATCGTAAACAACCTCCAACATCAATAATTTGCATCACGACAAGATTAATGTCAATCCTTTCAACAATCCTCAATGTCGTTGATTTCCAGATGGAAATCTGGAGTCGCAGCGTCGCTCAACTACATTTCCCTGTCATCGGCCAACAAAACGAGCCCCCTTACCCCTTACCCAAGCTGGAAAGCCAACACTCTCCCCAAAGGCGAGGAAAAACCCTCCGACGACCTCATTGTCTCCACTTTCCGCGTCAAAGTCGACCCATGTGACCGTCTGTGGGTAATGGACACAGGCCTAGCTGACATTTTCGGCGAGGGAAAACAAGTCTCACCTCAGGCGATTGTGGTTTTCGATCTAAAAACAGACAAACTGATCCGGAGGTACAACTTGAAACACACTGACTTCAAAGAAGAGTCGTTCTTTGCCAATATTGTAAGAAAAAAATCACTGGTTTTTGCAAAAAAAAACACAAATTTTTACAGGTGGTGGATGTGGACCCTGAAAAATGCGACGAGGCCTTCGCCTACATCCCCGACTTGGGGGCTTACAGCGTCGTGGTGTACTCCTGGGCCGCCAACGACTCCTGGAGGGTCAAACACAACTTCTTCCACTTTGACCCCCTCAAGGGCGACTTCAACGTCGGAGGGGTCAACTTCCAGTGGACCGACGGCGTCTTCGGGTTGGCTTTAGGGCCCCCGCAGGACAACGGCTTCAGGACCATGTATTTCCACCCCTTGGCCAGCACTCGCGAGTTCTCCGTCTCCACTCAAGTGCTGAAAAACAAGACTCTGGCCACGGACCCCCACAATTACTACATGTTTAAGGTTTTTAATTGGTTTTTGTTTGCTTGTTTGAGAAAATTTTAATAGATTGAAGGTAATCGAGGTGATCAAACGCAAGCGTCTGCGTCAGATTTCGACGAAAAATCCAACGTCCTGTTTCTCACTCAGTTGAATAGAGATGGAGTCGCGTGTTGGAATCCCAAAAAGCCGCTCAATTCGATGAATTTAGCACTGGTTGCGCAAGATAAGGAAGCTTTGATTTTCACTAACGACATTAAGGTGAAGTTTTCGAGCGATTTTTTGCAGTTGTGTAACTGGTTTTATTTTAGGTCGATGCCGAGAGAAATTTGTGGATTTTGTCAGATCGTATGCCCACTTTCCTCTACAGGAAATTGGATCCTTCGCAAATTAATTACAGAATTTTCAAAGCAAACATTGATGAACTTATCAAGAATACGGCTTGCTCCGTTTAAGTTTGAGCAGCGATGTTTTAAAATGTACTTCGTTTAGTAACTTTTTTACGAAATAAATAGATTTCTAAATAACGTTTTACTGTTTTATTTTACTTTTTTGTTTATTTTACTAACTTTAAACCACACTAATCACAATCACGGAGTCCCCCTAATGCTTTTTTCCATCCTTTAAACATGAAAATGAATAAAACACACATTTTTCTATCTTATTAAAAGAATGTACAGCGTGTTTTAGAATGATTTTCACCTAGTCGCCTATAGAATATCTTTACATGTAAATTTTTCCGTGCCTCTTTTTGAATCAGACAGTTCTRTCAACAGTGACGGCTGTCAATTGAAATTTGAGGTTATTTGGATACAATATTTTTTTTAAGCGGCGTTTTTTATTTTGCTGTATTACCAAAAACAGTAAACAAAAATGTTAGTTGCCATTTAAAAAAAATACTGGTAATATTGTAAGTTCAAAATCATTGACGTTATTAATATAATAAAAATGTAGATATCATTTACATAAATAAAATCGACCTGTCCGAGGATTTTTTTAAAAATGACCCATAAAATTATGAATTATGAATTTTGTGCGTTACTTTTGGGTCAGTCTGTATTTGTAGTTATCATAATTATGGTAATTAATATTAAAATACATATTTTAATTGATTTAATATGCTCTTGACCGATTTTAACTATAACTTGTTTATGTTTTAACATTTCCAGTTTCAAAATTGGAAATAATCTTAAGAAAAATAAAGATGTGTAGTACTTAGTACATACATTTAGTTAATTTACAAAAAAAAACTGGTCAACTATAAATACGTAAATAGATTAAAGCTCAAAAATCTGAGACCCATCCCGGATCTAGTCAACTTTTTTATATTTCCCATAAAAAATGCACGAAAAACAATACATAAATTATTAATAATACTATGGTAACCACAATAAAAATAACACTAATGATTAAAAACTTTAGTTTTTTTATTTTTTAAAATTGGATCTGATTTTTTCAATTTTTTAAAACTCAAAAATGTATATGCGTAGGTAATAAAAAATAGACTCAAATCAAGTCTTTTAGACAAAATATATAAATCCTGATTTGACAACTCTATCAGGACCTAAAAAAAAAAACAAAAATCTGAAGTTCGATTCCGGGTTAGACCAAATTTTTTTTCTTTCAAAAGTTTATAAAAGTAATCTACATAGTGATATCAATAATAATTATACTCAAAATAGCCATTTTTTTAAATTCTTGAACATTTTTAGCCGATTTAATACATATTTAGAGACAAATATAACAATAATAATACCTAATCAAATGCACACACTAAGAATTTGATAAAAAAGATTATTTTCTTTAACTGAGATATTATTCAATTGTGGTAACAAAATATTATTAAATGAATTAWATTTGTGATTAAAATGACATTGACCTTGGCTCTACCTTCATGTATACATTACCAGATTTCCCACTGTGAGAATACGTAGTTACCCATAATTTATACGAATCTCACGTACCAGACGGAAAAAACGCTCACATTTGTCCCATTAATAATTTCGCTATTTTTACTTTAAGTACGTTAAGTATTCTAATCACAGTTTGGATAATTCATCATCAAAAAATCCAAATAAGCAATCTTCAAGCTTTTGTTAAACCTACAATTTTGTTAATTATMTTTGATTATACCTAAGGGGAGTAAAGTACTTATTATATCATCATAATTGTAAAATACCCTCTATAAAAACGCAAGAAAAGAAACATTACTACAATTCAACCAAAATGCTAGTGTTTAAAACACTCCTACTTTTGATTTGTCTCTTAATTAAGACTCAAGCCAATTATATCAACAATTTAATTGTTAAAACTTTCGATTTCATTGAAATTTTAAATGTTCCGGTGAAAATAAGTGCCCACATTTGCTGGACCAGAGGCAAGTTTATTGACTCACCTTCAATTAAATTTTATGACCAGTTTTAGCAAACACAAGCTATTTTATGAAAAGTATCTCTGATAAATATAGCACAAATTTAATAAAAACTGTCTCTCGTCAGTACGTCACTCCGGAACACCAATTATTTATTGTTGATTTGGAATGCAACGATTCTGTATCATTGTTACAAGAAGCTGAAAAATTAAAACTTTTTAAAAGTCCTTTCAAATGGTTATTGTTTGGAAATCCCGAAAATCTACCAAACTTGTATTTTGGTACCGACAGTCACATTTTTGTAACTGAACCAAAATCGCAATTAAACGACATTAAAACGATTTATAAAAACTCACCTACGGTTCCACAATTTGTGCAACATTCTTTCAATCAATTTTACACCAGCACAAAACGTAGAAATTTGATGGGAACCACGATAAAAATCTCGTATGTTATCACAAACTTGGATTCCTTGAACCACTTGTGGGACTACAGGTTGGCATAAATTTAACGATTTTTGTTTTACAACTAGATTTGCAGAAATAGTCACATTGATGCCATAAGCAAACTAAATTACATTATTGTCCACAATTTAATGGACTATTTGAACGCTAGTCGCCACTTCGCCATGCAGCCCACTTGGGGCTACAAAAACTCCACCACCGGATTTTACTCCGGAATGGTCGGGGATTTGCAAAGAGGTTTGGCCGATTTAGGGGGAACTCCCTTATTTTTCACCCAGGATCGCATTGATATCATCGATTACGTCGTATCCACGACCCCAACATACATAAAATTTATTTTCCGGGCCCCGCCATTATCCTACGTTACCAATGTTTTCACCCTTCCTTTTGACACCGCTGTTTGGCATTATTGTTTCGTAATGGTGGCAATTGTGGTTGTTTGCATCTACATTATAGTCGTTTGGGAGTGGAAAGAAACGAAATTTGAGGAAAAAAACACTCCCAGCCATGTTGACACTCTCAGACCCAACATTTTYGATGTCGTTATGTTCGAAATTGGAGCTATAACCCAACAAGGSTCAAAYGCGGAACCTAAGAGTAATTCCGGGAGGATTATAACAATTTTCTCGTTTCTGACTTTGATGTTTCTGTATACTTCGTACTCGGCGAATATTGTGGCCCTTTTGCAGTCCACTAGTGACAGTATCAGAAATTTAGAAGACTTGTTGAATTCTAGGATTAAACTCGGAGTCGAGGATATCGTCTACGCACATTATTATTTCGAAGTATTGACTTTAATTTAACAAAAAATAATAGTAATCAGTGTCTTCTTTTAGAACGCCCAAGAACCGGTCAAAAAAGCCATCTACCAGCAAAAAGTGGCCCCCAAGGGCCAAAAACCCAATTTCATGACCGCAGAAGAAGGCATTCGAAAAGTTCAAGAAGGCTTTTTCGCATTTCATGTCGAACTCAGTACCGGTTATAAAATAATAAGTGAGATGTTTCAAGAGGGTGAGAAATGTGGTTTGAAAGAAATCGGGTATGTAAACTTGATTGAACCTTCGCTTGCTATGCAAAAGAAATCGCCTTATAAAGAAGTGATGAAAGTTGGGTAAATTCGAAGTTATGTAAATGCTAATCAATTTATAACAAATTTTTGTTTATTAGAATAAGAAAAATGCACGAAACTGGCATTCAGAATCGAGAACTTCGCAAAATTTACACGCAGAAGCCCCAATGTCACTCGAGAGGCAGCAATTTCGGGAGTGTTGGCCTGATTGATTGTTACTCGGCTTTTTTAACTTTCGGAGTGGGAATTGCACTTGCTTTGCTTTTATTTGTGATGGAATTAATTCTCAGAAGGTATTTCATAAGAAGGGAAAACTTAAAAAATACTATTTCAATTATTAATTAATTATTTGTATATGTGACCAACAATATATCATCACTTTGGTGGTTGCATAAGTCTTAATTAATTGTTTAAAATTTAATCATGTTAAATGCAAACACACTCGTCACCTGAGCATGACCCCCTCCTGTAACCATCTAATTTGCAGTTTCTGTAGCAAAGGGCCGGATTGCAGAAAAATCCTCTTTCCACACGTCTAACTTCCATTTCTTCGCCTGTCAAAAAAATTATTATTTGTTGTTTTTTAATGAAAATTTAACTCACCAGAAACTGCAACTGTAGAAATGATAAACAAAACAAAAACTATAGCAAAAATAGAGCTTAATTTCATCATTTTGTTGGTGTTTCTCTTGTAACTTTCTTGAGAAAACTATGGCTTTAAATGGTTGTGAGACGATTTTATAGGTAATTTGTTATTTACACCCGATGGAATCCCCTTTTCCGTGTTTATCAGCCACGTTTGTTGATAGTTAATTTATTTTTTTTTGTTGTGAGTATTTTAAGACATAAAATAATATTACTACACTACAGCAATCAAAATCAGTGTTTTATCTTCATTTATTTGCAAACGCACATTTAAAATTGTAAACAATTATTCACAGAATAAGTATAAGCTTTTACAAAGAAAAGATTATTAAATAGAAAAATAAAGTTAAAAATAAAATGTGAAAAAAGTTATACCTTTTAATTTTTCTTTACCGAAAATTTTAATAATTTCATTGTAATAATTTATTAATGATTAATAAAAAAAACACGACTAAGAAAAAATAAACATAAGAAGATAAAATTGTAATTAAAATTCCATTCGGTGTTTAGGAACTCACGCCGCAGAAAAAATACCAAGATAGGTACTAGGAACATAAAAAAATGTTTAAAAAATCTATCTAAAGGAATTTTGAAATTATTGGGGTCTAAATTTTGTATTTTGTTATTTATTAGCTTTTATTGGCAAAGTTTTTATACCTTTAGTAGATAATTATAAAAAAACAAACGTTTTTAAACTTTTTTTTCATGTTTCTGGTCATTTATATCTGGGGCGTGAGTTCTGAAACATTGGCAGCAATCAAGCTAGAACTTTTTACTATTTTTCGTATCTGTTATCAACAATAATTTAACAAACTTTCTATTATTATATAGAAAGAAAGTGAAAATCGTTGTTGTAATTATAAAAATCCAAACATCGCACTGTTCAAATCTTGACCTTCCACAACGAATAAATATTCATGAGCAATAACAAATAAATAAAAATGAATTTTCTTCCGGTATTGACTAATTCCCCTTCTACACGTAATACCTACCTAAATAAATATAAACTGTATGCATTGTGAAATATCAATTATTACCGGTATGAAGTTAGGTGCGACTGTTTTATTTATTGTGTTGATGCTTTTTTCTCTTGCAAAATGCCAAAATCCCGGATTAAAAGGTAATTTATTTTAAGTACTTAATCAAAAATTAATAGTAATTAACAGGACACGCGAATTATGCCCTTGGGAAAACACCCTCTTGTGTGCCTTCAGGTTGTAGCAAACAATGTAAAATCACTAGTGGATCTTCTGGACTTTGTATTAATGGAAATTGTAAATGTTTTAATTAATTGGCAGTAGAAATGTATCAAATTGTTTTTGGTTTCATTCCCCGGATTTAACATTTATTTTATCATTAAAAATTAGGCAACCTAGTTTGTTAATTATTAAATAAATATTATTAAAAATTAAAGGAGTAAATGGGTTTCTACGTTTTTTCTTCCCACTGTTTGTCAATGAACATTTGCAAAAGATTTTCTATAATAAAAAATAAGAGTCAACGACATTTATTTCCTGATAAAACACACAAGTGGATTTAAGGATTCCCCTGGCTTGACCTCTTTTTTCTATAATATATAAACTCGTCTTAAAATTACTACAACAGAATCCAAAATGAAGCAATTCTTGATTATTGCTGTGTTCCTTGCAACCATTTTAATTTTTGCAGAATCGACACATATACCCGACCAAAACAATGGTAAGTACCTAAGCTAAAAATTTGCAAAAAATAATTTTTTCTTCAAGTATTGAAAAGGAATGCTCGCGCTATTAAACCCTCCTGTGTTAATCGTCCTTGCACTATAAATGCCCACTGCAGCGATTGTTGCATTTTCCCTCATGTTGCGTGGTGTTTTCTCAAGAAATGTAACTGCATGTAGACTTTTTGAATAAAATTTACTAAACATTTGTATTTTGTTTGTTTCTTTTTTCTTCCGTTTACATTATTTACACAGTAAAAATCTTATAGTAAATATAATATCTGTATTTTTTATAACCTCTATTTCGTAATTGATTCATATTTGAAGCAATGCCAGATACCTATCATCACAAAAACACAAAAATGCACTTAAATTTTCAAATTATTTTTTCTCGTTCTTCTAATAATGAAAATACGTCGACATTAGAGATGCAACAATTAGTTGTAGGTATACAAATAAAATATGTAATTAATCACTAATCAAACTCGATAAAGTACACATTTTTCAGTTTCTTCCAACAAACGCCACTGTTATTTCCATTTGATCTGAATTAAAAAATTACAAAAAGCGCATTTTGTAAACTGTAAAATTCAAAATTAGGACATTAATAAAAATAATTATAATAAATTTATTCCAGAACACAAAACAATAATCTTATTAATGTATCTATACAGGGAGTTTCGTTTTTATTGTTACAAATTTAAACAGGTGATAGAATAAAAGTTTTCTATGAACATGTATCAAAAAATGCTACCCAATGGAGCTACACCCCCTCAAAGGGATGCGTCTTTTAATGTTTTTTTTTTCAATATTTCTGAAACCTTTTAGATAAAATTACAAAATTTGGTACAGATAATAAACCTTTAAACACCTAAACGAATTCAAAAATAAAATGTCGAAATTTTTATTTAGGAGCGTCCTAAACTGGGGGGGTTTAGGGAAAAAAGTACCCTAACTATTTTGGCTGTTGGTTCTTGCCACTTTCAGCACGGAACTCTAAATTTCATAGTTTTTCCACAAAAACGAGGTCTCTTGCGTTTTTTTGATACAACCGTTTTCGAGTAAAATCAGTGTAGGTACAATATGTATTACAAACCATAAAGAGAATAAAAATTAAAAATGGATTCGTTTAAAGGTTATCGGCTGTACCAACTTTTGTAATTTTATCTATTCTGCAATTGTGGGAAAACCCCATTAAAAAACGCATCTCTTTCAGGGGGTGTAGTTCGCTTGTACTATAAAATTTTTTGATACATGTTTATAGGAAATTTTTGTCTTAAAAGTGAATATTCTATCACTTGTTTAAATTTGTAACAATAAAAACGGAACACCCTCTATAAAAATTTAAATATAATAAGAATATTGGATGCAAAGTATTGACATGAAAAACAAAAAACCAATTTGGACCCTAATCTAATAATAATTAACATATTTAATTATTGTTTCGTGTCAATTTCAATTTTATTTTCCGTATGAATTACTTTGAGAGTTCTTTCATTCTCTGCAAACATTTTAAAAAAGAATTTTTTTCCTACTTTCAGTTAAGTTTTTTCACAATTGAAATGACGACAAAAAGAAAACTTTAATTTGAAACACACTTTGTTTTCGCCGCAAATAAAAATCTCAAAAAACCAGATACTTAGGTGTGTTAGTCCTTAAATCAGAACAAATCAGGACCCAAACGTAAAACAGGACAATACAATAAGAACATACACATGTCCTGGTCAAAACACCCAAACGTTTTATCAAATTTAACTTTATTTTAATTCCGGGTGATAGAATAAAATAAAAAAGCAATAATAAACATGTTTACTTTCTTTTGCTGATTAGAATACCAATAAATGATCAAAAATTTATCACAATTCAATATTCAATGTCAAGCCACAGAGTACATTCAAAATGAAAATCGCATATGGTGTTCTGATTGTATTTGTTTTATTAACAATAAGATCGGGAGCTTTTATAATAAATGATGAAAATAAAAGCACTTTAACACATAACACTAGAGGTAGGTGAAAGTTTTTATGTTGTATTTTTTCAGTAAATAATTCATTTTTTAGGAAACATTTCTCGTTTCAGAAGAAGCTTAATGTGCGACGACATACAATTATGTAGAGTATTTTGTAAACTAAAAAATCAATATTTGTCCGGTGTTTGTGGTAATGACGGCAAATGTGAATGTGTTTAACTATTTATTTTTATTCGCAACTAATAAAAATTTCGATTAATTCAAAGTTCAAGATCAATGATATTACATCATGTATTGCAATCTGTGATGAATAAATAAATCTTCGCGTGATTTGGTCACGCTTTGTGATTTTAATTATTACTGCAACAAATCGATTTGTAAATCCCAAAATAGTAAAAATGAGGAAACCCCAGTTATGAGTAAAATTTATTTTTTTGTCAATATGTATATCAAACGTGAGACGGGAATTTCTTAGTCAAGTCTCAACCACCATGAAGTTCAGTTCGGCATCAGTTTATTTAATCTTATTTTTTTATTTATGTGTTTTAATTAGTGAAGGACTTCCTATTACCAGCAAAACAACAATTGGTAATTATAATAGTATACTCAGTGGCTCTAGAAATACTACACCACTGTTACATTTTTATATCTTTCAGTGTAATTCAAAAATAATTTTTAGATTCTTCTTTTCGATGCCCACAAATAATAAGATGTCTCAGTTTATGCAAAAGAAGAAAAACGAATCTTATCCAAATGAAATGTAGTTGTGAGTGTGACAACTACGCCAATAAACATCATAAACATCCACATTTGCCTGTTTGATACTTTACAAAATTTTGATTTCATTATTTAAGACTGATTTTTGTATTTTTGYAATAAATTGTTTTAATAACGCAATAATTTTCTTAATCTGCTAAGCCAGAAAAAAGAACCTTTGKTCGGGGATTTACTTAAGTCTGGAACAATGTTCAAACACCATAAATATTTTTTTTGTTAACTTAAATGAAAAACACCAAGAAAATCACACCATTTTATTTAAGTCTCCGCTTATTTATCATTAACTACATACCTCTGTTTAATCTAAATATTAGTCATAATTGTTTGGTAAACAAAAATTAAAATTCTGCGACGTTGCTAATACTCGACTTTAGTGCCATAAATCTTCGCCAAGCGTATCAAACGTCTTTGAAAAGGTTGAAATAGATTATTTTTTAATCCCAATGTAAACTAAAAAAAATCTCAAGCAAGTTGCACAATAACTTTGCTATCAATTAAAGAAATAAACAAAACATAATTATGTGTATTCTTGATTGATAGATTACAAATTTGACATGAACAAAGTGATTGTTTTTATTGATAAGATTTACGACATTGTTCATTTTCACCTTTATTCCTGATAATACCTTTATCTTGAATTATTTAAACACTTGATTCTTTTAAATGTTTCGAGCCTTCCAAAATTTCTAGTTCGGAAAAGTCAGTGCACAAGAATTGTTGAAAATGAAAATTGTGGTATTTTTCGCTTTGTTGGCGGTTGCCTTTGCCGTTGAAATCGACTGGARTGAAATCCACCACAAATTGCCACCWCTGGACATMAAAACGGAACAAATTCTCAAATCTATAGCCAACTGTAAGTCAAAAATGTTATTTTCAAGGTGTTATCTCATTATTACAAAAAATTGCAACCGCATCGACAAATTATATCTACTAATAAAAAATAAAAGTATACAGGTGTCCGGAAAAAAMCGTGAAAGATTGATTTTATGACGAAACTGATCCGTAACAAAGCTTTATATGACTACTAGACGAATTAGTGTTATTTTTCGATGTAGAATATATGGTTGCAATTTTTTGCAATATTAATAAGCCAACACCCTGTATATTTTTTGTAATTTTTTGTTTTCTAGATGCTTGTGAGCCAGACAATTGTTTCCCAATGATGCCCAATGTTTGCCCTTTCCAATTCTTGTGCCAGCTATATTGTAAAGAACAAAAAAAAGAAGGAGCTTGCGGGGGTGGAACCTGCAAGTGTCTTTAAGTGATCTAATTTTTACTCTTGTAATAAAATACCAATTTGTACATACTAATAAAAACTTTATTAACGGATTTGTATAAAAATCTGTGTTTTTTCTGTAAAAATGGGTTTTGGGATCACACAATTCGTTATCATCAAATGCATTTCGCAGTAGTGGAGTACATATTTTTATCATCTATCAGACACCTGCTTCTCTAAACAAATCATTTTTTACAACTACATGTTATAATTGATCATCAGAAAAGAATAATTTCAGTTTTTATCAAAAAAAAAAGTTTGCCGAAACCCGGGATTGAACCGGGGACCTTTAGATCTTCAGTCTAACGCTCTCCCAACTGAGCTATTTCGGCTTGTCACACAAGCTTCTGCCAGAAGAAAGAGACAAAAAATAAGGAAAAAAAATTAGAACCAAWTTTTTTTTTTATATTTATCGCGAGAAGATAATTGGATCCAAAACGCCAATAAAACAACAACAACTGTATATAAAATATATTTCTGCACATAAAACGTTAAAATTGATATAAAGATAATACTTTACGCTTCGTACTTAGCCCAGGTTTCTAAAATTTTCTTAATTTTTTTCCTATGTTTTAAAATGGTTGAAACCGGTTTTGGATACAAGTCAAAAACGCCAACATTGACGAYATAATCACCAAACTTTGTACTAATCACATTTTTCATACCATAATTATCACTAAAATCATTAGAAACTGGTATGAAAATTTTAGGAGAATAGTAAAAATACCTATTGTCTTCCATTACTTTTTTGAAAGTTAGCATCAGAGAGCAATCTTTTGTTATTGCAGATATTAAGTAAGGAACAAGCACCAAATGATTTTCTTTCATTACTTTTTCGTCTATATTGCCTAGGATCATGATTATACATTTGAGACAAGTGCCAGGTCTCCTTGACACTTCTTTAATTAAATCTTTCACGTAGTCATACTCTCCTAAATTTCTTTTGGTTAGAAGTTTGTAATAATACTGATTTCCTTCCACATCTAACATTTGAACAGATAAAATCCTCTCAAGGACACACCCTTTTGGTAACTTAGTTTGAAACGAATTCTCCTGAATGATTTTATTCCATTCGCAGAACAGTTTCATGTTGCAGTTATTTGTTTTTTCTATTGTTTCAAAATTTGTAAGTAAGCATTGCCTAACTAGTGTACAAAATTCGTGCAACAAACTGAAATCAAACATTAAAACAATAGATTTTTTATATTTGTCAATTCATACGTTTCGTAAGTTTCGCAATCGTTTCTAAAAAATTCAGTAATGAAACTTTGAAACATCTCAATTTCGCAGTCCTCGCCGTAACATAATTGACCATTTTTAAAAACTTTAAAATTGTTTTGGGGACTCTCAATCAACGCTTTCAAAGCGTCGATCATCCTTGTTGACTCGCTACAAATAAATCATGAAAAATTTTCACAAGTGGGAGCGAAAAATACCCGGAAAAAAAATCAACAGGACAGTATGCGGAAATTGACTTAATTTGTCCATTTTCCTTCTAAAATTAGACGTTGTGTAACCACACAATTACACAAGAAATAATCACCTTGACGTATTGGTTCAGACAATAAGTGCATTTGGGTAAATGCTTCTCACTGAAGGGTATCCACCCCTGCTTTGGCTTTATTTCAACAGCATAAGTGTTATTTGATAGTAAAAAAGGATAAAACTCGTCTGGCAAAACCGCATAATCATCAAATAAAGCAGCTCTGCCATATTGCAAACTTTTATTTTTCCTGTAACCTGGAAAATATTCTRATAAGATAAACAAACACAGAGGTATTGTTCATTACCAGGCCTCTGGTGTGCCAACTCGTCCTCTAAAACCTTAATTTGCTTCCTTGATAAAAAGACTTGTTCGGCATCACACACGAAATTRATTCCTATCAACGGTCTTATGATTTTTTTGTAAAAAGTGAGATCTCGTAATTCCTCATTCAAAGCATTGCCRCAATACCAGTACAAAATGTCCGTTATCCAGTTAAGTAGCCAACTAAGTAACGAGGTTGTCTTTTTGGTCTTTCTAATTCTAAGTATTTTTCGTTCATTTGGTAGGGATAATACTACGTTACAATTTCCTTCACCTCTATACACCCAATTTTGAGGAAYTTTGAATTCCTCTGTGGAGGAAATAAACATGGTTTAGCACTCGAATTCAAGCACCTAAAAACTGTGATATAGTCGTATGTGATTCATATTTTTATCAGTTTATTTAGCGATCATTTTCCGGGAAATTTTCAACAGTCATAAAAGAGCTATAAATAGAGGAAGCACTCACCTTATGTAACACCAGACCATGTTTTCAAACCCTTTTATTTGCTTCTAAAAGGATTTGAAAACTTTCTCTTTTCTTTTTCTTAACCTAAATTAAACACACTACGGCGAGGACTTGATCCCGTCAACAAATATTTTTATCGCAAAATTTCGAGCACCAATTACGTAATTAGTATTTTTCTCCAATTTTTTAAATCTCAAATTCGCCTCGCTGTAATTTAAATTTATGCAACTAACAAGTTTATATTACGTAATTTTTACGATCATGTCCTTCGATTAGATCAAGCGAAAGTTTTTTATTCCCCATCACAGAAATTCAAGCGCCAAATTCAAATTAAATTAATTATTGAGGACATGAGGGGTAATTATGAAATCAATAAGGATTAAATAGGTAATTACGCATCGATTAATGGTGTTTTATTGATAGGGATGATCTGTTTGTCGTACAACTAAATTATTTAAACGTCCTATTGATAGATATGAGGACAGTTTCCATCAAACAATGAAGTCTGCAAGATATTTGTGTTAAATGTCTTGGAATAAAGCGACCCGAGATGAAACTTTTACCCCATTTTCCCGAATTCCACCAATCGGAAGTAAAAATAATAATTTCAAAAACTTTAGAATGGAAAGTAAAGCTGTGGAGGTAGGGGCAAGAAATGCTGGATTMCAATTCAAAAAAAGGTACAATTCTACATTTATTTACACAAATATTTGAATTTTATTTACAGAAAACTGCAACCAAACGATATTTCCAGATCATTAGAATCTAACCGATTATTAATTCGTCGCAAAACATACGTCGTCCTCGAGCCACTAGTTTGTAAACCTAACAAAAACAAATACTCAAAAAATTCTTATAAATAAATTTATTTATTTATTTGTAACAGTTGTTTCTTTATTTCGAAAGTAACAATCCCCAAAGCGGCGCCCACGTTCAAACTATCAACATCATTACTCAATGGAATATTAAGCCTCGCGCCCTTGCTTCTGAGGGCTAATTCGTACGCATTTTTACTAACGCCGAGCGTTTCGCCCCCCACGACCACAACCAGGTGTTTGCACGTCCGAAAATCGACCCCGAAATACGGCAAAATCGGGATTTTACCCAAAAGTTCGCCCAAATCCTCGCCGTTGTCTTCGCTGTCGTTTACAACCCGATTATCGGCGATAAAAAAGTGAGACTCAGGATGGACCCCGTCCCCAATCTCGTCCCACTTTTTCTGCTCAATTCTGAGCTTAAAATGTGCACCTACTGCGCTCCTCAACACTTTGGTGTCCCAGAGGTGAACACAACCTTTGGTTAAAATAACCCTAGCACAGCCGACTGCCGCACAAATTCGTAAAACCGTGCCTAAATTGCCTGGTTCACGGATATTATCGCAGATTACGGTGATTGGGAGGGGGTTTGGGGGCTCGAAATTTTCAACAGGGGGGATTTTAAATAGTCCTAAAAATTAGTATTAAGAGGGTTAAAAGTGAGAAAAGGGTCATACCCATGACGCCCGGATTGGTAGTGAGGTCTGACCATATTTGCATCTCTCTATATGGCATTTTGTACAACTGGGCCCCCACTTTAGGCAAATATGGTCTCAAGTATTCTATTTCGTCTTTGCGGCTGAATAAAATGTATTTGAGGCTACAACCCGACTGGAGAGCGTCTTTTATAAGCCGTTTGCCCTCCAACAGTATCAAATCTTTTTTCTGTTTCTCTTTTTTTGACTTAACTTCCACTAAAATTGAACTACAAAATAATTATTTATTGTCGCAAAAATATTATTTTTTTTCCACTGACCTAACTCGCTGGTCATTGTTTTTCATTTTAGTATAAATAAAATTCCCCTCATTGTCTATAACAGTCTCGAGCATATCAACACTAGACTTAACCTCACTTTTTTGCTTCGTCGCAATTAGCGGTTTTTTTTCTTTCTTAGGCTTGATTTGGTAATCAACAGACTTATTTGTGTCTTTTTCATTTTTCGCCCTGTTCCAACTAGTTCTAAGGCCCCCATACTTATCAAAAATCGAAGATTCATCATTTCCACCTTGAGGTTTTTTCTCCATTTCTTCGTATTCTTCGGGTGTGTAGACTTTCAAGGGTCTTCGGTGGCTCCATCGGGGGTAAAACCTGACTTGCAACACCACAACTTTACTCTTTAGAGCGTTTTTTATGAGACTGCTTATAACACATGACATTGTAAAAAGTGGGGTTATGTCACAATCACAATAAATAATAATGCTATTTTAATAGATAAAAAAATTAACCATATAAATAATAATTGAACGAGTCAGAATTAATTATTGTGGTTTTTTAAAAAGATGCTAAAAACTAATAAAATTATTAAAGGGTGCGTTCACAATTGTGTCACCCCGGCGCCAAATTCAAAATTTTGCGGTTTTTCGAAGCTTTGACTTGTCAAGAAATCACTACACCCGCCTGTCATGTTTGTCAACGTCATTTTTTCTTGTTATGGCCATTGGGGTATTTAAATTGACTAAAAACCAGCGACATTTCTTAAGTATAATATTTGTGTTTTTAAATATGATTCAAGTACTAACGGGTGTAGTTATGTTAAGTTTGTCAATCTACATCTACGTTTCAGTGGCACCAGTTTTATATTCGGAACGTGCAGAAATCAGTTACGTATTCTTTGTAATAGGTCTGTGTGGCTTTAACAACATTTGCTGTTATTTATTCGCTATAAAAATCCAACAAAAGTGCCTGAAACAAGCTTTCAAGTAAGTTGATCCTTGTTTCAATCACGATTTTCTAATCGTCTTTCTAGGAAAAGTACTCGAAGTCTCGTTTTCGCATGGACGTGTGTCACATTCTACATCACGATATATTTGTGTATTTTGGCGAAACTCACAGCCAAAGTGTACAAACACATAATACGCGCGATGGGTCATTCGTTTTACATCGGCATGAGTAAATACTTAAAGCAAGAGGAATGGAAGGTCACTATCGACCGAATCCAATACGACTTGCAATGCTGYGGGGCCCAGGGCTACAAGGAGTGGCACCAAATCCCCTGGATGGGCCGATACCAAGTCAATGTAAAATCCGATTCGGTTAAACAGTGAATAACCCCCCCATTAAAAAAAATCCCATCATCAGTCGCCCCTTCCAGATTCCACGAAAACGGCTCTTGGTTATTTCCAGTCACTCCGTGGAGTTGTTGTCGGCTRAGTTTCCCCATGCAGTGCCTTCACGACCCCCTGCAACAAGCCGGGGCCAGCCAACACTCCCTTGTCGCAGACTCCCTCAACACTGAAGGGTGCATCACGAAACTAAAAATACCGATTCGGATGGCAATCACCACTTTTATTGTTCTAGTAGTCCTCAACTGTCTYATACAGGTAAAACAGTTCTTTGACCACAATCAAAATTACTCCATTTTGATTCAGTTGCTCGTATTTTTGGTCGTCAGGGTGTTGTACACGTCTTGTCGCAATGCGGAAATCCTGGAAACGGATGGAGTGGCCCCTGGATGGATTTTCGGGAGGGGGGACTGCGGTTATAACCGAGGGAAAACCCTGATTGACTACATGGTACTTACTATTTGTTTTGCGCCAGAGTCGTATAAGAATTTTTTCTAGAACCCGCCGAGAAGACGTCGGCGAAAAGCACCAAAACCAATCAATGATGAGCAAGACTGCTGATAATGATTAGCGACTGTCTCTATTCCAATTTATTTTTTATTTATATACATATATCATGTAAGAATGTATACATAAGCTGAAGAAACGATTACGAAACAAGAAAAGGTTTTTGTGCTCCACTAAACTTTCGACTGTGTTTGAAATTATTTATTCTTTAATTAATACAAAAGAAGAGTAAAACTAGTCCGAAATCGGAGCAAGGTCCGAGTTTCCTTATCATGTAATACTAAAATAATTAACTAAAAAACGATTCGAAAACAATTACAAAAAAAGTAAAGTATAAAAAGGATAAAGTGACGAAATAGTGAACAGGGTTTTATACGTTTTTTTTTTTCTAAAGTCGCTATATTACACATTGTTTTAAATCATATGGAGCACAACAAATATATAATATTACAATCTACGAGATTAATTTATTATGTTGTATGTATATTTTCAGATCCTTTCACTTACTCGCTTCAGCTCTTGCGCAAACCCCTCTTCAACCTAACGCTGAAAGAAAAAACATAAAAAGGTTTCACTCTAAATTTGACGTTTCCCGGTTCATGAAACACATGAAAAGTTTCATTTCACAAACCGGTGATTAATTTTTCCACGCTTTAGCAATTACTTACCAGCAATCCCAGCGATGGCTTCGGACGCCGAATACTTAACATCAATATCGCTATCCCCCGTAAGTTTGTCTAAAACGGGCTTAACCTGGGGCTGTATGACCGCTTGGTCCAACTGTGGTGCGATTTTTTGTAACGTTTTAGCGACATTAAACCTCACATTGGCGACTTTATCATTTGCCATACTGAGAACAGTCGGTAAGAGCAATCTCGTCGTAATATCGCTACCGCATGCCTCWGCCAAAACATTGATACAAAATAGACAAGTCATCCTATACAAATAATTCTGATCACGTGACATCGCCAAAACCTTCGGAATGATCGTGGTTTCGGCCCATTCGGCCCCAAACTGGTCCACCAACTTCCTCAAATTCAAAGTAGCCGCTTCACGAATAGCGAACACGTGATCCATCAACCAAGTCATRCACAATGCGTTTAATTTCTCGTCAAAAAACTCGCGACCCAATTGGCCAGCCAACAATGGCATGTATTCGATAATGGCCGAACGGACGCGCCATTTTGAATCCTCGGCCAATTCGACGATGGCCGGTAATAAACTCTGAGACAATTGCTGAATTCCTATGACCTCATTCACGCAATCTAGATTCGAGATGATATTCAAACGAACTTCGGGACATTCGTCTTTTAAYTGGGTCAAAAACAAAGGAAGCAGGTGTTCGATGGTATTGTGACGTCCTAAAATAGGACTCAAACCCATTATCACCGAAGCTAAGGCCGACTTAACGTGTTGGTTAGGATCGGCGACCAATTCTTTAACACAAGGGAGGATGTTGTTCATTATGATGCTCTCCTGATGAGCTTTRTCTAAGTTTTGACAGAAATCTTTAACTTTGTTGGCGGCTGCGGCCCGAACTTCGGCTTCAGTGTCCTTGAGAAGGTTCTGGAAGGCGGGGACCAARTCGGTTCGKGTGATTTCAGGCCCCACCGCCTTTTGCAAATCGGTGAATTTGTCGGCCACCATGTACCGCACACGCCACGATGTGTCACCTGTTCAAMAAAAATCAAAGCTGGCTGAGAAGGCTTTTCATTGTCAAGTATACAAAAAAATCCGACACCGTAACTAACTATGAAGCATGTTAATTGTTTTTTCATGTCATACTCGGTGATTAAAATAGGTCGGACAATCTTTTGTATGTATAGTGATAGAAAACGTCAATAAACACTCAGATATGCATTTACAATTTTTATAAGCCGCTTGGATTTGAAAATATGCATATTTAAAGATAGCACAAAATGGCAACGCTGCAGTCCATTTTGAACCACCTCCAGTCAATAATTTGAAGTCTGTGTTACTATAGAAACCCACAAATTTTTGATATGATGTTGCCAAATTTACCCCTTTCAGAAAGAAAATCTCTACATTTGACAAAGTTTTATGCACGTTTTACTTTTTTTACATTTATTTAGTTTCTTGTTTGTTGAAATACCGTGCGATCCAAAAAAAAAAAAAAAAATAGAGTAGGCGTCGATTAAATTCTACAGTTGATAACACATTGGCTGGGAATCTGGGTTGGAAATTTTCCACACAAACTGAAAGTAAAAATGACCATTCACCGTTTTCGTCTTGTACAGCAATAAAAATTTTCTGCCTGAAAGTGAACATTATTTCACTCAAAAGGAATAAAACGCAAACTTGTTAAAGTTTCGGCTGACATTTGTTGGCAAAAATCAGGATTGCCATCTGAAGGACTTTAATCTCCGTCTACTCTAATTTATTTATTTTTTTGATCACACGGTAGTTATGTTAGGATGCAATTTAACAGTTTTAACAGTATTGTATGAAAAACTTCACCTAATAAAAGCCTCTTTATTTATTTTATTTATATGAAATCGTAATTTTCGTGTGGTTTCTTATGAAATGTTGATTTACAAACAATTATTATTTACAATGTTCATTTACCGATTTTTGTTGTAATTCAAAAGAAAATCAAAATTGTTGGGTACCTACTTATAAACACAGGTAACATTTGAATTGCAAACAATTTTTCAATTTTAGTTTAAAACGACATCTCGGTTAAATCTGGTGGAAATCACCAAGAGTTGGCAATTCTGGGATTCCCCTTTGACGTAAAAGTGACTATTTTCGTGAGATGACGCCACTTACCGGTGCAATTCCTGACAGTCGGCATAACAAACATCTCGATATCTTCTTGTTGAAAAAGTGAGGCGAAACTGACACAAGCCTCAACTGCCAGAAGCCTAACAGAGTCTTGTTCATCTTGAGTCAGACTCAAAAACATCGGAATTAAATCAGTTTTTAAATATTCCAACTCGACGACTTGTGCCAATTCGCCTAATTTCGTGGCGGCGGCTCGTCTGACCATCGGTGTATCGTCTTGACACAGAGCTCGAAAATGCGACCTCAAATCCGCCTTCATTTGAGCCGACACACGGGGATAACAAACCTGTAAAACCCCAAATAAAACGAGAAAATCCCTAAAAACTATGATTGCGTACTGAGAATAGTCCACATGCCGAAGTCCGCGAAGTAAACCAATCCCCTGCTGACAATCTCTGGACTAGGGGCACAAAGTGGTTTTCTAAGTCCGCGGGGCTGTGTTGTTGCGCCACCGCCCGCAAAGACTCCACTGCTTTATCCCTGACGACCGTTTCTTCAACAGTGGCCAGACTCTCAAGCGGCGGTAAAAGACAGTAGGCGTATTCAGGCCCGCCAACTAGAGTAATGAAACTCCCCAGTTGTTCAGCAAGGGCTAGAAGGACCTCATCCTCGTCGTAAATGGTCTCCGTGAGGAAGGGGATGAGCTCAGATCGGGTGCGTTCCACCCCCAGGGCTAACGCGATCGTAGAAAGCTTCTTGATGGAGTTGAGTCGCAGCTGGGGATTGATTAATCATAAGTGATGTCACATGGGGGCGTGTCGGGGGCTCACCTGGACATCCTCGTTTTTGAGCTCGTCGATTAGAACGGCGATGGGGTACAAGGAATCGTCGCCTGCTGAATCGCTGGCTGCCATTGTAGACCCTAGTCCGGTTGAGGTTGAAATCGCCGATACCGTCGTCTTTAGTGTTTGTAAATACAGTCACTGACACACACCTAATGGAAGGAGTCAATCAAAAGGGGGCTGTCGGACGGTTTCACACCTTTTACATAGCGTAAACAACTTACTAATTTCAAAATTCGTTGTCAAACGCCACTAAAGTGCGAAAGTGCCTCTGACGAGTTGCCGTTCGTAGTTGCGATTTCGATACGAAGAGGGCGCATCGATTTGTCGAGCTACAGACACTTCCAGCGCGAAATTTGAATTCAATCCGCTTTTATTTTTATTTTCTCAGGAATAATAACCATCCTTTAAAGGCACAAGACAAAGAATCTTATTATTTAAAAAAATACATATATCTGAACACAAAATAACATAAAAATATTTTTATCCTACGTAATTTTGAATATAACCACATAACTAATGGAATAAGAGAGTTAAATAAGTAAATAATTATCTAATTATATTATCCTTGTAATATTGGTAATTACTGTTGAAGGTAAATGCAGTCAAAAAAACTTGTTAGTAATTTTTCAAGTTTATGCTTGTCCATTAAATAGTTTTTATGATCAGTTTTTTTATTTCTTCTGCTTCGCAAATATCTTGTCTATCTATATCTATCAAAATACAGTGCCAAATATAAAAAAAAATCCAAAAATAGGTTTCTTATCTTATTCAAATAATCTACGAGTATATTGTTTAATAATAATAATTTTATGTAGACACCTTTCCTATGCTAAAAGAATTACCACTTTGTTATCTCAATATCATTATTTCATTTTATTAACTGTTTTACGAAGTCTTTTTTGATAAAGAATTTTTAAAAGGTGGTTATTTATACAAATAATAGACAACTATAAGTATTGTGTGTTGCATAACCACCGTTTTAAATTTTCACTTTCCACTACCTAACACATTGTAAATAATAATAATTTTAATGAAACTTTAAAAGTAATTACATACTATTATAATACACACTGACTTATGAAAAATGAATAAGTAGAGAAGAATCAGAGTAGAGACAAACCTCAGATCCAATTACAGTAGAACTCCGCAGTTGTGAATTGTTATCTAAAAATTCTTCTAGGAAACTATATACCTACTAATAAATAAAAAGGATGGAACCAAACGTTTTTTGCTCAAACTATTTATTTTTTGAAAAAAAAAACTAATTGATGAATGACAATTGATAAAGTACTATAAACATGACGTTTTATCAAAAATATTTTTTTTTTTAAATTTGCTTTCGTTTTTGAGTTCAGCAAAAATTGTTAACTGTTTTCAAATGGCAATCCACTATAAAACCATTTTTATCAAAACACAATCACATTTTTTATAGTACTTTTATTATTTTCTGCAGGCAAACGGAAAAAAAGTTTGGTACTACTTTTTATTCATTCTGTATGTATTAGGGGTCAGTGAAAGCTTTAGTGCTGTGATAATTTTTAGCAAATAAATGTAACAATAAAAAAAAATCATTATCTGAAAAGAACAAATCAATAATAACTACTTCTTGTATTAAAAATAGTAAAACTTTTGGTCTCTAACAATCTCGTTATAACAAAG
>NW_025400983.1:6058682-6151290 GCF_015345945.1 Tribolium madens
GCAAAAATATTAAAATGTCTAAAACACCATTAAAAAATAAGAAAAAACATGGAAAACAATAAAATTAAATTAAATTGAAATATGTAATCCGTAAGGAAGAGTTTCAATCAGACACAATATTGTAAAAATTTTAGGTTTTTGCTCAGTACTAATTGATATTTTTGTATTTGTAAAATGTAAAAGAAAGTTTCCTAAATTGATAAGAAACAATTTAAACTTTCTTCTGAGTGCAAACATATTTTTTCTGAAACTGCTGCGCAAATACGCAAAATCATCAACAAAAGTAAAAAACAATAAAGTTTATTATTCCTTGTCCGTTTGTGTAAATATCTGTAGAGTTTTCATCAAGTTGGAAACCTACAAAGAAAAGAATAAACAAGACTCCGGGAAAATCTCTGCTGCTGTTTAATCACAGTTTTTGAGATCAAAGCGAGCTAAACACGCTTTTAAACGCGTTTTTATTTTTTCCTTCCTTACAAGAGAATCCTCTTGAAGGGTCCGTCGCAAGCGGCAATACATCTGCATAAAGCCCATTGTGCAAATGACAAAATCACATTCTGCTGCTATTCAAAGCATTTAATAAGAAAAGCAKCCATATCAAAGCCAACACAAAGCTCGACGACAATGAACAAGACTGGGAGATTTCCTCTAAAATTATCGCGCTTTGATCGAGAGGATCTATTTTGAAAATAACCGATAGCCTATTATAAATTCATAGAAATGAAAAGCGTTGGCGTGTATACGAATTTAGACTAACCCAATTATGAATAGTGTGACAAAGGCGATGCCACTACACAGAGTCCAGACGAATCGAACTGGAAAACTGGAAAGCACCTGGAAACATCGCATTAGAAACGGATTTTGCACTCACGGCGGCGCTCATCGACAAGGATTTTTATTTACAAGACAGGTGCAGCGAAACGAGAAAAACAACGCTTGTTGAGAGGAGTTTTTAAGACGAAATGTTCAAATATTAGGCACCCAAACAGACGAAAGATAAATCCAAACACTTTTTACCTTGGTCAATAAAATGTTTTAAAAAAATGCCCCACTATACAAATTTGATTTACTTTACAAGTAAGAGTTTCTATAATATTGCAAGTGTSATTAAATTTTAAGTTAAGTATTAGTATTATTATTAAAATGTAATTTTTTTGGTGGTGTTGAAGAGTTAAAAGAAGCACAATTGATTTTCTGGTAACGTTTTGGAATGTTTTATTCCCTCGTCAGACCGTCAATTAAGGCATAAAGTCTATGAGTAATAAATTACGTATTTCAATTTAATAATTGTTTATAACAATTTACAAAGTAAATTTTTAAAGGCGATTTTACATTTTATACCGGACGTTCAAAAAGTGACAATTAACTTAATGAAATGTGGTAGAGAAATGGTTACATACATACAGGGTGTGCCAGAATTTGCATCCCAAAGAAAAATGCCCCATGTAAGGTGAGATACCAAGAATATGGAAAACATGTTAAAAAAAATTATCTATAAAAACTGGAAGTTATGAGAGTTTAAATTTAGCACTTTGACTATTTATTTCTGTTCGAAAAATAGTTTTCCAAGTTTTTTTGCTACAGGCTATTAGAAGAGGAAACAATGAAGCTGTGTCCTAAATTGTAACTCTGTTTAATGTTATTTGTGGCTTTTATTGTCAAAATTTTTGTACCTGTACTAATAAATTATAAAAAAAACTTATACAAGATCATCATGATACTGATAGACAAAAAAAAATGTAAAATTTTTTTGACAGAATTTTTTAAATATTTTTTCCATGTTCCTGGTATCTTCTCTTACTTAAAAATTTTCTCTGGGTCGCAAGTTTTGACACACCTAAGATTTATTCTAAATTCTAAAATCTACAAGATTTTTTTATGAAACTACTGGAATTCAAAAATTCTTTTTGAATTACTGGATGTGCGGGATTTCTGTATAGTATAATGAACTACTTTAGTTATAATTTTGGGAAAAAGTTAATAGACATAATAACAATATAGTGAATAACACTGATGAATTAATTCTAATACGAAACTTTCTACGTAATAATAAAAATATGTATTTAATTTAATTAGATGAGGCAGAAGTCTGGAACTCCCACCTCTTTCTGGAAAAACTTAACAAAATAAAAAAATGCTTTACACTTCGAACTATGTGTATGTGACTTCGAAACTTTATTCTCAACTTTTACATAAATGAGGATACCTAATGTTTAAAATTCGTAACTTCTAGCGCCACCTAGTAAACTAAGAATGAACCTGTAAGCTACACTTGAGTCGTAAACAGATTTGCCGAAAGAAATAAAATTTTGCCAAAGCCACAAATAATAACATTAAACAGAGTTACAATTTAAGATACAGCCTCCTTGTTTCTTTTTCTGATAACCTGTAGCAAAAAAACTTGGAAAATTATTTTTCCAACAGAAATAAATATTCAAAGTGCAAAATTTAAACTCTCATAACTTAATTTTTAAAGATAGAATTTTTTAAACATTTTTTCCATGTTCCTTGTATTTTATCTTACAAGGCATTTTTCACGGTGCGCCAGTTCTGGCGCCTGTATATTGCATAATACGATTACTAAAAGTAAAATAAAAAAAAACTTGGGAAAATAATGTAAACTAAAGAACTTAAGAAATTAAGTTTGTAGTTTCATATTTTGTAAAATATAACCTAGAATTTTTTTAACGTTTTTCTTGTAACAATGGACTTTTAAGTAGGTGTACCAATTTTTGAGCCGCCTGTATAATAATTGCCCGATTATTAAAAATCCAAAACTCAGAACAAAGAGTTATGGTTGAACATAATTTTAGATGATGCAATAGATTAGTATCTATCAATGTCCTATACAATTTTTTTAAAATTTTACCATTTAAAGGTCACTAATGGACTTTATCAACTCGCTGTATGTCGAGAGATCAAGATAATTTGTAATCGAGTCATCGTTGGATCCGAAAACGTATGTCTGTGAAACGTCAAATAAAATGTCAAGTCGAAAGGTAAAATAGCATAATCAAAAAAATTATAATTTTAATAACTAAATTTATGATTTAACTTCAAAAAAGAAAGCTCCTAATTCCTATTATTATATGTCGGCGACTAATTTCAGCCCATTTTGCCATTTTACTTTTCGACTTGTCATTTTATTTGACGTTTTATGGGTAGTTAGTTTAAAAACAGACATACGTTTTTAGATCCAAAGATGACTCGATTACAAATTATCTTGATTGCTGGATACTTAAGATATACCAGGTGAATAAAAAGTATGGAACCAAGCGTTATTTCGTAAACTAAGCACTTTACGGAAAAAATAATTAGTATAGCGTAAAGTACAATTGAAATGTGACCATTTATCAAGAATAACATTTTTCGAAATTTCTTTTAGTTTTCGAGTTCTGGAAAAATTTTTTATTTAAATGGCAACCCACCATGGTAATTTTTTAATTAAAGATTATGATCTAAAAATGACCTCTAATTAAATAAAATTCTTTTTTAGCCAGTACTTTTTTTTGAATTAATTGTTAAAGTTGCGTTCCGAGCTCATCACGAAGATTTTCCGAAGTGGTTGTTTCATGCTTTTCATCATGGGAGAGCGCTGATTTCTATGCAGAGGTGCTTTGGGGTGGTTTCGAATGGACTAAAAATAGAAGAAAATGATTTGTTTTTACATTTTTTGATCCATCCGAAACCACCCCAAAGCACCTGCACCAAAAACCGGGCTCTCCAACGACCAAAGTCATGAAACGATCTCCTCGTTCAAGTTCGGAAAATCTTGGTGATGGGCTCGGAACGCAACTTTAACAATTTATTAAAAAAAAAGTACTGACTAAAAAACAATTCTGTTTAATTAGAGGTCATTTTTAGATCATAATCTTTAATTAAAAAAATTACCATAGTGGGTTGCCATTTAAAATTTTTTTTTTCCAGAACTCGAAAACTAAAAGAAATTTCGAAAAATGTTATACTCGATAGATGGTCACATTTTAATTGTACTTTACGCTACACCAATTATTTTTTTCGTAAAGTGCTTAGTTTACGAAAAAAACGCTTGGTTCCATACTTTTTATTCACCTGGTATGTACATACATAAGAGCGAGCGTAAAACATACGTTATAATAAAGTTTCACTTGATGGCAAATCTACTATTTTGAAAACAAACTTTCAGTTTCAAAAAACTAAAAAAAATTACATAATAGTATTAACTAATAATAGTAATTATTTACCTATTCATAAACACTAAAAATCTATTGACTGTTTGCCAATAATAAATATTTGAAAAATGTTCACGTCGACACGCAATAATAATAAAATTCCAGTTTGGTTGTTTAAATGACCGTAATATCCATTATTTCGCGTTTATTACAAAGAATCGCTAATATTGACAATCATTAAACAACCAATAAATCACAAACTGTGGCAAGCAGTAAAACGTCCGGTCCACGTCCTTTTTTCCTGTCAATTTATACGACTTTGCATTTTGCAAGCTCATAAATTTTAATAAAGCTCGAATTCCTGTCGAGCATCGTATCGAAACCCTCGTGGCACACTGGAATAAATTTAAAAAAAACCGAAGACAAATCGATCGTCCAGCACCCAATGAACATAAATATTTCCCATTAAAAATGTAATCGGTGACGTCGCAAGGACTCTCTTCCTCGAAAGCTCCGTGGAAGCTTTCAACTTCGTCCTTTATCGCAATGGTGGCGTAATTTGCCGAATGACAGGTGGTTTGCAAGTTCGAAACGCGAGCTAAACGAACGGTCCAAGCTAGTATCAGTGCCAGAATTCACCTGACGCAGTTTAGGTGCTCTTGGCGAAACTAAATCGATAAAGACGCGGCGGTCGTGCTTCACACTCGATGATTTGCTGCCGAGGGGTATAGATTTTCCGACTGCTTTTTAGCTTTTTATTTATGCTGAAACGGGGAAATTTGGGGGCAAAGACGTCCGAAAAGACATAGGGGAGAAATTAGACTTTATTTTGTGTTGGTGGTTTGGGACACGTGTCTCGGAGTTTTTTCGTTTAAAAAATAATTCGACTGAGCAAAATTTGGGCTTTGATAAGCAAAAAAATGATTTTTAATCAGTCGCCCTATACGTAGGTAAGTATACATAAGTAGCTATTTTTTTATACATTTTTAATTAATTAGAACATTGGAAATATTGAATTTCAAAAAAAAAAATGTATTTTTGCACAATTCCTGGAAATTTATCGTATAATATAGTTGTTTCAATTTTGTTTGGCCGACTTTTCGAAAAGCACATTTCTCATAAAATAATAATGATTATAAAATCATGTTGACAACCCTGAAAAGGGTATAACATCGACAAAAATTTGAAATTTGGTGTTTTATATCTTCCATCTCTAGGTTTAAGATTTTATTTTTTTTGGTGATTGAATTTTTTTGAAGTTGAAAGTTTGTATATTTTTTCTCTTATAGATATTTACAAGAATGTATAATTACCGCTTTAAAATATGTGCATTTGCATATTTCAACATAGTTTTTATACAATTAATTTTATACAGGGTGAATATAAAGTATGGAACCAAGCGGTTTTTTTTAATCATTTGCCTTTAGAAAATAATAATTAATATAAATTAAATTAATATAAAAAATGTGATCGTTTTTGAGAATGAAATTTTGATTTGTTTTTGAGTTATGCAATTTTTTCATCACATTTTTATAGTACTTTATTACTCACCATTTAGTTTTTTCAAAAAATAAATAGTTTAAGCAAAAAACGTTTGGTTCCATACTTTTTATTCACCTGGTATATTCAACCAAGTTTAAATTATTGGACTAAAAATCAACTTGAAAAAATGTTGGAAAAAAAAAGAATTTTTACTAAATTTATAACGTATTTTTTTGATTCTCAAATTTCTTTTAACTAACAATTTTTTTTCTTGGCATATACACGCCGAACAAAAAGTATATAGAATCAAACGTTTTTTTAAATCATTTGTCCTCACAAAATAATAATTAAGAAAAATTAAAGTGCTATAAAAAATGTTATCGTGTTTTGAGAATGAAATTTTCTTTTGTTTTTGAGTTTTGAAAATTCTTTTCGATAAAAATTAAATAAAATGTGTAGATAGTTGTAATCCTTAGATTGTAAAAAAATATTTTATACAAAGTTGCCATTTGAAAAAAAAGATAAAATTTTGCAGAACTCAAAAAAATAAAAAAAAATCGAAAAATTTTGTTTATGAGAAACGTCAAATTTTTTTAGTAAATATGTACTTTATTATTCATCTATTAGTTTTTCTAAAAATAAATAGTCTATTAAGCATTGACTACTTTCTGTTTAGGTTTGTATTATTTTTTAAATTAAACTAAAATAAAAAAAATCGTAATTGCAAAAACTTTTCTTTCTGCTACTTATGTGTTGAAATAATTGATAAAATGACAAATGAATGATGCATTGATGATATTAATAAATTAATAAAATTTGAACACAAAAACTAAAAAAATTAAACATTTTTTAGAACGTTTTCAAAGAAATTTGAAATTTATTGGCTAAATAACACTACTACCAACTTCATAAAAAAAGATCTTTAATTATTTTTTTTAAATAAGTACCTGACTGAAATTAAAAAAAACAATTAAAGACCAAAAAAATCATCGGAAATATTCCTATTTTTTAACTGTGAAATCGTAACGTAAAAATAGCAAAATTTTTGCTATGGTCCTGGTAAAAAACAAAATTATGGAATAATCTTATTGATTAAAATACTTTGCTTTAGCAAAAATGCTCAAAGATGTCAATTTTCTTTTAAAAAAATACACAATTTTCAACTTTTTGGTTTTTAAGTATAATGACGTCAATATTTTTTTTTAATGGAAACTCCAAATTTTTTTTAACCAATTTGATACATCTTTCTTTCAAATGTCGAAATGACAACACCAAAATATTAAATATTACATAAAGTTTTTGAAAACTCATACAAAAAGTGAAATAATATCAACAAAAAACAAACACAATTTTAAATCAAATTGAGAATTTTGTATTTTTAAAAAATACAAAAATTTTTTTGTCAAAACTAAATATTTTCAGTTTTAATAAATAAGATTATTCCATCACTGTATATTTTTCGACGTTAATTGATTGAGCAGACATCTAATCAGAATCGAATATTCTTAATTTCCCATTCTGGAATGTATTTCAAAACTGATCTGTTATTTTCTCTCTTTTTTCATCTTGTAGAAACGGTAAAAGAATGTCTTTGTCCTACAGTAGGTTGTTAGAGTTTTTTTGAGAAGGGACTAAATTGTTGATAATTGTCCCTTATTTTAATCCTGTCTGTGTATGCAATGTGTAGTCTTTTTGCAGCTTGGGCCTCCATGACTTAAGCTCCGTCCCCCGATGCATAAATCAGCCCCCCCTGACTGTAATGGACCAATCCAAATGAGTGAAGTGTCTATGATAGACAATAAAGCGTGGAAATGTTCGGAGGCGAACAACGGCTACCTAAAGCAAAAAAGCGTTCCTGAAGAGTCGCTCCTCGGCTCCACCGCCGTGACGACCGTCGTCCAAGTCTCCGGGACCGGAACCAAGACCATGGTGGTGCCCCGGAACAAACAAGCCAAAGACAAATGCCTTGTAGCGGCCGTTTTCGCACTCATCATTTTCTCTCTAGTCTTACTTTTCATGGTGTTCAGCACTCGCACCCACCAATGTATCGGTATGTAGAGCTCTATATTTAATTGACATTTCGAAATGGAAACACTTCGGTGATGCCTTTAAAACACGTATGTCGAGCAAATGGAAGCCGCTAACGTAATTTCGTTAAAGTGGAGTAGGTACACGAGTTTGCATAATGGCAATCGATTATTCAGCAAGCGGCGAATTTATTTACTTCGCATCTTGTTGACCGTAATTTCAATCAAAATTAGGCGGTTATAACCGCAAAACGCCATCTTTTGACTACTTTTCAAACTGAAAACGATCAAGTGTCAAAATTGCTAAACCTACTGCGATTCTTTTTGCAAATATGCTTCAAACTTGCAATTCTATTTGAAATTCTGTGATAATAAAACCGTGTCAGGTCCCTCGAGGAGTATTCTTTCGGCATCCGTAGCTCGAGTCTACGTTTTATTATTCCCTAGAACATCTCGAATTTTCTCTACAACTATAAAGCCTCTTTATATCGCAATACCGAAATTCGAGCGGTAATAATTCAACAAGATTTCGACACTGACAACCAGTCGGACGTTTTGCAATTGTTTCAGCTTCAGGGAGATTTTTTCTGATAGCCGTGGCCCCAATTAATCATTTCTTTTTTTTACAGATAGCAGAAGTAGTGTTTGTCTTACGGAGGAATGCGTGAGGACAGGTAAGAAAGTCTCCAAGTATGAATTCCGGTTTTCAATTAATTATTTTTTCTCTCATGTTTCAATATTTCATTGTTATCCGATAGTCATGTATCGATTTCCTTTAATTTCCTCTTCACTCCAACCCTGAATAATGTAATTGCCSAAGTTATTATTATAAAAACCTGATATTAAATAAGTCGTTGGGGTGAATTTAGTGCTAWATTCRGGCAAGTTTCATTGAACCAAGAGCTTGAAATAAATTGATTCGGCTATAATTTATCATAAATCATGTAAAAAAATCCTATAAATAGCTAGAACAACAGAATTTCTCACAAACTTCTACACTTGAGAGCATTTCGAAGGGTTTTATCGTAAATTGGATGCATTTGAACAATTATTTTTAAAAGTCTGTAGGTACTCAATAACTTCAAAAGTCCGTTATCCAAAAGAATAATAATCTACAATCAAAATTTCATACTAATGATAGTAAAAAATTGAGATTTAGTTCTCTTAAATAAATTTTCTACTTCATTTCATTTATTGCTCATTACACATTACAAAAATAGAGCTAAATTTTAATTATTTTTAACAAACAGTTAAATTAATCTATACAGGTGTCCGGAAAAAAAGTTGAAAGATTTTAGGAGTGGTTCCATATAGCTCAAAATACGAAAAAAAGGTCCTATAGACCTTAGTCTCTAAAGCGATAAATCAACCTTATATGAAAAAACTCCCTGCATGGGTTGCTTTTCGGAATTAAGGTCGGTGCACGGTTTAAGAAAACCTCATTTTTCTCGAAAATGGTGCGATTTACTAAAATAAAAGACATTTTTTGRAGAAAATTAACCAATACTTAAATCTAAATTTGCCAAAAAAAAATAAAAATCTTCTTCCAAAGCAAAATTTTACACCTTAACTCTAGATTGGTACACAATTTTTGATATCACCAATAAATTCAGCGTCAAAAAATTACTTCTTAGAAACCTTTTTTCTTATTTTGACCCAGGAAACCGCGCCCCGATGTTTTTCAACGTTTTTTCTAAACACCTTGTATACATTAAAAAACTTAATCTCAAATTTATTCATTTACAAAAAGCTATTAAAATTTAAATTCATTCAAGAAACGACAATTTAGCGTTTCATATTTTTTTAAGCGTGACTTCGCCACCGTCTTTATAAAAATCTACATATTCAAGTAAGATTTTAAATGAGTCTTTCAGCACTGAAATGAGTCAAATGAGTTTTTAACCGTCTACCTTCAAAACATTAAAAATGTTAAAAACTAAAAATATGTTTTGCGATTTGACTTGTTTTGGTCATTGACACCGCTGCCAACCTTTTAAGAAAAATTGTTATACAGGCTGTCCGTTTTTCGATCTCCACCATGGGGATCTCAGTTACTATAAGAGATACGAGGTCGGTTAAATTAGGGTAAAGTTGACATTTTTATGCCAAACAATTATCTAAAAGAAAATTGAATGTGTAATTTTTAGTTTCTTCGAAATTTAGTTAGTTAATCAAAATTATTGGCGTCTTTTCCAAAGCACTTTACGCAAAAACACATTTTCTTAATTTGATGCATGTGAAATTTGATCATTTGTTATAATCAGGAACAAAAAGACTCTTCAAAAATACACAAATCGAATATGGCGTCCATAAGAAAATCCAAAGTTGAATGTTGTAACTCGGATGCCAAGAACGTCTTGGAAAATACGATGACAGATTTAGATTCCTGAAAAAAAAGTGTCTTGAAAATGTCCTAGTTAAAAACGTCTAGGTTTTTTAGTTTTGGCTTGAAAAAAAATGAAAACGAAAATTACAACTTTCCGTTTTTTTTTCCAATAATTCAAAAACTAAAACTAAGACATTAAATTTTCTTTGAAATAATTGTTCAGCATAAAAATGCGCAACTTTGCCCTAATTTAACCGACCTCGTATCTCTTATCATAACTGGGGTCCTTATGGTGGAGCTCGAAATACAGACAGGTAGGTAAGAGCATTTATTTTGAAGTCAGTGCTTAAACAGTCAAATTTTAATTGTTAAAATTGTAGAACTCGATCCATTTTCTTCCCAAAGTGGATGTTTTATAGTTTTAAACAGTAAGTAATATTAAAGTCAACTCCACAAATCGATAAATTTTATCATCAGCCATTGAAAATTAAAATTAAAAAAGCAATTAAAATTGTTAAAAGTTAAGCTGATTAAATGTCGCCAAAGAATATTTTTTCATTCATTTTAGAATCTTATAGAATGTTCTCCTTTGTGCATTCTAAAACTCACAAACCGCACAATTGCCGTCCCAACCGCAATTCCTTTGACCCTCCCGGAACTTCTTATCCGAAGTTTCATCTTTAATCAAGAGAACTCCATTTTGTACAGATATGACAATATTGTTCCTGTCGTAAGGTTTGCACCCCTGAGGATGACGATTCCGCGTTCCAATTTACTTTTTTCATCTGCTCGCCGGCTCTAAATTGCTAAAGTTTTTTGCCTCCGCAGCCTCGTCCTCAATTAGTCTAATCCCAGTAATTAGCCCTTGATTAACAAAACCTRACGAATTCTAATGCATACGTAGTCGCGTGTTTTGCGTGACTTCCTACATAAATTTCTTAAGTCGAGGGGTAGGATAAAATTTCCCGTGGCGGTATAAAAATCGTGGATTTTTCCCCGCTTGGTCTAATTTAAATCGACAGAATTTAATTTCCTACCCGTAAAATCGCATAATAGAATTACATTACATTTGCGGGAAAGTCATTTGCGTTTGCGCTAATGAGAAATTCTGCCGCATCGAAACTATTTAGTCTCGGTTACGGGAACGCTAATGGACACAAATGGGATTTTTATCAATGCAGCGACTGATAACGCGAATATTTCGCTCATTTCCGGCCGAGGAAAGAAAAAATTAATTCTCCACAATTGTAAAAAACTTAGAAAAAAAAACGAGCTAAATTGAGAAAACAGTCCCGAAAAATAAAGTCACTTTTAATCTAATTTGGTGATTCTTCACCTTATTCTAACAAAAAACTTAATTGTTTGAAAAAGACATAATAAACATTATTTATGTCTGAGAAAACACCTAAAAAGTCAAAAGTAATGTTAATAATTTTTTTATCTAAATTGTTAGCTTTTCAGCTTTTTTGATAAAATCTCGCTTATAAAATGAACTAAATGTCTCTTTCTCTGTTTATTTTTTTTCCGTTTTTGTGTTTTTTTTTTTAAATTATTTTTATAAAAAATAAACATGTTTTGTCATAAATTGTGACAATCATCAATACTAAGTCACTATACAGGGTGATTTTTGTAGAGCTTACAGTCAACTTCTAATATAGTTAAATCTTTGAAATTTTGTATAGTATAACTAAAATCGACCATTTTCAATTCAAGTAAATTACTATGCGAAATTGGCGCCAACTTTGAAATTTTACATGAAAACCCTCTATGTTATCGCATTTTTAAATTTGCTTTTTTAAACTAAGTAAAACGTATTTAAGTTGTAGGTACTTACCTGCTATACTTTTTCACATTATGTCAATGTCAAAATCTTGAACCCTTTGAAATAAGTAAATATTTTTTTTTGCTTTGGATAACTAAATGTTTGAAATCTTTGAAAGTAGTTCAATATTGCCAACTCTCAAATTTCAGGGCTAATATAATTTTTTGAACAAAACAGTTTTAAAGAATAACGCCTCACTTTTAATTTAATTTGGTAATTTTCCCCCTTATTTTGACAAAAAAACTGAATTTTTAGCTTAAGGACATGCTTATGTTTGAAAAAGACACAAACGACATATTTTTTTTACCTTCTTTAAGCAGAATTTTGGAAAAAGCACTAAAAAAAACACCTGGAAAAGTCAAAAATAATGTATTTTTTGACTAAATCTTAAAATAGTAAAATAGTGATTTTCTCTCTTAAAAATGACCTGCGTCAAGCAAAATTAACTAAATTTGATTTAGTCTGGTAATTTTTCAATTTGTCTGAATTTAATTTCTTGTGAAAATGAGTTTTTGACTGAAAAGTGAGTTAAAAACAATCGAAAAAAGCAAATATAAACTCATTTTCAATATAATTCAGTGATTTTTCGACGTAGTTTGCTAAAATTTATTTAACAAAAGTGATTTCTGACACAAACAAATTGTTTTCATTTACGAACAAAACAAAAATTAAACTATTTTTAACCTAATTTGGTGATTTCTTCCTTACAAAAAAATGCGCATTTGTCTAAAAAAAAGCAAAAACAGTTTTCAACCTAATTTGGTGATTTAATACAACAGAAATTATTGCGAATTTAGCTAGTTTTTTTTTAGAGCCTCCTGGTATGACTTTGTGTTCTATTTTATTACTGTAATAACCTATACAACAAGTAAATAAACATAACTGTTTTTGTTTTTTTAGTGTGACTTTGCTTTAATAATTTCTTTATTAACTAATTAACTACAATCGGAAGTGAGGTGATTAAAATTTATTAGTTTATAGTTTTACTTCTGTGCACCTAAGGGAAAACTTTAAGTAAAAACGACTAAAATAAGCTTTTTAAACAATAGAAGTGTTAATTTGTATTATTTATAAATAAATTGGTAATCATCTGATATTCTCTTAAAAAGTCAAAATTCAAAAATATTGTGATTTTTAAAATTTTAATTATATATAGAAACTGTGAGTATTTTCAGTTTCAAAAAGTTGGGTAAATAACAAAAAACTACTTTAAAGGTACACCAACTTTTAGCAAAAATAATGGATTCGTTAAAACTATCGGTTCTACGAAAACAAATTGATGAAAAAATCTCAAATCTCGCCAAAATTTTTAAAATTCTGAAATTGTTTTGGCCAGCGGCGTCCCTTTTGGGCGCCATGGACCACACGGCGGACCCTTGCGTGGACTTTTTCCAATACGCCTGCGGCACGTGGAACAAGAAGCACGTGATCCCTGAAGACCGTAGTTCAATCAGCACGTTCGAAGTAATGGCAGACCAGCTCCAGGTCATCCTCAAAGGCGTCCTCGAGGAGCCCATTAACCTCGAAGACAACGAGGCCACACGCAAGGCCAAAACCTTCTACAACACGTGCATGGATATTCGTAAGTCCCASACGACTCCACTTGAGGGCCAATACTATTTTCCTGTCCAGTCCAGATTCGGAAAATTGGAGATGCTCCACTCCGGSAGGTTCTRGACGGACTAGGAGGCTGGCCAGTGACCCGACCTGACTGGACTCCCCCCAKCTTCTCCATCGAGGTGCTTCTCGGGAGGATTAGGGGGGTGTACAATGAGGGGGTTCTCATCGAGCAGTGGGTCGGTCCGGATGACAAGAACAGCTCAGTTAACATCATCCAGGTGCGCACAAAGTAAGAAGTAGGAGACCTGGTGCCCAATCTGACCCGATTTGAACTCTATTGAGATTTTATAGTGAYGAATTTTTCTCCTCAGATGGACCAAATGCAGTTGGCGTTGCCCAGTCGAGACTACTATCTCAAAGCAAGTAGCGAGGGCGACATGACTGCTTATCACAAGTATATGACGAATATTGCTGTTCTTCTTGGTGCCAATAAAACAACAGCTAAGGAGGAACTACAAGAAGTTGTCGATTTTGAAAGAAGATTGGCGAATGTGAGTCTGATGATTACGTCCGGTTCCGGTTTAAAACCTCAAGTTTTAGGCCTCGTTACCGGAAGCTGACCGCCATGACACTTCCGCCATCTACCGAAAATTAACTCTACAAGAGTTACAAACGATCGTCCCTCAAATCAAGTGGTTGGAATACCTCCGATCCTTCCTCGATGTCGACATCGATGACCAAGAACCCGTCGTTGCTTACGGACTTTCCTATTTCATCGAAATGGGAAAAATCCTCGCCGAGACAAACCAAAGGTGACTTTCACTTCCCTCGAAGCCAAAATCAATCCACTTTTGCAGAGTTATCCACAATTATGTCTTGTGGCGTCTCATTATGTCCCTGTCACCTCACATGATTGACGATTATCAGAAAGAACGCGTCGAATTTAGAAAAATCCTCCAAGGAGTGCTCAGTGAGAGGCATCGATGGTCCCAATGCGTCGAATGGACCAATAAAAAACTCGGAATGGCTGTTGGAGCACTTTTCATCAGAGACAACTTCAATCACGATAGCAAAGTACAAAATTTCCTTTATTTGAGCCAAATTGAGTTGTCTTCTTACAGGAAACTGCACTTACGATGATACATACGATTCGAGAGGCGTTTAACGAGTTGTTGGCTGAGAATGATTGGATGGATGACGAAACGAGGGCCGTGGCCAAGGAAAAAGCAGACGCTATGAACGAGAGGATTGGATATCCGCAGTTGATCACCAACAAACAGGAGTTGGTCAAGGAGTACTCCTCGGTAAGTGACGGCCAATCACGAGGTGACGCGTAGTGAGAGGCGGGGCCAAGTTGGGCRCCAAATTCAACAGATTTTTTGCTTTGTTTTAGTTGAATATCACCAAAACTGAGTTCATGACGAACGTTTTGAATATTTTAAAATACGATGCGGAGCAAAATCTGCAAAAATTGAGACAGTCGGTCGATAAAGACAAATGGTCGACGGAACCGGCGGTCGTTAACGCCTTCTACAACCCGAACAAGAACGATATTGGTGAGAATGTCCTTCCTCTTGTGAAATCTTTTTATTTTCCGGTTTTTCATTAGTGTTTCCTGCCGGTATCCTGCAACCGCTGTTCTACAGTCAGCATTTCCCCAAATCTCTGAATTACGGCGGAATTGGAGTGGTCATAGGTCATGAAATAACGCACGGGTTCGACGATAAAGGTAAGTTTCATGGGCGCCGACTTTTCCTATCTTCAATGGGTGCATAAACAAAAAATGCAGGACATGAGAACAATTACACGAAAAAACGATTTCTTCTTCCCTATGCTTGCTGAATTTATTGTATTTAATATTTAGAAAATTTAAAAACAATATTATTTTTTGTGTAGTACAAAAGAAAAAAATCAATAAATAACATATGCAATAAAGTGTCAAGAAAATAGTATATGCTGAGTTGCAAAATGCTTCAAATTGTTGAGTTTTGAAAAATAATACACTACCTACTGTTAAATTAAAAAAATAATAATAAAATCAGAAGCAATTAAAAAAAGGACTTTTTTTGAAAAGTATGAATGTTCGCAAATTTAGGCTGAATACCGTATGGGGGTAACAACTTTTCATTAATGTAATTAATTTGAGATGAGTAAAATTAGGGTATGCAAAAGCTAAATGAGTGGTCTCAAAAATTAGTCAGTATTGGATTTTGATTTTTTACATTTTCAAAAATTTAAAAATTCTTTCGAATATTTATTTTTCTAAATTTAACATGCAAAATTGTAGAAAAATGTAAAAAAACTGCTTTTTTCATTTTGACGAAGATTACACAATGTTCAGAAACAATTTTTTTGCTAAACTTTGATCAATCGGTCCGAGAAAACAATTTAGAGCTATTGGGCGTACATTAGGCTATAAAAAAACCTAGTAACATAATTATTTAGTCTCCTTATCAATATTCGTGAATACGCGGTAGATTTACTACAACAACAAAAAGTTGAAAGTAAAATTTTTTTTCGAAAAATCGTAAAAACATACTACAGAAATACATTGTCTGTGCGGTCATTGGTTGCCGAGATATCGAGGATCAAAGACAAAAAGGTCCTTTTTTATTAAAAATCAAATATCTCAGCGACAAGTCGACGTAAARAGAACATAAAAAAGCAAATTAAAGCTAAATGAACAAGTTATCCGGCTCGTGTATTGATTTAATTAATAAAAATTTTCTCCAAGTCCGTGGACCAAAAAAAAAAACGAATAAAAAAATACAATTTTTTTCTGGCTCTATTTCTTAGGATTACGTAAAAACTGTAGCTTAGAAATTTTTTTGCCAAAAGATTTCAAGACTAGAAACTTGAAGCTTTAAAACKGATTTTTTAAATTCAAATACGACCATTTTCCATTGAAGTACAATATTTCAAATTTCAAATCATTAAAAAATTTAAGAATTTTTTTGTTCTCTAAATTTTTTAGAATAGTAAAAGGTTTATGTAAAATGTTTTATCGTTTTGAAATTTTTGAGTTAATAAGAAATCCTTTTTCAAAGAGTTTTCACTAAAGAGCTTAATTTTGAATTAATTTGAAAAATGGGAAAACAGAATAACATAAACGACAAATTTAATCCACTTTCTCGAAGGGGAAAACAGAAAAATAGAAAATTTAAGACATCTTTGACACTAAAAGTGTTTTTAACGAATGCAAGATTAGCTAAAATACGAAATTCCAAAAATTATTAAGAGTTATTAGTTATTACTATTATTTTTTTACCTTAAGCAAGAGTACATTGTTTTCATACCACGCACCCATTAAAAAATTTCAATGGGTGCATCCGCCTTTATGCACCCCTGCAGTCGGCGCCCATGGTAAATTTCATCAAGTTTTCGTCTATTATTCAGAAAATTTCCGCAGGCCGGCAGTTTGATAAGGATGGAAATATGATGCAATGGTGGAACAACGCGACGATCCGGGCTTTCCGGGAGCGCACCCAATGCATAATTGACCAGTATTCGCGATACAAAATTGATGAAGTGGGGCTCTACGTCAACGGGCGCATGACCCAAGGCGAGAACATCGCCGACAACGGCGGACTGAAGCAGTCATTCCGGGTACCTTTTTCATTTTACCTTTTTTCAAAATCACTAAATGTGTTTGCAGGCATACCGTAAGTGGGTGTCCCAGCACGGGGAAGAGCCCGACTTGCCGGGCTTGAACCTGACCCACGACCAGCTGTTTTTCCTCAACTACGCCCAAATCTGGTGCGGGTCCATGCGCCCGGAGGACGCCCTGACCAAAGTCCGGTCCAGCGTCCACTCACCCGGACCCATCCGGGTGTTGGGCCCTCTCTCCAACTCGTGGGATTTCGCCAAAGCTTACGATTGTCCGCTCGGTTCGCCGATGAACCCGACTAACAAATGTAGCGTTTGGTAAAATTGGACTTTTCACGCGCTCTATGTCAAGTGTCTCGTTGTATTTGCTAAATTTAACACWTTCGTCTATATTATCGGGCCTTTGTAGCGGGGCCCCACACCTAACTTGTGCAATGTAAATATTATTGTTTTATATAAAAGTGTACGCAATTTTACATGTAATAAACCTACTTTCCTATTCTAAACATGGTCTGTACTAATATACAAAGTATGTATTTTCACATTATTACTGGGTGTACTGTTTATTAATAAACATAATTTTTAAGATACCAACACGAGCTTCTATCACCCGAAAAACTGTCAATCAAGTAAAAGCACTGATTTCCTTCATTTATAATACGTGCACAAAACATTGAATTTTGTATTCATAATTAATAAAATAAGTCAAATGTCGCCTTTGAGGTATGGGAGTGAAATAAAAAATGTGTAAATCGTTTATATTWTATTTTTTCTAACACTGTGACTGTACATCTCTAAGCACACATTAATAATATAATCATTTGTGTACTTAACAGTAATAGTAAGTGCTTGGGAAAGAACTAGCAAATTAAGATTAAACTAAAATTAAGGTTGCATATTACAAAATATCTCCTCCAGGTTAATTCCCTTGAGACAAGCTTAATAAAAAAATGAGCAGTCTTGGCAAAAACGAAACAAAAACCGAACTTTTTCACATGACAAAAATGAAACTAGTAACTAAACAACTCATCCTGAGCACCTCTCGTTCAAGAGCGTCAATTCCTATCTCTACCTAACCTAAACTGTAATGATGTAAAAACCTCGACAATTCTTACATCATCATAACATCTTATTAAAAATTAAGATACTACAAAAATTCTGAAAACAGAATCATAATATTTATTGTACAACTGAATAAAAAAAACTTGAAACCAGTTGCAAGAAGTCTTTAATACACACACTGACAATTTGGCAACACTGCGTGGCCAGAAATCGATCAACATCAAGATCACATAAATTGTAGATTCTTCTAATTTTGCAAGTACCATGCCAGTGTGTTTAACTGTATGTTAGACTCTGAGGAACCCCATTCACAGTCTTCGATTTGAGGATGTCGTTCTCGTACGTCATCACCGTCTCCCTCCCGTTCTCGTACACCCTGAAACACGCAAAATCACCAAAAATCACCCCCAAAAAATCTACTTACTTCTTCGTGGTGATCTTTTTCCCGTTGGCGAAGCGCGTCGACGTCGACGTCCTTTTGACGTTAGCTGTGCCCCCCGCCCCGTTCGTAAACGTACTATTTATGGTACTGAACGAAGTGAACCCCCCATGGCCCGTATTGAAAAAATCGTCCATGAAACTACCCCCCAGACTCACCCCAAACGGGCTGAATAAACTCGAACTGAGCGCGTTTTGCGGATGCGAATGCCTATTCCGTCGCCGATCTCTATGTCCGTGATCGTGAAAATCTGCGAAGCAAATTTAGCAAAAAACACAAAAATAACCAAAAGACGTACCTCCGAATAAGTCGGCGAGKGTCGAACCCCCGAAAAACTCCCTGAAAACGTCCTCCGGGTCTCTGAAAGTGAAGAAACCGAAACCACCAAAGTCRAATTCGTCWTCGTGGCGACTGCGACTACGACTGCCACCGTTGATSAGCCCCTCTTTGCCGTACTGGTCGTACATTCGACGCTTTTTGTCTAGAAAAAAATACCACAATGAATGGGGGCTAAAACAGAGAGAAAAAGCGAACAGACGAGTCCTCAGAATCGTTGTAGACCTGCACTAAGAGGGCAAAAAAAACTAGAGTTAAAAAATCGCAAGTATTAGTTGGAAAAATGCAAAACTAGTCATTTTAGTAGTACAGGCCGGGATTTTAAAGCCAATGTAAAAATTTATTACAAATGTCCAGAAAATTAAAGTGAGTTTTTAACTCCACTAAAAATTAATGACGTAATTAATTGGCCATAAATACTAAAAATTGCATAAAAAACACATAGAAAAAATGTGGCGCACATAATCTTTGCATTCGTTGGCTATATGAAACAATAAACTAAAAGAAATAATAAAAGTATAAGTAAAAGAAAAAGTATTTTGAAAAAGAAACCTAGTTGTCAACGTCAATATTTTTGATATTTTAAGGTTTTGAGCAAATGCGTTCATAGCATATAATTTTTTAAACCTGTGAAATATTTTATGAGTCAATAGCAACGCACAACTGAACATTATAGATAATAAAAAATAAATAGAAATAGTAACTCATTAGACATTATCGTTGTTATCAATTTTGAAATTGTAAAGTGTCGAAAATCCAACAAATGACTATCTTTCTATTGTCTACACTCAGAAGTTGAAGTTTTAAGATGAATAACAATTTCAAATTATTGCAGATACTGTTATTAAATTCAAAAAATGTTTAGTGCGACATATTTTTAAAATTATTTCATTCCAATTCACAAAGCTCAACTCGAAATATGATTTTTGGACATTTGTAATAAATTTTGAGCATTTTTGTTATTTTGGAGTGGAGAAAAGGGCCCGTTTAGCACACTTTTTTGTATCTACCGAAATAACGATGAAAGGGGGTATGAGTGTCAAAGTGACTCCTGTAGGACCTCGTTCTTGTACTTGTAGACCTATTCGAGCGGTTGTCGTAAATTTTTCGTTTCGAATCTAAATTACCCGAAAAAAACCAAAATCAAAAGTGGAACCTAGACACGTCCAACAGAGTGTGTATACAAATCCGAATGAACTTACCGTCGGAAAGTACTTCGTACGCTTCGGAGATCTCCTTGAACTTCTTTGTGGCCTCCTCGATGTTGTCTTGGTTCTTGTCGGGATGCCATTTTAGAGCCAATTTACGGTAACTGCAATTGAATGTTTAGGACGTTTTGGAACTCAGATAAGGATTAGGACTTACGCTTTCTTAATTTCTGCTGTCGTTGAGTTTTTTGACACCTCGAGGACTTTATAGTAGTCCACCATTTTGGTGCCACTGGCGTCCTTATGCCCCAGCTTTACGGAAGATTACTGAAACAGAACAAAACTTCTTATCTCTCATTTAAATCATCTGATATGATTAGATTACCGTCGAAACAATACACATCAGAAAAGCAGCAATGAGAAATTTTATGACAGTCGTATCGAAACGACTCGCAATTTTGAATTTTGTCACATAGCACTCTCGATCAAAATTACAAATTCAAATCGAAATGGGAGCGTTCCGAATCAATCACTGACCGCTTTTTCACCGTAATAATAGAGATTTCATAACGCGGTTCCACTAGAGTGAACACGTTTCACGATTATTATCGAAATTGTTTTGTTTATTTCGCACAGATGAAGGTTCTTGTTAAAAATCGTCTAATTACTTTTATATAACAGTACGCAACACGACCCTGAAGRTACTYTGACGCGAAAGAGAAAGAATTCGCTTGTTTGATTATTTAGAATATCATAATTACCAACCTAATGACTCACTGCTTTGCATGCACATTGCAGACTTTCGCTTTCAAAAGTAGCGCCCAAAGGGCGCCACCTACGGGTCAATGACTCGTAATTACAATGCCAGGTAGTTTACACAAACGATTCCGCGTTTTTGGTGGAAACAGACTCATTAAATTGGCAACAGTTAGTTGGAGCGTTTTTGGGTACACAACCGCAAACAAGCTTGCAAATTACTAACGTCACAATCTGACTACTTGTAAATTAAACCTCAAAAAATGATAAGTCACGACTGGAGAATAATGAAATTATTTTTAGAAATTGTTATAGTTGAGGCAATTTGAAGGCCAGTTGGTGTGACTGCATGATGCGTTTTTAATAAGTTGGTGCAAAAGTATCGTCTAGGAGACACATTATGTAATGTTTGTCATAATGTCATGTTTCATGACCTTCTTGGTTGTAAATGATAGCAAGTCGTGTCATGGTACCAAACTGGCGCCTAAAATCCCTAGAAACTTTGTATGGTAGTCACGTCTACCAACAAAATCTTTGTCGGCTCGCCCATTGTCCAGCAAAACAATGATCGTGGAAGCAAAGAAATTGCAAAATAACGCTATAAGAACATTCTTGCACCTATTGCATAAGTCTGTAGGTGTCTCGACGTCCTTCGTCACGTTTTAATAAAATTTTGTCCCATCATCAGTTCGAAATCGAGAGCTGGACTACCCACGACGTCCATTCGACCTTGACGGATGGACCAGTGACTTAACGAGGTTATCGATCGCCGATTCCATTGTCTAACATCTAATTAACACGGGAAAATTGCTAAACAGCGTTGATGAGTCTTTAAAAAGGACACGTCATTTACTGTTATCTCAATTCCTAGGTTTTGTTCTAGGTTTCGTCAAATTTCGCAACAGACTTATTCATTAGGATCCGTTATACTATGATTTCTGCATTATTCATAATACCCACGATTATCTATCGAATGGCGGCAGGTTTCCAAAAACTACACCTTCTTAACGTGACTCAACCGTGGGTTCGCGCAACCAAAATGTGATTTTTTCGAAAATTCCAGCCTTAACCTCGATCAGGTTTTCTTCACTCGTCAACCCGTGAGATCATGCAACGATTTTAGTTAATCTAAACAAAAACTTCAAGCTCTATAACTGGCTAAAAATATTTTATTCAGACAATTACAAGAGTCTGACCGCAATACTATCGCCGAAAATAGATACGAATTCCTCCAAGTRCAAGCGAATTTTTTCATTTTCAACACTAGACCTGTTAACGAACCGAATTAGAAGAATTGAGAGAAGCGGACCTTGAAATTCATTACATTAGATTAGATTCAACGACTTGATGTTTCGAATTTCTGGAATATCGAATGTTATAATATGGGTGTTCAAAGTTCAAACAATAAAATAAAATAAATTAAAAACTCTTCCGTTTTCATTTCTTCAGAACCAAACCATAATGATAGGTTTTTACACCATTTGCAGGAAAAACCATAGTAACACATAGTGAGTGCATAGACATAACAGTTGTTTCCATAGTTTCCATATTTGTGGATCACGTGACATAGGGATTTTCTTGACACAGGTTGCCCAAAACCAAAAATTYTTCTTGTGAAATGTCAATTTTGGAATCAGGGCTATAAATACATGGTTTTCGCTCATTATCAAGCATAAACRTATTRAAAATCATAAGTGACTGTTACCGGATGTTGCAATCTAATATATGCATGTCGTCGAAACAATACCTGCATAACATTTCCGGATAAGGTCTGACAACCTACAAACATTTGGTAACATAATCTGGTAAAAAATGCAACGGTTTGTTTGAAATTTTTATTACATTCGCTCTTTGTTGGCCAAGGGGCCCGAGACTTTCCAATTTGTTCAATCTAGTCTCTCTGAGTCCATTGTTGAGTGTCAACAGTCTGAATCACTTGATTACTAAACAGGACATGCCTAGTGATAAAACGACTTCAAAGCACTTCTGTTTTATGTTTTTTCTCTATGAAATGAATGAGAGCCAGGCACATTCTCACATTATGCAACTGTTTGTAAATAACTGCATTTTTTCACCCGATTCACCTTCCCTCTCCTCGAAAGTGAAACTAAAATAGTCGGAAAATTTTAATTGGACAACCGTTGCAAAACGATATTCAATCTCGATAATTCACACTTGGAGGAAGAAAGTGTATTTGTGGTAAAACGAGGAAAAAGTTAATTTGACGCTATTATCGGTGTATTAAATTTCTTTGTCCCAGAGAACAATAGAATGCATCCACCCAACAGTGGAAAACAGCAAAATCAGGTATTTCGTCAAGGCCAGGGCATGAACTCTACACTTGGCCCCCGGCGAGTTTCTCTTCGGATCATCGGTAGCTGCGTCTGCATTCAAGTAGAAAGATAGACGATAAACATGATTTGGTGACAAATATTGCGTGTTGGGACATGGGACATCAAGGAGTGGCAGGGTTTAACATCCTCGAAACGAGTTTTCTTGCAAAAAGTGTGAAAAATAAAAGACACGATGTGACTCGCATTTTATTCGTCAAGGAAATGAAACACAAACTTAAAATAAGTCAAAATTCTTGCCAACATTACAAGATGAAAAGTCAATGTTAGTTGTACCAGTTTGGGGGACCTAAATATACTTCAAACAAGATTTAAAAAATCGCCTTGACTCGGGTTTGTTTTCTAAACATTGGGCAATTTTCGATACTAATTAATTGCATCAAATGTTTGTAAGTGAAGACCCTGGCTTTCAACAGTGTTGCAAACCACATAAAATCAGATTCAAATCTATTATTCAAATTAGAAATGAAGTGTAGGCTCTTCCTCTAATTGCATGTTTCACAATGGAAAAAACCACCCACCAAGTCTCGTCTTCTTTAGGAAGTTGGCTTTAATATTAAATGTCACTTGTCAATTTTGACACTTCAGAGAATCTTTTGTTAATCATTAATTCAGGTGATGAACTCGTGGACGTYTCTGATTTCCTCGAGTCCAAAATAACTTTGTTCTTATGACATGATATGGCCACTTGCCATTAAACAAAAACGCATCGGGTGGCAGATGCAGACAGTCTGTGACGTCACAGGTTATATACCAGTGGAAAACACAAACAATGCAATTAATTTATTATTGTATTTTGATTCTCGTGCGTCCTTCTCTTTAATAAAAACAATCAATTGTGAAAAAAGAGAGACCTTGAAGTCAGATCAGGGTGGTCTTGCCTGGCATAAGGCGAATTTTCCGTTCGTTTTCCGAACGGCCTTGACCGTAACGCCCGTAGAAGACTTCGAGAAGTGTCCGAAAAATCAATGCTTGCGTCGAAAAAACGTCTTTTGGGTAAATATAGCCGCGAAAACATAAATGAGTTATGATTCTAAAATAAATACGAGCGTAAATACACCAACCTGGCCGTTTTTTCGCCCCCCTGGAACGAGATTTCGAAAGAACGGTTACGTCAAGGTTGCCAACAATTTAAATAAAAAAACTATCGATTTGTGACAAATGATTTTTCTACCGGGTGTAACACGTACCTTTGCCGGACGGGAAAAAACGTTTTTCCTAACGTTAGATAAATCACAGATCACTTTAGAAGATCATCCATCACTGTAACACACACTTTTMAGCACAAGTTGATTAATATCACATGCACATTTATCAGTTGTCTACGACCAAACAATCGCACACACACGAGCCGACTTCGATGCTTGTGGACAAAAGCCGATATTTGACGCAGTGAGAGAGAGGAGGAAGGCAAAAAGGAGGGAGAGATAACAAGCGAACGGTAGCGCATGCGCCTTGATGGCACATACGAGACCAGCTGTTCGATATTTTGCTATCGGATCGAGTGGTTTGGGACTTTTTTGACAATTTACCGAGAGATACTTGGCTCCSATTCGAGAATTCCAGATTTTGATGGAAAACAATTGATTTATTTTAGGGTGACCCCGACAAGGTCATGGGTGATTCCTCTAAAAATTCCACTTACTAAAATTAATAATCAATAAATTTACAATAATATACAAGGTGGCCATGTCATTGAAAATTTTGCATTTACTCTGCGGTCCCCGCGCCGATTTATTGCCAACCTAAATTCAAATAACAAAAAACATATTGGGGGTATTACAGCTGTCACAACCAATGTCACAAATAATTTTTTTCTCTCAGTAACACATATTTCTTTGTGTCGAGAATTTCTTTGTTCATTCGCATTACTTAACATCCATACATACTCTACATACCATTTGGTTCATGATGCGATTGTTATTACTTTGAAAAACGACCCATAATTGAGATACTTTCTCACTTATTAAGTTAAATAAGCAGAAATACCAACATCCACAAGTGTCTTTTTTGTAGCAGTGATTATGTCACAACTTCGAAAATTTGGCAAAAGCAACAAATAACTCGATTTTAATGACATTCACTGTGGGCGATTTACTAGCATACATTTCACTTTTTACCCCAAATATTGTTATACAGTGCRATCAAAAAGTCTTTCTATCAAGTAGGCGTCCTAGTTAAGGACGTACGTTGCATGGCAGTTCGTATGTTATCTAGATGTCAAAAAATTATTTTATAAAAATTAAACATTGAGCTAATTAAATTGAATTATTCTATGAAACGTCTCAAAACAAACAAAAATAAGATTTTTCATAAAAATCGTTCACCACGGTTTCCTGTCATAATTTAGATAAAAATTATTTTGACATTTCTCATTTGTCATTGTGACATTTTATCTTCCACAGACATATGTTTTAAATTTCTACGCTTGCTTGATAGACAGACTTTTTGCTCGCACTGTAGTAAACGTCGTGCCATTTCAACCGCCATTCTGACACTTTTCAAAACGAGTTTTCGGTATGAAATAGTAGAGTATTTTGACCACAAATTTATTAGAAGGGTTCATTTGTTCCACAGAGTTTTCTTTCACACAGATATCAAATATTTGTGACCTATTTCAACTTAAATACAATTGCAACGTTGCAGAGTGTGACAATTGAAATGGCACGAGGTGTAGTACAGTTACGGAATTAAAATTTCGGGCAGTATTTTTCTGTCACTTCATAAAARTTCACTGTAAACTACCTTTTACTGTCATCATGACATTCATGACTGACATTAGACAGTGTCAGTGACGGTAAGTAAGTCAAARTGACATAAACATGACAAGAGTAAAAAATGAGGTTTGYAAAGGTTGTTTTAGAGTTTACATTGTGAAAATGACAATACTGCCCGAAATTTTAATTCCGCAACTGTATGTAAAGTCGCGGTCAATTCATAGTGGCCACTTCCCTGTGTAAATTTATAAAAATTCTGTTGTGTAAATCCGACTTTAAACATCCAATTGTTTTTTAGGGACATATCTATCAAAAATGACAATTTTGAAAAAGTCGGGTTAGTATACTTCACATATAAAATCTATTGCTCCTGTCACAATTGTTGACACAATTTAGTTACTTCAGCTACCAACATAGACACAACTCACACACTAGAGGTGACGGGCTATGGGCTGCCAACTTTGCAATGAATTAAATGGCCACTATGAAAGAGTGGAGCTTCTTGGCTGAAAATTTGTCAGTTTAGTTGTAATACAGATTCTTCTTTTACACAGAAATCAAATGTTTCTGATTTATTTCATCTCAATAAGCCGAGTCACTGTGGCAAAATTGAAGCTTTATCTACTTCCAACAGTATTGTTACCAACGAAACATAAAATACACTACGCCATTAGAGAAGATGTTAATGCATCGAAAGGAGTGCTCTAATAGCGTTGTTACCGACGCAAAATAGAAAAAGTTTATTTTTACATCGTTGCATTTATCTAAATTTGTTTTTACATGTGTGTTATCTAAGTGTTTTACTGACTAACGGACCATAAATACAGCTAAACTGACTTATCATTACTATTTTTGGCCCTTCAAATTGTGGATTTATCGAACAAATTTTGATATTCAAAGAATAAACAATGATTTATTAATTGATAAATTGATAATAATTAATTGAAAATTGATGATAATCTCACAAACAAGATCAGTGCGCAAAACAATTTATTGCTCAAATTTATGCAGTGTACAATAACTAAATCATTAATTGTTACACTTCAGTTCAAAGATAATTTATATCGTTTCTGATATGTTATATCAATACCTCAATATTAATTATGTACTTATAGAAGCAATGCATGTTTTATGACTGCAATAAAAAATAAATGTTATAYCAATTTAATGCAGGATACATTTGAATTTTTGCGTTGACCGACAAACGGTCTTGAAAAAAACTGAAGATCAGATAACAGAAATATCTTTGTGACTGACCAATAAAACCGTCCATAACCGCCGAATCGTTTCTCAAAACCAGAAAAACACACAAATTATGCATGACTGAACATAAAGAAGCAGTTGTAACCACCGCTCGCGGAAGCTATACGATATTGCGCACCGAAAAGCGTCGGCGTAGACAAAGCAAAAACATTATTACAATATTTCGTCATCGTCACCACATAACAAAAGTACAGTTAATTTCCCAACGGCACACGTGTGCACAAAAACGTTCAACTTAACCGATTCATTAAATCGTATAGGTGTGTTATTACTCGCTTCGCTATTAAAACCGCCTTTTTAAGGAAATAATTAAGGTTCAGACACTCTTCCTAGTTCCTGAGGCACGCTTCAGTGGCAACGTTTTGTATTTCTTCAGGTATCGTCTAATGCGATTTCCTTTTTTACCTCTCCTCAGTCACGAACCGATAATTAAAGCGATTGGAATTAATTCATAAATCACAAGTGACTGATGAGTGAAAGCCAGCGAAGAGCTAAGTTTTTATAATTATAAAAGTGCCATCGTGACAGGTGCACTCTCAGACGCAAAACGCCGACACAATACAAAACAAAAAAATAAATTCGTCACCTCGGGCTATTTTCGCGCGACCGGGGGTAATGATTCAAATATTGTCCAAATTTTTGGCCCCCAAAGTCAATGACGAGCTAAGTTTGGATCAAGCGGGCGAAAATCTCCCCTACTGTGGCGCAGCCTCCCCTGCCGCGGCCATTGACAAGCTCGGCGTTGCTATGGTTTTTTATTGATAACCATAGCAACGACGGATATTTAGGCGTGTTTTTGGAAAAATAGCACCAAATCAGTTACAGCAACTTTCTAAGATGTTGTTTGACACGAGATGGTAATAATAATTAATGTTTATTGCGACACCCAGCATTTCTCTATTTTATATTCGTCCTAAAATTCACCGTTTGTCGTTAATTTGCTGCTGGGTTAGTGACCCTTTTTGTCTCGTCTTTTCTCTAATTCATTACGAGTTTCGCATTTGTGGGTTTTTGACAAGTTAAGGTTAATTCCCCGTTGACTAAGCACCTGCAAATAGTTCAATAAAGCCGTAATTATGACTAATTTAGTCGATTGTTGGAAACTGAGTATAGGTTTTATGATGTAAAACGTGTTGACCTTAGCCAACTTGAGGTAATGATTGTCGTTTCCGGAATCTCTCTATAAGTCCGATTTGCGTCAAAATATGCAAAAATTTGGCAAGGAATAGTCAGATGGACTTTTTCCTCTTGAATTCGTGTAGAATGACTTTTGGCTTCAGGCCATGATAAAAATAGTACGTCTTGCCGAATATAGCATCAGGCCGGCCTTTCGAAGTCTAAACTTAACCAAGTTGCGTAATGAAGTGTTCTTCACCTCGGAATTGTCACACAGGAAAAGACTATTCCGACCAATTGAACGAATTGAAGACACAGGGACCAAACCAAGTGCAATATCCTTTGCTGTTTTAGGAGGAAAGTAACTGTAGTCTTACTTATGTCCCACTTGGCACAATTACAGACGTACCTAAGCTCGACAAGATAACTAGCATACTTACCGTATTTGTTATTATTTAATTTATGCCCAAGGTTGTTTGATGATACCTTATCGTGCCCTAGTTTAACTTCCAAACAACAATCAAACCTCTCATCGGGTCATTGCTGCAAATCGATACATCTGCAGCAATTCCACAATAATCAGATCAACTTTTCGCACGTTTGCCTTTTTAACGGTAAGTACCATTGTCAATTAAGGCAAATAAACAATGCTCCTAATCGGGTCCGGTCGATGTAGGCCACACAGTTCAGTGCATACTGCCCGATAATAAACTAGAAAAGCAAAAAACGAAAAGTTTGCTTTCCAAACAATCATGTTAAACATTCGTGCGGGAAAAGTCAAACTGTCACACGACAGTGCACTAAATCCATTATTTTACACATTTATAGCGACGTCAAGTGCCAAGCTGTAATTTTAACACTTTATTTCGAGCACATATCACTTTTTTGGCGCCCATGAGTGGCAATTTTGGCGCCCACCTTACTTTTATGACAATACAGATTTAATCTCGCAACGAAAGTTCATTTAAACTAATTTAAATACAAATTGGGCTTTCTAAGACGCCCCTTATTGTCTCGACTGGAGATAGGTAATCATAATTGCACTTTCGTTGCGAATTTTTGTGGGTCAGAGATGAATTAACTCCAATTTGAATCTAATCGTGGTAGGCTGTGAAAACAGTTGTGTCAAAGAAATGCTTTGCCTCCCCCTGCAGCGGCCATTACTGCGCGCCCAAATTGTATTTCCTCTCCAATCTCCACTATTGTGGCTACTGCGACGATTTTGTACAACTCATTTATTTGCCTTCCTTCACATTTTGTCTAAATCACAGCAAACTCTGAAAATAAGCTTAAATAACTTGACAAATCCTCGTAGTATTGCCACTCTTTCCACTTTTGCCACTGCCACTACTGTCGCCATTTTTGCATAATACCCCCTCCCTTGACTTTCGAACATTGTAATATTTTGACACTTCATTCCTTTTTGTGGGTCAGTGGCGAATTGGCGTAAAAATCGATTTTATCGTCGATTATACGCAATTAAAGGCGGAAAAACGTCATAAAATGCCGCTGATTAAACGAGTTAAAGTCAAAGTCACGAAGTACTCGTTGGTATTGACCTTAGCAAGTACCGGCGTAGCTTCCAGGCACGACTTGCGAAAATCGAGTCATTTAATTGGCTAAAATTGAGATTCTTAGCATTTGAAAAACCGCCGACTTGTGGAAAATGTCTATAAGTGTGAATTATGCATTAGCACGTGTTGAACAGTTTAATTGAGCTTCTCTCGAATGCAATTTCATCGTTCTATTGGTTAGAAACTAGTGCAGAAAAAACCAAATGACAAGTAACGGGTCGGTATTATCTTATCGCTTGTGTAAATCTTAGTTAATTAACTTTTTCTCCGATTGGAAAAGAAAATAATGCACGGGACGTTGTTTCCATGAAAAAAAACTATTGGATGTTAACGAGATAATTGCAGATAAGGAAATGCTGTTAAATGTGATAATGGCAATAATCTAGTTAACTTAGATGCGTAATTGACAAGTTTTTAATGGCCGCCGGAGGGGAGACAATTTCCCGCCCAAAAAAGTGTCATCATTTTTCTTTTTAAGTGATTCAGCAGCATAGACATAGTAATTGTTCGCATCATTCATTGAAGAATTTATCAAATAAATAAATAAACTTGGTTCTTTATAATCTTAGCCTGACTCATTTCCATGTATACAAATTTCATAAAATCGTCCTGAAATCTAGAAAGCCATGAGTGATGGCCGCCGGAGGGGAAGCAAATTTCTCGAGAATTTTGATTAAAGCATTGTTTTTGTAAAATAATTGAGAAGCGTGTAATGGCCGCCGGAGGGGAAGTGAATCGTACTTAAATTACATACCATCTCAGACAATCAATTTTTACCCAAATCTGGATCATGTTAAGAGGTCACTGGATGTTTAAACTTTTAATTAATGGAATGGAATTTAATAAATAGCTTCAGGACAATAAATGGTCAAAATATCAATTTAATTATCGTTATTACAGTACGCTTTCTCAATTAAAAACCGGACTTTCACCGAAATTCACACGATTGCCAATCAGACTTTTATTAATAATGACAGGTGACTATTTTGAGGCGGAGTTTATCTGTAAACAAATTGTTATGGGAATAGTGGTGCTAATAATGGTTATTTTCCCATACGAGTAGCGCTGCTACTTGTAAATAATAGCACTGCACTTTTAACTCCTCAAGATATCCATGCACTTGCACTTTAATTCTGTACGCAACGGTCAACTTGCTTTTTAAGTTTCGCACTTTTATTATACAAAAAAGGAACACCAATCGCTGATTTTTATTACAGGTGATTGCTGGTACGTTTAAACAATTATGAACGGACTATTAACCAGCTTAATTTCACTATATTTGCAATTTTGAGGCTAGGCCCTCGTTCTTTAATGACCGTTGCTTACATCGGCCGTATTTTTTTTGTGCGAAACGTGATCTTTTCCAACTGGTGAAACCACCGAGACAGGTGACAGGTGTACCACACGTACAAAAATGGCCTAGAGATTCAGGTCGAACGTTAACGTTACAGTTGAGTTAGGTCGTGGCTTTTAATAATAAGATTTTTCTATCAAAAACGACTCGTTATTGCTCTATGGGTCAGCGACGAGCCACTATGTATTAAACATGAGGTTAGAAAACGGTTTTAAGGTTGTTGACGCCACAGATTGAAATAATACGATTTTGATAATAACGAGCGCTGAGTCAGAAAACACCGGAAAACAGTTAAAAATCACATTTTTGAAAATATGAGGTTGAATTTTAAATCGAATTTTTTTCTTCTGCTGTTATTACCAAGAAAGGACAAATAAACTGGTTTACATGTAATAATCAGTGGCCCACTTATTGGAAGCAAGCATACAAAGTATCTACCCATACAGAAAAGAAGAGCGTATTGAAGTGACAGCCGCAAACAAACCTGTCTTCGTAACTAATTCCAACAGCTGCAGGGAGTCGTGTGTTTATTAAAACGTTCATAAAACATGGATAGGAAGCAGGTCTGAAGCGTAATCGGCACGTTAATTAATCTAAGTTTGCTCGGCTTCATTAAGAAACAGAAGGCGGCTCGATTTATCAACATAATATAGATTTATTTCTCCTATTTCAGAGTATACATTAAAGCAGGCTGGGAAAACAATGTTTTACCTCCCCTATAGCGGCCATATTGCGTGCGCAACCCTGCGTTATTGGCTGTTGTTTTGAGCCTACCTCTTGTTTTTGAATAAAATCGAAAATTTAGTCACATGTTAATTAACTTTACCTTGTTTAGACTTGTTAGAAAACAGAAGACGGCTCAATTTATCAATTTAATCAAGATTTATGTTGCCCATTTCGCATTAATTGACAGTATCCAGATTTATAGCAAGCTGTGAAAAGTGTTAAAATAGTTTGCCTCCCCTACAGCGTCCATGTTAAGGCGTGGCATAACCCCGCAACTCAGTGCTTCCCCTACATTCGCCATTTTTGTATTGTTTTTCCAGACAACTATGTCTTATTGCATTGTCAGTCGCATCATGATTTTGATTTTATGCATGAATTCACCGAAGTGTCATGAATCGGCGTGACGTCCGTTCGTATATCGTGTCTTGAACATTTTATTATCCATCCGCATGTCTTGTCTATTGCTTTGAAGCATCAATTTCGTGAAAAATGTGGGTTAACAACTTGTTGAAAGCAAAACTACTTTATTTTACGAGCACAAAACATCATCTAAAAAGCGTATTCTAATGAAAGGCTCGTCATCTCTTTAATATCCCGCTTGACGCGCAAAAGTGGGCTTAATTAGCACTCGCTTAGAGCACTCTCATGAAACTTTGTGTCAATTGTGGTTTTCGAAAATGTTGGTCACGACTTAGCCCCATATATAGGCGTGTTGAAGAGGCAATAAATAAGCAAATAGCAGTTTCTAAAAGGTTTTTTCCTATCAAAATCGTCGGTCATTATTTGGCGAAACTTTCCTCGCCCATCAAATCAAGATTTGACATGAGAAGAAATGATTTTCGTGTTTTTTTACGCTGAAAGGTGATTGATTGATACGATATTAGATACTCAATTTAAAGAGTGTAAAGTGTGTCACGAATTGGGACTAGACCCTATATGGTAGACAGTGTCTCCATTCTTCGACAAGCGGAAAAACTTGCTGTAACCCCATTGTCTTTATTAAAAGAGAATCGACAAAAAGTGCGTTAGAAAATTGAATTTTTAATCAAAGCCATTCGACCGTTACTTAAATTGACCTCTAGATCAAAATCAAGGAATGTTCCCACGATGATGGTGTCAAAAAATAAAAGAAATGACTGTCCCTTTTATATTACTTCACACAAAGGATGACCGGTTTAGCAAATTGATTGAGTAATTGAATATGATGAATATTTTACACCTACGAGAAAGGAGAACGCTTTTAATGTATGCAAATTGTTCAGGTAAACTCACTCAGATTCGGTTTCAATAAAATTCACCTACTTGTGGCGCATTTATGCAAATAAAAACACTTTTTAATTTATTGTCTACTTTCATTGTTGTTTGACTAATTCAAATTTCGCCCCCAACTTTTTTTCTAATTACAAATTTAAAATAATTATCAAATGTATTAAATAATAAATACATATAATATATCATCATAAGAAAATACATTTTTTTTTTAATTAACGATTAAAATAATAAGAAGTATCACATATTATCGCTAATTATGTAACCAACAATACATGGCCGTAATGACAACAACCTGTTTTGCCGACATGTCGCAAATAACCAAACTCCAAGTTTTGAAATTATACAAAGATTTATTAAGATACGGCCAAAATCTGAAATTTACTGACAAAGACTATTTCTGCAAGCGAATTCGTCGTGAATTCCGCAAAAATCGCGACCTCGCAGACGAATCGGCCATCAGTTTCAACTTTGAGGTTAGCTCACTCTTTGCACTTACAAAAATCACTTTTTATATGTTTTAGAAAGGAATAGTGCTGCTTGTACGACGTGCCGTCCAATGATTAACCGAGCTCGTCTCATTTTTAGTATAGTTAGATTCAAACATATCGATTATTCAAAGGTGCCCCAACTCGTTGAAAGTGAGTTGGAGGAGCAACATGTAAGGGGCTCCGGCCCTGGAGGACAAGCTACCAATAAAACATCGAATTGTGTCGTGCTTAAACATATTCCGACAGGTATTAGTAACTTTGGGTTAGTGGGGACTGTAATGGGGTTTCTAGGGGTTGTCATCAAGTGTCACGAAACCAGATCTTTGGAACAAAACAGAAAAAAAGCACGGCAGTATTTAGTCACAAAACTTGATAATTTGTTAAATGGGGATCAAAGTGTTGAGGCACAAATGAAGGAAATTGAAAAAAAGAACAAATTAAATAAAGAGAGAAAAAGGGAGAAATTGAATCAATTGAAAGCCGAGTGGAAAAAACGTGAAAATATAGAGTAACTGTTATTTTTTATGAGGTAATTTGCTTGCGAAATAAACTAAAAGGGGAAGGAGAATTTTCTTACTAAGCTCCACCTACTTGTCCCCGCCCCGATTGAAAATAATTTCTCGTATAGACAACTTTATTTGTGTTACATTCTAACAAAATAGGCCACTATTGGACAATTTTTTATCACTTTAATATTTGGACTCTAGTTACTTAAAATTAACGGTGTCTAAATTCATCGCCATGGCGGCCCCTTTTGCCGCATCTCCCCCCGTAGTAAACACCAAAGGCAATCTGTAGAGACTCAACACTTCGTTTTGTAGCACTTTATTCCTGGACAATCCCGACCCATTCCCGACAATCCTCGTTATGTTAGCATTTTGGAGGACATCCCTAGGCATCATACTATGTAAATTGACAAGAAGGCCGTTGCATAACGCCCGGAAGACCTTCCCCAACTCGAGATTCCCGATATTTATGTTTGTGACTGAGGCGGTGACATTAGGGGCGTGTCTTTCGCCAAGACAAGTGGGGGAAATTTTCAAATCTGAAACGCTATTCTCCTCCAAACCCAAACTAATAACCTTCTCCCATACTTTAGCTGAAAAGAATGAGAGTTAGCGGTTATAATTATTTTAACCAAGAAAAAATACATTGTGGTACCGAGAATCCCAAAGTCATAGTCCATTGTTGGACCATTTTAACGAAAGTCGCTAAGGAGTTGCCCCCATTTAGGGAGGCGGCAACAGCCAGATACTTGTTCTTGAAGTAGGGGATATACTCGACGGTTGATACCGACGGGGGCCCTGTGGTTGGTTTGTAGTCTTCGGCAACGAAGGCGATCTGTGCCGAAGTTGATATGTTTAAAACCGCATCTTTATTTGTCTCGATGGTGGACAAAACTGAGCACTGCAAGTCCCCAAGGGCAATTCCAATTGGGGTCCCCTTGGGAATACTGTGCCAGTTATCCGCCAAACGTCCCGCTGTCTCCCCGCTCGTTTTGATTTCCGGGAGGAGAGGTGTCGGGAACCCCGCTTGTTTTAAAATCTCCTCGTTCCAGCGATGATGCACGCAATCGAAGTACCCCCAACTCGCCGCATTCTGATCCGACATTACGGGTTTGGAGAGGTTACAAAGCATAGCAACGGCGAAATCCTGGATCGTCCCGCAGCGGTTATACCGTTTTAGTTTCTCTGGTCTGGAATTTACGATTGCGTGATGTGGTTGTAAAAAGTGTTTACTTACTTATTTTTGGACATCCAGAAGATGGTGGCTATGCCGAAGCCGGTGTAGACCTTCAAGTGGGATTGGGGGACGGGGAGGGAGGACAGGAAGGAAGTGTCGCAACGGCTGTCCTGCCAAGTGTAGAGGGCGGAGACCTGGTCTTGGACAACGTCGTAGCGCACCAAATTGTTGTCTTTCTCCACTCGTTCCCAGGATTTATCCTGGTTCCAGAACATGACTCCGTGCATTTGCCCACATATCCCGATTTTCGTTATCTAAAGAGGGATTAAACAGTATAACTCTACCGGTAGACTTCAAAAGAACAGCTCATGTCGAGCGTATCAACACTAAACAGTCATTAAAAAATTTCAATAAAATATAGGGTGTGTCAGAACTCGCGCCCCAGAGAAAAATTTCAAGTAAGACAAGATACCAGATACCGAAAAAGATACTTGGAAATTACAGCTGTTAAAAGAAAAAAATTAATTGACGAAAGTGGAAGGATTGTAAAATTGCGGAATGTTTACGATGTAGATTCAAGAATCCAAAGGATTATAGTTTATCATCAAATAAATGAAATTACTCGGTTTTCAGGTTTTGTGCAATATTTAAAATACAAAAATCGGGGAAAAAAAATCATGAAGACAGATCATCATACACCTACAAGAAAAAATAAAATAAATCAAAAACATTATATCTAAAAACATATGCAAGGTCTGAGAAAAGAGAAGAAATAGATGTAATAGAAATGGGTGGCAAATCCACCAAAATAGTACAGAAAATAATTTAAAAATATTAGTAAAAATAAAACAAATCTAAACGAAACAGAAAAGTAAAATAAAAAGTAACAAACATAAAAAATATAATAATAGTGTAAAAATATAATAAAAAATAAGCAAGAATAGACATACCGCAAAAAACAAGAATTAATTGGAAATAAAATAAATAAAAACGAAAAAAGTAAAAAGTTAGAAACAGCGTAAAGACGAAATTATAAAACTACAAATTCAGAATAGAAAGTAAAAAAATAACAATAAAAGATAGAAACATCAATAAGTTTTTGATAAGTGAAAGAAATAACGTTGAAATAGGGAAAATGTATATTAAGTTTGTTCAAAAAATTGAATCTTATTATAAAATATACAGGTGGGTGTCAGAACTCACGCCCCAGAGAAAAATTTCAAGTAAGATAAGATACAGGAACATGGCAAAAATGTTTAAAAAATTCTGTTAAAAAATTTTGCCATTTATTTTTTGACATTTGACATTTTTTTATGTCTATTTAATATGAGATATTGATGATCTTGTATATGTTTTTTTTGTAATTATTTAGTAAAGGTGCAAAAATTTTGCCAATAAAAGTCACAAATAACATTAAATAGAGTTACAATTTAGGATACAGTTTCCTCTTCTAATAGCATGTAGTAAAAAAATTTGGAATTTTTTTTTCCAACAAAAATAAATACGAGTCAAAGTGCAAAATTTAAATTCTCATAACTTGGAAATTTTTCTAGATAGAATTTTTTAAAGATTTTTTCCATATTCCTGGTATTTTACTTTACAGGGCATTTTTCTCTGGGGCGCGAGTTCTGGCGCACCCTATATATTTTTTTTTTGTAATTATTTGGTAAAGGTGCAAAAATTTTGCCAATAAAAGTCACAAATAACATTAAATAGAGTTACAAGTTACAGCTTCCTCTTCTAATAGCATGTAGTAAAAAATTTGGAAAATTTGGAAAAAAAAAATTTCCAATAAAAATAAATAGTCAAAGTGCAAAATTTAAATTCTCATAACTTGGAAATTTTTCTAGATAGAATTTTTTAACGATTTTTTCCATATTCCTGGTATTGTACTTTACAGGGCATTTTTCTCTGGCGCGCGAGTTCTGGCGCACCTGTATGTTTTTTTTTTAATTATTTAGTATAGGTGCAAAAATTTTGCCAATAAAAGTCACAAATAACATTAAATAGAGTTACAATTTAGGATACAGCTTCCTCTTCTAATAGCCTGTAGTAAAAAAAAATTGAATTTTTTTTCCAACAAAAATAAATAGTCAAAGTGCAAGATAAATAATATAAGTTCGAAATTTTTCTAGACAGAATTTTTTGAACATTTTTTCCGTGTTTCTGGTATCGTACCTTACATTTTTCTTTGGGGCGCGAGTTCTGGCGCAGCCTGTATTTAAAGTGTCATGTGTATTTTCGCACGAGCAAAGTTTTTTGGTCGAAATTGAAGGTGAGTGTGGCCTTCCCTGAACTAATGATAATATTTATGTGGAATTGCCGGCAATGCCATGATAAGGCAAGGTCAACTCACCTGCTGTAGCAGATTTTTCTGTAATTTGGCTACACATGTGTTAAGGGCGGAAATGATTTTCGGTACGTCTTGTTTGTTTCCGTCGATGCCTTGGTCACTGGGGACATTAGATTGAGTTTCCTTTCCGATTTGAGCAACGATTTCGTTGTTTTCGGGGTTGAAAACGCACACTTTGACCGAAGTGGTGCCGATGTCGATGCCTAGGACGTACCCCGGGCCGGCCATCGCGCTCACTGTATAATTAAATTTTATCAGATGCGAAATAGTAGATTAAGATAAAGTTAAGTTCGTGGTTTAATATATACCCAAGCGAATGTAAACACATACTGACTGAGTGAATTGAACTATGTTAAACATAACACGATTAATGTTTGTGTTGTACTCAAAATATTATTTTATCAGTTTATTAAATTCACGAAATCGCTACATTGGACGATCTACAGATAGAAAACTTGACCTCTAGAGAAGTTTTAATTAGGATATACGTACCGTACCAGTCTTCAGCCGGCGTCCCCACGACTATTATTAAAACAAACGCCCATTCATAATGGTAGCATTATTCTATTGTACCAAGTGCCAAATATTATTTTTATCGTTGGAGAAATCACCACGAAGAGATTTTGATTCGTTGGCTGGATAAAACGGCAGTCGACTATTGATTACCCACACAACTTGCGTCATTTTCATCGTGACTCTATTCACGTACGAAATAGAACCACTCTCAGTCATAATTAAGTAACAATAATAACTTAAGTTCACTAATTGTTACGAGACATCTATTGTTCCTTGAACGAACTAATTCCGACTTATCAATAAATTTTTTTCCATGTAAACGTACATGATAAATGAGTTTAAACAAACCCACGCTCACTTGTTCCAATTAATTTTTGTATTTTGAGAGGACATTGTTTTTGACCCGTACTGTACTCGATATTTTGGGGGTCTGATAAAGTAATATTTATTATTATAAAAAATTCCAAATTCCTCGATTAAATAGTTTCCATATTTTTTATCTACGAGTATATTTATCTATCAGAGCGTAAATATAACAACTTTTATTAACCGGTGGATCGGTGGCATGGTGATAAACTTCTGACGAACAGTCAGGAACTGGTTCTTGAGTACTTACAACAGGGATAATAAAACAGATTTGCAAATTGATAATGGAAAAGTCAATATTTGCACCAGCTGTTTGGAAATACGACTAAAATTTTAATAAACTAGTCAGGATTCGATAATGTTTTGAATCTTTATGCTAGCTCATATCTAAAGGGATAAAATTATAGATGTTAATGCAAAACTATAAATAAATAATGATAAGTTTGAATTTAGTCTTGATGAGAAAGAAACTTACTACTTCTAAAAAAAATGGCAGATCGATAAAATAAGAATATATCTATACACAAACTTTTCAGATTATATAAAAAGTAAAAAGGATTAAATAATAATATGTATGATATTACGCAAATCAACAAATATTTTTGAATATGTATATCTTTTTTTTCAAAAATTTGAAAAAAATGTGTACTGACAATAATGAAATAAACATTTTTAGCATCCATTTGTGTAAGGTGAATAATAAAAGTTCTAATGGTTATAAAATACACCGACAAAAAAAACTATAAAAAACAAGTATGAAAGCAACCAGTAATACAGCCGTGTTTTTACATTTTAATACATACAATCTAATTAAAAGAATAAGCATTTAGTTATTTAGTAATTAAAATGTGTTTTAGAATAAATTGTCTACAATACAAATTGTTAGTTTTTTTGGTAATGTTTTTGGTGCAGGTGCCTGCGTTGTCGACGGCGCGTTGACGTGGCGCTTGCGCGTTGCGGTTGTCGTTCATTTTGTGCGCCATTTTGTCGTTGGTCGTGTGCGTTGACGCCGGGTGTTGAAAAAGTTCATTTCTCAGTTGAATCAGCGTGAAAAATCTGTAAAAATGGTCGACACAATTGAAATGAGTTTAGACGAGATAATAAAATCCAAGCCCCGGCGGGGAGGCCGTCGCGGAGGTCGCGGCGGCGGCACTACCCGTGGGGGTGGCGCGCCAAGACGCGGCACATTCCGAAGAGCCGGCGGCGTCCAAAGGGGCCGAGGACGCGGAGGAATAACGCGCCAGTACACCCGGGTAATTGTTTATAACTATGTTTATACTTAAGCTGCCCCGTGATGGAAGCGGCTAGCGTGCATCCAGCCGGAGAGCCGGAATTTACCCCCATCCATGTTTGTTTAGGGAGATGTGAACAGTGCTTGGAAGCACGATCTGTTCGAGGGCTACGGCCCGCGTAAAGTGGCCGCGGCTCGGGCCGTTGTGCAGTCCAATATTGGCCCCACAAAGCTCATGGTGGGCAATTTAGACTTTGGAGTCTCCGACTCCGACATTCAGGAATTGTTCGCCGAATTCGGGCCGTTGAAAAGCGCCTCGGTGCATTACGATCGGTCGGGCCGGTCGCTTGGCACCGCTGATGTGATTTTCGAAAGGCGCAGTGACGCCATTAAGGCCATGAAGCAGTACAACGGAGTGCCCCTCGATGGCCGTGCGATGAACATACAAATCATCACGTCCGAGATTCCCTCACCGGTTAGGAGACCCACGGGAGAGAGAAAGTTCCAAACCAGAAGAGGGGCTCCTGCCAAGGGACGACCTAACAGAGGTACAATTAAATGACCAGCGGCGGCGACGCCTCCAACAACCGGATTTTTCAACTAAACAAATGTTTCTTTGCCAGGTCGTGGGGGAGGACGAAGTTTCAGAAATCAAAAGAAACAACCAACGGCTGAAGAACTCGACGCTGAATTAGACGCCTACACCAAGGAAATGAAATAAAAATAAGTGCTATTAATATCAGAGACGCTCAACGCGCCACTTTTTGTGAATTGTGTTTAGTTTTTTTCGTATTCTTATTTTGTATTTTGATTGTAACATCAAGCCTTACATTTTATAAAAAAAAATAATCACTAGAGTACGAGTATTACGTATGCGGTTCGTTTTTTCCACTAAACCTAGTGTTAGGCTGTTTTTTTCTTGTTAATGTAAATTGTATTGATAGGAATAAATAAAACTTAAGTGTGGCTACGATTTCATTAAAAAATTATCTATTTATGTATAAAACTACATTTTAAATTATATCAGTCAAAGTATCACACAACATTAAAAGAACAAGTTTTTATTGAGCAAATTAATCGTTCTTTTCTTGGTCAGCTTTTGACTTTGTTTGTCTCATCAATTCCATAAAATAAGTACTGATGTATTCACTCCATTTTCTAATTGCCCCATTATGTTCCATTCCTGGGAAAAGGAGCAAAAAAGTCACCAAAACATATGACAAAAACAAATTATTAAAAGTACATCCAATCCAAGCGAGTGCACTCAACGTAATTGTAATCAATAAGAAGTACTAAAAGAAAATAATTAACAAATTACAACACAAGTACAATGAAAGTACCATTTTTCTGTTGGTGCTCTTCATTTTATAAAACCGAGCCCAAGACAACTCTAATCTAGCTTTATACAAAATAACGTTAGTGCAAAACTCCTCGTACTCCTGTTCTTTTCGTGCCGTCCACATCTCTGGCTTGAACATAGAGCCACCAATTGACGGAATCAAATAATCAAAAATGGTCAACACTAAACCAAAAACTGAAAATACTGTCAAAATACTCGGTTCTAACAACCATAAAAACGTAAAAAGGATTGTGCTTCCTGAAACAACAATAAGAGACTTTGACACTAAAATGGGGCTGCTTTACCGCCAATAATCGCTGTGGGGTGCCATTGTTTCTCCCAAACAAACACTCTTTTAGCCTCCAGGATGATCTCCCTCCAATTCTCTAACCCATGTTTCAACTTCCGGATTTGAGCCTCCTGTAACATACACAAAGCATTACATAAGCCCCCAACCCCGGATTTGGTACCATAATTGAGGGATAGGTAAACTTGTACTCTCGCGTTTCATAAGGGGGCTCTGTCTCGAAGCTATGTGTGTATTTATTCTCGCTGGGAGAATCGCCAGCCTTTAAGAGGAGAGGACATTGGGGGGGCTATATTTTACCGAGATTGCGTTACCTGATCTGCCATTTTGGTTAATTTTGTCGATTCATCAAAATAATACAACGGAATTTGACTGACGTTTCAATTTCGCAACGCTTTTGTTTTATTGTTCTGACGCGACCACTAGATCACAAGTCGTTACATTTGGGACCAAAATAAACCTCTGATTGTCATGACGTCATAACATGGCCGAAATTGTTTTGATTTTTAAAAATTTCAACGAAATTTTTCAAATAAAACGATTAATAAAATTTTACATTTGTAAGATGTAAACGAATTGTTTACTGACGTCACGAGCATAGAATCGAAATTTGCTTGGTAAATTATGTCGAGAAAGTAAAATTGACACTTTATTAGCAAACTTGCGCTAATTACGCGTAATTTGGCTTTTTTTGCCAAATTTATTAGGTACCAAAAACGATTTATTATTTTATTAACGGTTAAAGTTCGTTTAATGAAGTGTTCGCTAGAGGGCGCTTTAGAAACCAGAAATTCTTTAATTATTAATTTTAGCTCTATTTAGCCATTTTTATCAAAATTTGACACGCGGTCAAGAATGTATTTATCACAAAATCCTAATTTTGCATAAAATTTAACAATTTGGGCAGTAAAAAAATTGTATGTTTCAACTATTGCAACTGAGCTGCCGCTAGGTGTCGCTCCTAAAAATTAAAACGTTTTTTTGTTTCATTTTAAACGATTTTTTGAACCATTCTGTTACCTTTTTATTGTGGAAAGTGTTTTTATGGTACAAAGGGGCAAAAAATTATTTTTTTCTGGGTTTTATTTGTTATTTCTTCCGTGCCGGGTCCCTGGGTCCGAGATTAAACGCATGTGATTGGTGGTAAAATTCAAATTTCGTTGTTCATCTGTTTTCTCTAGAACGCCAAGTTTGATGTTTCTTATCACAATTGTCAGGTTGTTTTAGCTTAGTGAAATCGTCAATTTAATCGATTTCTTGTGATATTTTTAATTAAAGGCAACTGCTGGAGTGGTGAGTCGTTGTATTTCGGGTCGAGGCGTTGTTTCTAAGCCGTTTTATCCGTTTTCAGATGTCAAACAATGTGGAGAATCTTTCGCCCCAGATCATTCGTCGGGTGGTCAAAGAAATGGAAGATCTAGTCTCAAATCCTCCCGAAGGGATCAAAGTTCTAATAAATGACGAAGATGTGACCGACATTCAAGCGTACATTGACGGTCCTGCAGGTTAGTGGCCCCTGTGTGCTGGAAATGGCATGCAAGTTTCTTGTTGCAGGAACGCCTTATATGGGGGGTGTTTTCAAGGTGAAACTTACTCTGGGCAAGGGTTTCCCACAAGAGCCACCTAAAGCCTTCTTTCTGACGAAAATTTTCCACCCAAATGTGGCCGCTAATGGCGAGATTTGTGTCAATACGTTAAAAAAGGACTGGAAGTCAGATCTCGGAATTAAACACATATTACTGGTAGGTTTCCCTGTTTTAGAATGTTTGTGTGGTTATAAAGAGTTTTCAGACCATCAAATGCCTCCTCATCGTGCCCAACGCCGAATCGGCTCTCAATGAAGAAGCCGGGAAACTCCTCCTTGAACAATATGAAGATTACTCACAACGGGCCAAAATGATGACGGAAATTCACGCTCAGGTGAGTCTTGACTAAAATGAAGTGGTTAAACTATAATGCTGGTTTTTAGCCCCCAAAAATTTCCAAAGGATGCAGTGGAGAGGGCCCCCTGGCTAAGAAACACGCCAGTGATAAGAGTAAACTAACAGCCGAAAAAAAGAAGATACTTAAAGACAAGAAACGGACGTTGAAACGTTTATGAAAACAGTTACTGCCATTCTTGTTTATTTCTTTGTTTTAACTTTTTTTTAATTTTTAAATTATATTTTTGAGTATGCAAGAATGATTTATTAATTTATGTGTGCTACAATTTTGTTGAGACCGTTTGATTTTGTATTATTTTGAATGTAGTGCATGCACAAAGTGCAATTTATTCATGGTTCCAATCAAAAAATAAATGTCAGGCTCAGCTCGTTGTTCACCAGTCAATTATTAAATGTCTGCAAAAAATATTAAAAAACAAACCGGGTTTATTGCCGGCCTCAACATCAAACGTAGCTGAGCCTTAGAATGTATTTGTGGTAGAGAATTGTGAATTATTTATTAATAAAAACTGAAAATCAAATGAATCTTTTACTAAATACAACCAAATCCACATAGTTGAAACATATAATTCGCTTTTATAAAAATGTATTTTTCTATTTTGTCTGCAGAAAGCTTATTTCGATATCAAAACCGATGCTTTAATGAGCCTTTTCAACATCAATTCGGGTGCTGAAATAGACTAGTACAATTTACTTTCTAGAAGTTGGTGATGGTGATTTTCAGCGACGTTTTGAGCGATTTTTCGCGTTCTTTCGTATACTGTTTTTCTATTTTGCGTCTTTAACGATTCTATTAATGAACTCCTTCGAGTGCGTTAACAGCCTCAAGTATTTTATGTTTTTAATGTTGGTGACAATGCTGTTGAAAGTAAAATTGCTTTCAATATGCTTACTATAGTAAACTATAGTTTCCCAAATTTCCGGTGGCGAACATAAAAAAATCTTTTCCAGATTATACACTTGCAAATGTCAGCTCGAGTTGAATTTTCCTTGTCACCAACTGACGCAAAAATTTTCGAAATCTATTTATTGTTCTAAAAACATAAAACGCACAAAATAGAAAAACAATACTTACCTTAAAAAACTCCTTTACAAAAAAATTCAAGCAATCGTTTGTTACTTAACTCGCCGCTACGCAGCTCGTATCTTCAAACTCTTGCTTGAATGCAATTCTTATTTTAGCAATTTTTTTCTTCGGAAAAAGTTTAATGTAAGGCTTTTTTATTATTATGTCGTGATCTAACAAAACCATCCTTTAAAATTTTTTTCTCTGTAGTTTTTTTTTTCAGTTGTGAAACAACATAAAGCTTATGGAATTATTAGAAATGTCAACTCAAAACATACCAAAATTTTTGAGGTATTCACTTCAAGATCTTGATAAGTTGGTAATGACTTTCGGGATTAGAGATCAAGGCTTTTTAAATAATATAATAAGATACCAGATACTGTTTGAAAGTAAATTTTTACTCCAGTGACGTCAGTTGACACGTAGGACTGACCAGTCACATATCAAAAATTTATTTTATTTCTTGGCACAAACTTGATTCTGATTGGTCCCTTGCACCTAAGCACCAAATCTGTAATCATGACCACATTTATTGGCTTATCCACAGCTTCCAACATAAAATTCCCCAAAATACCACACAACACAGCTTTCAACTCCAACATTGCAAATTTCTGACCAATACAATTCCTCGGACCAGTGCTAAAAGGCAAATATGCGAAAGGATGCCTCTTTTGACAGTTCTCAGGAAGAAAGCGGTCAGGATCAAATTTCTCAGGATCGGGATAAATCTCAGGATTGTGGTGCAAATCGTAGATGTGTATGTGAGCCATTGAGCCTTTTGGAATAAGATAACCAGAAGCTGTGGTCAAATCTTCAGTTAACAAACGCGAAATAAAAGGGACACTCGGAAAAATCCGGAGCGATTCTTTGATACATCGTTCCATAAGATTGAGTTGTTTGAGGTCACTGTAAGAGGGAGTTTGAGTTGGGTCATTGAGGACTGATTTGAGTTCGGCATAAAGATCGTCTTGAATATCTGGATGGTTGGCCAAAAGAAGGAGAGTATAGCAGATCGAAATTGAGGTCGTATCGTGGCCCTACAATCCTCAAAATTATTCAAAAAAAAAGACCTCAAATATTTGAGTAAAAACCTCGAACATGAAAGTATCAACCTCCTCGGCTATGCCTTCGTCATCGATCTCCGCCCCATGGCTTTTAGCCAATAGTAACAAATCCAACATTGCCATCCTCTTGCCCCGCCCACCGCTTTCAAACATCCTTTTCTTTTGTTCGATTACATTTCTCGAAAAGTCATGCAAAATCTTGATACTTTGCTTGGTCACGTGACCAAGTCTTGTTAAATTGAAGAAAACAGTCGGGTTGTATAGCCAAGGCCTAGCCAGTCTGTAAGTCAAAGCGTAGCCAAAAACGTGGATAGCATTCTTGTAGTCATCACAATTTTTCGGAGATGCATCCAATTTAACCCCCATTGAAGTTTCTTAAATAATTTTTGATTAAGTCAGTTGGACGACTTGTGGGCGTGTCCTCGTGGCCACGCCCACATGTTCTTCTCAGAATCTAGTAACCTGCGATTGACAGAAGGGTGAACTGCGTTATAGCTGGGATAACATCGATTGGTGGGTCATTTTCGATCACTTGGACCAGTTTAAGTGTCTCTTCGTTGAAAATGGGGACAAACTCTTGCAAAATATTGAAATGGAAAGCCGGTGTTAGGATTTTTCGACGTGTTTGCCATTTGGTACCACTGCTGGTTAGTAAACCGGTACCCAGCCAACAATGCAAAAAATCATAGATGGCGCTTTTATCGTTGTGTTTGCTATTTGATAACACCAACTAAAAAATACGATGATTTTACGTTTTATTTTTTATTTTTTTACCTCGATATCGTCTGGATGTAAAAGATTGACAGCACCATAAGTCAAAGTCCATTCTTTATATATCGGGTAGTACCGACGACATAATTCCCGATCGAGTTTAAATAGTTCTTCAGGAGATGCAAGGAATTGGAAAATGTTACCTATAATTGGGTACCCAGGAGGTCCTGGTACTTTATTTAAGAAAGAAAAAGAGCGAGAAAAGTTTTGGTACCACCATATATAAATAATAATAAAGAGCACCACAATAAATATTAAGAGAAGCACTGTTTGTATCATTATGACTGAATTGAGGTTGCATGATTCAGACTCAAGGTTAATTCTTCTCTTGCATAAATTAATATTATTAAATTTTATTCGAGATAATTTCAAACACATTAAAAATTTCCATTTGGAAGAGATCACGACACAAACAAATTACTCATTGATAACAAAATGACTGTCATCTTTTAATCTGAACATCTGGGCACAAATTTGACCTTGACGCTGTCTTTAGGACGTAGTACTAAATCCGAAATGAAGGCCATATCTTTGGGAGTATCGACTGGTTCAAGGATAAATTTTTTCAGAATTCCACAAAGGACTGTTTTCATTTCCAACATAGCAAACTTTTGTCCTAAAAAATGAGTATGAAAATTTTGATTGGTGTCCTTAGGTCGTACAGTTGGAGACAAAATACTTTGGTCGTCAATGTCACTTGTGACATTAAATTGTAAAGCATGCTTTAGGACTGTTAACCTTATTTTTAGCTACTGTCAATCATAGTTGACAAGTTGTATGTACTAGAGTTCCTATATTAGAAATATAGGAAATATAGGAACTCTAGTATGTACATATTTTTGATATGAAAAATATAATAGCTGTCATTAATTTGAAATTGTCATTCATTTTAACGTTAAAGCTTGAATTAGATTAAAGTGTCAAAAAAGTGACGACCAAAGTATTTTGGTATTTTACCTATGCAATTTCTGGATCCTGCACTGAACGGAATATATGCAAAAGGATGCCTCTTTTGAACATTCTCTGGAAGAAATCGATCAGGATCAAACTTCTCAGGTTCAGGAAAAACATTGGGATTATGATGCATGTCGTAAATCTGTAAATTGATCATACAATCCTTCGGGATTGTGTACCCCGTCTTCGTCTGGATTTCACTCCCTGAGACTCGGGAGATGAAGGGGACGCTGGGGTACAACCTCAAACTTTCCTTAATCACTCTCTCCATAAACTTTAGCTCTTGAAGTTTGGCATAAGACGAAGGTTCCTCATCTAGAACCTCCTCCATTTCTTTCAAGATTTCCTCTTGTACTTCTCGATGATTTGCCAAAAGCATCAAAGTGTAGCAAATGGACATAGAAGTCGTGTCGTGACCCTCAAACATGAAAGTATCGACTTCCTCTCGAATTCCCTCGTCGTCGATGTTTGCTCCTTCAGATTTGTATTTAAGGAGGAGGTCAAGCATTGCCAAACGCTTTCGGGAGGAGTAGGAAGAGGAGGAGAAGTGTTTTTTGCGTTCGGCGATCACGTTATTGGAGAAAGAGTGGAGGGATTTGAGGAGTTTTCGCTCTTTGCGGGCTTGGGGGGTGAGAGAGTAGATGATATCGTTGTAGATCCAGGGGCGAGGGACACGGTAGGTAAGGAGTTCACCGATTTTGTAAACGGCGCTTTTGTAGCTGTTTTTGTCGTTGTCGGAATAGTTGAGTTTGATTCCCATTGCGGTTTCTAAAATAGAATGTCGAAATGAGTTTTGCACATCAAAAAAACTAACACCGAAGATAACTAAGTTTACCAAAATTTACTTATTTTGATGTTGCCAATGAGCAGGTTTGAGATTATTTCAATTTCTTTTGTTTCTTAACGCAATTTTTTTGGTTTAGAAAATTTTTGGTTCACTTTATAATAAAATAGTTTTTCGTTTAGAATAAAAATGTAATTCTATGTTGACGAATTCACAGACGTACCTCCAATTGACAACAAAGTAAATTGGGTGATTGGTACCACCACATCAATAAACGGCTTATGACACTCCTTTTCCAAATCTTCAATCAATTTTTTCGTCTCTTCGTTGAAGATTTGGATAAACTCTTGCAAAATATTGAAATGGAAAGCCGGTGTTAGGATTTTTCTCCGACTTTGCCATTTTGAACCAGCACTGGTCAAAAGACCAGTCCCCAACCAAGAGTGCAAAAAGTGATAAAGAAAACTCTTGGTATTTTGTTTAGTGTCGGTTAAAACCAATTCAACATCTTCGGGATTGAGAAGATTGACGGCTCCGGTACCGCAGGCGTCGAGCATGTAGATGGGGTAGTACTTGAGGCCCCGTTCGCGCTCAGCGAGGAACATTTGTTCTAAAAAATTAATTATTTGTTGTTTAATTCGGGAAAAAAGTACCTGGGGTTCGCATAATGTCGAATAAATTCCCAATAATGGGATAGGCCGGGGGTTGAGGAATTGGGGCCAGGCATTCCCAAAATCGTCCTTTTTTTCTCAAAGAACTCACAAGGATTACCAGCAAAACCAAACACAAAAGAACTGGTGTCAGGAACATCGTGATTGAGTGTAGGCTAGACCACTCTTTCACGGGATTATATACAAACTTATCTTGTTGATAACGCAATTCAATAAAACAAATAAGCGTGACTAGGTAAATTTTCAATCGATTTTTATAATTAGGGTCAAAAGTACAAAAACAAATAGTCTTATTTCAAAAATTTACTGTACTCGGGGATTAAACCTAACTTTGATCCCTTCCTTGGTCCTGAGTACTATATCAACAACCAGGACTATAGTCGCAGGAATATCGATCGGTTCAAGAGTAAAGTTTGCCAAAATGCCACAAATGGCTGCTTTAAGTTCCAACATGGCGAATTTTTTCCCGATACAATTCCTAGGACCAGCACTAAACGGTAAGTAGGCAAAAGGATGCCTCTTTTGACAGTTCTCAGGCAAGAAACGGTCAGGATCAAACTTCTCAGGATCAGGATAAATGCTAGGGTTGTGGTGCAAATCATAGATGTGTAAATTGACAATCGAGCCTTTGGCCAATTTGTGGCCACTATGAGTAACTAAATCCTCGCCCAGCTTCCTCGAAATGAAGTGAACACTTGGGTACAACCTCAGTACTTCTTTTACACATCGTTCCAGGTACTTCATCTCTTGTAAATTTTGGTAAGTGGGTTTTGTCTTAATGTCGCCCAAAATTTCACGCATTTCGTCCACGATTTTGTCCTAAATTTATTCATTTAGAAGGGAAATTAATCAATGGAACTGTGGAACTCACTTGAACTTCTTTATGTCCTGCCAGGACCATTAGGGCAAATCCTAGGGCCGCAGCAGTGGTGTCGTGCCCTTCAAACATAAAAGTATCGACTTCTTCACGAATCCCTTCGTCATCAATCAAGCCTTCTTTGTTTTTTGCTGTTAACAGAAGATCCAACATGGCGAGTCGCCTTTTTCCAGTGTAGACCTCATCTGTTTCTGGTACTACAATTTCTTTGAAATGCTCCTGTCGTTCGGCAATCACACTTTTCGTAAATCGGTGCAAACGTCTTGTAACTTTTTTTTCAAGATAATAACGCGGATTGAAGACGTAAATACATTTAGAAATCAACCAACATCTCAATAGACGATACAAGAGAAATTCTCCCATATCCATTATCGACTGCTTGTAAACTGTCTCTTTTCTGGTGGTAAACCTAAGTTTAGTCCCCATTGCGGTTTCTACAAGCCAATAGCATTACAAGTGTTGTGCAAGTCTCGTAGCCCTAGTACCTGCTATAGTTTTCAGGGTAAATTGTGCTATATGTGCGTTGACATTGACAAACGGCTTGTAGCATTCCTCTTTCAAAACTTCGACAAGCTTATCAGTTTCTTCGTTAAAGATAGCAACAAACTGTTGCAAGATACTGAAATGGAATGCTGGGGTTAAGATTTTTCGTCGCGTTTGCCATTTAAGTCCTGAAAAATAATAACAAAGTTCAAGGTTATCATATCAAGTGAGTCATTTGTTATACCAGTGCTTGTTAAAAGTCCGGTACCCAACCAGTCATGTAGGAGATTATAGATCGCCGATTTTTCCATATGGGTTGTGTTGGATAAAACCAGCTAAAATCAAAATTTTTGATTTTTGGTTTAAAGAATTTTGGTTTACCTCGCAGTCCTCAGGGCTGAGAATGTTGGCGGCGGCCAAATGAGCGGCATTTAGCTTGTAGATGGGATAGTAGAGGCGGCCCCATTCTCGCAATTGTTTGAAGATGTTTTCTGGAAGAAAAAAATTTTTGGGGGAGTTTTGTAAGTTTAGTGGTTGTTACCTGCACTGGTGTACAGTGGGAGGATATTCCCTGAAATGATGTCATTTACTGGAGGTCCAGGAAGATTGTTGAGTGAGATGAGGCTGTAAATATGCTGTTTTATTGTTTTGTAACAATAAAACAAGTAGAATAGAAGGAAGACAGCAACGGCTGTTAGCACTGTTGTCAAAACAAGCATTTTTGTTTGACTGATCTTAATTAAGAAAAGAGCTGATATTTATTTATCAATAATTCGTTACTCAACTACCTAAAAATAATTTGTTATGTCGTCTTTGACAACGCAGAATACCGATTGTAAGAGTTGTTGTTGGAATTCTGTTTTGGTTTGATTGGGAAATGTTCGAGAATGTCTTACTAAATGCAAGATTAAAAAAATCATGTAAAACATGGATGTTTTAGATTTTTTGCATATGAACGACAGGTCAAAGGGTAAACTGCTGAGAATTATAATTAAACAAATTACAAGATAGACCCACAATAGTAATAATTACAGAAGATAAGAGATTTCTATTTTTTGCGATGTACTTTTTTCCAACTCTACCACTGGCATTCTTTAAAAAGATTTTGCTTTGTGATATTTTTATAATTCATCCGTCTCGTATTTAGCAAATTCGGTGATTTTAAAGTAGGTATAATGTGCAAATATTTCAACAGATGATAGCAGAACTGAAAAAAAGTCAAAATAACTAAACTTGTCTTATCCGAATGTTTATAGTCTCTGAGTTATAGAGGTTGAAACCTCTACTTTAACGTCGGAAAAAAAATGCGGTATAAGCAAAGTTGGAACCTTTCGAGTACTTTATCCCAAAGTTTACATTGCTAGTAGTCGGTAATACTTAAGGTAATAAAAAACATAATGTAAAATCACCCTGTACAATATGAAAGCCGTAGATTATAAAGGGAAAGAAAAAATCCAAGATTTGCAGAAACTTTATTGTTAAAAATAAATCACTTTTTGTTTTTAAAATTTGAATTTCAATAAAACTAAGAAATAAAGATATAGTACAATTATTTATTTGAAGTTAAAAAGATAGTTTAAATTCTACTTTCCCCAGATGATTTTATTGGTCTTTATACAGTATGTCCCCGGATTGAGTTTACAAGAAGAAAAAAAATTTTATCTTTGATTTTACGCCAAAACTGCAAGGGAAAAACATTTTTTGCTTCACTTGAAACGAGCAAATCTGTACTTAAACCTTCATTATTCTGATTTGCTGGTTTCAGATAAAGCAAAAAATGTTTTTCCTTTGCAGTTTTGGGGTAAAATCAAAGATAAAAAATTTTTTCCTCTTGTAAACTCAATCCGGGGGACATACTGTATATTTAGATTTAATTTTTTGATTTAATTGACGAGAAACATTCGTTAAAATCAAAAATTTCTTACGGTACTCATTTCGATATTCATCCTACTTGTGCAGGAAAATTTGACTTAGCGGTCTTATAATGTAAATTACTTATATTTCATCGTTGATTTTTATTATTAAAGAAAAATTTTACGCATAATCAACACGTAATGTCAAACATTACAAATCTCAAACGAGTCTGGTGAAACGGTACACAAGTGTAATTTTAAATTTAGTTAGCGGAAACGGTAGATCTAGTAAGAATGAACACCTGTTGAAAAAATCACCAATTTGTGTTTTATGGTGAAAAAAACATTTAACAAACTAGTAAATTCAACAATAAATTAAATCTGAAAACATCGGAAACAAAAAAAACTAATAAGATGCCTACATGATGATATGAAAACTGACAGTTTTGTTTTAAAAAAAAAAGCTCAAAACAAATCTGAATTCATTTTTATGCTTAGCTGAAAGTCTACTACCCAAATCACCATTCGAGACTTAGTCCGACATTTTTGGATCACCCCGTTTATTCGTATCGTAACTTCACGTCTCAAACTAACGATTAATCATCAAATTATTATTACAAGTATTATTAATTTAATATTTGTATTATTATGTTGTATGTTATTTCTTGATGCATTTTCGTGTTATACAGATTCAATTTTACTAATTTTTAAAACAATTCTGATAAAATGGTATATTTATTGAGCTGTTAATAAAATATTTATCACTGCCGGAAGAATAAAAAGACATTGCCCTATGACACAAATTAGATTCCATGTTTATAAATACGGATATTTATTCTTATTAAAACCAAATTCTTAATTTATTAGGAGTATTTGATACAGAAATTTTATTACATTTTTTTTTAATTTCTCAAAAAATCAAAAGATGTTTGCTACATATAAATTTCATAACACAATACGTTTAGGTTATCTCTGAAATGATTACTCATTAAATATTGATAAAACAGTTCATTAGGTAGAATGGAAATTGTAAGACGGAACAAGATAAATGAATTTTTTGCCAATATCTAGACATTTGACCTTTTTGCGACTTTTAAATGTTATAACACATAAAATATTTACTTTTATTTACTAAAAACGTACATTTTACATAATAATTACGAATTTAGGAGCGTTGCACAAACTTGACTTTGATTGGCTCCTTCGTTCTGAGAATAATGTCAACAACCATGATGATAGTCTCAGGAGTATCAATGGGTTTGAGGGTAAAGTTGGCCAAAATGGCACAAATTGCAGTTTTTAGTTCTAACATAGCGAATTTTTGCCCGATGCAATTTCTTGGGCCGGCACTAAAGGGCAAGAAAGCATAAGGGTGTCTTTTTTGAACATTTTCAGGAAGAAAGCGATCGGGATCGAATTTCTCAGGATCAGGATAAATTTCAGCATTGTGATGAACATCGTAAATGTGTATAATAGCAATACTGTGTTTGGGTAAAATGTAGCCCCCAGAAGTGGTCACATCCTGTCCCAGAGTCCTGCTAATAAAGTGAACACTAGGGTACAACCTGAGTGTTTCCTTGATACACCTCTCCAAGTATTTCAAGTTTTGCAAATCATTATAAGAGGGTTTTTTACGCAAATCGCCCAAAACCTCCCTCATTTCAGCCACGATCGCCTCCTGGACTTCACTATGACTCGCTATTAACATAAGGGCGAAACCAAGAGCCGCAGCTGTGGTGTCATGCCCTTTAAACATAAAAGTGTCAACTTCCTCTCGAATACCATCATCGTCCACAATCCCCTCTTTGTGTTTGGCCGAGAGAAGCAAGTCCAACATTGCGAGTCGTTTCTTTCCCTTGTAAATTTCGTGTTCTTCGGTTGGTAGTTCAATATCTTTGAAGTTTTCCTCGCGGTGTTTGATCACCTCTCGGGTGAAGTTGTGGAGGGTTTTGGTTACTTTAAGTTCTTGGAAGTACCAAGGGCTGAAGAAGTTGAGGTAGTGGAAGATGAACCAAGGGTGGGTGAGGCGGTAGAGGAGAATTTTGCCCACGTCGTAGACGGCTTGGTAGTAGTCGATCTCTTTCTGGGTCTCGAATTTCAATTTGCTACCCATGGCCGTTTCTGGAAACGATAGAAAGGGGTCGAAGGTGGAGTCGTGTGGGGCACATACCGGCTATAGTTTTGAGGGTGAATTTGGTAATAAGGGACGAGATGCTGATGTACGACTTTGAGCACTCTTTTTTGAGGTCTTCGACCAAGTTTTCGGCTTCTTCGTTGAAGATTTGAATGAACTGTTGTAAAATGCTGAAATGGAAAGCGGGAGTTAAAATTTTGCGTCTTGTTTGCCACTTGGAACCAAAGCTCGTCAATAATCCGTCTTTTAGCCAATTGCGAAGTAAATCATAGATCTGGCCTTTCTGATTGTGGGCTGGATTTGACATTATTTGCTAAAAAGTTTTTTTACTAATAACAATTTGATTTTTTTTCAATTGGTTGATAATAACCTCGCAATCCTCCGGATTTAAAATATTTGCTGTACATTTATGCAAGGCATTAAGTTTGTAAATGGGGTAAAAATCCCTCATGGCGTCCCGCAATCTTATAAAAATCTTCTCTGGAAGAAAATTTGAAGACTTATTTCGTGTCATACTCTCTTACCTGGAGTTGTTTGGAGATAGGTCATGTTTCCGATGAGAATTCCTTTTTGGGGTGGCCCAGGAATCACAAACATTTTTATATAATTTGTAGCATGAATCTTGATCCATGCTAGGAGCTGAAACACCCCAAAAATGCCCGCAGCACAGACCAGTGTTGTCGACAAGAACATGTTTGTTAAACTAAATAACCGTTTCTTTTTGTTGATATTTTGACAAAGTAGCACATAAATACAGTAGAACCTCGTTAAGTCGAAGGAGATATTGCCAAAAAATATTCGAATTATCGAAGTTACTTTTTATATATTGTTGTATTTTAAATTTACCAAATGAACACAAAAGTTAACTTCTTATGGCATAACATACATAAATATACAAACAAAGTATAATAAAAATTTTAAATCGTATATGTATGTATATAGAGTGTCCGTTTTTCAAATTTCACTATGGAAATCTCAGTTATTATAAGAGATACGAGGTCGGAAAATTTAATGTGTCTTAGTTTTTGAATTAATGAAAATGTAATTTTCGTTTTTATTTTCAAGCGAGCGTTGTCAGAGTTACAACACTCAACTTTGGATTTTCTTATAAACGCCATATTCAATTTCTGTATTTTTGAAAAGTTTTTTTGTTTCTGATTACAACGATTCGATATGATTAAGATAAAGCGTTTTTGCGAAGAGTGCTCTGGAAAAAACGCCAACAATTTTAATTAGCTATGGTGTAAAAGATAAAAAATTCTCGATTTAAATTTTCATTTTTTGGAGTTTAGCCCTGCTCGGTTAAAGATTAATTTCTAACATAATTTTAGTTTTGAGAAATCAAGTATGCGTTGGAAATGTCTCAAAAACTTATTTTACAGTAAAGTGCCTTTTACGTGGCAAATACGACAAAAAATCATCTAAGCTTCTATTTTAAATTTCAAAATCATCCGCCAACTACGATTTTTAATTTTTGTGTTTATTTCGGAAATCAAAAAATGTTATTTTCAACAGTTCTTTAATTATGAATAAGAAAGTTTCTCACTTAAGATTATTACCCACTACTAAATAACTTTCTGTTATCTGTTACTAAAAATCATAACTATCTTGAAAAAAATTAAAAATCATAGTTGGCCAATGGTTTTCAAATTTGGTATAAAGGCCTAAATATTGCTTTTAAACTAATTTCCTTAATAACTTTTTGTCGTATTTGTCACATAAAAGTCAGAAAAATATATATTTTTTTAATTTTGATGAGATACAATTTTTCGAAACTAAAATTACTTGTGTTAGAAATTAATTTTTAACCAAGTAGGCTGAATCCCACAAAATAAAAATTAAATTTAAATGGAGGTTTTTTTTATCTTTTACTGGAGTCGTTTCACCTATCCAGGAACACATTGTATATATTTTTTTCATTTGACATAAATAAAAACTTTTATTAAAAATTGTCTAATATATTTTTCTTTTTTTTTAGATAAAGCTATCATAGTCCTTGAAATTTGACTGCGCATTAGATTAATTTTTGTATTTTCTGTTTGTTTACTCAAAATTTTTGCGCATAAAGCAAAATTGCGGGAATTTCAAAAACAATTGACTTATGGAGGTTTATAGGTGAGAGGACCGGAAATCTCTTCAACTTAAAGAGCTTCGAGATACCCAGGGAAAAATTACATTGATTTCTATTAGTAAATGCTCGAAACCACCCAATCACTTCGACTTTCGAGATATAGAGGTTCGAGTTAGCGAGGTTCTACTGTAAATAGTATTTTTGTTTTTTCTTATCGCTAGTAATCCAGGCAGATTTTTAACATAATTAGTTTGCCATCGTTTTGGATAAATCAGTGTCCTAACATTTTTACCAACAATGTTCATAACAATGGTAAAAACAGTTAACTTGCTTAAATTTATCTTATTTCTTATCTCCAGTTGTTATTTATACACTTTATGATTCGCCATGTCTCATAAAATGTTTTAAAAAGCAACCCAAAAATAAAGTTAATAACCTTTTTGATAATGTTGGATAATCGCTATCTCAGTGACTAATTAATATTGTTTGTTTATACAGGAGGTAAAATACATCAAGAGGCACTTGAAGTGTTTATCTTGCGACAACCTTGATTTTCACATAAACAATATCATTATTATTTTGTAAAAAGTTCAGTTTTACTCAGATTAAGATTGAAATAATTGTTGGAAACGTGAATTAATTATTGATATCTTTGTATTTAATATATTACAAACTTTGTTGATGATTAAATAAAAAGAAAGGAAACTCACTTCTCTAAAAACTTTTATTTCTCGTGTAGTTACAAAAATATCAAAAGTACCTATTAATTGGTGGCTACAAAATCTTTACTACTCTCTTGGTACAAATCTAATCTTGATGTCCTCTTTAGTCCTGAGCACAATATCAACAACCAACACAATGGTCTCAGGAGTGTCAACCGGTTCAAGTACAAACTTGGCCAAAATGGCACAAATGGCAGCTTTGAGTTCCAACATCGCAAACCTCTGACCAATGCAATTCCTCGGTCCTGCACTAAACGGTAAATAAGCAAACGGGTGTCTCTTCTGACTGTTTTCAGGAAGGAAACGGTCAGGATCAAATTTCTCAGGATCAGGATAAATATCAGGATTGTGATGCAAGTCATAAATGTGGATAACCGTAATGGTGTCTTTTGGGATAAGATAACCTTTGTGTGTTCTCATATCTGCCCCGAGAGCCCTACTGATAAAATGAACACTGGGGTACAACCTGAGACTCTCTTTAATACACCGTTCCATATATTTGAAATTTTGTAAATCGTTGTAAGTGGGTTTGGTATGGATGTCACCTAGAACATCCCTCATTTCCTGCAGGATGTTTTCCTGGACATCTTTGTGACACGCAATGAGCATCAAGGCGAAATTTAAAGCCACGGCTGTGGTGTCATGCCCCTCAAACATAAAAGTATCAACCTCCTCTTGGATCCCTTCATTGTCAATAATCCCGTCTTTGTTTTTGGCTGAAAGTAGCAAATCGAGCATGGCGAGTCGTTTCTTCCCCTTGTAAACGTCATGTTCCTCAGTTGGTAACTCAATATCTTTGAAATTCTTCTCCCGATCTTCGATCACTTCTTTGGTAAATTTGTGCAAAGTGTTGGTAACTCGGCGTTCTTGGATGAAATGAGGGCTAAAAATATTGAGGAAAGGTTCGATGAACCAAGGGTGGGTAATGCGGTACATCAAGATTTCGCCAATTTTGTAGACGGCTTCTTTGTACCGAATCTCCTTTTTCGTGTTAAAGTCGAGTTTGGTACCCATTGCAGTTTCTAAAATTGTGCTAAAGTAAGAGATAATCAAACTTAATAGTGGCACCTGTGATTGATTTGAGGGTAAATTGTGATATATGAGGGGTGATGTTGATGTAGGGCTTGTGACACTCTTTCCTCAACATTTCGACGAGTTGTTCGGCCTCTTCGTTAAAGACCAAAATAAACTGTTGCAAAATATTGAAGTGGAAAGCAGGAGTCAAAATCCTGCGACGCGTTTGCCACTTTTGATCTTTACTGGTCAAGAGACCCTTTTTAAGCCACTGGTGGAGCAATTTGTAAATGTAACCTTTTTCATTGTGGATCGGGTTCGATAAAACTAGCTGAAAGTTTTCCGTAGGTTTGAATTAAAAAAAAAATCTTTTACCTCGCAATCTTCTGGGCTAAGTATATTGGCCCCCATTCGGTGGACAGCAAAAATTTTATAAATTGGGTAAAAATTTTTATTAGCTTCTCTCAACCGGTTAAAAATGCCCTCTGAAACCCCTCTTGTGTTACCAACATTTGGATGATTTTTTTACCTGGAGTTGTCTGCAAATAAGTGATATTTCCAACAAAGAGTCCACTAGGAGGAGGTCCTGGGAGTTTATTCAATAAAATATAATTTTTTACATGACACTTGATCCATTTTAAAGCAAACACAGAAACAATAGCGAAAATTGTCGTAAGTATTATCGTTGAAACGAACATCGTGATTGAGCTGTAGCGGCTGCAAGTCGCAGTTTAATGAATCTCTCAAATCTACAATAACAACAACAAAGGTCAAGATTTGGTAATACATAATTGAATTGCAACAATTCCTTTTCAAAATATTTATTTAACTCGTGGAACAAATTTGATTTTTATGCCGTTTTTAGTGCGAAGTACAAGATCAACAACTAAGATTATACTTTCGGGAGTATCAACCGGTTCAAGGATAAAATGAGACAAAACTCCACAAATTGCAGCTTTTAACTCCAACATGGCAAATTTCTGGCCTATACAGTTCCTTGGGCCAGCACTGAATGGCAAATAGGCGAAAGGATGTCTCTTTTGAGTGTTTTCAGGACGAAAACGGTCGGGATCAAACTTTTCAGGATCAGGGTACAAGTCAGGATTGTGGTGCAAATCGTAGATGTGCAGATGCGTGATGGTATCTTTAGGTAACTTTAAACCATTAGAAGTCACAAAGTCCTCTCCCAACTTTCTTGAAATAAAATGCACACTTGGGTACAACCTCAAACTCTCTTTTATCGCTCTTTCCAGATATTTCATTTCTTGCAAGTCACTGTAAGTCGGTTTTCGGCGCAAGTCACCCAATATTGTCACCATTTCGTCCACAATTTGGTCCTAAAACAATATACAATTTTTTTGCCTAATTTTTTGAACAAGTCACCCACTTGGACGTTTCTGTGATTTGCGAGAAGCATAAGGGCGAAGCTTAGGGCGACTGAAGTTGTGTCGTGGCCCTCGAACATAAAAGTGTCCACTTCTTCACGAATCCCATTTTCGTCAATAGTCCTTTCTTCGTTTTTGGCAGTGAGGAGGAGGTCTAGCATCGCGAGTCGTTTTTTGCCAATGTAGACATCATGTTCTTCAGTTGGTAGTTCAATTTTTTCGAAAGTTTTTTCACGTTCAGTAATCACATTTTGAGTGAAAGTGTGGAGGGTTTTGACTAGACGTTTCTCCTTCCAACGTCGAGGACTGAAGAAATTGAGGAAGTCGTAAACAAGCCACGAGTTGAGGAGACGATAGAGGAGCACTTCGCCAATTTCCAAGATTGCTTGTTTGTATTCGAGTTGTTTTTGGGTTATGAATTCAAATTTCGTCCCCATTGCAGTTTCTTTAATTGACAAGTGAAGAAGAAATGGTTATTTGGTCCTCGTTGACTTACCTCCAATTGTTTTTAAAGTAAATTGAGTGATATGAGACGTGATCTCGATCGGTTGGTCAGATAATTGCTTAAGAGTGTCTACGAGTTTGTCAGTTTCTTCATTAAAGATTGCGATGAATTGTTGGAGGATACTGAAGTGGAAAGCTGGTGTTAGGATTTTTCGTCTTGTTGCCCATTTTTGTCCACCACTTGTCAGGAGACCTGTTCCCAACCAGTTGTGTAGAAGGTAATAAACCAAGCTTTTTTCGATATGAATCGGATTGGATAAAATGGCCTAAAAAGAAACTTTTAACTTTGCTCAAATGTTTGGTTTAAAAAAATTGCTTCAAAGTCTTCCGGCGCCAAAATACATGCAGCTGGGAAATGTAATGCTCTAAGTTGGTATACTGGGTAGTAGTCACGTGCAAATTGTCGTAATTTTTTAAAAATTCCTTCTAAAAAACCATAAATCCTTCCATGACTGATTTATTTTTATTATTTTATTACCTGGAGTTGTATGAAGATGCAACACGTTTCCAATGATTATATTGAAGTTTGAAGGACCGTCGAGTTTTCCCAGGTCGACTAATTCTATTACTACGCATTTCAATTTTTTTATAAAATAGAAAATTAGGAAGAGACTGATCACAAGAAGTGTTGTCGATGATAGCAACATTCTGACATTAACAGTTAATTTTTTCTATGTGAGATATAAGCCAGCTCCGTGGAGGTAGAAACAACTTCTGGAGGGAGCATAAGCACTGAAACCGTGCTCCCTGCACAAACACCTTTTATCATCATTTTCAAAGTACGCGCTCAAGCTTTTCCCCCACTACAAATTTGGATGCAGTGGTGTAGTCAAAGTTTTTTACATTTAGTTAACTAAATAAGTAAATACACCTCCAACTAACATTAACAATTAACACTAATACTTAAAACTACGCAAATTGTCTTAAAAAACTGTGTAAAACAAAGTTAATAAAGACAAAAATCAAAAGACAACGTGAAAAAGATGGAAACAATGAGACGCCTATGATATCAGCTGATTCAAAAAACAACTTTTGACTTGCGCACTGTTTACACATTTAAGCGGGAAATTCAGAATAGGTCATAAGAGGTGTTTGTAGCAGTAACTGTCCAGTTGTTTCTCCCTCCACGGCTAGCTCTTATCATCAACAGCGATGTAATTTATTATCTCATGTCAAAGTACAGATACGAGTATTGAGAAATAAAATAAAGAAAATATTGGAAAATTAGAGGTCAAAAAAGTTGTTAATTCATCGTGCATTTATTACGAGTATTTTCTTTTATTTTGTGATTACTAATGATTGATGAATTTATGGTTTTTTTCCACTTTATGACAATTAAAAAACGTTATATGGAGTAATTTTTATATTTTTTTAAAATTCATTAATTTCATAAAGAAAGGAACAGAGCAATTTTTCTATTTGGCACATTTTCTTGGAACAAATTTTACTTTAACTCCATTCAATGATCGCAAAACTAGATCAGTTTTCATAACTAGAGTCTCAGGTGTATCTACAGGTTCCAAAATAAACTCCTTCAAAATTCCAACAAGAACAGCTTTCATTTCAAGAATTGCAAACTTCTGTCCTATACAATTCCTCGGTCCTGCACTGAACGGAACATAAGCAAAATTATGTCTATTGAGACAGTTCTCAGGAAGGAACCGATCAGGATCAAATTTTTCGGGATCAGGATAAACCTGAGGATTATGATGCAAATCATAGATGTGCAAATGAACCATTGAACCAGCTTTCAATTTATGACCACTGTAAGTCACAATATCCTCACCCAGATATCGTGCGATAAATGGTACACTCGGGTACAACCTGAGAACTTCTTTGATGCATCTTTCCATGTACTTTAACTCTTGGAGCGATTTATAATCCAGTTTGGTGTCATTCAAAAACGTTTCTTCGATTTCTTCAAAAATACGCTCCTAGAATTGCAAAAGTGACACTGTTTTTTTTTCAAAATGGTGGTACCTGAATTTTGGGGTGACAGGCGAAACACATTAACGCAAAACAAATAGCAACAGCGGTCGTATCGTGGCCTTCAAACATAAAAGTATCGACTTCTTCTCTAATACCGACATCATCAATCAGATTTTCCTCATTTTTGGCAGTTAGTAACAAATCAAGCATTGCTAAACGCTTCCTTTTGGAATAGGAAAACTCATCTGATTTTTGCTCAACCGGTTTGAAATTTTTTTGCCGACTTGCAATTACGTTATTTGTGAAATTGTGCAAAACTTTAACAAGGTTTTTTTCCTTCCAGTAATTAGAATCGCACATGTAGACTAACTTGTTTAAAAGCCAAGGCCGGAGTAACTTATATTTCAAAATTTCGCCAATTTCTTGGATTGATTTTTTGTATTCGCGTCCAACGGAAGTTTCGGTACCAAAATTAGTACCCATTGCGGTTTCTACAAAAATAATCAAAATTCTGACTCCACACTACTTGGTACTACCTCCAATGGTACTTAAAGTGAAGGCTGAGATGTATTCAGTCACATCAATGCTGCAATTGGAGTATTTCTTTAATTGTTGTACCAGGACTTCAGTTTCTTCATTAAATATTTTTATAAATTCTTGCAAAATGTTAAAATGGAAAGCAGGTGTTAAGATTTTTCGCCTTGTTTGCCATTTGGTACCATCACTGGTCAGTAAACCGGTACCCAACCAACTGTGCAACATGTCATAACTTTTACTTTTGCTAATATGTTTCATATTTGATAAAATTGTCTTAAATTAAAGAAATTAACTCAAAATATTCAAAATTGGTACCAACCTCAAAATCGTATGGATTTACCACGTTTGCAACACTGATATGAGCAATCCAATTCTGATAAATTGGATAGTACTCCAAGCCCCATTTACGCACAGTTTTAAACATCTTTTCTGAAAAAAAATATTTTTTGGGTAAGTCCTTGTAAAGTTTAATTCTGACGTACCTGGAGGTCCATATAGGTGAGTTATGTTACCATGAAAAAAATTTTCGCACGGAGGGCCGGGCAATTGTTGTATAGACTTGATTATGGCGATGTAGTGACCCAAAGGTTTCAAGCACAGGGCCAAAACGAAGGCAATTGTGGCTAAAATTATCAACACAACGACCATTTTGGAGGTTACAGTTATTTTAAAAACATTAAGTAATGATTGTTATTGTGCTAATGTTTACATCAAACTGATATAAAGCTAGATATTTCTTTATGTGTTTCTTTATGGTTGTTGGAAAATAAGTGATTCATAGCTTTTTATGGGTAAAAGTAAAGAAATTTTTACCACAACACATAAATGCCTTTCGCTCTCGTACATAAATAGCCTTGGTTTAATTCTTGTAAGTTATTGTCACTATTCTAAATCAGATAGGTCAAGGTTTGATCAAAATAAATTCAAAGTTTGTTTTGACTAATTTATTAAGATAAACATTTGTTTTTAAAAACAAGAAATAACAATTTGAGAAAAATATTACATTTCCCTTGGTACAAATTTGACTTTTATACTGTCCTTGGTTCTCAAAACTATATCTTCGACCAGAACCACACTTTCAGGAGTATCCACAGGTTGCAGAATAAAGTTTGATAAAAGACCACAGAGGACTGTCTTCAATTCCAGCATTGCAAATCTTTGGCCTATACAATTCCTAGGTCCTGCACTAAATGGAATATAAGCATACGGATGTCTTTTGTCACAATTTTCCGGTAGGAAGCGATCCGGGTCAAATTTTTCCGGGTCCGGATAAATGACTGGATTATAATGAAGATCGTAGATGTGCAATTGCAAAATTGTCCCTTTCTTCAATTTATAACCAGTTGCTGTGACCAAATCTTTACCCAACTCACGAGAAATGTAATGTACACTTGGATAAAGCCTTAGGACTTCTTTTATGACCCTTTCCATGTATTTTAATTCTTGCAAATCATTGTAAAGCGGTTTCTTTTTTACGTCTCCTAAAACATCCTTCATTTCTTGCACAATTTCTTCTTGAACTTTTGGATGATTTGCTAATGTCAGCAGAGTGAAATTTATGGCTGCTGAAACGGTATCGTGACCTTCAAACATAAAAGTGTCCACTTCTTCTCGAATTCCTTCATCGTCGATGATCCCTTCTTCTTTCTGAGCTGTCAGAAGTAGATCTAACATTGCTAACCGTTTTTTCTTTTGGGTATTAACAGTTCCTCGATGAAAATCGTTTCGTCTTTTGGCGATAATATCATTGGTGAAGTTATGCAAAAGTCTGACTAATTTCCTTTCTTCATAAAATTTGGGACTAAAGATGTAGAAAATGGTGTAAGCTAAATAAGGTCGGAAAATTCGGTGCAACAGAATGGAAATGAGTTTGTGAAAAGCTTCTTTGTATTCTTTTGCCTGTTTGGTGTTGAAGTCAAATTTAACACCCATCGCAGTTTCTAAAAATAAATTACAATTTTTTTTTGAATGAAAATTAAAAGTTTGATTACCTCCAATAACTTTCAAAGTAAATTGAGTTACCAATGGAGTTATTTCAACAAACGGTTTTCCAACTTCCTTTTTAAGAATTTCAACCAACTCTTCCGTACTTTCATTAAAAGTCAAAATAAAGTCTTGCAAAATACTGAAATGGAAAGCTGGTGTTAGAATTTTCCGTCTCACTTGCCAATGGGTCCCATAACTTGTCAATAAACCTTTTCCTAACCATTTGTTGATCAAGTCATACGCTTTGCTCTTTTTTGAGTGTTTCATGTCGGGTAAAATAAGCTAAAATTTTTGGTTAAAATTGCATTATTTTTTTGGAGGGATTTACCGCCAAGTCTTCTGGACTCATTATGTTGGCTACGCTTACAAAAAATAACCATAACTTGTAAATTGGGTAATACTCAAGACCCCACTTGCGTAAAACATTAAAAATTTGAGCTAAAATTTTTCAAAGTGATGACAAACTTTCAAATTGTGATACAAACCTGAAGTGCCGTGTAACGGGCGCATATTTCCGAAAAATAAATTAAATTTCGGCGGTCCTGGCATTTTTTGAACATAGAATATTACCAACACCATTTCAATTAATTTTTTGAAAATGTAACAAATGACAACAACTGCCGCCAAACCTATTAACATTTTTTCTAATGCCATGTTTTACAAGTTGCTACTTTGAAATTTAAATTGTAACTGGACACTCTTTACAGACTCATAAATATAATGAATCAGTGCCATAATTGGAATTGTATTGACACAAAAATCTTATCATATTGATGTTGTATTGGTTTTATTGGTCTAAGAATGTATTTTGGTAATAATTGAACTTTATTTTGATTAGATATTCCTTTAATAACCTTTGTCTTTTGCGAACTGCAGAACGAAATGTAGAAACACAGATTTGGTCAACAACACATACCAGGTGAATAAAAAGTATGGAACCAAACGTTTTTTGCTTAAACTATTTATTTTTTGAAAAAACTAATTGATGAGTGATAAAGTACTATAAAATGCGATGATTTAACAAGAATAAAATTTTTCGAAATTTCTTTTTGTTTTTGAGTTCTACAACAAAAAATATTTTTTTAAATGGCAACCCACTATAAAATCATTTTTCTCATAAAAGCTATACTCTAAGGATTACAACTATCTGCTTTATATTTAATTTTTTCACATAAATTGCAATTTTGACAAAAAAAATCGCATAACTCAAAAACAAAACAAGATTTCGTTCTGAAAATACGATCACATTATACTACTTTAATTTATATTAATTATTATTTTCTGGAGCCAAATGATTAAAAATAAAACCGCTTGGTTCCATACTTTATATTCACCCTGTATAAATTCGGAACGCTTGTTTTTCTTTTAGTCTTTTTTTGTTTGTCAGCACCCTTTTGGGATTGAGGATAACCACCCCTAAATTAGTTTTTAACCTTTTTAGAAGAATTATATCTCGATTTTCAAAACACATCCAAAATATTTGACTAATAGATAATAGAAAAAAGGTACTGTTTAAAAGAACTTGGTTTCTGCAGAGTTCTTTTTTTTTAATTAAAATTGTTCCAAAACATAACAGTGTACACTTGTATTACATGATAGGTATGTACTCGTACTTCCAAAAGTAAAACTGTTTCCTAAGATTTATTTTAAGAATTTTAATATTTCCCAAGAGCTGTAATTTTCAAAGACGAAAGAGGTACTGCTGTACGCACCCCTAAATACAATGGTCAGAAGATAGTCGACTAAAAAAATACAGCTACAAAAAACTATGCACTTTTTCAATATTTTTAAATCAGATCGTACCGAATTATGTATTGCTAATTGTATTTTACAGGTGCAAGCTTCGTAAAATTGTGTTTGTTCATTTTTACCAAAATTTTTATTTTCAGATTTTTAAGTTTTTTTTATTTCTAAGTTTCTCTAAATTTTATTAAGATTATTCTCATAATGTTCAAGGTTTTCGCACTCTTACTTGTTTTTACAAGTTAACTACATACGTATTTATCTTTTATACAGCGTGTGTCAGAACTTGCGCCCCAGAAAAAAGTTTCAAGTAAGATAAGATACCCGGAACATGGAAAAAATGTTTAAAAAATTCTCTGTCAAAAAATTTTGACATTTATTTTTTGACATTTGACGTTTTTTTTTAATCTATTTAATGATACTGATGATCTTGTACTTATGCAGGCTGTCCCAACGGTCCGAAAAAGCTCTATAACTTGTTTACTTTAAGAGATATTGACTTTTTCTTTTTTTTTAGATTATAGCTGCGTTTTTGATGCACATTTTAAAAATATTGCGGTTTATATACAGGGTGTCCCAATATTAAAAAAACACTAAAGTTATGTTTTTTTAAATGGAATCTACTCAGTTTGATTTTATTTTTGGATTCTACGCTAAATTACAAATAACTTTTATAGAGGTTGTTTTCATTTATCTGTTATCAATTTTGATTTGTGGCGCTTTTTTACCAGAATTTTTGAAATGCAGGGGTCTGTCTAAAAATTCGTAACTTCTAAATACTTGCACACAACTTAAATTAAGTAACGCTGTTTGATTCCTGAAGGTTTGCCGCATCTTTTAAGTGTTTACTCAACAACCTGCTCAGTGGCATGTGCCTACTGCGATTTTTTAAACATGACAAATTAAAAATGTCAAAAACTCATTTTTTTCAAATGGCACCCTCTATTTATTATTGTACCAATCAAAAGATCTTTTGACAAGCTTTCCATCAATATAGGGTTTGTATAGTCCAGTGTAAAATTCTAACTTGCTATCCTAAATTAATTAAATTTCGAAAAACTTTTCTGTTTTGGACAATAAAAATCGAGTGGGCTTCTGTCATTGTTGCGATCTGTCAATTTTATTGGGAAGATTATAAGTCCCAACTCATTAACATGGTATACAGTCTTGGTGAAGCGAATCGTAATATTTTATTGGCTTAAAGAATCTACAAATAAAAATACCCAAATGCAAGACTGCCGCAAAGTGCTGCATTTAAAAAATTGTATAAAAATGTGTATAAACTGAGACCAACAACTGCGGAKGATATGAAACAAAGAATACGCGATACATTCCATTTAATAAATGCAGATATGCTAAGTCGTGTTAGACTATCTTCTAGACGAAGACTGCATACTTGTTTTGAAGAAAATGGTTATATTTTTGAGCATCTGTTATAAAGAAAATTGTAAAATAGCTTTAATGTTTTGTTTTTTTTTATTTGTTATTGTTTTTACATTTTTCTTCTAAATTGTGTTAATACTGAGTTTGCGATATGTTAGATTTTGCCTAATTTTCTCTGTAACTCAATTGTGGACAATATTGTACATTTTCTTGCAGCAAAGAATTTCCAATTCTATACTTTTGTTTATTTTCTGTGCTAATTTTTTGTGCATAAGGCCCACTCGATTTTTAGTGTTCGAAACAGAAAAGTTTATCGAAATTTAGTTAATTTAGGATAGCCACTTAGAATTTTACACTAGACTAAACAAACCTTATATTCATGGAAAGCTTGTCAAAAGATCTTTTGATTGGTGCAATAATAAATAGTAGGTGCTATTTGAAAAAAAATGAGTTTTTGACATTTTTAATTTGTCATGTTTAAAAAATCGTAGTAGGCGCATGCCACTGAGCAGGTTGTTGAATAAACACTTAAAAGATGCGGCAAACATTCAGGAATCAAATGGCGTTACTTACTTTAACTTGTGTGCAAGCATTTAGAAGTTACGAATTTTTAGACAGACCCCTGCATTTCAAAAATTCTGGTAAAAAAGCGCCACAAATCAAAATTGATAACAGATAAATGAAAACGACCTCTATAAAAGTTATTTGTAATTTAGCGTAGAATCCAAAAATAAAATCAAACTGAGTAGATTCCATTTAAAAAAACATAACTTTAGTGTTTTTTTAATATTGGGACAGGGTATATAAACCACAATATTTTTAAAATGTGCATCAAAAACGCAGCTATAATCTAAAAAAAAGGAAAAGTCAATAACTCTTAAAATAAACAAGTTATAGAGCTTTTTCAGACCGTTGGGACAGCCTGTATGTTTTTTTTTTTATTGTTATTTAGTGAAGATATAAAAATTTTGCTACAAAGCCACAAATAACATTAAACATAGTTACAATTTAGGATATAGCTTCCTTGTTTCTCCTTCTAATAGCCCGTATCAAAAAAATTGGAAATTTATTTTTCTAAAAGTAATAAATAGAGTTAAAGTGCAAAATTTTTAACTCTCATAATTTAGAAATTTTGTTCCTTCTATCTTACCTTACATGGCATTTTTCTCTGGGGAGCGAGTTCTGGCGCATCCTGTATACAAGTGAACCAAAAGTAACTCACAAAATTCATATTTGTGTTATGAGCAAAGACCGGATTTTTTGCATTAAAAAACATAATATTTTGCAATAAAAACGAGATATTTTGCACTTTTTCGCATTAAAAAAACACACGTTTTATAACTAAATTTTTATTGTCATTTCATTACTATTATTAATTTTCATCAAAAATTGCAGAGTTATAATTTATAATAACATGCTTTTCAAGATGCTCTGAAGTAAAATTATGACGTCTATCAGTCAGCAATCGTTTGTATGTATGTTGAAAAATTTTTTTCATTTTCTGTACTGGTAAGTAGAGCAAAAGTATAAGAAGCTAATAAATTTGGATCTTTTACTTTAAATTTGGATCTTTTTTTTTTAAGTTTCATTTTAAAGGGAACCATTTTCAACTGCTTCATTTATTGATTTCGTAATTTTTTTTTTTGTTAAATTTGCAATTTCTTGCAAAATAATCGAATTTTGAATTATTTTGCACTATAAAATTTGGTTCCTGGAATCAACAACTTACGGTTTACGCTGTCTTCAAATTTGGTACCTGTATTAATTCGCAAAATGAGTTTACCAGTGCAAGGAAATCCGGTCTCTAGTTATGAGTCATTTTTCAAAAAAATCCTCAAACGAGTCGATTTTATTTTTATAAAGGCTACATTTTGACAGAATTGTGACATTTATGACCTCATTGGATTTTGAGTAATGATGTCATCATTAATTTTTTTAAATGGCAACCAACAATTTTGTTGACAGTTTTTGGTAATGGGTACAATAGGGAGCATAAAATTTTGGTAGGTAATGTCATTTTGAAACTTCTGTCAAAAAAAACAATGTTGGTTGCCATTAAAAAATACTGATTCACGTTATAAATAAAAGTATAATGAAAATGTAGCAAAAAGGAGGTGTTACAATAAATCAAGACAATAATTTGAAACACATTTATTTTTTATTAATAAATACAGAAAGGTGGTGTAATAAAAACGAATGGAGTATTTTCCTTAATGGTTTCTCGGCCATTAGTCGCTTATATTTTGATTAAAAATCCAAAAGCACCCTTATTCTCATCTCGGGAAATCCCACACAGTATACCTATAGTATGACCCATTCAAACACACCTACTCTAAATAAATAAATAATCGGATATAATCGATGACAAGACAAAAAGAACACATATTGTCATTGGTGGGTACTCAGAATTGTCCCCTAAAATCAGTCCTTTTCTCGAATAAAAAGTACCAAAATATATGATCTGTTGTAGTCTTTTGTGCTCTAGACGTAAATCTCCCCATTTGAGAACCTCTGCCCCGGGGAGACCCTCACGTAAAACTCCTTTCGGTTATCCGAACTGTCGCAATCGGACACTTCTTTGATTTCCCTGAGACTGCCGCATTTTTTCTCCGAATTCCTCTTACTAAGAAACGAATCGGAAGTTTGCTGGGAGGAAGTGTGAGTCGACGAACTCGTACTTTTTCGCGTGATTTCGCGCTTGTCTTTTCGTCTCCTCTTGACGATTTTCATGCCGCATAATTTGAAAAAACCGCTCCGAAATTTCGAACTGATTATATTGTACAAAATCGGGTTAACGGCCGAGTTTATGTGAAACATAATTCGGGAGAAATAAAGAATATTGTAGTAGTTTTCGAACCCGATTTCGAAATTGGATCCAGCAGGAGCCACAATGATCCAGAAAGTGAGAGCTCGGAAAGGGAGTAAACAGATGAAAAAGGCCAAAACGACCGTCCCCAACATCAGAATGACTTGCTTTCGGTACTTGATGGCGCTTTGGGACGGCATAACGGTTTTGGTGCCCGTCATGGCTACAGGGTGGTGCATTAAAGTCTTGGCAATTAGGATGTAGACGATAATCAAGATGGCGAGGGGAAAAATAAAGAAAATCAGGATCGAGCCGAGGAAAAAGACACACGGGAGGGTGTCTTCGACTAGACTGAAGCAAACGAAGACAATCGAGCCATCGACGTACTCCTCAGGTCCGTACTGGGTAATTGCCAAGATCGGGCTGCAAATTTAAAAAAACTTAGCACCGACATAAAACTATCAACAAACTAGACTTATTCACGTCATTGTTCAAATTCCCCGACTTCAAAAGAACCGAAAATAGTTTCACGGTGAATAAGTCTGGACAAGTCGCTTCGCAGGTGTCAGTTTTTTTTAAATTAATTGAAGTAACTTGTCAGAGTTCCGGATCAGTCGTGTTAAAATGAATTGTAATTAATCATACTTACTTAAAATAATAATGTGTTCGAGCTTGATGTGGGTTTGGAAGGTTTTTTGTCAAGGGTTAGTGTACAGCAACGAAAAAATCGCATAGTGACTAAATGAATCGTTTCGTTGGTTTGGTGCCAGAAAGGATTCATTTTTGGCACTAGTACCAGGAATAATAAATATATGTTTATTAAACACGTACTCTTTGGTTTGATATATGTACTAATAATAAGGATAAATGCACTTGTCAGATAAGAATCAAAGACAGCGGGATAAGTGACTACAACGGACTGCAAACAGTGGCGTAACAGTGGTGTGGAAAAAAGGCTTTGGGCCAACACGAGAAATATCTCTTCAATAATTGTCAGTCTCAAAAAGAGCTTTTACTGCGATTTTTCAAAATAAAGCAGAACCTAAATCTAATCACCAAAGTGTAAGCTGATTGACATTGCAATTATAATGATTATGAGAATGATCAATAAAGATCTTGCAATCATTTATTTTTTTATTGTATTGCTGTACTTTTTTTTGTATTTTCTTATGTATTTTTTACGAGACCTTCCAACTCTGCAATATGTAATAAAAAAAATCAATTTAAATGCAAACGTACAGTAGGAACAAAAGTATTGATCAATTATACCTTTCTCAGTCATGCAGATACATATAATCACAATTTCAATAGAGCGTTTGTTTGAAATTTTCTTTTCTTTTTTACATTTGAGCCGAAGAATCATCTAACCATCATTGAAAAATTAGCATTTTTTAAGTCTTTATCCAAAATTTTGTTATAACAATTTTTTTTAAATTTTTTCTTAGATAGACATACAACTGAAGAAAAGTATTCAACAGTTTTTGATCTAAGTTAAATTAGAACAAAACAGAAAGTACAATCACAAATTTCAACAAAACCCAATTTAAATAAATTATAAATGAATAAGTAAAATTTTACTAACAAAATTGTCGATTAAATTTGAAATCAGGTTTTATTATCATTAGAAAATATTTTTTTATTATCGATTTTTCTCTGAAGTTACTGCAAAAAAATCAGAATCTCGCAAATGGTCAGGTCAGCTTTTTAATTGAAATAAAAAGCGAATTACGAAAGTTTGTTTTTCTGCTTTTGACCCAATTGAAGTCCAAATAGATACGCCCGCCAGTACTTTTTACAACCATTTTTTCAAAAAATTTTCTATTAATTTTGTAACTTTCTTAAATTAAAAAGAAATTGTTGTCAAACGGACAACTGAGGAAAAGTATTCAACCATTTTTGATTTTTGTTAAATTAGAATAAAATAAAAAGTAAAAACACAATTTCAAATTTAAATAAATTTTAAATAAAAATGAAAAATTTTGTTCACAAAACTGTTGACTGATTTTCAAATCAGGATTTATTTATTATTAAAGAATGTTTTTTAATAAACATTTTTTCTAAAGTTTTAATAATTCTACTGCAAAAAAGTCAGAACGCCAAATGATCGGTTTAAATTTTTACTTGAAATAAACAGCAAATCACAAATTTGTGGTTTTCTGTTATGAGTCTTTTGAAGTCCAAATTGATACGTTAGCATTTTTACAACCATTTTTTAAAATTTATTTATAAAAATCTAATAATTTTCCAACTTGTTCAAATTTTTTCTTTGTGGTCAAAACGTACAACTGAGGAAAAGTATTCAACAGTTTATGATCTTTATTAAATTATAATAAGTATAATTACAAATTTCAGCAAAACTCAGCAAGGGGTCAATGTAAGTAAATGATAAATGAAGTAAGATTTTATAGAAAATTGTCCATTAATTTTTATATCAGGCTTTATTATCATTAAAAAATATTTTTTATTAACGATTTTTCTTTGAAGTTTTAAGTAATTATACTTTTACTTATTAAAATAAAAATTGCAAAAAAATCAGAATCTCGTAAATGGTCAGTTCAGTTTGTTCATTGAAATAAAAAGCGAATCACAATAAAATTTTGGTTTTCTGCTTTTAACCTCCTTGAAATCTGAATAGATACGTCGGCACTTTTTACAATCATTTTTTCAAGAATTTTTCTATAAAAGTCTATTAATTTTCTAACTTACGCTTTTTTTCAATTTTTTTGTGTTTGAACAAACACAACTGAAGAAAAGTATTCAACTGTTTTTGATCTTTGTTAAATCACAATTTCAACAAAGCGCACCAAGTGCTCAATAAATAGGTAAATAAATAAATTTTAATTAAAATAAAATTTTGTTAACACAATTGTCCATTTAGTTTCAAATCAAGGTTTATTATCATTAAAGAATATTTTTCAGTAAAGATTTTTCTTTAAAGTCTTAATCATACTGCAAAAAAATCAGAACCCCAAATAGCCAGTTTCGATTTTTACTAGAATTAAAAAGCAAATCACAAATTTTTGGTTTTCTTTTTTGAGTTTTTTTTTATAATTTTTTAATAAAAATCTAATGAATTTCTAACTTGCACAAAGTTTTTTTTATTTTTTTGTGGTCAAACGTACAACTGAGAAAAAGTATTCAACCGTTTCTGATCTTTGTTAAATTAGAATAAAACACAAAGATCAATCACAATTTCAACAAAGCGCAGCAAGTGCTCAGTTTAGATAAAATAAAATTTTGTTAACAAAACTGTTGATTTATTTTCAAGTCAGGTTTTATTATTAACATTAGAGTATTTTTAAACGATTTTTTATGAATTTCTAATCATACTGTAAAAAAATCAGAACCTGAAATGGTCACACATTTTTGGTTTTCAAATTTTGACTCCTTTGAAGTCCGAATAGATACGCCACTGCCTGGTCCTATAAATAAACGTATATTTTTCTACAAAACATAAATAAAAACCGTCCATTGTTCGGTCTAGAAACAGTGGAATTATTTTTCCGGCCCGTCAATCTCGTTACTTCGATTCGATTCCGGCGAATCGTTGAAATTTTTGATAAGTATCGAATTGTTTCTCGGCCTGAAACACACATTATACTCATCGCGATTATTCCTGAACGTACTGCTCCGACACGAGTTGGCTGTTGTGCTAAAAGTGCCATTTCTGGCCCTCTTAAAGTAAAATTTTCGGTTCGATTCCGAACAAATAATAAATCCGGTCCGAAATTTCGAACTCATCAAATTGTACAAAATCGGATTGATCGCCGAATTTAGATACACCATAATCCTGCAGAAATACAATATGTTGTAGTATTTCTCGATCTCTAAGTGATAGACTTGCTCTTCCGGAACTAGGATGATCCAGAGGATAAACACCCGGAACGGAATCAGACACAGAAAGAAGCTCAACACTACGGTTCCCAGCATCAGAACCACCTGTTTTCTGGCCCGCAACGAGATATTATCGATGTGTTTGTTGAGGACTAACGTTGCTGCGTTCGACATGAGATTTTTGGCGATTATACAGTAGAGGATGAGAAGGATTATGAGAGGGATTATGAAGAAGAGGAAGATTATGGTGAGGAAGTAGAGGGCGGACCAAAACGTATTGGCCAACGTGTGACAAGCTGGTACCTTGGAACCGTCGAAGTAATCAAGTTGCTTGTATTCGGCTATGACAAGCATTGGGCTGTAAATTTAAAACACTATCACTATTTTTCAAAGGCTGTCACACCAAAAACCAGAGTCAAACCTCTAAGCCAGCTGTATACAGCCAAAGGGGAGGGAAGCTGAACTAAACTTAAAAGAAATATCACGTTTTTAGTTTTTCGCCGATTTACACATAATTTTTTATGTTTCAACAGCTTTTTAGTGGAGTAAGAAAATGTTTCCTCACTTATTTATCAGAATTTTATTTTTTACAAATTTTAAATGATATTTTTATAAAAACAGTTAAACAAGGTTGTTCTTAAAACAATTTTTTTGTGAAAAAAGGTTTTATTTTTACTTTTATGTAACAATGGAAATAGTAGAGAAAATAAAAAACAGAACAAAGGGAACTAAGATAAAACAAATTAAGATAAAACCGAAAATAAAGTCAGAATAATGTAGAAATAGATAAAAAAAAGTAAAATAATCGAAAAGAAACAAAAAAAGATGGGAGAATTATAAAATAGAAACAAAGAGATATGAGCTACATGTAGAAGTTACGGCCCAAACAACAGAAATTTAAAATTCAGAAAAGGAACAAAAAAATATATCAAATTGATTTACATAAATCTAAAAATGGGAAGATGTAAAAAAAACAAAAAAAAATTAAACCAATTTTGAGTCACATTTTTGTACACAACAACTTGGAACAGATACCAAAACTAGAATTATGCTTTTTGTAATAAAAACAAACATAACATTTGAAAAATGTAATTACAAACTCTTAGTTTTCCAAATATAGCTTTAATGATATCAAAATCAAGTTTTTGGCAACGTATTATCTCCTTGCCTTCAAATTATTTGAAAAAAAAAATGTAAAAAATTAAAAACAGCGATAAACAAAATAAAAGAAACACAAAAGTAAATGTAAACAATAAATGTAAAAACAAGAATAAACAAAATAAAAACTAAGACAAGGATCAGCTTTAAAAAAGCAAAAATTTATACAGTATTTTTATAAAAACAGTAAATAAGGTTGTTCTTAAAACAAATTCTTTGTGAACAAAACGTTTTATTTATTACATGTGTGCAACAATGTAAATAGAGAAAATAAAAAACAGAACAAAGGAAACTAAAATAAAACAAATTAAGATAAAACTGAAAACAAAATTCAAATAATGTAGAAATAGATAAAAAAAAGTAAAACAATCGAAAAGAAACATAAACAAAGATGAGATAATTATAAAATAAAAACAAAGACACGTAAAGGTTACGACCCAAACAAAAGAAATATAAAATTCAGAAAGGAACAAAAAAATATATCAAATTGATTTACATAAATCTGAAAATAAAAGAATGTAAAAAAAAAACAAAAAATTAGAAAAAAAATAAACCAATTTTGAGACCATTTTCGTTCACAACTTGGAGCAGATACCAAAACTAAAATAAAATAAAAATTATGTTTTTTGTAATAAAAACAGACGTAATTGAAAAATGGAATTACAAACTCTTAGTTTTCCAGATATAACTTTAATGATATCAAAATCTAGTTTTTGGTAACGTATTATCTTCTTGCCTTCAAATTATCTGAAAAATTATGTAAAAAAAAAACAAAAATAGGGATAAACAAAATAAAAGAAACACAGAACTAAATGTAAACAATAAATGTAAAAACAAGAATAAACAAAATAAAAACGAAGACAAGCAGAAGCTTTAAAAAAGCAAAAATTTATATAGTATTTTTATAAAAACAATACGTAAATAAGGTTGTTCTTAAAACAAATTCTTTGTGAACAAAACGTTTTATTTATTACACGTTTGTAATAATAGAAATCGTAGAGAAAATAAAAACAGAACAAAGAAACCTAAGATAAAACAAAGTAATAATACTATAAGAAAACATAAAATAATAAATAGACCAGAAATAAGGTAAAAACATAATAAAGATAAAATCGAAAACCAAGTCAAAAAAAGTAGAATAACCAAAAAGAAACAAAAAAAAGATAGAGAATTATCAATAGAAACAAAAAAAAATTAAAAATAACATAAAAATAGAAGCAAAGACACATGAGCAACATGTAAAAGTTACGACAAAAACATCAGAACTAGAAAATTTAGAAAAGGAACAAAAATATATCAAATTGATTTACATAACTCTATAAATAAAAACAAAAATAAAATTTATTCAGAAAGTAGAATGGGCTCAAAATGTAAACAAAACAAAAGTTCAAAAAAAATTAAGCCAATTTTAAGTTACATTTTTGTTCACAGCAACTTGGAGCAGATACCAATACTAGAACATTATGCCTTTTATAATAAAAGCAGAGATAACATTTGAAAAATTGAATTACAAACACTTAGTTTTCCAAATATAACGATATCAAAATATAGTTTTTGGCAACGTAATATCTCCTTGCCTTCAAATTATTCAAAAAAAAAAGTGAAAAAAATAAAAATAGCGATAAACAAAACAAAGATATGCCCCAGCCTTAAAAAAGCAAATTTTATATAGTATTTTTATAAAAACAGTAGACAAGGTTGTTCTTAAAACAAATTCTTTGTGAACAAAATGTTTTATTTATTACACGTGGGTAATAATAGAAATCGTAGAGAAAATAAAAGCAGAGCAAAGGAAACTAAGATAAAACAAAGTAATAATACTATAAAATAACGTAAAACAATAAATAAACCAGAAGTAAATTAAAAACATAATAAAGATAAAACCGAAAATAAAGTCTGAATGATGTAGAAATAATTTAAAAAAGTTGAATAATCGAAAAGAAAATTCTGAAAAAGAACAAAAATATATCAAATAAAATTACATAAATCTAAAAATGTAAACAAAACAAAAATTCAGAAAAAAAATTTAAGCCAACTTTGAGACCAGAACTAGAATAAAATAAAAATTATGCCTTTTGCAATAAAAACAGACATAACTTTAATGACATCACAATATAGTTTTTGGAAACGTATTATCTCCTTGCCTTCAAATTTATTTGAAAAAAAATGTCAACAAAAATAAAAATAGCGATAAACAAAATAAAAGAAGCACAAAATCAAATGTATACAATAAATCCAAAAACAAGAACAAACAAAATAAAAAAACTAGGACAAGCAGCAAAAATCTATCTCATTTTGAAATAACCGTTTTTCTTCACTTTTTTCTCAATTTTTTAGTCCAGCTTCCCCTAAGTCATGCATTTGGGGAACTAAACCCTCATTTCCGCCCTGTATACAGCTAAAATGTACCAGTCATCTAAGGGTTTATACAGAGGTGCAAGACATCACAAGGGTTAAACCACAATCACAAGGCCACACGAGGTTAGGGAGTGTCGAGGATGCATATTCGTGTAAAATGTGTGTTTTTTCAAATTCCCGCCACCAAGCAATGGATGTCTTATGATCCCTTCAGGCCCACACAATAATCCTTTAGGAGAATCCGGGTCTTACCTAGTGAATAAGGCAGCGATGAACCAGGCTAATAAGCAGATAAGGGATGCTCTCGTTTTGGTGCATATGTATCCGGCCTTGAGGGGCTTGCAGATGGCGTAATAACGCTCGAAACTTATGGCCAGGATAGTGAGGACCGACGCGTGGGCCACGGTGAGTTCAACAAAGGGCACAGCTTTGCCTAAAAATAATCAATTAGTGCAAACGATTACTAATTAAACAAGACACAAAGTGGGCGTAATTAAACGTGAATCGTTACTACGAGCTTTGTGAGATCGTTACAAAAGCTCCTGACTTCCAATTCAAAATAACCGGAAAAATCGCTTTCAATTCGCTGGCTGAGTTGCCATGGCGAGTATCTCTCGTGCTCGGCCAGTTATGAGTTTTTAACTGATTTCATTTCATTTTTTCTTTAATTGAAACTCGGTCGATGAGGGTATTTGGGACTGAAATAACTCGCCTTATCCCAACTTTGCCACTTAATTATCTTCCGGTATATATCCAGGCATAAATTCCGGACACAAACCCGAAAAGGATACTTGGAAATTAGAGCTATTAGAAGAAAAAAAAAATAATTGCCAAAAGTGAAGTGATTGTAAAATTGCGGAATGTTTACGATACAGATTCAAGAACCCACAGGATCTTAGTTTATCATTAAATAAATGAAATTACTCGGTTTTCAAGTTTTGCGATGTATTAAAATCGGGGAAGAAAAATCATAAAAACAGATTATTAGATATACCTACAAACGGAAAAATAAAAAATAACTAAAAATACGAGTAGATGTAGAAATACGAAGTGATCCAGAAAGACTGAGTCTGTTGGCAACAGATTTGAAAGTATTTTTGTTAATAATTTGAAACACTGCAACCGGATACGGTGTTGCTTGACAAATACTTGACGTATGTACAGTCGAACAAAGTGAAAATGACGCCTCAATAAACCAGCCCCTGCTGTGAAAGCCGAGCCTTCAACCGCAAGCAGGCAGGGTCGTAAATTATCGGATTGCAAACTAAACGTAGTTTCAAGATAAATTCCTTTATGAGGCAGTTTAAAGAAAGCGCAATGAAAATTTATTTCGGAATTAAACTACTAAACAGCAGGGTTTATTGAGGCGTCATTTTCAGTTTGTTCGACTGTATAACCCCACAATATTGTTAAATTGTTTTTAATCAAAAGCGTACTCTAATGGTAAACTTTAAAAATTAGGGTCATTATTACCAACATATAAGCAAAATCTGATAAAAAGAGAAGAAACAAATGTAATAAAAATCCACTAAAATAGAACAAAAAAAAAACACAAAAATTTTAGTAAAAATAAAACAAAACTAGGCGAAACAGAAAAGTAGAATACAAAGTAACAAAAATAAAGAATTAATTAATTAATAATGAATACCTAGTCTTGCACTTTTGTTTAGAAAAATGGAGATGAAATAGTATATTAAAGAATACGTTTCGTAAGGCAAGTTTTGTGAACGAATTCAGGTTTATGAACAAAACGACTTATGAAACAAGTTTTTTTATGCTACTTTTTCTCTTTTGCATATTTTACGTACTTTTTTAGCAAAAAAGTCAATTTTTCATAATTTAGACACTTTTGTCCTAATAGGGTTGAGGTTGGTAATAAATGTCACAAAGTTTGAAAGTTTGTCAAGTCTCAAGTATTTCTCAAAATTTTGTTGAATTAACATTGAATACTGCAAATATTTAAAGCACACCATCTGAAAAAAGAGAAAATCGCTCAAATCGCCGCTGAAAATCACCATTACCAACCCCTAAAAAGTAAATTGTACTAGTCTATTTCAGCACATAAATCGTTGTTCAAATGGCTCATTAAAACATCGGTTTTTCATTTAAATTGTTTTTCATCTAAAAATATAATCAAATAAAAAATAAGTAAGAATAGAAATACTACAAAAATAAAAAAAATTGAAAATTAAATAAATAAGTAAGAACAAATCAGTAATAGCGCAAAAACAAAATTGTAAAACTACAAATTCTGAATAGAAATTTAAAAAAATACGATAAAAGATAGAAACAACAACAAATTTTTGATAAGTGAAACAAATAACGTTTAAATAGATAAAATGTATGTCAAGTCTGTACAACAAATTGAATTTTATAAAATTTACCTATAGTTTGTTTTTAAATAAATAGTTATAAAAAACACTTGTGTTGAATCATATTTTTAAACAGTTACTTAAAAATTACGGGAACAATAATCAGAAATGTAATAAAAGCTGCAGCAGGAAGAAGGATAATAGAGTAGGAGCTGAACAAAAATAACAATAGGCCAAAAATATACTGAAAAAAAGAAAAAAAGCTAATATTGGAAGTATTGTAGCAATTAAACTCATAAATTGTAATAAATAGATGTAGAAAAAATAAATAAAAAGATAAAACAGATAAAACATTTTTTCTTCAGTGATGTTTAGACAGGGACAATTAATCTTATCACAACTTCGCCACTTAATTATTTTCCGTATTCCGGTATATTTAGACATAAACTCCGGGATCAAGTCTAGAAGGGATACTTGAGTAATTTACAGATGTTGTTAAGAAGCTTTATTGTGAGAAATTTCAGTAATCTTGAAGATCTGAAAATTATTTAAACGAGCCTGAAAAATGTATTGCTGAAAGTTGAAGTGGTTTTAAGAAATGTTTACGATTAGGTATTAATATCTCACTTATATTTTTATTATCCATTAAATTAACTTAATCCCAATTATAACTTAGTTTTGAATTTATTAGCAATAAAATAAATGTTACCTACTTGGCTTCTGTTTAAGATGTGGTTGCTCATAAAACACGTTTTTTTAACCACAAAAAGCAAATTATAAAATGCATATGTGTGATTTACGTAAACGTAATTCATTTTAATTCAATTTGGCTTAAACCGCAAACCTGGAAATGCGATTTTTTCGCTTCTGTGTGTGCGATAACTGTCACCGATGTCGCACGAATTACCAATTTATTTTGGTCGTAAGAAACGGTTTAACCACATTCCATTTTAGTCTTTGTATTTATATACTTTTTGTAATAAATAACTTATTCTCGAGAGTACAATTGTAGCTCTCACAGATCTCTAATTCCATTCTTTTCACTTCGAACGTGATGCCAATCAAATACGTATGATTTACATAAATTACTATTATTACAAAAATGCCCACATAATCCCATCGTGGGCGAATTGCTTATTTTAACTGTCAAATCTGGATGAAAAATGCGTTTCGTATTGTAATACCATCGAAGAAAAAAACAATTAACCAATTATAATCAGTCCATGGCTGTCAGAAATGGACATAATAGAAACGTGAGCGATGCTACCGGAGGGCATGTAGGCGTCTGAATTTCTATCCGGTTTAATACGAGTTTGGAGGCGCCGCTATGGGCGCATAAATTTCAGAGACATGTTCATGGTGGCGTTTAAATGGATTTTAAAGTGTCTGAAGAAAGAAGAAAGTAAATTAAACAGCACAATGAGAAATAAACTCAAATTGGTTTCTCAGATAAGACATTGAACACTTTTTTCAAAAACTCATTCTTTCAACACATACAAGTGCGCCAAAACTCACGCCCCAGAAAAAAATGCCATGTAAGGTAAGAAACCAGGAAGATGGAAAAAATGTTAAAAAACTTCTATTTATAAAAATTTCGAAGTTATGAGAGTTTAAATTTTGCACTTTGACTGTAGGTATTTATTTCTGTTGGAAAAATAATTTTCCAAGTTTTTTTGTTACAGGCTATTAGAAAAGGAAACAAGAAAGCTGGTATCTTATCTCACTTGAAATTTTCATTAGGGCGCGAGTTTTGACACACCCTGTATTTTTCAAAATAAAGAAAATAACTATAAAATTGGTTAATCAAACTTTGAAAATAAAAGAAATAAGAGTAGAAATAATGAAAAATTAAATAAAAACAAGACCAAAAAATAATTAAGTATTTTATTTAAGCAAAATAAAAAATGAGCCATGAAAATCGAGTAATCGTGAATAGTTTTGTCTCCTGGACAAAAATGCCTAAATACGAGAGTAAAACTACAATTTTAATATTAAAATTAGTAACCTGATTTATTTAAACATAATTTCTTATAAAAAGTACATCTTTCTGTAAATTTTGCATTAAAGTAGATAAAGAAACTTGCCTACTTCTTCATGTTTTTCTGGTCTCACTCTCACTTTGTTTCATAAAGATAACGCACTAGTTTTCAAGCTCTAAAATTCATTTATCGGTTTGTTAATCTGTATCAGATCGAAGAAAAAGTTGAGAAGGAACAATACCTGTGAAGAAGTCGGTTCATCAGGAATTTCCAGAATGTTTCAAAATAATTTTTGATAATTGTTGATAATAATTAATGATTCTGTCTCATTATACTCGTGTACAACCTCTTCAACGAGAAAAATACTGGAAACTAGCAGGTAATGTCACCCACGAACTAATAAATGTCAAACGCAAAATTACAGTAGACCAGCTATTTTTTAAATTCTGGGCAAATTGGTAATATTTTCGTAACCTAGCAACGGATATAATTTTTCAATCACACCTTGAGGTGCCCTTCTGGGATTGGTGGATTTAAGAGTGTAATAACTCTCTTATGCAAGCAAAAATTACTTCTTCGGCTGCACTTTTTGGCGACCTATTGCCCCCGGCATTTGACATTTTTCTCTGGGGCGCGAGTTCTGGCGCAGCCTGTATAAAATGCACATAAGGAAAGAGTTAGAATAAAACACAAAATAAAACAAAAACACTTCTAAATAACTTTCCCAAAGCCATAGAAATAGCTTCAAAAGATTTTAATTAAAATTAATTTCGTTAAATTGTGCGAAAGTCTTAAATCCGACCATAACTCTATTTAATAGCAGCCTCATAGCAATGCTGATGTAAACCATTTATTTCGTTAAATAAAAATAGAGACTGAAAAAAATAAAGCAGGAATATGACAGAAGTAGGAACAAATAGAAGAGAGTCTTGACGAAAATAGAAATATGTATGATAAAAATAGGACAGAAAACAAAAGAAAGTAGTCTGAAATATAGTCAAAATAGAACTGGTATTTATTGAATCATTTGCCAATTCAAATATTTTAAATTAGTTTCGCGCTGTTGTCAATAAAAATCACAAAGTGATTAAACCGGCGACAGTAGTTTTATTTATTTATTTAGTGTTCCGCAGCTCCGCCACTGCTATCAAATGCTAAATCGAACCGTTTGCGTCGTTATTTATAGATCTAAATAACACGAGACTTTATTTGCTTAACTATTACGATCTGTCGATATCTTTCCATCGAAATCAATTACCCTTGTAATAAAGCAAGTGATAAAGTGGCTCTCTAAAAATTCATAATCGAGAAAAAGTGCAAAATCCTTTTAGACCCTTTTAGGCCTGATTAAACCTCTCCTGCAATTTTGACAGCATCCTATGTCCATATAAGTCCGAATTTAGAAAGTTATCGCAAACGAGAATCAAGTGAAAGCTTCAACGCTAGATTTTCAAAATTTGAGCCAATTTTCGTGATAAACAGCCAAATGATTTAATTATGAAGTGAAACAAGCTTTATTACGGTATGGTATTTTAAGCCTGGGTGTGAATAAGCCGACTCAGGAGGCAGAGATACCTATTCAATGTTGCATAAGGAACGTGACGTGGAAAGTGTAGGACGTTGCGAATTCCAAACATAAGCATCTTTCCTAATTTGGCGGTGAAAGATTTTCAGTAATTAAAACGAAAGTCTGGATCTTTGGGACTAACTTTTTTTATTAAAACTCCTGGATCAAATCAAATAAAAATTATTCCGACTTGTTATTATGTCTTTATATGTCGGGACGTAATTGGGGTGAACGTCCATACCACAAATCGAACTGACCTTGTTGAAACACATCAAGTGCATTAGGGACGGGAAAACTTCTATGAGAGGTCATTATAGGGATTTTTCGCAATATAATCCTGATGTGTGGCCGTTAAACCGAGTTATGGTCCAATTTCAGGCACACGCAAAATTTAACTAAATTAATTTTAATTAAAATCTCAAGAAGCAATTCTATTGCCTTGGGAAAGCTTCTCAAAAGCCACGAGTTGACAATAATCAATCATGATTGAGCAAAACATTACTTTTTAATTAATCACGACTCAACTAATTATATTCCAAGTCTCTGAAAACACTAAGCTTTTTAATTAAAATTTTAAGAATTTATTGTTACTGAAAGCTCTGAAAGGTACAAAGAGTTGCAAAGGGAAGTCTTATTCAATTCTAAAAATATATTATAAGACTCCATGTGGAACTGTTCAATCATTACATTTTACTTCTTAATATAGATTTCCAAACAGATGCCAAGTATTAAACTCACATCTACATTAGTGCATTATCTTAAAATAACAAATTTGATTGGAAAGAAAACAAGCCGCACAAATATTTAATTTAAAATGCAACAATTAACAAATTAATTAGTTGTTCAGTTTTCAGAGAAAGAAAGTCATAAACTGTCTTTCACTATTAAAAAAAATTGTTGTATGTCATTTTACATTTCTCTCTGTTTTTGTTCTAACCTTTTTCTTTTTCGTTCTGGTTTTATGATAATTTCAATTTCCGATTCCCGTTTCCCGTTATGGTTTCCCTTAGTTTTACAAAAAAATGTTTATACATTTTCAAATAAATTACATCTTAAATCATTTTTTTTGTGTTGTCAAATTAATAATAAGTAATAGCTCTTAAAGAATTAAAGAATAAAGGCTCCAAAATTATATAGTTTATTCGTTCTGACATTTACCAAAAAGTCTTGCATTTTTATTTTTATTATTAAACATTTTGTTTCTATTTAAATTTTGTTCTACCTTTATTTTTTATTCACATTTTAAGTAGCCCAATGTAGTTATAGACATATGCAGGGTGAATATAAAGTATGGAACCAAGGGGTTTTATTTTTAATCATTTGCCTCCAGAAAATAATAATTAATATAAATTAAAGTAATATAAAAAATATGATCGTATTTTCAGAACGAAATTTTGTTTTGTTCTTGAGTTATGCGATTTTTTTTGTCAAAATTGCAATTTATGTGAAAAAATTTTTTTGAGAAAATTAAATATAATGCATATAATTGTAATCCTTAGAGTACCTATAGCTTTTATGACAAAAATGATTTTATAGTGGGTTGCCATTTAAAAAAATATTTTTTTTGTAGAACTCAAAAACAAAAGAAAATTTCGAAAAATTTTATTCTTGTTAAATCATTACATTTTTATAGTACTCTATCACTCATCAATTAGTTTTTTCAAAAAATAAATAGTTTAAGCAAAAAACGTTTGGTTCCATACTTTTTATTCTCCTGGTATAATTAAAACCAAATTTATAAAATATGTATTTCTTCAGTGCAAAACCCTATTTATATTTTTTTTTAATCTTAAATATTCTAATTTAAATTTGGTTTCTTTTATTTTTACAAAAAACCTACACGTTACATTAAAATCCTAAAAGTGATTTAAAAGTAGGAAAGAAAGATGCGCGGGACGTGTAGGGGGGAGAACGGCTATGCTATAATTTCTACAAAACATTTGCAAATCCAATAGTGTGAGTCTTACGCGACTATGCCGCCAAAACATTTTCGAATCCGGTAGGATTTGACCATATAACTAGTTGAAATCCTAAATTTTATCTTAACATTTTTACTTTAAGCAATAATTAAGACATTTTCTAACTTTTAGAAATCACGAATCTTTAATTTATTATAAATTACGCAAAGATACCGTTTTTGATATTCATGTTTTAACAAAATCCTTTCATTTTTTCCGAAAATTTTAAAATTTTTGTATACAAACATCGATTTTGAAGATTTGAAGTCTTTCTTAGGAGCCTGGTTATCTAAATTTGATAAATTTCAATAAACTCGGTGAAACTATTTTTAACCGACTTTGTAGTTAATTACATATGCTTTTCTCGCATTACAAATTTACTTAAGTTATCTTATTTTGTTTAGTCATTGTTGGCGATAATGTTAGTAAATGCAGACTGCAAACAAACATTCGAAAAATTGCACTGGATATAAGCAAGTAAATTTAGAATTTAATCAAACGTGTTTTACGCCTTGGGAGTTTAAATCTGTCAAATGTAAGGCTAAACAGTAGTTTATAACTTGTCATCACAAATCTAAATTTCATTTCGGACGTAAATTAATCACCAATTTGGTGGCAAATTAATTAAGCGTAAAAGTTTATACTTCATTTATGACAGTCATATTTCACAAAGCCCAGCATTAAAAAGCGCGACGCGCTTTTAAACAAACAGAAAAATCTTTTTGAATTTGAAAAGTTTAATAAGAAAATGAACCCAAGTCTAAATCTCGTTAGCTGTATAAATGCGAAAGTTTCCTCCGTCGCAACTCCGAAAAACTGTTTAATTTTAACTTTAATGAATTGCAAGTAAACGTTCCGTAGGTAGGTATTTGTTTACATTTGATAAACAAATTCGTTGACCGCGTATTCGCGAAAATGGGTCACAATACAAAACACCTTAAATCATATTTAGTCGAGCGGAAAAGAAACGAAAACAGGTACGCCACGATTCCATATAAGGTCTGTCATATCTGGAGTTGAAATTTTATTTGAAAAAAATATGACTATAGGACCACGTGGAAATAAATCACATGTGGGAATGTGGGTGACTAACTGCAGGTTGAGCGTGGCATAAAGGCCATTTCCGGGACTAATTTGTATGCGGGAAATGTTGCATTATCTAATCTTGGATTTTGGAAAACATGTCAACAACACTTCAAGGTATTTTAACCCAGTTGAGGAACAATCGCGCGATTGGCATTCGACCAAAAATTGGGCTACAGCATGATTAAATTCCAGAGGGAATTTGACGAATTCCTAAAAATTAAAATAAAAAAAACAATGTAGAAACGCATGTCCGGCCTTCTTTTGATTGAAATAAATTGGGATCACGAACGTTGCGATTAAAAATCCGGTACATTGAACTAAATATACATTTTATCTGACTGCAAATAAAAATCACACCGAAATAAAGTCGATTGAATGTTCGTGTAAAAAGTTGTTGAATCCTCAATAAGCTTTTAAGTAGGCGTCAAGAGCAATTGATGTCCACAATTAACCATTTCTACATCTGCCGGTCCACAAAACGCAATTTTCCCGGAATTTCCCCACTCGTGTGTACGCAATATTATGCAAACCTTATCTCTTGCAACACGAATGCATTTCCATTACAACAGATAAATCTATCCCATCACATATGTTTCACTCGAGAATACAGCACACACATAAAAATAAATTAAAAGCAACAACAGGGACAAATGCCATCCGAAATCAGATTTTAAGTGGATTAAGAGACCCTCGAGATAATTCGTTATTTATTGCGGTCTTTAGCTAATAATGTATCATCCTGAAGTAGCCCTACATTACGCTCGCAAGAAACTTTGCCGTGGGCCACCCGCAAGCTAATTACCAGTATTTTGCACATGTGGTTAATATTTTGCCTTTTTGAGGGAAACTGGAAACGGACATGACCACCTGCACGACTGGAAAATATATTAAGTGTAACAAACAGTTGTGTTTTGCTAATTTGCATAGTTATTGTTGAAAAATATAACAGTTATGGCACGAAGAGGAATACGATTAAAGAGAAAATAATCGTGTTTCGCATCAATCTTCGTCAGTTTCTTGTGACAATTCGCGCACAACTTTTGATTCTTTAAAATAAAACTAATCATAATATTTACTCTCTGCTTGTTCTCACTCGCCCAACAATAACGGAATTTGCCTAGGACGTGACTGATTTATTTCGCGAAATCTTTTGGATTATACAGAAAAAATAATCGGGACAACTAAACAAAATAACGATTTAAAATCGAATGAAAATAGTTTAAATATAACTACAAAAGCAAATAACTTTGAAATGGAACATCCAACATATTAATTTCGCTCGGACATTAATTTTAATTGTCACACTAAAACTAAATTTAAAATGACACGGCGGCTTGGTGTTTTTCCTTGTTATTCCACAAAAATAATTTAAAAGGTTTGAAGTAATAAGTCTATAAGTAATAAAAAATATTCAGTTAGGCAGAAGGAATATTTCGTTATTGCAATACATGATGAGAAAAATTCCAATCTTATGAACGTTGGGAACGAAATCTACAATAACTTCGTCTGCTTTCACTAAATATCTGAATAAAGCCATTTATATGGACGAGATTGCAAATATTTTTGAAATTTAATTTTAAACAAAGTTTGAATTTTGAAAAAACATGGTTTTGGGATTAATAGAAATTATAGGATAAATATTCAGACCAAAAAAAATTACCCCATTTACTCTAAAAGTGCCTTGTTTTAAAACTTTTATAAACTAAGCGGCTTGTAAATAAAAACTCCCCCAACAGTTATTAAGTCCGCATCTCTTTATTGTGTAACACTGGAATGAAAACACATTTTGCATATTTCCTAAAACCACCCTTTCAAGGTTTCAAACTTACAAAGTCAACAATAAATGAACTCGGGCTGTCACTTCCTACGCCAGTCCAAATATAATTACAATCCCTTTTGCTTTTAAACAGGCCTCAATATCAGCTTCCAATAAGTTTGTGGAAATTTTATCCAGGTCAAAGTTTGCGATTGGATTCTAGGAGGTCACGGTATGAGCAAAGCTTTTTTCTTTGATAAAGTTGCGGCGAAAATTGCCCTCTTATCAAGGTGATAACAAAATTATGGCGATTTGAAAATTTAAATTGAGTGAAAAGAGTATCCGGTGACAAGCAAAGCGACAAGATATGGATTGCGTTTCGCATAAAACAACAAATTAAAATTTTTTGAGAATTGGTTTACTAGTCAATGTCAAAATGGGGGTACTTTTCAGGCTCATGTACTTACACATTTCCCTGCCGAGGACCCAGGTTTCGGGCCGCGAGTTGACCTCGACGAGGACGGTGGGTGTGCATACCAGGAGCACCATTAAATCGGCAACACTTAAGTTTACTAAAAATATATTCGTGCTGTTCCTCATATCCTTAGTTTTAAAAATAACGATAGGCACCATTACATTTCCGATTACACCCAAACACATTATTATAATGCAGAAAACCATCGACGTCGTCCGGATGTAATTGGGAAACACTGATGATGACGACTCGTTGAAGTTCGAAACGTTCGATGTGTTGTATAAATCAATCGTCGACGATGGTGTATACAGATAATTCGATGTGCTTATGTTAAATTCAATCAGAGGTGTTGAGTTCAGAGCACTTGATGTTGTCGTCGTCGTGGTTGTTGTCGAAGGGCTGAATTTTGACGAAATCATATCATAGTAGGCTTGGGGTCAATTATCACCACTTTCAGTCTCCATTTTAAAAAAAATCTGAAAGAAAATTGAGAGAATCTACAATATAACTACAAGTGATGAACTGCTGATTCACAAATTTTGATTTTTTCCTAAAATTTCAAAAAATGCAGAAAAAAATATGTTTATTACGAGCATTTGGACTCACCTTTTGAATTCTGTAAGTTTTTTGTTTTAGTTTTTTGATAATGTTAACATTTTTTTGAGTTCAGACTTAAGTTACGCTTTCTTTTATTTTATTAACAAAAATAAACTTTTCGTTTTATTTAACCTTCGTCGTGGTTCTTTTCAAATCTTGAATTTTTATATTTTTTGACAAACATATCGAAATGACTTTCTTCAAAATATCTATCTTTTAGTAAGATTTTCAACCTTGTTTTTAGAGATTTTCGAAATCTTGCTTTCAAAATTTAACTATATTTATTTTTTGTTGTAAGAAATAAACGTTATAAGGTGAGTTTCAAACATCTTACTTTTTCATTTTATTAAAAAAAAAGATTCAAGATAGTTTTTCTCAAAATTAGGCCTTTAAATTTTTGTCAAAATCACAAATCTTTATATCTCATTTTATTAAATTAGTAAGTTTTAATTTTATTTTAAAATGTTGTTTTATCTGATATCTTTCAGGATTTTAATGTCATTTCAGAAAAGTAACAAAAACATGTTTCAAAACTTCTTTTTGTAAAAATTTTTGTATTTATTTTTTGACATTTGACATTTTTTTGTTTATTTAATGATACTGATGATTTTATATATGTTTTTTTATAATTACGTATTTAGTAAAGGTACAAAAATTTTGCCAGTAAGCCACAAACAACATTAAACAGAGTTGCAAATTAGGATACAGCTTCCTTCTAATAGCCTGTAGCAAAAAACTTGAAAAATTATTTTTCCAAAAGAAATAAATAGAGTCAAAGTGCAAAATTTAAATTCTCATAACTTCAAAATTTTTTAGATAGAATTTTTTTAACATTTTTTCCATGTTCTTAGTATCGTATGGCATTTTTCTCTGGGGCGCGAGTTCTGGCGCACCCTGTATAGGTAAGTTTAAATTTTACTAAAATTTCAAAATCAAATTTCAAAACTCAACTTTTTACTGAAGATCTTAAATATGTTCAGTGAATATAATTGGAAATCTAAAAACTTGAGAACTAATGTCAAGTTTGCGAGATATGAAAATGAAAAATGAGCGAAAGTAGATCCTTATCTCCCAGAAGCGAAAAACACCTATTTCCTCAAGAGCTGTTCCCGTGAACTTGGGATTAACAAGGAATGTAAAATTTTAAGAGCAAGGTTAACTAAACCACATTTCATGAAACTTTGCACCTCGTGTGCTGAAAAAATAACGACTACATATGCCCTTGGAGGCTGTAAAGTAACAAATTATGGCCTCCTCGCCGTGATGAGCTATTCAACAATAAAAGAAACTCTCTCGTCTCTGTAACTCGTGAAAATGCTTGTTGTGTATCTTTTGAACCTGAGAAAGCATCTCTAATAAATCAAAGAGTTTCGGTCATTGCCAAACAGATCATCGTTGGTCAAACAAACTTGAAATTACGACTGGCGTTCGTCTCTCCTGTCAAATAAATCATTTTTTAAAGCTGAACCGAATGTCTTGAGTTTTTTAATACAAAACACGTGTTTTTAAAAGACTATTATTAACATAATCGATTGCAAAATTGCAAAAATTTTGCTGGTGCGTAAAAACATAATAATTTAACAAACGATTACGCCGAAGGACTCCTTATAGTTTCAGTTGACGTAAATAAATAATTTGTAAACGTTACTTTTTGTTACGGTCTACTAAACTGAGAAAATTCAGTTTTCAGCACGCACTACGCCTGAAACTTTTGCCAACATTTTTCTTTCACGGTTATCACTATAAACTGATTATACACGTGTCGAGATTTTTCATCCCGGACAAGCTTTTATTTAGAAAAATATGAATGTAAGTACTGAATTATTTTTAGCAGTGTTGTGTTATTCTAGCAATTACATTTCTAATAAACATGATTTACTAGGATAATGTGGCAGGTCTTGGCAACACAATTGAGTGAATGACATTTTATTAAGTCAGTTGTGTTTACATTGTTTCAAATAGAATACATTATGACTCTATAGTGCAAATTGAGTTGCAAATACAAAAAAAAAATCTGAATTTATTCAAAAAAAGAAATCAATTAAAAAATAAAATACTTCTAGATACAATAAAATAACCAAACGGCCTTATTTCGCCAGGACAGGTTTAGGTTTTTATTGTCTTGTCCTGTTTTACGTGCACGTCATGATTTGTCCCGATTTTAGGAAAAACAGTTTCAAATTTGGTTTCCTGAAAATCGAGCCAAGTGCCAAAATTATTAAATTTGAGTCTAATTTATTTTTTTAATAGATGTTGAAAAAGCATAGTTTTACATTCGCAATTATGGCCATTATTCACTCAAACATAATCTTCCTAAATAATGGCTGTCATAATGCAGAAAAAAATAAGCATTTAGAAATCGTAATTAACAAAATTAAGTTAAAAAATTAAATTTTTAATGACAATATTTTATATCGTTATTGTTATTACTTTTAATTTGAATACAATTTTGAATTTCCGGAAATATTTTACTTCAACTTTATTCGATTTACTTCAATGTTATATTTATAATACAGGGTGCGCCAGAACTCGCGCCCCAGAGAATAATGCCATATAAGGTAAAATAACAGGAACATGGAAAAAATGTTAAAAAAAGTTTATCTATAAAAATGTCGAAGTTATAAGAGTTTAAATTTTGCACTTTGACTCTATTTATTTCTGTTGGAAAAATAATTTTCCAAGTTTTTTTGCTACAGGCTATTAGAAGAGGAAACAAGAAAACAGTATCTTAAATTGTAACTCTGTTCAATGTTATTTGTGGCTTTTATTCGCAAAATTTTTGTACCTTTTCTAAATAATTGTAAAAAAATATATACAAGATCATCAGTATCATTAAATAGACATGAAAAAATGTCAAATGTGCCAAAAAATATGTCAAAATTTTTTGACAGATAGAATTTTTTAAACATTTTTTTCATGTTCCTGGTATCTTATCTTACTTCAAATTTTCCTTTGGGGCGCGAGTTCTGGCGCACCCTGTATAGTAATTTATCGGTCAATTATTACTGTTTGCAGTCCTCGTTTTTGGAAAAGTGTTTAAAATCAACAAAAATGTAAAGTGATTTTTTTTATATGAGTGGAAAGTGTGGAAAATATTTATTTCACTTTTTTACTCTTTTCTGAGTTAATCTTGAGTTAATTAACATTAAATATTGATTTTTTCTAAAATTTCATGAAAAAATCTAATTTTTTAAACTTTTCTTATAATTAGGTTTCCATATAAACTGCACCTCTTGTTTTACTAAATTGTTTAAAAAATCTTTACTGTTTTAAGATCTACAGTTACTAGTTAATAACCTAACATATCTGAGTTCTTGTAGAATTGTAAAAAAATTTTTTGACTTTCTTTTTTCAGATAATGAGTTTTCATAGTAGCTCTTACTTAAGAGAAAAACTGGAATTTTTAATTTAAAGGTTCGATAATTATGTCAAGATAAATATTTTGAATATTTTTTAAATTACGTTTCGATATTTTTT
>NW_025400983.1:6152060-6157833 GCF_015345945.1 Tribolium madens
AAACCATGCAGATGTTTAATTTAAAATTTTAAAAGCTAATAAATAAGCCTGGACATTATAAACACCAATTAATGAATTCTAGTTTGAAATAACCAACGAGAAAATTTAATGAAAATTAAAAAAATCGTCGGTAATTAAATCAGTTAAAAAAAGTCGTGCTTTCGCCTGAAATTTATATTTACTGAAGTTATCTGAAAATGTGTTAACATGCAACATTCGTAAGTGGCTTCCACGAGATATTTATTTCCGAGATATCGTCAAAAAACCGACGTAACATAATTTTTTATTCTTGTCCCGACATTCGGACCGTTTAAACCGTTTCGCGGATATTTATGTTAATATTTTTGAAGGGTTTTAATTCACTTTTCTGTTTTTCCACGAAACTTGGCAAATAAATCAAGCTTTTGGAGTTGAAGTTTCCCCTTATTTCACATCAGGAAATGGGATGACATTCACAAATAGCGCGTTATCCTTTTTTTAAATTTGTTTGACATCTACTTATGCAAAGCTTGTTGTCTCTCATCATCCTGACATCGTGTCACGGGTAATAAAGTGTGTATTTCGCCAATACTCACTCATATTCCGGAAGAAAATAGCTGATTGCGATTCCATCGCGGGATCTTCTCGCACGTTTCACCGTAACATAAACACCTCGTTCGTATTTTCGGCTTTTTCACGTGTCATTTCGATTGTGAAACTGTCTCGTTGCCTCAAACGGTTATTTGTTTGGATAATTTTTGTGTGTCATGATTGCGCAGGAAATCTCGCGGGTGTTTTTTCAGCGGATTGCTCGTCTGTGGTGTGACATCGAGTTTCGGAAATTTTCACTGACTCCTCAGTGCTCTGTTGACGGCTTTTGAAAACAGACTGGCAAAGAGCATGGGTAGAGCGACGAAGCGCCGGTTTCATTCACCCAAGATACTACCTATATAGATATGTGGTCGTCCAAACGGTTCCTGCTTTTGCTGGCGCAAACGCCAAGCTTTCGAGTCGTTTGGGCGGCTTGAAAACCGCTCAATTCTCTACGATTTTCGATGAGTTGAATTTTTTAATTCGCAATAGGTGACATCCAATTGGACCATATTGGTACCCTGGACGCCGAAAAGGCCCTCGTTAAACGCGGATATTTATTAAAGTGACACTCGGTAAAAAGCTCGTTGGGAACTTAAAAATTTTACTGAATTGGCCAATTAAGGACAATTACGTCGTAAGATTTCCATCCTAACAACTTCATTATTGAAATAAAATGCAAGCAAGACAGGCTGATATCATTTATAACTGTCACTTAAACACTAGTTTATTTTCAGAAAGCTGCGTTTTTCTTATAAGATCGGTTTGTAAAGCTCGGAGTGTAAAAAAACAAAAACTGTCGATAAAATTCTTATTCTTAACAAAAAAGTCTTTTCAAGTAAAAACACTCTTCCTGTGAGAAAATAATTTATATATGTCTGAGGATCTCCACGAAATTAGAAGGCATATTTCGGGAATTAATGGTTTTTTATAAAAAAAATTAGCAAAAACTAATTGTAATAATGTTAGGATTAAAGCTTGACTTTCTATCTCAAAATCTGGTCAAACTTTTATTTTTGTTAGACATTTTTTCTAAAAAATTTTGGCTTTATAGTATCAATTTTTCGTGCTTACTGCCTATAATGAGAATAAAAATTAACTTGATTTCATCATAAAAGTCTTATCTTGTAAAGGTGTCGAAGTATTTTGCACACCAAAAACTTGTCTTTAATTTTTTTAATTACATATTATTTTATTTTTTTAAACTTAACATTGGTTCTGGAGCTTTTATTTTTTTTTAATTTGATTTTTTTGTTTTAATTAAATGTTTTCAAAGCTTGATTGTTTATTTCCAAATTTTCTATTTTAATATATTTCATGTTTTTTTTTCTACATCCAACGTGAATAAATGTATGAAACCAAGTGTTTTTTTCAGAAAATAATAATTAAATAGTAAAAATTAAGACTTGATTTCGTAGAAAATGATGTTATAGGTTACAGGATAAATAAAGCTAATAAATTCGGCGCGACGTTTCAATACTTTATATATCATCTTCAGGCTATAAAAAGGCGATTAGCTTTTTACATAATTGAAGAATTCTTGATAGTTTAATACAAATTAAAGTGTAATAAAAATATGATCGTGTTTTGAAGATGAAAAAAAAATGGTTTGTTTTTGAGTTTTGCATCTTTTTTTGTCAAAATGAAAACTTTATTAAGTCCAGGAATTTTTTTTCGATAAAAATTGATTAAAAAACAAAAAAGTTGTAATCTTTAAATCATGTCCTTTGCATAAAAAAGTTTTATAGTGGGTTGTCATTTGAAAAAGTTAAAAGTTTTACAGAACTCAAAAACAAAACAAAAATTCGAAAAATTTTATTCTTGATAAAACGTTATATTTTTGTAGTACTTTATAATTAATTTCAGTTTTTTCAAAAAACAAATAGTTTACACAAAAAACGTTAGATTCCCTACTTTTTATGTGAATGTTTGTGTTATGTTTTCTCAGTATTATTTCATTGTTTGTTTTTTTGAAACTTTTTTTTAATTCTGTTTTAAAATTCCAATCAAATTTTTAAAAATGACTATCCTAAAACCTTGTATATGCTAATTGCTTATTAATTTATCTTGAAGTTATTAATTGTTTTGGAATTGTCTTTTAAATTTTACAATTCTGCAAAGTTCTGATTTTTTCAAACATTATAAATAATAATACCTTATTGACTTTTTAGATGTTTTTGCGAAAATTGGGAACATGGTATCCATTATTTTAAAAAGTATGATCCTGAGCTTTCACTTTTTAACATTTTATCTTTTCTAATAAAAATAGTACCTATTGCTTATTTTGATCCTACTTTTTTTTAAGTATATTTACTTTAATATTTCAAAAACTTTAGTACGTACCTATGCATATTAAAACTACTGTTTATGTAAAAATTTTAAATTTTATTCATTCGTATAAATTTACCGTTTTTAAACAATTTGTTTCTCCTAAGATTTTTAATTCTTAACATCTTGTTTAATTAAATGCTTATTGTTTCAAAAATAAACAATTGTTTTATAGTTTTCCTCTTCTTTTTCTTCTATTTCTAGGTATTGCCAGTTTTGTCTTTCTGCTTTATGTTTCTTTTTTGTATTTTGAATAAATAAAAAACTTAAAATCAAAAACTTTTTCAGAAAAAAAATTGCGTTTATTTTTAAAAATATCGTTTTGTAGATTACCATAAAGTTAGTTTTTTCTCCTATACATTATTTGAGTTGCTAAAATTTTCGTTTTAAGTTACCCAAAAATTGCGGCTAATGAAAATTTCATCTCGCTTCTCACACTCCTCCATAAACTTTTAATTGGGTTATTTGCAACTCCTTTATGCCACGTCCACGGATATTTATTTAAAATCGACGCAATTTGCCTCAATAAAAGTCCATTCGAACCTTAAAAATTAAACCGAATGAAGCAATTCCGTCGTAAGATTTCCACTTTGTAGCCTCATTAACAAAATAAAATGCAACCACAACCGTCCCATAAACAAAAATAATCACAATTTAAGCTTCAGTTATTTTTCGGGATTGAAACGAAGCTCGCGAAGTGCCAAGGACGTAAGTAAAGATTTAATATCAATTAAAACCGCCATACGCGCGAAAGTTATTGCCCATTTCAAGTGATAGAAGCAGGTGGAGTTTTTAAACAAACGCAATCATAATTTCCGTTTTATTATCATTGTCTGAGGTTATTTTTGCAATTATTGCGAGCTTAAAACGCACGAAATTAATCGATCAGGAGAGTCATGTGTCTATATTTTCCTGCTAAAACAGCCATTAAAAAGTTAAAGCTTCTGTTCCAAGTTTCCACTCAACTTTACAGTCGTGTGGAGAAGCCATACTTCGAACACATCCTCTCAGCTAAGATTCTAATAGTAAATTTTAAAAAAGGCACATTAGGAGGAGAGGAAGTCGGTTAAAGTTATCACTTGGCGTTTTAATCCATACGGGGTTTTACTATAATTTACAGGTCTTGTTTCGTCTTAATTTATGTAAAATGCTTTGCAAATTGCAGAGGATATTCAAGACCAAAACCGGGAAAAATTCTATTGTAATCGTTTTTTTTTTAACTTTTTTGTGTACAGCAATTGAGACAAATGCTAGTGTCTGTCTTTTTCCAGTCAATCTCCATTAAGTGTATTTTGTGTGGATCGCAATAATGATACTTTCATTTAAAATTATGGTCGTAAATTATTGCAAAAAGGAACACAACAAGCACCGATAGAGCCTGAGAAAGTCGTTTGAAGTTATCAGTGACATTTTAATCGTCTCGCGAACATCTCTATATGAAAAATACCAACCGCGTCACTCCTTTTCATGTAAAATCATTGTTGCACTCCTCTTTAGGTAATAAATTCCACTTTCTGTGAAACGTCTCATTCAGAAAAAGAAAAATCGTCGTCGTATCGTCGAGAATGTGCCATTTCAGACATCTTGTCATTTCTCGGATGATTTACTCCCCTAATCTTGATGTTTATTTTCTCCATGTTTATAAAATTCGCATAAGCAGTTGCAAATTACAGGATTTCAAATTACTCTCTGCCGCAATTCAAATTAACTCCAGCCCTCGAACACGGAGATATTGGAGCGAAGGTCGGATCGACAACAGGTTGTTTTTCAGGACTGACTGGATTGACATTGGGGGAGTTTAACTACGAGTACATAAGAGTAATAAACATAATTGGGAATGTTATGTTCATATCGTGCAGCGGTTTTAGTGAATTTCGGTAGCGCACGCGAATTTTATTAAAAAGTTCATGTTTAAATGAGGTTTTTCCATTTTCGTTCTCTACAAGGATTACTTTTAGTGTAAATTTGAGATTAAGGGAAATGGCGTGGTTGTGGTTAATTGTTCGGATTTAGAGAAATTAAGGTCTCTGACGTTGTGTACACATAATTATTGTGCTCTAATATTTAGCGAAATTAATTAGTTTGCAATCTGTAAGGGACATTAATCACGAGAGATTTACTGACAAAATAACTGTTTATAAATTGCATTTTTTTTGAGGCGAAACTCAAAGTACCTAAATGTGGTTTACTCTACATTTTATGTTACTTTAAAAAAATGTGTAATCAGAAACTTGCTTTGTAACGTAAATAAATACGAAAAGCTTTACTGTTTTAACATCAATTGTTGAAACTGATTTTTGTGGGAATTTAAAGTAAATTGTAAGAGATATGCAGAAATTTATTATTCTTTATTTGTTTGGAGTTTCAAATTCTTGTTGTAAAATCAGAATTGACTTTGTACAACTAATTCCAAATACAACCAAAATTCCAGTAATTCCAAACTAATTCCATCAAAGTTTTATTGTTTTTGAATTAATTTTTATAATTCCCAATTGGGAATTAATTATCGTAATTCCAACATATTTCTTTTCTAATTAATTATTATAGTTTGAAGAAATTTGAGGTAATTATCAAAACAATAAATTATCTCCGGTAATTCTAAAAAGAATTCTAGTAGTTCAAAAAAATTCTAGTAATTCTAGAAAAATCTTAGTAATTTACAAATAATTCCGATAATTCAATTCCAGTAATTCTACTATTCCATCGTAATTCCATTGTTTTTAGATTAATTCATCTAATTTTAAATTAATTTCTGTAATTACAAATTAATTCCAACTTAATTTTTGTTACTATCTTCAGTGATTTCAAAAATAATTCCAGTAATTCAAAAAAAAGTGATTTCAAAAAATTCCAATAATTTACAAATAATTCCAAT
>NW_025400983.1:6158228-6268884 GCF_015345945.1 Tribolium madens
AAGATTAATGCTACAATTTCAAATCAATTTTGTAATTACAACTTAATTTTAACTTAATTTACGTAATTCTAAAATAATTCTCATAATTTCAAGTTAATTCTCGCAATTTTCAAAAGAAATTATCTCCGATAATTCTAAAAAAAAATCAGTAATTCAAGAAAAAATTAATTAATTCACAAAAAATAATTATAGTGATTCCAGACAATCCAAAAATAATTAAAAATTTGTACAAGTAATTCTAGAGTTAACGGCTCCTCGACGAACATCAACAGTCTAAGTTTTAATAAAGAATTGAAATGTTGGTTTAACAGCTACAACTTTTTGCTAATGTATTCCAAACTTTCGAAATTCCATTAATATTAGACTCAAGAAAGTGACTTTCAGAATTTTAACTCTTAAACTCAAAATTCTGAGATCTGATCAAAATCTTAAAATTTAAGTAGGTAGAAATTTTTGAAATACAATTTTTTTTATTAATTTATATTTAATGGTATATTATTATGTTACTAAAATCAATAAAAAAACATACTCGTAATAAAAAAATTATTCAGCCGAGTCACATGATCCCTTTTTTATTCCGAATAACATATACTATTTTATCCGCAAACGTATTCAGATTGAGAGTAAATAGCAATATTATAATTAGCAAGTAAATGAACAAAATAATCAGGACGCTTTGCAATTAAATCAAATAAAAACTTATAAACAAACATCACGCGACAGTATCGGAATTTGTGTTAAGATTTTCAAAAATGTTTATTAACTAGTGTAGTTAGTAGAGCAAAACGTCAAATGCTGATGACTTCCAGAAATTGCTGAAGCAGCAAAAGAGACACAAGAAAGAATTAATATTGGTAAATGTCAATAATTTCATGGTAAAAGTAAAAACGCTTAGGCGCAAAAATAGAATTTTTACTCCATGGCTGAGAACTAAAACTTTTACTTGTGACATTTAGTCATAAAAGTAGTCACTTTTGTCACGTTTGTATAGATAAAAACCTTTTCCAATGTCAGTTAATTACTTTATTTACAAGTGAGAAAATTAATATTTGATATTCATTTCTAAATTCACCGTCTTTTAAATTCGGAGTACTAAATTAAATTCGCAATAATGAGTTTCAAAAGCTTGAATTTCTTATTTCCCTATTAAAATTACATATTTTTAATTTAAAATTTCCATTTTAGTAAACAAAATTTTGGGTTTGTTTATTTTCGAATTAAGTTTGAAATCGTTTTAGTGTTGACGTAACAGCAGTTTCGTAAAGTCCTATATGCAATAATTTTAAAATTTTTGTCTCGTAGTTAGTACGAATTTGTTTTAGCCATTTTAGAGTTTCTCTCTGATCCCTGTACCAATAAATAACCATACAATGGAAATGGTTGCACAACTGAGAAAACTCTCGTCTGATCTCGTTTCCTGCATACTTCATATTGGATTTTTTTTTTCAGTAATTGTATAATTTTCTCCTTATTTGTTCTAACGAGCAAGTTGAAACAAATAAATAGCTTGCTCGCTCCAAAACGGGCCACTAACCATTTAAATTTGTTCTTTTAAAAACACTGCCGGTTGAATTATTCCATCCAATTCTTAACAAATATGTTCTTCAACATAAAGATCGGCAAAGCACCGACCATTATTACATCTTCCCTTTACTCCCTTTATTCCACATAATAAGCTCTTCGTGTAAGCTAGCGTGGGTTCCGTTTTGCATCCTTAATTCGCAGTAACAATCTTTTCAAATTCAAATTAGGCGAGATTATGAATTTTTCTCCTCGAACCCTTGCCCAGCTCAAGTCCTGTTTGATATTCCGGAGATATTTATTAATAATAGTTGAGGTTTCGTCACAGATGTCCTCAAACGTGATTTGCTTCTTTTAAGGATAATTCAATCTCGGACGCCCACTTTGCAATTATTCAGCCCACAAATATTGCAAATTAAACAAACATTTTGAAAGCTCGTCATTTTTCAGTTTCCCATGGCATTTGATCGAAGAAAAACAACAAATGGTAGTGTCGCACTACCATAATAGTCCTGCTTTAAGGTTTCTTTGTAGTGTAAAAATACACCCACATTTTGAAAAGCGAAAAATCAATAAGTGGTCACCTCGAGGTAATTTATGCACTACATCTGTCAAGTTTCCCGTATTTCGTTTATTTTAAATTTGAAAATGGGATGAAATATAGTGGTCTGCTACTAATAAATGTCAAGAAACCATAAAATACAAGCGTTAACACATTTCTTGTATAACAAAATAGATACAAGGATCATTTTTGCTGCATGTTTTTAATGTATGTGTGAAACCACCCATTTGATTAAATTACGAGCTCGAAATGCGAATCGTAAAAAAGTTATCGGGTCATAATTTAAGGAAGACTGCCCGCTGAGCAGTCCGAAGAGTCTTTAAAAGCTTGAAAGGAATACTAAAGTAGGAAATATTATTCTGCGATTTGACACTTTTAGCCCGCTTCAAAAGCGACATCATTTTATTACAAGATGGAAGCTAAAACTGTAAAAATTTTAATATATTACTCGTTTACTTTTATTAATTTGTATTGAGTTCGAAATTACATAATTTAGAAGAGAATAATCAATATTAAGAAACAAAGAAAGTACTTGTAAATTGTAAAAAGAGCACAAAATTTCGATATAGAAATCCAAGTTTGAAAAAAAAAAGTTAAATATTTGAATATTTTAGTTTGAAACCATAAAATTAAAACAAAATAAATTCAAGACTCAAAATTTTCTTGAAATTGAGGCTTTTAGTCTCCAGTTTTGACCATTTTTTTTGCCAAAATCGGCATTTTCGTTAGATAATTTTCAGCAGACGGTAAATTTTCAGGGTTAAAATAAAAATCGGGTTAATAGCAAGTGCTAATCCGCTCAGAACGAAAAAGGTTTCCACTAACACAGCATGTATTTATACATAACAGGATTTGATCAGCAGGATAGAGTTCGAGCACTGCTGGATAAATTTCCTGCATTTCTTTACTTAACAACTGAACCAACAACAAGCTTATACTCTATTAATATTTATATTTAACAGTTACTAAATAATAATTGTGCTCGAATAAACTGCGACTCGTAGGTGGATAATTTATTCTACTCGAATATTAAATTCGTAATAAAAATTTCTGACTGGCATATACAGAGTGTAAAAATTATTTCGACCAAGTTTAATTAAATGGAAATTGTTTGTCCTGTATGTATGTTAATGTTAATCTCCTTGTGTTTTAATGGTTGCAGCATTAGGGGAAAAAGAAGAGACTTGTTTGCACAATTACGATTCTTTAATAAAATTCCAGCTTGTTTTTTTAATTAAATTTTTACTAATTAATTTGTGCAACACGTAAGTGTGGTAAGTTGTTTATTGTCATGTATTAAGTCTTATTTATTACCTTGTTATTAAAAATTGCACAATTTTGTTGGGATACGCATCAGTAATGCAGAACCTTTCCCAAGAAAACTGACCTTTCATAGACATGCAAATTAAAATGTATTCACTGTTATTTCTATTTTCCAAGCTTCCAGCTTGCAATTAATTGACTCGAGAAAATTACATATTGTCATATATGGGTACTTCATTTACATAAAATTTCCAGTGATGGGTTCACGTTTCAGCGAAACTGTCATTGCCAAATATTAGTTATTTATAACATAATAAAGCGGAATATGGCGTGTCAGGGTTATAAATATTTGAATAAAGATTATATTAAAAGTTTTCTCCCTTGCTTATCGTCTTTTGTTTTGCTGTAATGTAAACAAATAAAAAGAAAAGTGTTTGCTCTCTGTTGAGCCACTGTTTTAGTTGGTATCACTGAACTGAATTTTCAGTTTTCTTTATGACACTCAATTAATATGTAAAACGTGTCGGAAAAATTCTAAAGTCCATAATATATGATAAAATTAGTTTTTGTATTCTCCCCGCTGTTTCACCAAATGGCTGCACTGGGTGAAATTGCTGTTCGGTGAATCCCCAAACATTGTGCATATTTAATTAACTAAGCCTACTGCCAATGCTGTTGCTAAGTTAAGGATCGTTTCGCGATTATTATAATGCCTATAATTGCCCTCCATTGCAGTAATTAAATGAAAACGCAAAAGAAGTGGAGAAAACTATTAAGTTTTATATGACGCAAGACACGGCGGAATTGCAAAGATAGTTTTACCTTAATTAGAATGAGACTCTCTACGACTACTATATAAATATACACCTTTACAAGATAACATAACAGCAATTGTACTAAAAACTTCGAGTTAAATAGAAGGTTACTAAAACTAAAAAATATACAGAGTGTTTTACATAATTTTACGAGGCCTGCACCTGTAAGATACAATCAATAATACATATTCCGATACGAACTCGGTTACAAATTTTGAAAAATATGATAATCTTCTCTAGTTTGTTCACCCTTTCAAAAATTACAACATTTTTAGTTAGTTAGTGGTTAAGATAGATAAACTAAACTGAAGTTTATGACCATTAATGAATCAGTGGTTAGTTTGACAACTACTGTCATGGGTTTCCAAAATTTAAATAGTTAAATGTGTATTTTTTGTATCTAGTGTTTTGTGAATTTTGTATATTTGGGTGCGTACATAGGGCGCAAGCCTCGTAAAGTTGTGTGAAACACCCTGTAGATTATAAAGCGAGATTTAAGTTGTCACAAACTTTATTTGCACTAACAAAAATTTTATTTGCTAAAGTCGATTTCAACTCCAAATTTATTTTGGTCTTCTTTAGACGAGTGGAAATTAAAATAATTAGATTAAAATTTATGCTCGATAAGTTTAAAACATTTATAACCTTGAATTAAATAGTCAAGATTTTAGTAATAAGTGCTTATTTGATAGTTCTACGTTTTATCTAAAGAAATTTAAAAAATGGCTTGAGAATTTAAAAAAATCTGTTTCAAAGTACTGCTCCATTTTGTACCACATAAAAAACATGTAGGTTTGTTGGTGACATTGCAACATTTTTTAATTTATATTTTGACAACATAACATTTACTTGTAAAAAATTCGAATTTTAATATCACTGGTCATGTATTTGAACTTAAACTGATGTTTGCATTATAAAAAAATATATACTGGATGTTCGGAAAATAATGATGAAAAGTTTTGCGGGTGGTTTTCTAAGTCAAAATAATAAAAAAATCAATCTAGTTAAGGCGTAAAATTTTGCTTTAGAAGAAGTTTTTTTGAAATTTTTTTGCAGATTCGAATTTATTGGCCACTTTCCTTCGTCGAGTTACTGCTCTAACACTTTTAGAAATAAGTATTTCCGGGCATAGGTATATACCTACATATTGGTCAAGGCGTTTCCTTTTTAGTTAAAAAAATGTCAATGTCAATTTTTTCAAAAGTATTGGGGAAATTGAGATTATCTACAAATACTGTTTTAAAAAATCAAGGCTCGCAAAAAAATATTCTTAAAAAAATGTTCAAATGTAAATACATACAGAACTCGCGCCCCAGAGAAAATTTTCAAGTAAGGTAAGATACCAGGAAAATGAAAAAAAATGTTTAAAAAATTCTATCTGTCAAAAAATTTTGACATTTATTTTTTGACATTTGACATTTTTTATATATATTTTAGGATACTGATGATCTCGTATATGTTTTTTTACAATTATTTAGTAAAGGGACAAAAATTTTGCCAATAAAAGCCACAAAAAACATTGAACAGAGTTACAATTTAGGATACAGCTTCCTTGATTCCTCTTTTACTAGCGCCTATAGCAAAAAACTTGGAAAATTATTTTTCCAACAGAAATAAATAGAGTCAAAGTGCAAACTTTAAACCCTCATAACTTCGAAATTTTTATAGATAAAATTTTTATAACATTTTTTCCATGTTCCTGGTATCTTACCCTATATGGCATTTTTCTCTGGGCCGCGAGTTCTGGCGCACCCTGTATAAATAGACTGTTGCAAGAAATATCGGCTTAAAAACTTCAGACGTGCAACAAAACTGAAAACTTAAAGAAATTCTCAAAAATAAAAAACCGGCGCTGCAAACTGAAGTTGAGGAGTCTTAAGAAGTTGCCAGAGAAAAATCTTTTTGCTGAAATAATGTCATTTTTAACGATGCGTGGAAATTTAATTTGTTACATATTTAAGATGTGTTATGTGAATTCCAAAATCTTGTATAATACGTCGTGTTTGGGCTTTTTATTTATTTGTTGGGTAATTTGAGAACAGCTGGTAAAACTGCAAACTTTTTTAGATGCCTCTGCGACCACTTCAGTAATGTTCTAGACATATTTCACGCCTTTATGCAAGATTGCAATTAGCTTTTCAGCGCACCATTTGAGTCTCTGAAATGAAAAAAAGCCCGATTTCCATGTAATTTAGATGTAATCTGTAAATGGCACAATAAATTGAATGCCGCGAGTTTGAAGAACATTATGTCGTGTCTGTTGGCGTTCTAAAAACAGCGTAAACTTTGTTCCATTTCAGCGAATGCAACTCAACCAATTATTACAGTTTCCATTTCTCGTCGCGATATTTTAAAAGTTTGAGCTTCAATCGAGCGAACTTTTCCCACACGACATAAAACCAAATATTTTTCCATCGAAAGAGAAGATTGTTGTTTTAGAGGGAATCGCCTAATTTCACAATGAGGGCCGCGAACACCTCGTCATCTTCACAATCAGAAACAAACCGACTGGAAGTAAAGATTCGGGCAGGAATTGAGGGGTGAAAATTGGTAAAGTGCGTGCGGTCTTTCACCCCAAATACACATCAAGAGTGCAACGGACGTTTGTCTATTATACTTGTTGACCCACATATAAGATTGCATCGATAGAAAGAAAGAAAAAAACAGGCGCGGATCGGCGCATTTCAAGCCCCAAACGGCCGACTTGTCACATTTCAGGCCCCAAAACGGCCGCAACTCTTTGGCAATTCCATTACTTTGTGCTCAAATTCTATCAAATTTTCACAGCCGATGTTACCGATTTGCCTATTTTACTCCAATATTGGCCAAATCCGGACCTGTGCAGGTCCCTAATCTGTACTTAGATGCGAACAAATAACTGCGCTCTTTGATTACATCACGTACTTGTCGGCCATAAATAAAAGCGACAGAAATGCAATGAACGATCATACAGAAATATCGCCCAAAATCGCCTTTTTAGACCATTTCACCGAGTGATATGGCAGTTTACATTTCTATATAAAGTTTCCCTCAGAAAAAACCCTTTAAGCTCCTATTACACTCCTGGAAAACTTAGCGCAAGGCCAGATGTTCACGATCACACACTGTACATCCTGATTCAAGCACAAAAACACAACAGATGTTTTATTAGTTGTATTACAACTGATTTTTTTATACAACCAGTTATACAATTATTAATAAACTGAGCGAAATTAAAACTGTAACATTCTTTCAAACTATAAACAATAACCACCTTCGAGTGTATTAATTTTTTTTCTGAAATTAAAAAGAAAAGATGGAAAAATTGTTGCATTTCTAATGTCGTTGAGTGTAGATATGTTGTTTGGTATAGATATAAAGACATCTCGAGTAGAAACGGATGTATTTTAGTCTAATCAGCTTTGTTAAGAGATTATTTAAATTATTAAATGGAACGTTGCGAGCATATTAGAATTACTTATTCATTGCAATTTTCTTAGATCGTCACGTTTATTTTGTGAATAATTGAAACGTTTCTTCAGGCTTTTATCCATGTTATAGTGGACTATAAATAATTCATAAGCATTTGCAATAAAAAATATTGGTGTTTGCGCTCGTTTATTGGGATTATAAACAAGTTGGGAAGCACTGGTTAAGCCAAAGTTGAATAAGACGATAATATCTAATGCACATATATTTTATTAGATTATTGCCAAGACATAAACACAAGTATTTCCACCGACGGTCTAGACATCATCGTCATCGTTTGTGGATGTCGAAGCAATCAAGCAGAAAAATTGAAAAAAAATTCATTAGTTTTGCTAAATTAGAGATTTCAGATTGATTGTAATGTAGTCGATGAATTGACGTTAATTAACTTTTTTTGTTGCCTTGCGACCTTGGTTGAAATTAATTAAGCTGGTACATGATGAAGATACAAATACAAACATTTTTGCACTCCTAAATAAATCTGCAAATAATAAATATAAATTAGTTAAATTTGTATTGTAGTTTTAATTAACATAAGCAATGAAGTCAAGGTAAGGTAAATGTCATTAGTTCCTCTTTGGATTTATTTAAATTCTCTCTGATTTTTTATTTATTATATTTATAATTTTTAGGCATATTAACTCAAAATTTTTAATTCAAATGAATGCAATTTTGTAACATTTTGAAGTAAAATTGGTTCTTTCTTATAAAAAAAAATTAGCTGTTTTTTCGATTTTAATGTAATGATTTATTAGCGATGATTATACAGGGTGTTTCAGAACTCGTTCCCATATGCCATGTAAGGTAAGTAAGTTATCAGGAAAATAGAAAAATTCTGTCTGTGTTTAAATTTTGCACAAAAAGAGAAGCTACTAGTAAAAATTCCAAAATTTTTTACATTAGATATTTCCATGTTAATTAAATTTTTTTTGTTTATTTTGATCCTCCTTAAATATTTTACAATCTGTTTTTAACACCTTGTATTGTAGGAACGAGTAGAATAGCAATGATAATCTTGTATACAAATTTAATAAACTTCTATTTCGTGGGTTTTGCCGCCGGTTTTTCCCCACTCCCGAATATTTAAAAATTTAGATTAAATAAATAACTTCTCAGAAATAATCAATTTTGATGAAATATGGTGACAGTTTCTTATCTATTGTCACAGTGCATACCTTCTGTTCCATTATAACTGCACCTGATTTTTATCTAAATGAGAAATAGAGGGTGAGCTTTTGTAAGCTCGATGCTGTAATAAATATCTAATGTAAAGGATAAATTCCCGTAAAGTCATAAAGACGATAACAAAGCATTCTTTATCGATCTTATCTATCATATTTTATAGAATCAGAAATTGCATTTTAATAAAAATTTTCAATTCTGAAATAGGCAATTAGTTAGTCGGAAACTGATCCCGGAAACAAATTTGTTCTTATCAACAATAATTAACAGAAATTAATAGTAAGCGTTGAGAAACAGCAAGGCTACCTCAATAATTACACCACACAATGTCGTGTATATTTTTATTCAAAAAATAGCATTCGAATGTTTTTATGGTCACAATAAAATCAAGTCAAATATCGTATAAACGCCGAATTATTGGGTCATTTTCCTGACTTTTGATTTAGGAAAATCTACTTACTGGAGAATCTTGTTTCAACTAAGCCGAGCTCTCTCGAGAGAGAAAATTGGCGTTGATGGAAACGTTGTAATAGTAGTAGCTCATGTTAAACGCAGTAAAATGTAAATTAAACGGGAGAAAAATATGAGCTACTGGAGTAGGAAATCCCGCCTCAAAGGTCATCGCAAATTATGTAAACAATGATTTCTTTGCATTTTATCAATATTTCCAGTCCCCTCGTCTTGAAATAACACCAAGTGTCCTGTTTCCAGAGCCCAATTACCATTCTGATTTATAATTTCGCTTTAATTTGTTTGCTTTTCCTTTCGTCAAGCCGATTGAATTTCATTGAAATAATTACATTGATTTTCGTGGTTGTTTGTCCTTAAATGGGTTCATTGGCTCTTAATGCTCTTGTTTCAGGTGTAGATTAATAAGTCACCTTGTGTGTACGCGCGTTTTAACGTGGCAATTATAAGCCGTCCCTCACATTTCTGGCTCAGCCTTGATGCAAACAACAAGCGAGTCAAATATTCTGAAATGAGCAATTAACCAGGTCAAGATTTAGAAGTGCATCGGAGAGGGCCCACTGATTGCGCTATTATTTCGTTAATTAAATTAAAACAGGACGACATTAGTTAATTATTTGCAATTTTCCACTTCCTTATTTAACTAAATTTAAAGTTATGAGAGTTATTAATAATTATAAATTCATGGCGAACGTTTGTGCGAATGGATTTCTCGCAATTTACCTTGGATGGGAGGCAATTGAGAAATCAGTCAATTGTGTAACAAGACCATTCGCTAATATTTGTCAGGAAAATAGAAATTCTGGCATAAGCAAATAACCAAAACAATAAAACACATATTTTTTGAAAAGTCTCAATTGACATTTTTTATAATTCTCTAATGTTTTTTTTAAATCAAGACTTTTCAAGCCAAACATGTATAAACTTGAGACAAAAATTATACGTCGTAAAGACATTTTAGATTCAAATTTGGTTTTATATTTTAAAAATAGTTATTTATGTGAATTCCGGATTAACTCTTTTACTAAAGTAGATTACATTTTTTTATGTTATTTTTTTTATTACACTACCCAAAATTTTGTATTTTCTGTCAGGACCGCTGACATACTCAGCACGATATAGTTTTAACTTCTAGTTTCGATATTAAAGACGTTTAAATGATTTAATAAAAATAAAATAAATTTTTCATATGCTGTTATGTGTTTAAAAAGTTTTCAAGACAAATTTGCATTTTTTACTTGATTTTAAGTAAATTTACTAATCCAAGATAATTTTTAAAATTTACCAAAGGCTTTAAAAGTATAAAAAATATAGAACTATATAAGTATTGATGAAAAATATTCCTAAAAATTGCTTAAAATTTCTAAAATAGTAGGTTGTACAAGAGGTAGGTAGTAGGTTGTAATACAAATTAATAATTTTCAGTTGATTTTTCGTTTAGGAAGTGGAATTTCATGAAAAATTTAAAAAATACGAACTTATTTCGTTGCAAATAAATAAAAAAATAAGTGTAAAATATTACTTATTTGTGAATATATCGGGTGAATAAAAAGTATGGAATCAAGCGTTCTTTGCATAAACTAATTACTTTATGAAAAAAAATTATTAGTGCTGTTTAAAGTGTACTATAAAAGTCGTTTTTATAAAATAAAATTTAGCAAAATTCCTTTTAGTTTCCGAGTTTTGCAAAAAAAAATTAAATAGCAGCCCACCATGACAATTTTTTAATTAAAGATTATGATCTAAAAATGACCTCTAATTAAAAAAAAAATGTTTTCAACCAGTATTTTTTAAAATAAATTGTAGTCTCCTACGTCCAAATGCATGAAGCGACTACAAAAAGTCTTCGTGAGCTCGGAAGGAAATTTTAACAATTTATTAAAAAAAAAAAACTTCTCAATAAAAAACAATTTTATTTAACTAGAGGTCATTTTCAGATCATAGTTTTTAATTAAAAAAAATGTCAATAGTTCAAAAAACTAAAAGGAATTTCGAAACAATTTATTTTTGAAAAACAATCACATTCTTATAGAGGGTAACACTACACTACACTAATTATTTTTTTCGTAAAATAATTAATTTATGCAAAAAACGCTTGGTTCCTTGCTTTCTGTTCATCCGGTATAATGCATTACCACCTATAAAAATTGCATTATATCTGGACAACGATGTGTTGTCATTTCTTTAAAAAAAAATTGAGTGGCAAAAGTATTTTAAATGAAAAAAATTAAAAAAAATAATTATCAAAAGAAAAAGTCTTGAAACCATTTTTTTGAATAGATGGCCCGTATTTTTTGTTTTTGATCCCCGATTTGGCCTCTTCAAGGTCATATTTCGTTTGCTAGAATTTTTCAAAAAATTCAACATGAACAAAACATATTTTAAATGCGAATTTATAAAAAGTTTAAAGCAATTTAAATTGTTAATAATTTGCAAAATTTTATTTATTCTACAAATCACAAGATACATACATCGTAGAGACTTTTCAGCATATATTTGGGATTTTTTGCCCTGTGTTTTTTTTTTTTGTCTTAAAACAAAAAATTATATTTAGCAATGATTTGTTGACGAGTCGCCACTGCCTGAAAATCCTTCCCCCTTTCCAAGCTCTTGAATAGGCTGTTAATCAGGCGGTCAAGGAACCTTTTTGCAAATTTTGAACGCTCCGTAATCAGATGGAGCGAGGTTCGGCCTCGAAACTCGCATCGGAATTGAAAATCGTTGTGATAAAGCGGCAATGTCTCGTCCCATCAATCTTATCGACAATTTTGAAACAGCTCGAATAGTCAAATTATCGAGTCATCGCTCACGAGGCAACATCCCTTCATAAATCCTTCTCCTCAATTGCCATTTATCCTGGACCTAATTCCAATAAAGCGCAATGTTTCAATTATTGCATTGTGGCAAAAAATGGATTTTCCTGGGTCAAAAACCGGAAGATTGTCCCTCGAATGCAACTTCCAATAAGTGAATGAGTACAACAGAAGTCGTAATATCTCGGTGTGGGTTTTTACTCAAGAGGGGGACTACACGGTTTATTCAAAATTAAAATTAGTCCCCACTCTAAGTCATTTAAACAATAACCATCTCTTTTTATCACAGGGACCTTTCAACTTGTGTTTATATATTTTGCACATGGCAAGCCGCGCTTTTAGTTACCTTTTAAACCAACGGTCATCTTGTTCTTGTGTTAAACCAGTCTTGGATACTACACCGTGACCAAAGAGGTATTTATTTACAAAATTATTCCCCAATAAAAATAATTTCTAAATCTAGGTAAAGGCCGTTGCATTTGCATTCTATTCTATTACACCGAGTATTACACAGAATTTTTAATTTAAAAACAAATATTTCTATTTATTTCGAGTCAAGGTAAACACCCTTAGGAAATGTTACACAATTAATAATTCCATTTAGTTTTTCAACAATTCCTTTAATCCAGCAATAAACTCTTTGTGTTTGGCCCATTTCACAAAATGGCAAAATGTCACTCCACTTTTATTTGCTATTAAATCGCAATCGATCCAGAAATGTGTTTTTTATTGCCGTGCCGTCGTGAAATGAATTATAATGTGTTTGATATCAAAATTTCGCCGCTTATTGATGGCTTAGATAAAGGTGGCGAAATTTAATTATTGCCCTTTTCGAACGAAAGACAATGATTTGTAGACGTGTAATTAGTGTGGAATTTGACAAAAATTTAATTAGAGTGATAAGTTGTCGCTTCGATTTTTTTTCCGTCATTTTCTGTGTCAGATAAGTTTAATTACGGAGAGGTATTTACGATTTACGACCCGACTTGACTATTTTTCTATGGTAATCATGCTACTAACAGTCGTAAATTAATTAGTAATTACACCCAAGTGTAAATAATTACATTTGATCAATTTCTATGGATTGAGCGATTTTTATCCGAGATCTGAGACCTTCATAAAGTGGAATTAACTCTTAAAACAGCCACACACAAATATTTTTCAAATTTCATTTGAATCAATTTTTTTATATAAGATGTTGTATTTTTGACCTTGGGATGCCGGGTTTGTAGTTTCGTCTCCAAAAAAACACGAAAGAACTCAAAGATTTATTTATGAGGGGCCCGAAAGGTACAACTTTTTTCATTATGTATGGTGTAAAAATCTCATTCCAAGCAACGTTAAAAAATAGTGAAAAAAAATTTTTTGAAAAATATTAATACATACCTACTGAAAACAGTCATTGTTTAATAAATTAAAAATATATTTAGAGAGATTTACACGTTTTTGTAAAACTATAAAGAAAATAAAATTTTCCCTTTGTGATAAAACACCAACAGGAAAAAGGGTTTGTTTAAAAATCGTAGAAAATGTCAGAAGTACCTACCTGAAAATTTTTGCAGACTCACCCCGTGTATTTTTTGTCCTGATTTACTAAATTATGTTTTAAGTTTTAATAAAATTGTTTGTTTCTCACATTTTATTAACATTGTAGAGAATAAACAAAAAAGTAATAAAAACAGTTTGTGTCACATTTTTTGCAAACTTTGCACATAAATGATTCCAAATTACTATAATTATGTTAAAAGCAAAGGATATAAAGGTGGGGTTATGAAAATTATTATGTAAAAAGCTTTTACACAAAAGATAAAAAATAAAAACATTCCACAAACAAATAAAAATTTAAAAATAACAATATTAATAAATAATTTAACAATAGTAATTTAACAAACTAGTTTCTTAATTGGAGCAAAATATAACATCCCGGATATATAAGATTTTAATATTTAATTGAATTGTTTTTTTCTTTATTTTTATTCTTTTCTTCATAAAAAAAATAATTCTGAAAATCTTAAAAAGAAGGCTCTACTCCACCACTACCAAAACAAACATTTCTAAAACTTAATACGCATAAAATTTTGTTCTTTATTTCCATCAATTTGTGACGTATTTAATTTTTTTTATAAAAACTAAGCAAGTTATTTATTAAACTTATTACACTTATTTCCGGTGTAACCGTATTGACGTTATTTTTAGTATACTAATGTCGAAACGTAGTTTTCTACAAGGATGTTTGAAAATATATCACGATTCAAAAATTTTGAGCAATTTTGAACCATTTTAATATAGGATAGCGCGTCAGAAGAAACACATTAGAAAACATCCATTTTATAGCTGCATATTACTGTAATTATGTTAAAAGCAGAAGATGCGGTTATGGAAATCATGTAAAAATCACATTACACAAGCGATGACAAACAAAAACATTCCACAAGTAATTAAAATCTATTTAATAATTTTCTCAAAAAAATAGAAGCTAATTTTTTATTGCCACTCAAGGTCTAAGTAGTAACCTTCTACTTTTTAAAATATCGAAACTATGATTATTCTCGCCTTGATTAATTGCAATAAATCATTAAATTTTTTGCATAACAAATTAGTTACAGAAAAAAATGGGTTCCCTTCCCCAACTGTCAATCTTAAAGGGACCAACCCGGCCTTTGGTGGCCACCCAAGTGGGCCGAATTTTCGAAAAAGTTGCAGCCGGTCCTGCAGCCAGCAACATTGCCCTCATCTTCGAAGGTATTTTCCCCTCAAGACAATTCAAAATTTCATAAAAAAAAATTGCAGAAAATGGACAAATCCGGCAATTATCATACGCACAAGTCGACCAAGTCACCAACAAATTCGCTCGAGTTATATGCGAAACAATCAAAACGAAAAACCTGAAACCGAATTCGGATGGCGATCATATAATCGCCGTCAATATGCACCCTTCTGATCACTTAATCCTGGTTTTGTTATCAATTTGGAAATCCGGCTGTGCGTATTTACCTCTGGACCATTCTTTCCCGGCCTCAAGAATTGACCACATAATCCAGGAATCTAAACCTGTCATGGTTATTTATGACGAAGGTAAAGCCACCCCAAATCCTGAATATTTTCCCTGACGCAGTTATTATCAGATAGCAAAAATTTCCCGACAAAGCTGTCCTATCAGGAATTGTTAACTGCAAGTGACGGAAAGAGTGATAAGAGACTCGAGGATAAAGAGAAAATTTATCAAAAAGACGACCTGGCCATAGTTTTGTACACGTCAGGGAGCACGGGAATTCCCAAAGGTGAGAGCAGTGCTGAAAGTGATTAATATTCAAATTAAAATCGATTTCAGGAGTGAGAATCCCGCATAAAATTATCCTCAATCGGTTACAGTGGCAATTCAAAACATTCCCATTTTCTGAAACTGAAAAAGTTTGTGTTTTCAAAACGGCCCTTACTTTTGTTGACAGTGTTTGCGAAATATGGGGGCCACTAATAAGCGGACTTTCGATTTTAATCGTCCCCAAAAGTGTGACCCTTGATCCGGAAAAACTTATCAAAAATTTGGACAATTACAAGATTGAAAGACTAGTCCTGGTACCCTCACTTTTACGATCAATTCTGATGTGTCTCGAGTTAAAGGTACTGAAAATTTTTGGTCGAAATGACCTGAAATTTCTTTTCAGAAAAATCGCAGTTTGCTGAAAAACCTGAAACTGTGGGTGTGTTCCGGTGAAACTTTGACCACGAGTTTAGCCGAGGAGTTTTTCCGGTATTTTCCTGAAAATGATTACAAGTTGTGCAATTTTTACGGAAGTACTGAAATCATGGGTGATGTGACCTTTTACATAATTTCAGGGATGCAACAACTGAAAAATTTGCTCACGGTTCCCATTGGTACGTCCAAACTAATAAAGAAATGTTGTAAATTTATTTTCGATAGGTGCTCCGGTTGATAACACAATTATTTATTTGTTGGACCCGGAATTGCGTCCTGTGAAATCCGGTGAAATAGGCGAGCTCTTCGTCAGCGGTTTAAACCTGGCTTCCGGATACGTTAATAACCGCGATAAGGAAAAATTCTTGGAAAATCAGCTCGCCATAGACCCAATTTTCTCAAAATTGTACCGCACTGGCGATTTTGCTCGTTTGCAAAACGAGATTTTGTTATACGAAGGAAGAACCGACTCCCAGGTGAAAATCCGGGGTCACAGAGTTGACCTATCCGAGGTCGAAAAGGCGGTTAGTGGGGTCGAAGGTGTGGAAAAAGCTGTTGTTCTGTGCTACCAACCCGGGGAGATGAATCAAGCGCTTTTAGCATTCGTCAAAAGCAGCGCTTTGATGAACGAAAATCAAATCGAGAATATTTTGAGGACTAAGCTGACTTCGTATATGGTCCCGCAAGTTATATTAGTTGAAAGCATTCCTTTGTTGGTTAATGGCAAAATCGATAGACAGGCCCTGCTGAAGAGCTACGAAAATACTAACAATAACGGTACGTATGAACCTTGCAAAGAAAAAATAAAATCACAAAAAATAAATTAAAACAGGAAAATAAAAATGAATAACAATACCTGCTTGAAAATTTAAAAAAATTACATTTTCCGACTTAAAACACGGTTTTTTACACAGTTGTAATTATTATTGTTCAATAAAAATTTTACTACATATTATTCAAAGGAATTTCTAAAATCACAACAAAAGTGATTTCAAAAAAATCATTTTTTTGCTGATTCCCATACTAAGTTTTCAAACGTTTTTTGAAAAATTGTTAAAAATACAAACAAATACCTATACTTGTGTTTATTTAATGCGTTCTACGGAACTTACTAGATTTTTTCATAGCGAGTACTTTAATTGCCTAAATTATCAATCGCCGTATAATAAACGAGTTGTAATTTATTTTTCCTTTGACTGATTTGTCATTTTTGCTGACTTTTATACTAAACTATTAAACTTTTTTCAAAAGTTGTTAAAAAGTTCAAAAAATACCTATTCCTATGTTTATTTAATGCTCTCTGCAAAATTGATACTATTTTTTTAAGCGAGTGTGTTAAATTGTCTAGATTATCAATCGCCGTATAACAACGAATATAACGAGTTGTAGTTTTTTTTTTAATTAATAAGTCATTTTCTTTGTGATCCTTAGTATGAAAAATTGTTAAAAGGTACAAGAAATACTTACCCTACGTTTATTTAATGCGTTTTGCAAAATTTACTAATTTTTTTATAGCGAGTGCTTTAATTGTCTAGATTATCAATCGCCGTATAACAGATGAACTGTAGTTTATTTTTCTTTTGACTGATAAGTCATTTTTGTTCTGACTTTATACTTTTTTGGAAAGTTGTTAAAAAGTTCAAAATAGATGACAAGAGTTTTATAGACAGTTTAAGAATTAAATAATAGACCTAGATTTTTTAACTATAAAACTTATGTTTTGAAATTTTTCCCAACACTAATATTGAATAGAAATTTTACTAAATTTAGAAATTCTTACAAATAAAATTGTCAAAATAATGTCAAAAAGTCAAGATAAGAGTATTTTATGTATTTATAAAATACGTTGTGATTGACGACGTATTTTATAGAAAAGCCTATACAGGGTGTATGAGAAATACGAGTGTTAATTTTAACATGTAACACATCTCGATAATAATACATTTTTTCTATTTGTAATTTTTCAATAAAAGCTTTTAAATTTGATTTAAAATTTGGCAAAGATAACATATCAAAATGTATACCCGCCTGGGCATGGGTACCAAATTAAAAATTCCGAAATATTTTCGTTGTGATAGAAACGGAGCTATATTAAAAGAACTGCATTGTTGTGATTATTTAATAGCATTGAACGGCTCGTTTACACAACATTATGGGGAAAAACAATTAATAAGAATTTTGCAAAATGTTATATAATAAAGTTGTTTTACTTGGTAAGTTCTTGCACGTGGTAAAATTAATACACTTATTTCTGATACACCCTGTACACAGGCTGGATTATAAATAACGCCCAGAGTCATAATTTCATTACTTTTAAACACGTTACAATACTTCTTTGATCAAATTTGAACAGTTCTTTGTTATCACTGTTATCAGTAACGACTGCTAACAGGCAAACGTGCTTGTCTTAGATAAAATGAATAAAAATGAATTTTTAAATTTTAAAAAATAAAAAAAATAATAAATGGTGAGCTTATTGAAAGACAATTTAACGAAAAATATAAAAATAATAAAATATAAAGGGTGTTTCATTCATGTTTCATTCAAAAAAAAAATTGAAATCGATATCAGTTTTGGTGAAACAGGAAATAGCGTTGATTGAGCATTGAACGCAAAAAGTAAATGACAATAAACTGTGCAACTTTGTTATAGAAAGTATTGTCATTTCTTTAAAAATAATGCAGTTATGGCTTAGGGCGTTTTTCATAATCCAAGCTCTATTAACGACAATATAAGAGCTTAAATTAAAGAAAGAGTATAAAATATTAGTGTTGGAAAAAATACATATCCCTATGTTGATTTAATGCATTCTGTAAGATTTACTTACTATTTAGTTATTTAAAATTTAGACACAAAAAGATTGAATGCAAGATATTCTCGCAAATGACTTCAAAAGAATTGAAAAACTTTTTAAAAGGACTTTTATTAATAAATCTAATCTAAATACGTATACTCATACCTACCTATTTTTTCTAGTATTATGGATAGTTTAATTTTTTAAATCTTTGATTAATTAGCACTTTTATTCCATTTCACATTTTAATTATCGTAATTATTAATTGATAAAATATTAAATTTTAAAGTTTCAACAAAAAGAATTGAACTTGAATAACATCCGATTTTTAATAAAAGTCCGAAATCAGGTAAAAAAAGATAAGGAAACAATGTGTGAAAATTAAATGTTTATAAAAAGATAATGCAAAACACAATTATTAAAATATGAGGTAATTTTATATAGTATTGTATTATTTCTGGTTTAGTAACCAGAAATAAATTTGCATGTCAATCCAAACAAGTTTTGAAACTTTTTTTTCGAAAAAAATTATTAACATTAATTAACGATTTTTTATAATGTAAAAACCCATTTTAGACGATTCTTGTGTGGAAATCGATATCGACTATTCCGGCGTGAAGCCGTCTCAAATGGCCGCAGCTAAAGTTCTCTTCGATACTGTGGCTTCCGTTTTAAATAGATCGGCTCGTTCGGCGATTTCCCTCGATGCAAACTTTTACGAAATTGGGGGTAACTCACTCAACTCCATTTACACCATCACCCGACTCAACGAAGAGGGATATCACATAAGTAATCACAGCTTGGATTAATCGAAATTTCGCTCATTACCACTTCCAGGTATCGGAGATTTCCTATCAGCGATTGATTTAGGAGAAGTTTTGGAACGTATGACTTCGTCTAACGACATTCATTGTTCGCCGCCGACCTACACGGCCGAACTCCTCAAAAACGAGCACAAATCGGCGGTTCTCGAGTAAGATTTGAGTGAGTTTTTGAGTGAGGGGTTGACGGAATTGTTTTAGTATTATTACGACGAGTTTTCACCAAAAGGCCGACTTGGAGCAATGGCTAATGCCCGATATTTTCGAGTCAGACTATAAGGAGCTTATGGACGCTCTTTGGGAGCCTCTCGTTGAGAAAGCTTTAAGTTTCGTGGCGAAAGCAGAGTCGGGGAAAATAATCGGAGTGGGACTGAATTTCGATGCAAGGGATGAGCCCGATGTACAAATTACTTCGAAATTGACTGTGATATTTGAGTTCCTTGAAGCGGTTGAGGGTCCCGTGAGGTAAGCTTTTTTATACATCTAAACCATCCCACTTTTATCTACTCCAACTATTGTCTCACTTATTTTCAATCAATAATTGGAAAATGCGAATTTTTTAAATCTTATCTGCGCTTACACTGCATCTGAATTGATTTTGAATCCATTTTCCGGTTTTAGAAATTTTTTCAAAAAGAAATATTTTCCGGTTCTCTTGTCACCAATCAACTTCCCGCAACACTTTTCATAAATCTAATTTTTATAACGCTTTGATTGGTTTAGCCGAGAGGCTAAACAACTAATTCCAATTACAACAAGAAAAAAATCCACCAAAATTTTATTGTTTTTAGATTAATTTCTGTAATTCCAACTTAATTATCATAATTCCAAAATAATTCCTGCAATTCCAAATTAATTTCGATAGTTTTAAGAAGTTCAATGTAATTTTTAAAAGAATAAATTATCTCCGATAATTCCAAAAAGAATTCTAGTACTTCTAAAAAAATTCTAATAATTCTAGAAAAAGTTTAGTAATTTACAAATATTTAATTCTGGTAATTCAAATCCAGTAACTCTATTATTTCGTCGTAATTCCATTGGTTTTAGATTAATTTGTATAATTTCAAATTAATTTCTCTAAATACAACTTAATTCCAACTTAATAATTCCAGTAATTCGAAAAAGTTTTTTAGTAATTTCAAAAAAAATTAGTAATTCATAAATAATTACGATAAGTAATTAAAAAAAAATTGTCAAAATTTTTCAGTAATTCTACTGATTAGAAGTCGATATTGATTAATAATGGATTCATTCAAATTCAGTAATTTTATTAATTTTAAATTTTCAGATTAATTCCTAGACTTTCAAATTAATTCCTGTATTTCCAACTTATATTTCGTAATTCTTCTAAAACAATTTCTGTAATTTCAAATTCTTTCTGATAGTTTTAAGTTCAGCGCAATTTGCAAAAGAAATTATCTCCAAAAATTCTAAAAAAAACTGTAGTCATAGTGATTATAATTATAGTGATTCCAAACAACCCAATAATAACTTTAATAATTCCATAAATTTCCAAATTATTACAAGCAATTACAATTAAATTGAAAAAATTTGTATAACTCAATTCTCAAAATTTCAACGAATTGAAAACTTTTTTTTTACTATTTTTTTTCGTAAACTGTGAGCCTTATGATGAAATCCTTTTAGTATACATATATGTGCTCAGTTTTCTATCGAATTATAAAAACTCGTGGTCGAACAAAGCTATACTTTGCGTGGGCGAAATAATTTCAAAAGTAGAAAACCAATTTTCCGATTAGGTACTTAAACTAAAAATCCTCATGTTTTCTCACACAATTTCGCATGAGAAACCCAAAAGCGCATTTTGTAGGATATTAAAATAAAACTTAATATTTTTTTTATTTATTTAATTATTAGAGACAAGTATCTTCCTGGCGCTAAGGGCAAAATCCTGCACTCGTTTATGATGGGCACTCATTCAAGTTTATCGCCCAAAGAGAATGTAGCGGTTATGCAATTTATGGAAGACGAAGTGCTTAAGTTGGCGACAGAGAGACACTTCGAGGGAATATTTACGACGAATACGAGCCCTTTGACTCAGGTAAAAAATGATTTTAACTTATTTTTCGTCGTTTTTGACTCCAAATTTCAGCAATTGGGAACCGACGTTTATCATTACCAGACACTACTTGACTATCAAGTTAATCGATATGTTGCTTCGGATAATACAAGGCCGTTTGGAATGGCACCGGATTCGCAAAGAGTAATCGTGCATTGGAAGCCAATTAAAAGTGACATTGTGGTAGATGTTTAAGAGGATTCTATTTATTTTCAGTATTTTTGTGTATCTCAGACCACTATTGTAAATAAAGGCAATTAGTTTAGACGAGTAGTTGACTTTATTCGAAAAACTTGTCCCAGACTTTGATAAGAGCTACTGAAAAGTGGTTCTACAAGTGAGCAAACCGGGGTTTTATTTCAAGGTAATTTTGTCTTATTCAAGGAAAATGGCTGAAAATAAGTTTTTAGTAAAAAATTTATGAAATTGAAGACCTTGGCTGACGATTTAGAACGTTTCGATGAGACACTAATTTATGCAAAGGTTAAGTAATTGCCAAATAGTGTTTCAATGTCATGAGAAAATTCAAACAAAAATACTACTAAGTTCCCACAAATGACTTATGAAACAAGTTTTTTTATGAAGTTTTGTATTTTGCGCGTTTTACATCTTTTTTTGACATAAAAGTCAATTTTTCAAAATTTAAACTAAATTTTTAACTTTTGCCTTAATAAGATGGTGGTTGGTAATAAATGTCACAAAGTTTAAAAAATTCGTTCTTCGAAGTGTCAAGTCTCGAATAATTATCAAAAATTTGTTGAATTAACTATGAATACTGCAAATATTTCATGCCAACCACCTGAAATGAGAGAAATGCCCAAAACACCGCTGAAAATCACCATTACCAACTTCTAGAAACTAAATTGTACTAGTCTATTTCAGCACAAGAATCGGTGTTAAAATGGCTCGGTTTTGGTATGGAGCTTTCTTTCGGACGCAAAATAGAAAAAATAAGTTTTTGTAGCCTAAAATTTCGTGACTGTGTACATAATAGAACAAATGTCAATTCAACGAATCGATTTGGTGTCGAACAATAAACGAAAAGTATCACTTTCAAATCCGGTTATTTATAAGCTCCCAATAAGCTTTTTATTGAAGAAACTTTGATACAATCTGAAAGATCAATAAAGTAACAGTCAATTTTTTTGTTTCTCCTTTTAAACCCCGTTTATCTAATGCTCCAAATCTCGGAAAATTATCCACGTGTGCATCTTCCACAACCCTCGCATGGATTTTCTCCATTCAGAAGTGCACTTAAATAGAAATAGGGCAAATCCTAGTGCAACAATAGAGCATAAAACGTTCTCGCTTCACCCCATGCATTACGATTGTTATTTCCACACATACATATTTGCAGATGGAGGAGATGTTCGAGTTGAAATTTGAGACGGGCAAAGTGGTTACGTGACGTTGTTCACCACTAGAGCATCAGTGTTTTTAAACGAAACAACGGGAGATTTAGCTTTTATTACAGGAAAATCGACCAGCAGTGTGGGCGAACACAAACACAACTCTTATTTTGAGCAATTGTGTATAAAATAAAAATAAACAGTACGGAGAAGTGGCTAATTTGTGCGAATAAATAATTTCGCATGTGGGTGCTTGTATTCCGATCGAACGGTCTTTATGGCGGAGGTGCCGGAATACTATTAAACTTTCCCCTTCAAACTCCGAACTAACTGATCGTTAGATTTACAAACTAATTTTTTATCTCAAAATTTCGGAATTTGTAGCGATATTTATGTCGCAGTAAGGGTGCAAAAGCCAAACTTTATGAAAACACTTGGTGCGTCTAGACTACACCATATCTTGGATCTGTAAATTTCGCCAAGCCACAGACCTGAGAAATCTGCAATATGTGACTTCGCAACAGAAATGTACCCCTTACACACCTACAAAAATTCGCAATTAAGTCTTTGCTGTGATTTATCACTAAAACACCCCTTGTAATTAATTACACGTGGCTTAATTGTAAACTTTAGAGATGTTATTGAGTTAATAGAATTGTGACGATCGATGAATTGTTTCCACTTGATTGCAGACGACGAAGTTTATATAAAAGGAATAAAAGATTGTAATGAGGAGAGATCGACTCTAGCTTTGCGCTTATCACAAAATGGTGGCTTTTTAGGGAAAACTATGGGAGTATTATTAATTAAAAATTGCGTGGGGAGGAAGGAAAGTTTGAGGTACTTTGACTTCTTTTGCACTATTACAACTTGTGATATTGCATAAAGAAGCAATTAAATTGTCCTACGACAAAATAAAACTACTATAATCCACCCCAAACTCTCATTTTTTCCGCTAAAACAAATATCCAGAATTTCAAACTTTTGTCGCTAAAAACACTCCCTACTCGTAACAGCCCGAACTTTTTTGCCATAACACCCCGAAATATCATTTCGCTTTTTAGCATCGGAATAATTCGTTACATAAATATCAAAACGGGTCATCGAGGAGGCTTTTTGTCCCTCATTTCACACTTTTTACTCTCGTTTCATTTATTTTTTAGTTTTTTTCAGGACGAGTGTGCTTTATATCTGAAATGCAGTTTGTTGCGTCTACACCAAACAATGCCGTCCCCAGAGACACATATTCCATTTATGTTTTGTTCTGGTGCACATTATCGTCGCCAGTGTTTACATTTTTATCGCATTAATAAATTACCGAAAAAATAAGTAAACGACTTACAACCTTGAAATTTATTGTTGTTGTAATGAGTTCATCTTAATGGAAAATTTAGGTTTTACATGGGATGTGGGATGCTTGTGTCCCGGTGGGAGTCAAACTGACGGTTTGTGATGTTACTTCAAACGAGAAAATGGATGTTTCTTGTTAATCTTTTTGTGTGAAGTGTGTGAAGAAAAATCAAAATGGCGCTTAGCTTTTTATTCAGTTATTTACAAATTAGAATATTTACAAAATATGTACAGCAAACTTAACGTCCAGTTTATCAAACTGGTCACCTAACATAACGTTACATTCGATTTTTTTTTAAACTTTATAAATCGTAAATAAATATTTCTTTCTTACGAATTACAATAAAAAACACAATTCTTATATTTAAATAAATAACAAAAAATCTCTTAATTCCCAATGACAGCAGGAGCTGGTGCATTTTGTGGCATCTGATTAACAACATTATCAATATGTTTGTACTTTTTTATCCTTTTCCACTCTCCATTATTGTAATTCATCTGGAAATGAGTCTCTGCCACCATAGTGAGATAAGTATCGTCAGGTTGCAAGACATTTTCCTGATCCTCTGACAACTTAATAGTAACAATATTCCCTAAATGAGGACAAGGATTATCCCTTGATCCTGCCATGAATCCCAAAATCAACGCCTTCTCGGGTCTTGTCACTTTGTTCGCAGTTCTGAACATATCCTGAGCTTCCAACATTTGCTCCCTCTGGTGAAAAAATTCAAGATAGAAATTTTTTGACACTTATAAAAAACCCACCGTTAAGGCTAGCCCCCGCCTTTGCAAAGCATTTGACGTCGTCTGTGGCTGAATCCTGATATGCGTCACAGTAGGCGTGGCCTGAGTCGTCCTCTGCGCAATCGCAATATTTGACACTTGTCCCACAGCCTTCACGGATTGGTCCGTTAAAATCGTCCTCTGTCCAGTTGGCGTAGTTGCCAATAGTGGCGGCACAGGTCGCATAGTTGGCAACTGTGTAGCCGCCACTGTTGCCAGTTTTACAGTGGGTGTTGCAATTTGTGCCGTCGTTACTGTGGTCACTGGCGCCGTTGCCACAGTTGTCAAAATGGAAGACGCGGCTGGAGATAAATAAATTGATGGAAAAACACACTTGATTATACTTACTGGTCGGTGTGAGAATGGGTTGTGGCGTGGGAGGGGCGTATGCCGGGGTGGAGCTTAGGCCAGCTGCGTAATCGGGAGTAGTGGTAGTGCCTGAAACAGGCGGGGGGCTTTGTAAGGCAGCGTTTTCTGTGTTCTTCTTCGCATCTTCAATTTCTTGCATCTTTTTGCGTTTTTTAGCCGCAGCGTATCCGAGAGGTTGATCAGCGATGTCGAGAAGTTTAACTCCGCCTTCTTTACGTCCGGCCGGGGGGCGGGCCAATGGAGGCCGATTGTTTATATTATTGTTTAATGCGCCGGATCGGAAGCCCGATGTGGGGACTCTACTTGGGATTCCTTTCAGGGGTGCTATAAAAAACAATGTTACCAACTGTCTATCAAATGACAGTCATACATACTTGTATCAGTCATTTTACGCGGCATGCCTCTTGAACGCACTGGAATGACCGGAGCTGACGACTTTTTGAGATTAGATGCAGCATCTGATGACTTTTGTAATAAATCAGCTCGTAAAGTCGCCGATTTTTGTTTCTTTTTGATGGTGAAATGTTTAGTAGGCTCTGGTTTATGACCAACCTGACAAAAATAAAATTATAACAGTGACAAGTGACGTATGTCACTTACAACAGAGACAAGGGCTGATTTATTTAAATAGTGGCACTCCATTGGTAGCATAACATTCTCAGCTTGTTTGCGAACTAGTTTCCGAAGATCTGTAACTAAATCTGTGAAGATTGGTCTCACTTCGTCCAAATCTGAAATTTCTGTGTTCAAAGACCCAGTCGAAGGATACGTCTTTAAAGCCTCAGCTAACATCGCGACCCACAATTCCGAATCTGCGACGGCCACATCGAGGATTTGCTCCAACTCTAACTTCCACTAAAAAAACAGCAGGTGAGTACGTCATAACCTCAAACAACTTTATTTTGATAATAAAGTTAAAAACAGCACAACTAAAGGGTTAATAACGACAAATGAAAACTGTGAGGGCTTTTATTTTGTAAACATACTTCTTCGAGGTTCCTGCGCGGGATGTGAAAAAAGCTCAACAAAAGCTTTAATTTCACTTGTGTTTGAAGATCGGGAAAACAGTCTTTGATATTGCGTAACACTTCGGCGTTCAATTGCGAGCATATTGAGCCCCCCGTCCAGGAATCGTTCGAAATTCCGAGTTTATTGTGTAACCATAAAGACGTATCGCTGTCACGCACATTCGCCATTTTGCGTTTGGAGCAGTGCTACCGCCACCAGCTGACTAGCACCAAAACCACTACATCAACATTTCCTACAGCGGGAAATTTAAACACATCAATTAATTCGATTTTTTTTTATTAAAACAATTTATAACACGGGAAAATTGTAATTACTGTTCATTTGTTTAGCTAGTGACAGCAGACAAACAAAATAATTCCGACTTTGCGGATTCACATAACAATTAATCTGTTCGTTGATATCGTCCATAATTACGGAATGTTGGTTAACTTCAGGAAGTTGCAACAAACTCGCTGTGCTTCTAACATAATCGGCGACCCGGGCCCTCGACGCCGGGTCCATCTCAATCACACACTCCTCTTCACACTTTTGTTTCATAATCCTGAAGGATAAATAAGTGGGGTCGTTATCACTCGCAACGACTTGAATTTGCCCTAAACTAATTATCCGTTTCACATTATCATCATCAAGATTCACAATAATCAAAGCATCGAGTGTTAAAACCAACCCAATTCCTTTGAAATCTGAATCGTTGAAAATCGTTGCTTCAGTCGCAAAAAGCACATTTTTATAAGTCAGTGAGTTTAGTAGTTTCCATTCGTATTTTAACACTGAGTTTGAATCTAGGAGAGTCAGGTTGCTGACAAGGTCACTCCTAGGTTGCGGTAGGGGGTTCCAACCTGCTCCTTGCAATAAACCTGCAATCGGAATTTTTAATTCCAAAACTGTAAATATAAAATCATTATACCTTGACCAGTCAAGGCCACCAGTTCGGCAGCCCCACTCAAAGGCTTTGTTAGAACTCCCACTAGCCCCAATCCTACACCTGCTGCGAGAGACCGCGGCGATGCCCCATCGGCCATTATACTCTGAAGCGGATGATGAGCGATGCCTCCCACAGCCCCCAAAAGACTGATACCAAGCCCGGTCAAACCCTAAACAAAAATTGTAATACTTTTGTTGTATTCAAAAATTCTTACAGAAATTATAAATAAATGATTTTTATGCCTTTTTGGTTTCTTATTTTATGGGATACAGTTTAGGGGGTTCCCCAATTTAAATAATGAAAATACCTGCATAAATCCTTGAGTCACCCCTTGGGGCTTCTGCCTCCTCTGTTCCTCAGTCCGTCTCAAATGTTCCTCATCTAGAGTCAATCTGTCCAAATTCCTTGCAACACTAGAAGCCAATTTCGTCACAGATTGCAACGTTCCAGCTGTCACGTGTTTCATAAGGGAGGCCGAGCCATGCGTCACACCAGTAAGAAAAGCCCAGGGGCCCTGTATAAGCCCTCGATAAGGCAAATTGATAAAGTCGCGAAGTCCTATACCCATAGCGCGGGCAAGTCCACTGGGACTTCCAAGCAGTTCTAGGGAACTGACGACCCAACCGGCCCCAAAAATGGCCCCCGAAAGGTAATGCATGGTCATTGCGTGCCCCAAGCGATAGGGGGTCGTCAAAAGTCGGCGTCTTTCGAAACGGGCAAACTGGAGAGGGGACTGGTCTAGGGCTATATACATTTTTAGGGAACAATGGACGGACAAAAGGAGCGACAATGGCTCCACTGTGATGTTTTTGAGACTCAAAGGCCTCGCGATTACTGAAGAGTTCCAGAAAACCAACTCGGGGACTCTAACTGAGACGCTTTTGGACGTTGCTTTGGACTCTAGTTTTGGCCCCCCTGCCAGTCGCATGGGAAACAAATGAGTGAAATACTCCACCAATTTATTAATATACAAATCTTCGACGTATATAGAAAGTGAATTTAATTTCACCTTAACTTCTTTTACTCCTGTCACATTTTTTTTTCGCAAATCATCAAACCAAGTCTCTACTATCAGATCCAAAATCAACACACTGTCACTGTCTCTGATCAATTCTTTCGCATTTTTTTCTATGATGTTGGTACTACTTTTTGGTTTTTGGTCCTGACCTACCACAACCACCGGAAAGTCGAATGATTCTTTCGAGTATAACTCATTGTCAAATTGGATGTCTAGTACAGAAAGTGACACTTTCAAATCGTCACTTTGCCGAAGCTCAACTCCCAAATCGTCAAAACTAAAACTCGCAACTCCTTGCTTTTCTAAATCATTGTTATGATCAGCGAGAAATACGAGACTGAAGGATTTAAGAAATGCGAAAATTTCGATCGATTCCCAATTATTTTGCAAAGGGAGAGTTGGTTTGAATAATGACTGGTAGAGAGATAAATTTGGGAGTACTTTTGGTGAATTTTGGTAATTATCAGTGACAACACCCTAAATAAGTTAAAATAAGTCAAGTGATTTAAGTAGGCATGGAAACTTACTTTGTGCCGATTGTCATTTTTTCCAAGTACTGTCTCCATTTCATGGCGCGATAAGCGCCCCCTGATGTCAATCGCGTTAATTTCGACCTCACTTACCGACTCTATCGACAACAGAGTGGTGTAAGATGTGACTTTAACCACCAATCTGACGTCGCCAAAATTAGGTATTTTGACGAACTGTTCCGAATCGTTGACGATACTCACGGCACTTGACCACTCAAAATTATCATTTTCGCCTTAAAAAAATTCAAATTAGTTTCAACTTTATAAGAATCATGAATGGTTGGGTACTTTTCGGTCCTATTGCAAATACTATTTTTTCACTGAAGCAAGTCTGAGGTAATTCTGGGAATTTTTCCGAAACGAAAGGCATGGTGTAGTAAACGCTGGTCCCACATTCGAGTTTCGAGACCCATTTGAAATGTTTTGATTCCGGTACTGCAGCCCCACCCTCGCCAACTGCTTGTCCGCAGTACAGAGATACCGGACTTTTATTTTCTATAAGGGTTTGAGGGCAATCGTCGTGGAATAACGAGAGGTAAGTCTGGCCTTTGCGTTCTTGTGAAGTCAACACGAGAGGAATCTGTGCCAAAAATTAATACAAATAAAAATATTTATTTACAGAAAAATCTGTTCAATTTCGAGTAAGGAGAAGATAGCCAAAAAAATAATAATTGAAGATAGAAATTTTGCAGTTCTCAAATGATTGTACACTCGGGGAAAAAACTATTCACCAGTCTAACTTTGTACTCGGGCTGGGCTTTGTCGCAATAGCGTTTCAGACTAGTTGAAGAGTTGGAAAGCAGGTAATATGTAGAAAAACCCTTATTTAGGAAGTTGGTCCGGACCCGAAAAATGTCTTTTTGTGAAAATTACTTCAATGAGCATTGATTATAACGTATACATTAAATTGTAATTATAATAAACAAGCTTGCTCAAATTATCAAATTACAAATACATAAATTTATTTAAGAAATGTATTTTGCAAGTACACAGTATGTTCCCGGATTAAGTTTACAAGAGGAAAAAAAAATTTATCTTCGACTTTCTGCCAAAACTGCAAAGAAAAAACATTTTTAGCTCGACTTGACTTTTAAGGTTCTTTATCTACAGCTTTCAAAAATCAATATTGTAGGACTAGTTTTAAATGCCAGAATTTTTTAATAAACTGTGAATTTTGCCAATTTCTATCCAGTTATTTCTTTATAATCAAAATTCTGAACTTAATAATACATTTTATAATAGCCAGTCAAAAGGAAACAAATTTTTACCTTTGATTTTACGCCAAAAAAAGCAAAGGAAATACTTTTTTTTCTATAGCAGATGTTAAACTATTTCTTTGACAACTCTTTTAAGTAGATAAAGTAACAATTTAACAGCAAGGGTTGTTTTTGCTTTATCTGAAACCAGCAAATCTGTAATCAAAACTTCATTATTCTGACTCAGTGGAAAGAAAAGTTTTTTTTTTTTGTTACTTTTGGACTTGTAACAATAATCTTTCTTTGCCTTTCAAGTCCCATCACATTGGCGATTTTATTTTTTTAACAACGATGTCATTTTGACAATTAATTAATTAATTGAATAATAATTGTTTTTGTTAAAAATGCCTTTTTCAAGGAGCTATTTTTTGACTTGCCATTTATTAAAATTATGTTTTTTACAAACATTTTTGTTATTTAACTTGCGCTAATAACTCATCTGTCAAAACGACATCAGTGTCAAAAAAATAAAACGCCAATGTGGGATTTAAAACGAAGAGAAAAAATTACTCTAGTTTACACGATTTTTATACCTTAATTTTTTTATAGATTTTGAGTTAAAAAAACTATTTAAAAAAGTCCACCACGTTTAAAAAATATGTAATTAACAAAAATATAAAAACCGCCAAAAAACATATTAAATGTGAGTTATTTTACTTGGTTTTATTATTATACTTTTTGGGTCAGTTTTCTTTATAACAATCCAACAGTAATCTACTAACATATTTTCATCCCAAAAACCTTCGTGTCAATCTTTGAAAACCCTTTTGATCTTGATTAAAACGCTCGTCTTGTTTGTCACTCATGCTCCCTAAATTTTTAGAAAAGAAGTCCAAATGGGAGTGAAATGTTTTTAAGACCTATTTAGACCCATATAGCAATAATTTTGCAATAATTCAGCAACAATTTGAATTTAAATAAATTTTAAATCGGAGGCATTTGTGCAGAAAGCAGGAAAATTAAATTTTCTTTCCATTGAGTGAAAATAATGAACTTTTAAAATTACAGACTTACTGGTTTCAGGTGAAGCAAAAAATGTTTTTCTTTTGCAGTGTTAGCGTAAAATAAAAAAATCCGGGGACATACTTTATAATATTAGTTATTATTATTATTATTATTACGGCATTAAATTTACCACTTTGGGTTTTTTGCTTTGTTTAGAAGTAATAAAAATAAATATAAAAAACGGAAGAAACTAGCTATTTGTTAATAAAATTAAAAGTAAATCACAAAAATTTTGTTAAGATAATGAAATACATGGGCATGCATTTTTTTCTCTAGTTAGTCGGAAACACTATTGTAACAAAGCGCAGTGTTAGCAAAAAATTAGACTGGTGAATAGTTTTTTTCCCTGGGTGTACGTTTCCGAACAGATTTTCGGTGAATTTTTCTTAAATATTACAAAATCCTTACCCACTTTTTCCCCGAAGTCCTAACCGACAAACTCCTTCTTGAGACATTATCGTCGACCCTCACCGGACACGACCATCCAAACTCATATTGCAAACAGAATGAAACATAAAAGGCATAATTCGTACTCGAGTCCGAATTTTCCGCCTCTAGGGCATACCACCGAATTATCGAAATCCCGGAATTAGTCTTATCCAATTGTGGGGCGACCGAAAACGACAACTTTTCGATATTCACGGGTACATTAAACACTTTATCACAGTCAGAAACGGCAAAACAAACAACCTGAATTTGATTCAGCAGATAATTACTAAAAACATGGGACGAGGAGATTTTCAAGAGACGAATCTGATCCGAAATAACGCTTGTGAGTGACACCATTGCGACCTTGAATCATTTTTTGTTAATCTAAGAAGAAAAATTTAAAAAATCATACATCAGATCCGCACTTGACTGTAGTTTTAATGCTGCCCTCTGGCGGTAAAGTGCCCGAAATTTTCGGCATGTAAAACGTCTGACTCCAATCAGACGTCGACAATTGGAGAGGCGGCGAATAGGATAAACCACCCCCAGTATCAACACCCAGATGAAAATTGTCCTGGAAAAAAACTTAAGGCCGGGTTATCCCACTTTGTGGTTACTTACGTCAAGTTTAGGTGGGGCTACTATCCCGTATTGCGGGATTCGACACAGTTCAGTCCCATTCATGAATAACGAAACGGGACAACCGAAAGTATTCACCATTAAGCACCAGGGTAACAATTCGACTGATAAAGCACTTGAATACTGACAAGCATTTTGGTATCGGACTTGAATAGTTGTTTGGGGTTGTTCCTCGACTATCCATTCAACTTTTTCTAAGTCTTCCCCAAAGTAGGGCCACTTCGAAACGTCAAAATTCCTCAAACTGTCTAAAATATCGTCGATGTTCTCCTTATCAGCCTTCTTAAAAAATTTCTGTTGATCGACTAAACTATAATTTAGAGGGATATAAGGGTCCGAAATGGATGTCCCATCACTAAAAAAAAAATTTGTAGAATTGTAACGCCTCAAAGCTTGATTTACTGTAATTTGAAAGTCAATTGGTGCGAATGATCGATAGTTCCAGGACAGTAGAGTTGCTGTAACTCGCCTTTGCCTCGCACACTCGAATCGAGATGTACATTCAGAGTCGGTGTTTCAATATGAATGTTTGACGTTATGGGGAGATTGGATTTAACCATAAATAAAGGCCACAACATTGCCAGAATTCGTTTGCCCTTTTGGCAATCCTGGACCACAATGCGACACCAAATGCTTAAAAATTGCCCACGTTCCTGCAACGGGACTAAAAAAAAATATTATAAGGTTTACGACTTGGCTAATTTTACTAGAATCTATACCTTTGACCAGCCACGGTTGGGCCCCTTTCGTGTGCTCCTTGAGGGGAATGTCGCCAGTCCACGCCGAATCCAACCCGAAAAACCTCAACCGAAAGAAATAATTCAACCGACTGTCGATAAACATAGATGGCGTGATAGTCTTGCCACCCAAGACATGAACCGGTGCTCTTTTCAACTCCTTATCATCCCTCGATTCGGGAATGATTTTAAACTCGAAATGCTCCAATAGCATGTTAGCAATGACAAATTGTCCCCCGATCGTCACTTGTTTTTGACTCGTCGACAGCGCCTTGATCGTCACAATCACATTTAAATTATTTTCTAAATTCAGAGCCACAAAATGTGTACCTTCTTCGTCTATTCGAAACGGTTTCGACCACAACCATCCTCTCTCTTCGAATGCCACTTTCAACTTTCTTTTGCTTTTCGACGATCTCCAACAATACAAGTGAAAAGATCGACTCGGTAATAGAATGTCTTCGTCGGTTCCGACTTGTCCGAACCTCAGATTGATATTTGTGTCGTTACAAATGACATATCGTGTGAAAATCACCAAGTCGTGGTCCGACTCGAGTGATTTTTGGGCCCACATTTGCGAATTTACTGTCAAAGTGTGTGCTACTGTAGGTCCGAAAATGATCCGAATCGGGTTTGAAACCACTCCCAATGTCAGTTTTTTGGCCAAATTCAACTCAAGTTTAAACATGAATTGGTCAACTAGACTTTGTTCGGTGAGAAAAGTATAATCGATGGTTGAGCAACTCAGATGTGAGGTAAGATCGCAATAGAGCATGTTCGAATCCCAGTGGGCCATGTGGAGCCTCAAATTAGTCGAAGTAACCTTCAGGAATGTATGGTTGGCAGGAATGGCTTGATCTGGGGTGAAATGTCGGAAACTTAACGGCACCAGTGACATACCCTTGTCAAAGTTATTCACCAATGAGAGTTCGAGTTTGGAAACATACAACACTGCAGTGAAGTTAGGCACTATAGCTTTATTGAAATAGGAATCAATTCGCATGCAAGCCGCTAGGGCGCGTGGCGAAATCACATTCCGGTTGATTTTTCTCCCGTTTGAGTCTAAACTGGTCAAAACAACCCTCCAAATATACGCTACCGCCCTCTGGGGTTCGCTTTTGGGTAAATCAAGGTAGCACACTTCACTTTCGGATAGACTAAACTGGGCATAGGGTATATAACTGCAGTGATAATCGGACCAATACTGGAGGCTACAAGTCACTTGGGTCGGTTCCGGGTCTATAGAAATCTCAAGTGGGACCGGAAAAATCCGGACTTTGGTCAAAGCCCGCGGTTGGGGGTATCTCCAAGCCATGGCACTCGTCTCTTTACAATTCCAAAACATGACCTGATAGGGGAGTGGCAATTCCTCGCTGTTGGCACCACTGGCTTCGATAAATTGGAAAGCACCAGCTCTTAGATCATCTTTGTAGTGTTGGTCTTTTTCCGGGATTACTATTTTAGGGTCCGAAGGGGTACTTGGACTTACATATGAGGTGAATTCAGACAATTCTTTGGTGATTTTTTCCATGCAAATGATTTGTTCAGGGCTTATATCTAATAATAAACAATCGCTATCGATGCTCAAGTGGATTTGGGGCTCAGTATCGTCGCGCTGCCATGACTCGACAAGAGCACCAAATTCAAAAGTTACAGTCCAAGGGTTGAGAAGTAGTCTTTTCACATTGTTACTTGTCACAGACAAAGTCATACATTCTAAAGTAGAAAAACTTTGAATTTTCTCCGGTCTCTCACTCAAAAAAAGCCGATTCTTGCTCTTATTTATTGTAAAAGTGGCATCTAGATTGTTTTCGGTCTCCACAACTACGACCAATTGATCAGTTTTAAACTGTATGGTGTCTATTCCTTTCAAATTATCTTTGACACGTCTAAACCAACCCAAATCGGGTTCAACTTCCTTCACCTCACTCACTAGTGGGAAAGTTTCAAGAATTTTATTTTTTATAGTAAGTAGAGACGTAATTTTTGTCGGTGAGCAAGCCAATTTGGTCGGCCTTGAAACGTCAATAAAAAAATTCGCCATTTTTCCGTGCTCTTTAGTGTATTTCAAAGTAAAAAAAGCAGGGGGAATCCCCGTGACAAGATCAGGGTGTCCCGACCGCGTCACTACTAAGTCAACCGGGAAATCCTGTATGGTCGGTACGGATGAAACCGGGACATTTTTAGAGTCGTTGAGTTTAATACCCACATCAAAACACGACAAATGCACGTTATTCGCAAATTGCTGCTTCGACGAATACACATTTGGTTGTGACACGAAGAAATAAAGCAAAGGGACGTATTTTTTGTGGCTTCGAATCGCTTCGTCGACACTTTCTTCCTCAGAAGCCTCGTAATTGCGGTCTTCTTCCTGATGAGGTAAAAATTGGGATTTCGATTTGGGATTAATTGGAATTGCTTACGTCAACATATTTCGTTTTTTTAGTGCGATGGCTGCTTTGAAGGGATTGAGTAATGCAGAATTGGTACAGACAACAGGAGATCTTGCCGGCGGTGAAGAGGATTTCAGATGGTGTTTCGTTGAAACTCTGGGATGGTACGGAAACTTTGTGTTTTTCTTTGGTCGGCTGAAAAATTTCAATGCAAGATAAAACAAGAACTAAGCTAGGCTTTTTTTAATTTTCAAGTAGAAACGAAAATCGTCCTCATCAATGTTCCGTTTTTTTGTTACAAATTTAAACAGGAGATAGTATATTCAATTTTAAGAGAAAAGTTTCCTATGAACATGTATCGAAAAATGCTACGCAAGGGAGCTACACCCTCTCCAAGGGGGTGATAACCAGATGATAACCTTTATACACCTAAGCAAATTCAAAGAAAAAAATGTTCAAATTTTTAATCAGGAGCTTCCTAAACTGAGTGGGTTTAAGGTAAAAAGTACTCTATTTTGGCTGTAGTTTCTTGCCACTTTCAGCAACAAAATAATAAATTTCATAGTTTTTCATGAAAAGGTCTTCCGATACAACTTACTGATTTTGAGTAAAACCAGTTTCAGATTTTGAGTAAAACCAGTTTCAAAATTTATATTACAAACCACAAAGCATAAAAATTAAAAATTAAATTCGTTTTACCAAAAAATGAAAACTTCTGTCTTAAAATTGAATAATCTATCATCTATTTAAATTTGTAACAATAACACTGTATAATAAAAAAAAATCCCGGCGCATCCACCATTCTTATCGTACATTTTCATTCAATTTGAGATTAAAAATCACAATTAGACACGCTTTTTTTGAATTAGATAACCCTCAATGTTACCAAATAGCAACAAAAATTTCTTGTAAAGCATTGGAAACTTTTCTATTTAATTTATAAAACACTTCTTAACAATTTTTGCTTCCGAAATTTATTTTTGCTTTCTTTAATCGTGACAAAGTTGTGTTTTTTTGTGTTTGTGGGTTGTGTTTTTGATCAATATTTTTATTTACAAAAAATACAATTAAAAAATAAAACAACTGGTGCTTACCTGTACTGGCGACTTTGACGATAAAACACTCCGAATTTCCGACGTATCAATCCCTGAATCCTTATAAAATTCCGTCAGCTCCGTTTCTAAATCATCCTTAAAAATATCAAATCTGGTGTAAGGATATGTAATTTCCATCCGTTCTTTGACCAAATTTCCACTAATAGGAAACTTGAATTCGTTAATTAAGGCCGAAACCAACTTCAATTGATCCAATGACAAGAAAATCGCAATATCTGTCACAAAATTAATCTCAAACGAACTACAACAAACAATAATTTCGTTCTTATAAACCATCGTCGGTGCCGCAACTACACTGATATCAAACCTAAAAAAAAAACAAAAATCAAATAGCAAAACCTTAACAGAATCGAACATTACTTTTCAACAACTTGCTTCAAATTAAGTATTGGTACAATACTCAACTTCCCCTGTTTCAAATTATTCCATTCCAGGGCCGGATTCTCATTAATCCCTCGGGAATTCCCCCGCATGTTCAAAACCTGCTCCAAATCCTTCCAACTGGTGCTGCTAACCGACATCCCAGTCACATCCAACTGATACTGTCTATCCTCCAACTCGCTCCCGGGGATGGTCAAAATCCTGGCTTGGGCGGCTTGTCGGTAAATATCGGGTCTGATCGGAGTCCGACATATCGGATTCGGAACAGTTGGGCTTAGTCCGATTTTCTCGACTTGAAGCACAAAAACATCATGGTTGCCACCCCCTGCCAACTCACTCGACGGCACCAACAATCGAATATCGTGACATTCAAGATACGCAAGCGGGAGGGCTTGATTCGTAAAAGTCGGCTTGTTTTTGGTGGGGATTTCAGTTACACTTGTCTCATCAAAACCCTCTAAAAAGGGGGCTATAATCGAGTAGAAACCCATGAGTGTCTTAATCGAAACAACGACATCTATCGGTTGGACACTAATGACAATTTCAGTGATGTAACGCGACGTTGCCAGATTTGTTTTTTTTGTTTTTTGAACGGTCCCCCATAGGTTATGGGTGTGTTGACTGCTGGCCCTTGTGATTGTCATTCCAATAAAACCGCTCTCTTCGGGTCGCTTCTCGACAACATCCTCTCTCAGTCGTACCACAACCCCGGAAAAAGACCCCCTTTGCCACTTATTACGGTCCTTATATTTTTTATAGTGTTGTACAGAAATCGAGCCGATTTTACTCTTCATTTTCAAGTAAACATTCTGATAGTCGAGACTACTAACAATATCTTCGACGTCTATCACCAGTTTCAATTGACAGTCACTTGTTTCGTGTGCTAGTAATTCGATTGAAAATTTCGTTACGGTCCATTGTATCCACGCGGTGAGTTTAATATTTTCGTTGGGGTCACTCGAGTCCGGCCCTGGAATCGTCCCACTTGACTCCAAAGTCTGATCTTTGACCGTCGGGGACAGGGACGGACTGGCTACGGTGACTATGGAAGGCAAGTCGGGTTGTTTTTGCACTTCAATTGTTTTTTTCGGTACTAAACTGTTGAAAAATTCAGTTAAACCGTAAATTAAGCTCGCCAAGAGGTACATCTGGGCTTCCGAAACCGAAATAATAATCGGAGTAACATCAATGTGGACGTAAACCCCGAGACTGCCGAGTGTGCTTTCAGCAGGGGTATAATCTGGTGCTTTACCATCGGTTATAACCGGTTTGGTTGAGAGGCCGACCGTTGCATTGATGCGTACTGTTTTTAAAAACGCGACTTCTTTACCATTTTCCATGGAGTAGCAATTTAAATCCGAAATGGACATCGTCCAAGGGAAACTTGACCTGTCTGAAAATTCGGTTATAACACTTTCGGTTAAAAAAATCGAAACGTACCAGCATTCCAAACTGTTTCCGGCAATTTGACCGGCAATTTTTTCAAATATTTCACAACATTTTGTTTTTGGGCGCTGTGTATATTGGCAAAAGGCAAAGTGATGACCATTACGTTTGGTACCAATTTTTTATTCAAAGCCTCTCTGATGGCCTCCTCGACACCTTGAGAACCGACAGCCGAGATCGAAGCCATCGGAAAATAAATAATACATTGGGAAATGTGACCACTCAAAAGCATGCTTTTCCAAACCGGATGCCAGGTTTTCAAAAATTCGTAAATTTTTTCTTGTAACTGGAAATAAATTGACAGGTCAATGTACCTCCAGACCGGATAAAACTCACATCGACTTGTTCTTCTTCTTCAATCAGTGGTAATTTTTGTTGAGGTGCATAAATAATCTCTCGGTCGGAACTGCTATGAATTGAACCGATTTGAGCACTTCGCCGAGGAGTTTCGGAAGTGCTTCCGTAAACTTCCGAGTAACTCAAACTCTTATAATGGACACGTTCTGAAACATTTTGCTAAACATGGGTCCCACACTACTTGACATCATTTGTAAAACATTAAAATTGCCCTTGTTTGTATTCTTAAATGCGGAGTATTTTATTATTTTGCAAAAAAACATAGTTGCCATCTTACTGTTACACAAATTGTACGGCAAAATCTTTTTTTTAAATAAGATTATCACATTCAACAGGAAAAACAAAATAAAAGAGAAAGCAAAATGAGTAGACAATATATTAGTCAAGTCGCAAACCTAACCAGACTTGATTTCTACTGTACCTTCTGCCCTATAAGCACCGATTTTGATTGGATGGTACAACAACCATTTGCACACGAGAGGATCCACACACACATTAATTTCTTGCAAATTAAAAATAACCAACGACGGATGCGTCTGCGATTCCGGTTTCAATGGATATTGAATAGTGGCAATAAAAAGAGGCAAATCCTCTGAAAAACTGCCCTGGATTTAAAAAAATACTAGTCATAAATCACACTCACCTTGATTTTTTTGTAGTCTTCGGTTCAGGTCCTGACAAAAATAAAACTTGTTGAATATCAGAAACCGAGTTGATTTTTTTACTGTCATTCTCGTACGATTCAAAAATAAAGGCTTTTATTGATTCGAGAGCCAAGTCTATTGAGACCGTGCTATTCGTACAGACTTTTTTAAACCTGAGACCTTCAACGGATAATTCTAAATACGGCATTGCTAAAAAAATTCACGATAAATTATTACAAAATTTTTTATTTTGTTACCATAATCTTTGCTGGCGTCGTACAGCAACGACGTATACCGCAAACTCTTAAGCCCCGTTGTATCTTTTTTAAAAATATTGTTAATCAAGTGTGACACCACAATCAACTTAGCTTTCGTACAATTAAAAGTCAGACTTTCTAAAACACAACGAATCGAGAAAATTCACAATTTAATCGTTTCTAACCTGACTGAAAATTAATTTCGCTGTGCATCACATTCGGATTGACCCAATACTGCGGACTCAAAATACTCCTACTTTGATACGACAAATTAAAAGGGACCACGAGAGTCGTATAATTATTCTGTTTAAGAATTAAACGACTACACAAACCCACTATATTAACATTCAATTTTGTGAAACACGCCTCAAACATTTTTTGAGGAGGTTCCGGGAGCTGACAAGTCGTGTGAACTAGTCGGTTCACATACATCGGATTACTGAGACAAATTTCGATCAATTTGCACTCAATTGTGACTTTCGGGAGTTTATGGAGTTGAATCACAGGCAAAGAAGTTGAATGTTTTTTCATTTTTTTAAACAAAGAGCCTTTGGCCGGCTCAAAAAACGGATGATCCATAAATTGCAATTCAACAACAGGTTGGAATAACATAATTTTGACTGTTCTAGTCGGTATGAATTCATTCAAAGCATCAAAATCCTCCTCCGATGGAGGCAACAACTCTGTTAAAACCGGTTCCGGTTTGGGGACATAATAGGGGGGATAGTCGTACATAGATGACGCCATTTGGAGCGAACTAGTCCGGTGAAAAAACCCAGAACACACCCGGAACTTCAACGGACCGATGTAGACCCTCACGTTTGCTTTTTCGGTCAAATTACTAGGAAAAAATTATTTTTTGGTAAAACTAATTAACCGAGTTACCTATACTCCAAGTTGCTCCCTAAATCGGATAAAATATCACTAGAAGTATCATCGGGGATCTCCATTTGATACAAATAATCACAAGCAAAAGCTGGGGTACGTTCCAGGAGCACCGCTTCCGTATTTGTAAACATGTGAAACTCCCAATTCGTGTTATAATTTCTGTACTGGCCCTGATTCTCGACCGCTTGGGCGTCAAATAACGAGTTACTTTTGTGATTTGATGACTGGCTACCTGCATTTGTTTATTAAACGAGTTTGGGGATTTTTCATACTAACCTATGGCTAAATAGGGGAATAACCCTTCGGCCGATTCAGGGTGGGCACAACTGCACGGCCCCACTGGCAATAACATGATTTCGCTGACTCCAAACCCCACATTCGACCATTTCCTCCCAACCGAAATCAATTCTGAGTAAATCCCCTGAAGTTGGAGGGTCAGTAGTGAATAATAACGGATTTTTTTCTGGCTGTAATATCCCTTATCATGACTAGTCTCAGATACTTTAAACGTCAATGAAGCATTATCAACGTAAAACCCGATTTGGATTATATGCCCCGATTGGTTGAAAAATTGCTCATTTTCCAGACTTTCATCCCATTGGGTTGGCAAGACTGATGAAACGTATGACCACGCCCACCCGGTCCATGTCTCAGTGTTGCCACCGCTATCTAAACAATAATTTAGCAAAAATCCCAACATTTATACCAATCAGAAACCTTTACTGTCTTGCGTTTGAGCTGAGTTCTCCTGTGCGTCACTATTCGACTTCAATTGTTTTTGTTGCAAGGCAGAGAGTAAAACAAGGAGGCGGAGGAACATAGGGACTTGTTGTTCAGTCATGCTGAATTCCATTTTGTTACAATAGACGTCTAAACGAGTCAATGAAGTTTTGTTTGAGGTTGAGGAATGATAAGTTCTTAGTAAATGCATAGTCATTGAGCAACGGTAAAGCATGGGTTCTTGGTAAAAGTCGATTTTTCCGGACGCGTTTCTTTTGTCTAAACACACTGTTAGGTCGTTTACGCCGATCACTTTTCTCATTACGACCTGAGTTGGGGAAATGTCTGGAAATTTTTCATGAAACAATTTTTTTGGGGGGAGAAATCACTACCTGTGTAAGCAGCTTCCCATTTCTCATTACAGGACTCTACTTTCAAATGTTTTACATTCATAGACAAGACTATATCTTCTTCTACATATTTGAGAATTAAATTATTACAAAATATCCTAATATTGCTCACTATTTTATTTATTAATAATTGCACGTAGTTTGGGGGCGCCTCTACTTCTTGCCTAAAAAATTGCTTTTTATTTATGTATTTCAAATTTCTTGATGTCAACCTGTGGCCAGAGCTTTTTTTATGTTTGTCTCTAGTTGGGGACGTATCAGAAGCTACGCTATCGTTGGCGTCTTTCAATTTTAAAACGCATTCTGAAATTATGGTTGTGAAAGAAATAAGTTCATTTTAATTGGTACCAATGGTATTGATGGTGATTGTGATGGGTTCCGAGGTCAATTTCGTCCATGGTACATGAATCAAAAGCTCCCTGATATGACCAGAAATAAAGCTAAAAGGCGACTGTAATTCCTGTTCAAGCACTTCTAATCTTAAATCTAAGTTATGAAAGGATGCATCACCGCCCCATAAAGAAACCTGCAAACAAAAATTATTACGGGGCCTCTAGTGGGATGTAAACTGAGGCACCTGAGAGTCTTCCAACCGGAAGTTTTTGATGTACTTATCAACATAACTAAGCAAAATTGGTGCAATGTATGACTCTAACTTGAACATTTTTTACCTGAAAAATACATTTTATTAATAAATTGATAAGGATACAACCGTACAACAAAGTGACGAATCACTTTAATCCTCTTGTTTATTCCATTGTGAAAGAGTTGGCAAAAACTGATAATCAAATCGATTAAAAAAATTAAAATATTTACAATAACACAAAAAATGTTTTTACGTCAGATTCTTATGACAGTTGACAGCTTTTTTGTAGTGGCAACCTTGGGAAAACGAACAAGTAGACCAGCTGAATGTAGCACTATCGGTGTAATGTACCACATTCAATATTTTTCTGGTCGATAGTAAAAAAGTTAAATTTAAAGTGCGCATGTGCTAAAATCCTAACTAGATTTCAAAAATTGAGGTTAGGTTTAATTGTAATTCACGTGTCTAATGAAAATATGAAAAAACCGGTCAAACGCCGTCGTAATGCTAGTGAAAATGAAAAAAAGGCCGAACCAGAGCCTTTGCCTGCTGTGCGACATTCAGACGAGCCTCTACCGAAAAAAGTAATATTTTTGTGTGCTTATTTTTTTTTCCAAAGTCGGGTTTTTAGGCCAAATGGGTGAACAAACAGCGAGTTCTTGTCTTCAGTTCTCGTGGAATCAATCACAGAGACAGGCATTTAATGGAAGATTTAAAAAAACTGATGCCACACCACAAACCCGAATCAAAAATGGAGAGGAGCAAAAATTTATCAATTGTCAATGAGATGTGTGAAATGAAAAATTGTAACAAGGCCGTTATGTTTGAAGGGAGGAAGAAAATGGATTTGTACATGTGGATGGCCAATGTTCCAAATGGGCCTAGTGCGAAATTTTTGGTCGAGAATGGTAATATTTCAATTAATTTATTTTTTAATGATAGTAGAGTATGAATGGGGGGTACACAACACAACCTTGGCCTTGAGACTGTCAAGGTCACACTGTATCCATCACTATATCCGTCTCACACTTTTTTCAAGGCCAACTACTCTCAGTCGTCTTGAAAAAAAAGCAAAAGAGAGTGGTTGGCCTTGAAAAGTGTGGGAGGGAGATGTTGTGACCTTGACAGTCTCAAGGCCAAGGTTGTGTTGTATACCCCCCATTCATACTCTACTAATGGTTTATTGTAGTGTACACAATGAGTGAATTAAAACTGACTGGGAATTGCTTGAGGGGTTCTAGACCTCTACTCAGCTTTGACCCTAGTTTCACAGAGAAGCCCCACTACACCCTCCTGAAAGAACTTCTAAGCCAAACATTTGGGGTCCCCAAACACCACCCAAAAAGCCAACCTTTCTTTGACCACGTTTACACTTTCACAGTTTTGGATAACCGAATTTGGTTTAGAAATTTCCAGATTTTGTCGGAAGACGGCGCTTTGGCTGAAGTGGGGCCCAGATTTGTCCTAAATCCAGTAATAATACCCACAAACTCGTTATAAAATTCTAATTGTTAAATTCTAGGTAAAAATATTTTCAGGAAGTTTTGGTGGTGCCTCACTTTGGGAGAACCCGTTTTATGTGAGTCCCGCAAAATACAGGCAACAAATACGTCTCTCTGCCAAAAACAAATATCTCAATCGTGTACAACAGAAAGCACACGCGAGTACAATAGACTCAGGCGAAGGTTACAAAATGAAACCTTTGGATGATATTTTCGAAGGGGACCCGCTTGAAAAAGCCCAACAAATTGAGGAAGAAAAGACGCAAATAGAAGAAAAACCGAAGAATGTTTTGAGGAAAAAGAAATTCGGGAAGAAGAAAAAACAGAAATGAGTTGCTTGTAACAGGTTTATTTTCATTAAAATTTATAAAAACAGCGCGTTTTTTGTACAACATACATATAAAAATACTTTTTGCTCCTAGGTGCGTAAGTGGGAATGGTGCTAGTAATTCAATTCTTATAAAAATATTGCTATAAGAAATGTTATGATCTAAATTAAAAATGTTCACAACCTGTTGGTCCAATAAACAGATAATGAGTATATTTGTTAATAAAAATCTCAAAATGTAAAAATCTCTGAAACAGTCTTTAGTGCGATTAATTTTCTGCTATATTAAGTGCGTGAATTTTTAATTGTATCAGTTTAGGCCATTACAGGGGGCAGCGTTGTTTTTTATATATTTTTTTGGTCTACAAGTTGGAAGATAAATATTTTTAGAGCCTAATTACGCAATGTTTCATAATTTATACACCAATTAATGTCAATATAAATATTTATCTATTCTACACCTACATTATTAAAAAAATTAAAGCTGCCTTAAATACAGACTTATAGCTTAGTACATCATAAAACAGTTGCAATTCTTTTACCCTTGCAGTAAACTTAAGCACTTTTGCCAACATTAGAACCGATTACTTGATTGGTTCCAACTCATTTGGTTGCGCATTCAGATTGCCAACATTTCGAACTCCAAGATTTTCCATTTGAATCCCTTCTACACTTTCCCCGTTTTGACAAATACACAAATAAACCGTATCCAAGACCATCTGAAACTCATCAAAATTAGTCATAAATTTGGCAAATATGAGCAAGTCACCTCATACAAGGAGAGAATACAATGGGCCACGAAAAAGGCAAAAATGCACACAACCAAAGTAGGGGCGGCGTAAAATTCCAGATCCGGGTTCCGGCGAAATATGAAAAGGCCTACACAACCAGTTAGGACCGTAACGAGACACTTGCCCAAAAACAGAATAAAGTCGCCCAGACCGTTAATCGTGGCCACTTGCAGGGCGTGCGATGACAGGACTTGAAACGCCTTAAAAAATTGTTACTGTTTTTAGAAAAAATGGTTTTGAGACGTACCGTCCCCGCAGCTGAGCAGAAATTAACCCCGTCGATGGCGATAACAGTATAAGCATTGTGGTTTAAATATCGGATGAATTTTTCCAAACACCAGAAACAACAAATGCAACACTTCAGAAAACAAGATGCGCATTCGCTGCCTTTATCCGAATTGTATTTCAGCCTGAAAAAAAATTCCCGTTTGATGAAATTTCAAAAATTGCGAAACCTACTTTTCATGCAAAAACATTAAAATCAGTCTCGGGACTTTGAAAATCGTTATCAAGAGTGATCCAATCGCCACCGACCCTAAATGGTACTTTATTAATTTACAAATGGCGTACGACACGTGCGAGTTGTCTTTGTATTTGTGCCGGTAGAACCAATGGGCGACCGCCCCTGCGATTACCATTTGTTGGCAACCCATGATAAACTCGCAGGTCCATATGAGACCGATGAAGTAGACCCACCACATGTATTTCACCCAAGTTGGGTCAGTGAACTCGACAACTGTCATTTCTAAAATCAATTAATAAAAAATCAAATAAAAAACGTGAAATCAATACTTTCAAGAATTTTTTCTGTCAACGAAATGTTGCCCAGCTTGGCCACCGGCTCCGTGTTACTCACAGGAGTGGTGAAAGATTCATTAGAGAAGCGATTAATACGAGAGGTTCCAGGGTAGTAAGCAGTGGCCAAGCATAACTGGAATTTTTTTTATTAATTTAAAAGAAAAAAAAATGGTCAAAGTGACGCACCACGACGAAAATCCAGAACATGAAGAATAAAACAAGGATAATAAATGTTAAAATCGGTTGGAAAAACAGGGCTGGGAGATGAAGTAAACATTTAGAAGTTTCTTTGAACAAGTCGGCCAAAAAATTCACCTGTTTTCGCATCACAACAACAATTAATAAAATAACGACCTAAAAAATATATTTACTCCTGGTTATCTACCAACTACTTTAACTTACTGTGATAACAGTGGCCACGATTGAATACCAGAAAAAAGCCGTTTCATTACGAACTGACTCCATCAAAAGCATGTTTTTGTTCGTTTTATCCAAATCATACTTAATATCAAAGTAAGTGTACCACAAAAACGCGGTCCCCAATATGCTCGCAATTGTGAACAAAATCATGATTATGTAAGACACTAAATGGGCCAGTAGGTGCAGTATTGAGATTGTCACAAGTGACAAAACTGGAAATTAATTGTGAGGTTGTTTTTTGGCTATCCAGAGACTCACATAGTGATAAAAACGTTAAATAGAGGATTTCCTTCCATGTGCTGTATATGTCGCCTAAAATTTGCTCAAGTGTGTCCCAACTGTTCAGAGCTTCATAAAAATTGCTCAAAATAGCTTCGCTTGCCTCTTGGAACGATTTAGGAACGCAACGGTTGAGGACTGGGGTGCTTAAAATTCAATTTTAATTTTTTTCAATTCAAATTGTGGAAATGTACCTTTCGTAAATGGGGAGAGCAGGACACGGCCCCAAATAACTACTAAGAATCTCCTTATTCGCAATACTCTTATTTTTAAAATCGTCATAATTAAAATCATATCTACACAAACTGACACCTGTTTTTTGGTAATATTTGTGGATGTCTTCTACTTTCTTTAAAGTCTCCGTTGGACATTGTTTTACGCATATCTTCAATGACTGTTTCAGTTCTTTAATGTCGTAGAAAAGTAAAAATGGTTTGTCCGAAGTATCTAGTCCTGATACTTCCAAACTGGACATTTTTCTGTTATTTTTTGTACCGCAAATGTTACCAAATGAGTCATAGCCGTTTATAATCCTTATGGGATTGCCATAGACGAAGGAGAATGCCGCAATTAAAACCTAAAAATATTAATGAGGCAAATTACACACCAATCAAGGTTATTTACCATTAGTAACCAAAACGCAATGTACAAACACAACCAAAACACATCGGTGCACCCTCTTTGAACGGGTTCTTCCCGTTCCGGTTCCTTTTTGGACTCACAACAACCCATTTCTCGTTATTTCAAAATACTTGTTTTCACAAAAGACACATGTTTTTTCTCTGGGAAAATCAGTAATGTTTTGGGGGCGGCGGCTTCGACGCGGTATCTTAGCAACAGTAACAATTGCACAATTTCGCCAACTAAACTACCTTCAAAGTTACTAAGTTGTCAAGCTGACAAAGGTTTGAGCACGAAAATTACTAAAGTAATAATTGATTTGTTTGTTTGTTTCGTCATTTTGTGTTGGTACGGGATGCTGAAGTGACATTTACCATTTCCAGCTCCATCGTTGTTGCAAAACGATGAAGTTGTAAGATGATGGGCGATCAGTTTCGTAAAGTGGAACAATATTCGCCCAAATCTTCGCCTAGAGGGGCTCGTTCCCCTGTCGTTTCGCGTCAGGATTCGTCAGGAACATTAAAAACGACAATTTTGTTAGGAAAGAACCCTTCAATTGTCCCTAGTGGACCTTTCTATTTGATGAAAGAGCCTCCAGGTAAGCAAAACAGGGCTTGAAGTTGCTTAAATTCATGCGAATTGGGTTGTAGGAGAGTCGGAACTAACAGGAGCGACGAATTTGATGGCCTATTATGGCCTTGAGCACTCTTACAGTAAATTCAGTGGAAAAAAGCTTAAAGAACAGTTATCTTCGTTTTTGCCAACATTACCTGGTGTTATTGACTCTCCTGGACAGCATGATAACAGTTCATTAAGGTCAGTGATTGAAAAGCCCCCAATTGGGGGCAAGGAATTGTTACCGTTGACAAGCATCCAACTGGATGGCTTTAGACTACACCCTGGGGCGGTAAACATAATAATTTTTATTAAGAAAACATTATTGACAATTGGATTTCAGCTGCCTGAACAATATCGTTATGCAAATGCGGCGCCTATGAAAAAGCATAAAAATAAACATAAAAAACACAAACACAAAGATGGGGGGCTTCCAAGTCAGGAGACTACCATTACTGATGCTGGAAGTGATACACATGAAAAGAAGCATAAAAAGCAAAAACGGCACGATGAAGATAAAGAAAGGAAGAAAAGAAAAAAGGAAAAGAAGAGAAAAAAGCAGAAACACAGTCCTGAGCACAGTGGTGGCTTGACGCCCAGCCAACACTCAAATTCGTGAAGATCTTCAAGTGGATTGCGAATAATTCCAACTTACCCTAGGTTTAAGCTCTATTATTTATTGTTTATTATTTTGGAAAATAAACAGACTGTTATTTTTATTAAGTTTTTATAACATTTTTTGCAAAGCTAAAGGAAAAACAACAAAATAGTCTCAAGGCCTAACAAAACGGCAAGTGGCCTTAAGCCGGCCCTGAATTCTGATAAGCTTTTCAGTGCTGCCACAACAACTTTTCTACATTATTACACCAAAGATGTACACTAACATAGAATTATAATTACTTTTTTAACACAAATATTGTCTTTAAAACCCATTTGTGTTGATTTTGTAGACTTGGGATTGTAAATTAAATCTGATTCTTAAAAAAAATTGCTTTATGTAGTGTATTTTATTTGGTGGGGTTTGCAGAGCTGTAAACGCCGACCAATCACAGGTCTCCAATCCGTGGCGTCTTTTTCCCTCGAATCCATTTTCTTTCTGTTTGTTCGATTATCCCAACAGCAGAACATGGGCGACCGTAAGTATCCTTATTTTACAAAAATCCCAGTCATCCCTTCAACAAATCACCGGGTTTATTAATATTTCTACTCTAAAATATATTGCGAACTTGTTGTTACCGCATTTTTTATGTTGGCTTGTCCTGATTTCACAATAATCGATTTTTCCATTATTTGGGTCATTTACAAATTGTACTTTTGTAGGATCATACGCCGATTATTCTCAACCGCCCCCCAGCACTGCTTACCCAAATACTTACGGGGCACCACCGGCCGGCGGTTTTAATCCACAAGGAGGCGGTGGCGGAGGTGCCGGTGGCGGCGGCGGATCCTGGAATCAAGGACGATCGTCTGGAGGCGGTTATGGCGGCGGCCAAGGTAATAATTTGTGATTTGGGGCGACATAGGCATGGTTTGAGTTTGTTCAATTAGCTTATAACCTCCTACTATGTCGCAGAGCAATTAGGGAATTGATAGTCCCTTCTTATCTAAATATGAGAAGGGGTAGACTTTCACCTATACATTGTTTTGAAACAATTCTTTATTTTAGTCCCTTCTTATTTAAATATGAGAAGTAGACTTTCGTCTATGCATTGTTTTTGAAACATGTTTTCATTTTTCTACTATTGTCAATTGTTTCAGGTGGCGGCGGCGGCGGTTATAACCAAGGAGGTGGTTACAACTCTGGCGGCGGCGGAGGTTATGGCAATAGTGGCGGTTATGGCGGCGGTGGTGGCTATGGAGGTACCTTGACTGGTAAATTTGCATTCTATTACTAATTATTCTTGATTTAGGAGGCCGAGATCGTGGCGATTTTGACAAAAGGCCTCTAGATCGACGTGATTCTTATGGGTAAGTTATCGTTTTTTTTTTACACTTTTGGTATTATACTTTGGATGGGAGGTATTAAAATGATACAAAAAGTGAATGAATGGGTATTTATTGTCAAGAAATCGTTGAAACTGTATTAATATCAGTTTGCTTACAGAGTTTAAATAGTGTAAGTATTTTGTTGTAATACACACGTCTGTGTTTGTTGTTGGTGGTCGAAAATGGCCGTAAAAATCTTAAGTTAAATTATAAAACAGGTGGTTTTCCTGAGGTATTTATTTTTGGGACGGTTCTTAAAGGTTTTGAGATGGTTGTTATTAGAATTAAATGGTTTTCGTTTGTTGTTATTGACAAAGGTATATAATAAAATGTTTGAGAGTTTATAAATAAGGTAAACATCGTACATAGACGTGACAACAACTAGAAATAGGTGATCTTCCTGGATGAAGACAATGTGTATGCCAACAAAATGGTTGGTGAAGTGTGTGTTTTTCACCCCCCTCCATTCTCTCGACAACTACTGATGTTTTACTTCTGTTTTAGAGGCGGCAACAGGGGTGGTTATAACAAAGGTAAAAGCACTGAGTCACTGTGACCAGTGCATTTTTGTACACTTTTTAATTGGTATTTTTTATTGGTTTTTGGAAGAGCTGCATTCTTTCTTTTTACTTTGTAGCATTTTTACACATTTTGATTATTTGGTGTTCCATTATTGTACTTATTTCAAAACTTAGACTCGCGATTATAATGCGAATACTTAATAATCAAACATTAACAGCTCTTCCACTATTCACCTGCGAATGTTAGGGTGCGTTGTTATAATATTTCGATAAGTTTTACGTTTGAAATTTTTGATTACAACATTTACATAGTCTTTGTTTGCTACACTAGATGATAACTTCTTTTTATTTCACATTACGTGCAGTTTTGTGTACATTTACACATTAATGTGTAACTAATTTGTAAATGGAAGAAAAAGTAAAAAGAAAATATTGATTGCTTTAAATAGAATTTTAATTTAAAAAAAGTTAAACACCTTATAATAGTTATTAAAATCACTGCAACGACTTTGTTTTCATTACATGAATAATTTTTATAAAAAATTGCACATTTTTGTTGATTATTATTTTTTCTTATTCAAGCAAACTCAAATATTTTTTTACTTTTGTGTTAGAAATAAAAAATTGCTTTATTACTTTCTTCCTTGTAATTTTTTTAACGTTTATATATTTTTTTAATGGTCTCAAAGAAATCTCTTCAATGTTCTGTCTAATCAGGTTTTATTTTTTGAGTTCTAAGATTGATTGGTTCTAAGATTGATATTTAGTGAGTTAACCAAGTTTCTTATTAACACAGAGTTAAGGTAAAAAAAAGTACATGAAAGTATTTTTTCTTTTATTTTGGTTGGTAGTAGATAAGCCAGGAAACAGGTTTTATTGCGTATATTGTGATAAATATTTGACGAATTTGGGTTAAATATGTCTTTTTATATCGCTGTGAGCGCTAAATATGATGTTTATACTTATTGGAGGAATTTTTGCTCACTTACAAACCATTCAATAAAGGGAAAATGGTACCAAAAAAGGATGCGTTCTTAAATTTAAAGATTAAAGATGGTATTTACTTCAAGGTGGGTTGTGGTCAAGTTTAAGACTTTTACAGAGTGACAAAAATAACAGAAAAAGGTGTACAATATGGTTTTTACAGTCTTGGTTTAGGTGTTTTGATAAAATATGGATTTTTGAGTAAAATGAGTGCAAATCAGAAATGAAATAAATGATTACGATAATGTTGGCGTAACAATTAAATTTTAGTAAAATTATTATTTTGCACTCCCGACATCATTTTTCGTATTAATTTCCAGATAATGGAGGCGGCAGTAACCTAGTGGTTCAAGTCGACACGATTTTTGTGTCTGGAATGAATCCGAATCTTACAGAAGATGAAATTGCTCAACACTTCGGTTCGATTGGAGTGATCAAAGTAAGTGATTTGACTAAAAGCAGCGACCTGCACTCTGTGCTTGGATTCTATTCCTTGACCAAGTTCAATTTTGAAGTGTCGCAATATTATGACAGATGCTATTCCTTGATTGCAAAACATGTTTGCAAACAAGTGTATTCAATCTGTTACAAAGAATTCAATATTTGACAAATATTAAATGTTTACGTTGCGTTTAGATGGACAAGAAGACACAAAAACGAAAGATTTGGTTGTACAAAGATAAACAGACTGGACTTTCAAAAGGCGAAGCCACTGTTACGTACGATGATTCTAATGCAGCCCAATCAGCAATCTCGTGGTTCGACGGTAAAGAATTCGGTGGTACTCAGATAAGAGTACAACTGGCTACGAAAAAGGATAATTGGAGTGGAAGTCGTGGTGGGGGAAGAGGTGGTGGCCGCGGGGGCGGTTTTGGCGGGCCAAGAGGCCGTGATGGAGGTAAATATTACAACATTTCAAAAAGAAATTGGTACCCCTTCCGACCCAGATTTGTCTAAAATAGGCTAAAATCTGTTTTTTTTTCAAGGGGCATATTAATTCCCCATTAAACACACAGAAGCAGTTTGGTTGCTTCTGATGTATCCTGTCTAGGGAAACATTTTTTTTTTTTTGTTATAAGCAAGCAATAATTATGTGGTATAGGTTTTGGAGGTGGTGGTGGCGGCGGAGGCGGCGGCGGCGGTGGTGGAGGCGGTGGCCGAGACCGAGAAAGCCGTGAAGGTGATTGGAAGTGTCCAAACCCCGACTGTGGGAACACAAATTTTGCCTGGAGGAATCAGTGTAATAGATGCAGTGAAGATAAACCGGAAGGTGCCGGTTCCGGGGGTGAAGAACGCAGAGGAGGCGGTGGTGGTGGTGGCGGTAGAGATCGTGACCGGGGAAGAGATCGAAGAGGCGGTGGCGGCGGTTTCCGCGGTGGTGATCGAGGAGGTCGTGGATTTGGAGGTGGAAGAGGAGGCCGAGGCGGTTTCGGCGGTGGACGAGGAGGAGGAGGCGGAAGGTATTTTCAGCTGAATTTCATGTAAAAAGATTTTATTTTTGATGTTTAGGGACCGTGGCGGCGGTCGCGATGGAGGACGTTCGAGGCCGTATTAGAAGATTTTTTCCAAATAACATTCACGAGTGTTTTATTTTCATTACAGTATCATTATTCATTTCAGTTTTATTAAGAAGATCGATAAGATATAAAAGCTTTGTGTTTTTATAATTAGAACACAAAATTTGTGTGGTCACAAGTATGGCGTGTTTAGTGCATGATTATTTATGTATAATACATTTTTTTAAGTACAAATAATTGTTTGAAGCACAACCTTTCATAATTTCCATAATCCCAGATTTCCTATAAAATTTAAAAAATAAGTAACATTTAGTAAAAGTATATTATGTGCGTTCATTATTTATTTAAATTTTATTTAAATGAAAAGCAATTTCTTATTGTTGCTTTGATAATTTGAGCTCAAATATTAAGAGGTGATAGTCCTGCTGGTGTAAAGTCAAGATACATCATTCTATCAGTTTACAATTTTCACTGGTCAGATCAAGGCGGTCAAATTTGAATTTATTTGGAGACTGCAATCTTATGGTTATTTCGACTTCTTTTAATCTACAATTATCTTCCACAATTATTAGTGAGCCTGTACATTACTCGCTTTTACTTCAATGAAAAAAAGATTGAATATGTTAAACACTTTCTTACGAGAAACAAGACAGCATTCTGAACTTCTCCGAAAATTATTCAGTCAAAATTAAAAAGCCTTTGCAATTATTCTGTACAATAACAAATAAGGTAATAAGCTGATTGTAAAAATCAATTAAAAAGGAATTATTTTTGTGTTATGACCTGGACATAAATTGATAACCACTTGAGAGCATTTAAATTTATGATTTATGTTTCACATTTTTACTTATGCCAGTATTTAAAGAACAGATTTCGATTCGTGTAGTCTGCATGTTACCATGAAGATTTATTTATGTTTCTAGTTTTGTTGCAGATTTCGATTTGTGTAGTCTATGTTACCATGAGGATTAATTTATATTTGTGGTTTTGTTCTATTTTTTTCATCCATTTGAATATTACACCTACAATTGGTAAGCGGAAATCAATTAACTAATGATAATCTAAAGTTATGATTCATACTATTTCCAGCCTCTCAAAGTGAAGATGACATTTTTAAATTACCATTTCTCAAAAGAGTAGAAACATGCTACAATTTACTTTTATCTCAGTTACCTTTTGAAAACTCAAAAAAGGAGACTAGCAATCGAAATTTTTTGTCACAGCCTTTGGCACGACTTTATAGTCAAAAAAAAGAACCTTCCAATGGGTTAACATCTTATTTTTTTTCAAAATCTGATCCATCCAAACAAATGAACGATAGCTCATTATGCACTGCTTTAACATGGATTGTTCCAGGGGCGCGTGGTACGTAGAATAATAAAAATCGAATATTTTTATTTAAATATCACTAATATTAACAGAAATATACGACCTATATACAAAAGCAATAAAAATAAAGGATGTCATATCAGGTAAAATGCTTGAAATTTGGGATAGCTTATTGCAGATTCCTGGTAAATTATTAGGAACAGAAGAGAAAAGGTCCCTAAGCACAGAACTCTGGAAAATTTTTTCACAAATCTTTGGATAAACCATGGAAAATAAAGGTTGAAGGACAATCAAATCAACTTAAATATTTATTGTTGATAAATAAATTTGTTGCATGAAATTTTTTTATTCCCAACTAAACCTCCACTCATCGTATGCCACTGATTTTGTGACGATTTTTGAAACTACGAGTACATATTTTTGATAAAAAATAAATCTAATCTCAATTTCAATAGAGCGGCTACAGATTTTTTTCACCGCATTTATTTGATTCAAATCACAATAAGTGTCAGTAATAACTGATAAATCAAATTTTTGAGAGCATTGTTAAGCACTTTATGGTCTCCATTTCGATTTACCGTTGCAAAATAGATAACTCTAATCTCTGGTTATGTATTGCTTCTCCAAAATTTTGTAAATCATTGTTTTTACACACGCAGTATAATAATAAATTATTTGACCGATAAATCAAAAACATTATCTTTAGGTGAGACATTTTTGATTCGTCAAAGGTCGATAAAAAATATTAAACCGAACCAATCAAGACTGGCGATAACACTTCAACATTATCTAACAAAGTTAAAACATTCAAAACAAATTTACGTCTTAGTTTTCGAAGCCTTAGTGGAAGAAGTACTAGTAAAATGCCAACGTAAGTAAATATTTAACTAAAAAAATTCTTTTAATTCAATTCATTGAAGAAATAGTGAAGTCCCAGACTGCGGTACACTCGTTGTACAAGTAGCGCAAGTTACCGTAGACATCCTAATTCTAATCGTGCAAGTTTTGTACTCATATATTTTGAGTTTAGTCAGTTTAATAGTTCGGAAGCAGCCAAAATCGGTCCGGGGAGAGATCGTTTTGGTAAGTCCTGAAATTTGGTAAAATTTTGCAATACAGAAATTGAAGATAACAGGTGCTGGGCATGGCATTGGTAAAGAATTGGCTCTCCTATATGCTTCCCAAGGTGCTACCGTTGTTATTTGGGACATCAACGAGAAAAACGGTACCCAAACCGTGAAAGAAATCGAACAACTTGGATACCCCAAAGCCTATTTCTTCCTGTAAGTTTAAATACTTTTCTCAAAATGTTAGGCATTTACTCTGATTAGGTGTGACGTTTCCAATCGCGAAAACGTCCTAACCGTGGCCAAAGACGTTCAACAAAGCGTCGGTGACGTCACAATCCTCATCAACAATGCCGGGATCATGCCCACCCATCCCTTCCTCGACCATACCAAAGACGAAATTCAGAGAATCATGGATATCAACGTCATGGCTCACTTTTGGGTAATGTTATAGATAACACAGGTCAAAAGCCAAGTGACGTAATGCTTTCGTAGACGCTTGAAGCGTTCCTCCCTGCAATGAAAAGACACAATTATGGACACATTGTCTCGCTCTCGTCATCAGCAGGAATATTCGGAATACCAAATTTGGTGCCTTATTGTTGCTCAAAGTACGCAGTTCGAGGCTTGATGGAAGCCCTCTTCCAGGAATGCAGAGCCGACAAAAAGAACGAAATCAAGTTCACTTCGATTTACCCCTACATGGTTGACACAGGGTTGTGCAAAAAACCCGTCATCAAGTTTCATAATTTAATGCCTTTGGTTAACCCCAAAGAAGCAGCGGCCGAGATTATGGACGCGCAGAGAAGGGAACAGAATGAGATTACTATTCCGAGATATATTTTCTACGCTCATAACTTGTGCCGGTATTTGGATTATTTTTGTCGAAATTTTGGGGTAATAATTTGACTTTTTATAGGATGCTCCCCCTCAAGGCCCAGTTGTTCATTTTTGATTTTATTGGAGTCGCATTGGAGTCAGACTTGTCGTAAAAATTGTTTTTGTTTCTTGTTGTTAGTATAGGGTAGATAGTGACCAGTGATAATAAAATTATTAATAGATAAATGCTTTCTCATTGGAAAAACATTGAAAAACGTTGTCTCGGCAGTCTTGTCGATGTTTCTTCTACGGTTATCGTTCTTATCAGTTGCCTAGTGGCCGCCGCTAGTTAATGAATGTCCCAAGATAATTTTTTGTGATTAGTTCCGTGCATCACGTGTGTCATGTCTTCGAGTTCGAACAATAACACAAAAATTAAGTATGCAACTCCGGTAATCATTATTAGTGTCTCACTTATCATTTTGTAGAAGTAAACAGTTTGAAAAAGTCTTTAAAATACGCAACTCTCCATTGACGGACCGCTTTGAAAACAGTGAAGATATCAAAACAATTTATAATTTGTTCGCGATAATTCTTATCAGCTTGTTGACCAACACTGTAATACATGATTATTCCAAGACCGGCCAGTACGTCCTTCAATTATTTCCTCAAATTAATTTAATTTCCGGTTGCTTTCTAGGTTACATTTCGGGTTGAGACTCATTGTGAGAGGATTTAATAAATTTGGTTGGGTTGTTGCGATTTGGGGAGTTTTAAATGTTTTGGCCCTCGCGCTATTCAGCGTGTTCAAGTTTTGGGCCAAAATTTATCTAATTCTACAACCAAAAAGTACGTAAATAGACCTACATACACCTCCTTTTTTTAAAAAAGCAATATTTTTTTTTTTTTAATAATTTCTATATTTTCTAAACAGTTTTTTTTCCTAGATTGTATTACTTATTTAATATAGTAATAATATACAGCACTTCTCAGGTAAGACTGAGTTTTGAATAATACTTGACATAAATTTTTCTACAGGTGCGCCAGAACTCGCGCCCCAGAGATAAATAAGGTAAGATATATACCACAAACATGGAAAAAATGTTTAAAAAATTGTATCTTTAAAAATTTAGAAGTTATGAGAGTTTAAATTTTGCACTTTGACTATTTATTTCTATTGGAAAAAAAATTCCAATTTTTTTTGCTACAAGCCATTAAAAGAGGATACAATAAGGAAGCTCTTTCCTAAACTGTAACTCTGTTTAATGTTATTTGTGGCTTTTATTAACAAATTTTTTGTACTTTACTGTCATTAACTAAACATGAAAAAATGTCAAATGTCAAAAAATAAATGTAAAAATTTTTTGACAGATAGAATTTTTTAAACATTTTTTTCATGTTCCTGGTATCTTATCTTACTCGAAATTTTTCTCGGCGCGAGTTCTGGCGCACCCTGTATTGTTAATGACGTTTTTTGCTTGTATTTAGTAAAATGTACCGTGCGGTCAAAAAAAAAATTAATTACAGTAGGCGGTGAAGTCCTTCAGATGGCAATCCTAATTTTTGACATCAAATGTCAGCGGAAACTTTGAGAAGTTTGCGTTTTATTCCTTTTGAGTGAAATAATGTTCACTTTAGAACAGAAAATTTTTATTGCTGTACAAGAGGAAAACGGTTGATGGTCATTTTCGCTTTCAGTTTGTGGGAAAAATTTCCAGCCCAGATTCCCAACCAATGTGTTGCCAACTGTAGAATTTAATCGACGCCTACTCTAATTTATTTTTTATTTGATCGCACGGTAGAACAGCACATAAATTAATGTAATATTTGTAATAATTAATGTTTGTAACAATATTGGTCGAGGAAATTTTGTGGGTCACTCTGTGTAACGCCCCTTTCTAAGGTCACCTCACTTATTTTAGGTCAAAAATTCTGGAACAAGATATGGGTCACAACGCTGATTTTGTACTACGTCCTGTCGTTATATTCCATTCAAAAAGGGGTCGATTTTATGGAGTTTGCGCCCGGATCTGCGGCCGTTTTATTCCTCGAAGAAGTAGTTAAAAAAATTTCTGTTAAAACCCCAAAAAATAATTTTCCAATTCGAGGTCCGACTTTTAATGAAACAGCACGCTTTCATCCGAAGAAACGCCCCCAAAGTCAATCAATACAAGCCTCACAGCGACACAAAACTAATCCTCCCAACGTTCCAAAATTTCTTTTATTTTCTCTTCGCCCCTACGTTTGTCTACAGGGATGAATACCCCCGGACTAGGACGATACGTTGGGGTTTCGTTCTATACAATTTAGGGGAGGTTTTGGGCATAATTTGGCTGTTGAGCCTCGTCGTGGAGCGATTCCTAGTGCCCCCATTCGAGGACATTTGCATCAGGAAATACACTTTGAGCGAAATTGTGATTCCGGTGGTTGCAAATTCGTTCCCTGGAATTTTATTCATGTTGTGTGGATTTTACTCGGTTTTGCATTCATTTCAGAATGCTTTTGCCGAAATGCTCAGATTTGGAGACAGACTTTTTTACAAGGTTGCAATTTTTTAAAAAATGATCAAAAGTTTGAATGTTTTTTTCAGGAATGGTGGACGTCTAGGTCACTTTCAGAATACTATCGAACGTGGAATGTAATAGTGCACGATTGGTTATTTATCCACATTTATAAAGACGTGTATGAAATAGTTGTCCCCAGGAACAAAATGGCGGCTAAATTGGCCGTTTTTCTGATTTCAGCACTGGTGCATGAATGGATTTTGACACACGTTTTAAAATTATTTCTTCCAATTCAATTCATTGAATTTTTTATCGCGGGAGCCGTTTTAGCTCTATTCAACATTTTGGACTTGTCCGTTGGTAATTTATTCGTTTGGTATTTGATGGTTTTTGGGTCAGGAATGCAGGTCAATTTATACACACTTGAATTTTTTGCACGTGCAAACTGCCCTTTGGAGACAAACACTACGATTGATTTCTTGAAACCTAGATTTATTACATGTGGTTGTATTCTATAATTTTTAATGCAAAAATACATTTATATTTTATTATAAAAATCATTTGATTCAATTTTACTTATTTAAAAAAAAACTAGATGCAGGCAACCAATTATACAAGCGTTCCGCTTTTTCGCGGTGAAAATCCAAGCGTCACCACGACTCATCTCTTTCTCCTTCTGTAACCCTGGTAGCGAAGAGCGTTTTGAAAGTCCGTTTGACGACGTTGTCGTGATATCGAGCGTGTATGATGGGGGGCCGAATTGCGACGATTCGATTTTTCCTCCTTTTTTAAATTTTCTCTTTCTAAAGTGACCGTTGGGGTCATTCGAATGGTCAATGTAAATAGAAACGGTGCTCTCACTCAAACACATGCGATTTCAAGCGATAGCCTGTGTCCGGTCTCGATTAAATTCCCTCACAGCTATTTCAAATAAACGTGTTTACGACGAGGGGGGAAAATCGGGTTACGGCTCTAGGGTGAAAAATGGTTTTTTAAACAGGGACGAGACAGATAGAAAGAAGGCCTTGACAAATGACAAGTGGTGTCATTTTTTTACAATAAAAATAATACATGCAGATTATTTTGGGCCCAAGTCATAATTCTTATGCTAATTGGTTATAATCAATCGCAAAGTAATTTTGTGTGCACCTAAAACCTGTATTATGTCAAAATTTCAGCCATTATATCATTTGTTATAGTTTCCTAATGTCAAATTATCTAGCAACCATTAAAATGGCCGTTGTGAAATTACATACTATTTAGATATTTTAGTTTAATTCTAATTCAACTAATTGGGTGTCGTAAGTCGTAATGAGTAATTATAACGTGTTGAAACGTGACTATTAGATAACTAAAAAGAAAATGGTTGTCTCTTCCATAGCCTAAATTGACTTAATCTGTATTTCTATTGCAAATAAAAAATACTTTATTGCTAAAAATCTTATTTCAGCAATATTTAAATACAAAAGAATTAATTATTTCCAACACTATTGATTTTATTTATTGGCCCATATTTTGCCATATGTAATTTGCCGCCTTTGATAATGAGGGTATTTAATCTAGTTGTCAACCAATCAGAGCTGAGAAAAATTATGAACATTAAAATATGCAACACCTACCGTCTATATTCTGTCACTCTCTACACTTCTTCGCTTTTATGATGCCTTGTGAGTTAAGCCCTCTTAGTTATGAATTATGAGAAATAGTAATAAATCCAATATGGCTGACATAATTTCATAGATAATCCAATATGGCTTACCACCTGTATTTACCGAGAAGTGCGCCCCAATTGTTAATTTATCTAATCCTAAGTTGAACATATTTATTAATTTATTTGAAATTCCAAGGAAATATTCTGTTGGGAATGCTGTTAGAATTAGAAACATTATTTTGAGTTAATTTTACTAAAAAAATTATTTATTTCATTTGTTATTTATTATTTATTGACATTCTTCATAAGCATTAGAAAGAAATCCCAGTGACAATCTAATCTAAATAATAAACACCATGACCTATTCCCCAGTTGGGGAAATTGTTTGTTGGTTGGTTGACATTTTTGAATTGTAATTTTTTTCAAATGGGGCATAAAACCCCACCACCCACTTTTATGCCTCTTATTGCGTCAAGTTATCAAACGAGAGCTCCACGTATCAGGAGGCCATGAAGGCCGAGAGGTGACGACTAGAACCGATCGTAGCGTAGCCGAAACTCTCACAATCTCCACAACCTCCTGCGATCCTGTCAATAAGACCGCCAATTTTGCGCCTAAACAGTCAGAGAGTGCCATGGAACGGCGTGAAGCCATTTTGTTGCGTGTCTAGAGGGCGCCACTGGCTTAATACGAAATTTGAATCAAGTTTGAGAAGTCTGAGGAGTGTTTGGAGTGTCTTGTGGAGGACACGGAATGTTATTGTTTTTCAAAATTAAAGACAGACAAGAGGCACCAATCTGAAATTGATAAATGAAATAAAATTAAATTAAACTGGAACTTACATGAGGTAGGGAAAATACGAGCGAAATGTAGGCAATTTCTTTGATGAGTTTTCTAAAATCTTGGGCGTAACTTGCGGCACAGCCGTTTCTGTAGTAGTTTTTGCAATTGTTTTCACAGCAAGTTTTCGGTACTGTTGTGTTGTAGTCGGTGGATCCTCTAATACCGCAACATTTGTACTACAATCTTTGTGAAAATGAATATTATTGAACTGAAGTTTCACGTATTTACGTTGAGCTCAATTTTGTTTAAAATTGTTTGAAACTCGGAATTGTTTCGCTTGAAAGGTGCTTCGAATCGTTGTTCCACTCTTTGGGTTAAATTGTTTGCAGGATGGAGTGTAACGGCGGCGAAGAGGCCCAAAGTAATTTGAGAAAGGAAGACAATTGTTAAAAACGTGGAATACTGGAAGTAAATTTTTACAATAAAGAAACAAATAACACTGTTACTTTTACCCGAAATAGGCAACAACTTCTTTTCCTAATCGTTGCATTTATTCCAAAAGACACAATTACCAACAGGAGAGAACCGACACAAAACGACCAACTTCCTACTGATAAGAGCACACTATCAAATATGTTAACATACTTTGATTCTTTCAAGAGAAGAATAATTCCTAAGGTTAGTAAAGTAAGTCCACACACCTAAAATTGTCAAGTCTTGACGAAGCATTAAAATTTTATAATATATGTTACCCCGAGAAGACAATTACAAACATAAAGAACAATTGTTACAGCTTCTGTGGTAGAATTCATAGGAAAAAAACTGTTTTTGGACAAAAATGTGTCAAAACGACAATAAGTGTCAAACGAGAAAAAAAACACAAATTATTTCGAACTAAATTTTTATTATAAATAATTAATATTTACATATTTTAAAGGCAGTCTTTATTCTTTTTTAAGATTCACGCTATAGCAATCTTGTATTGCAATATTCTTCATTTTAAATCGAAGTTTCTTCTACAGAGCGTTCTAAGAATTTCACTTTGTTTCGTATGTGGACGTGCCGGAGCTGAAATTTATTTATTGAATTAAAAATAGCAACAATTATGTAAGAATGCATGATTAGAGTGATTCTAATCTCGTGTTTTTACAAAGATTTAAAGATTTTTTCCTAAATTCGTTGTAAGCTATTGAGATAACAGATAAGACACTTTTTACAAGATTGATAAGTTTGAGATTTTAAATAAATTTATTGTTACTTACCACGAAAGAGAAAGCTGCCCCTAGAAGCTACAAAACTTTGTGTTTAGCTTCATATTTGTCAAAAAAAAAATTAATTTACCTCTGCAACTCCGAAAGCAATAGCAGCGTATCCGATTATTTGAATATATTGCAAAACAGTGTCGGTGAAAGCTTGAACACAACCAGTTTCAAAAGGATAAAAACAAGGACTTTTCTCCTTTTCGCAACAACTTTTGGGAAAAGGGCCCACTGTTGTGTTGTAATCAATGAAATTGTTGACTCCACAACACTCGAACTGAAAGTTTTTTTAGCGAGAGAGAACATTTAGAAATTAAAGGATTACTTTTTTCTGAATGTCATAGAAAGATTTTGTATCGTTATTGAACAACTCCTCAATTGTGCTTTTAACATTGTTTTTAAACTCCTGTTCGTCACTGATTTTCAACGCTACATATATTCCAAAAATCAGTTGGACTATAAAAAGGAATATCAAAATAAATCCATACTGGGGAAAAATAATTAATTAGTTTGTTGTTGTTTTGAAATTCTACTTACAGTCGTTAGAAGACAAGTGTTCTTGTGGAGGGCCCCACAGCACCCGAAACCAGCGACAAAAATGAGAAACCCTCCCATACATATTGAGATAATCCCAAGTGAATAGATTTCTTCAAAAATGTTAACTCCTGTTGATTCTTCAAAAAAATAAATGATTCCGAAAATAATTAAAATTAGGGCACAACTCTGAAATGTTGTTTTTAGATCAAGTTTCGTGTAGCTTGGGACTTACCGAAATTATAACATTGAATAAAAATATCACATATTTAGAAAATTGAGTAATGCAACTCATTTTGATGGAATTGACAAATGCTGTGCTACAACGGATTTTTGAACTGATAAAGACGAGAGGTAGCGTTTTGATAACTGATACAATAGTAGAGATAGTGAGAAAGATTAAATGAAATTATTATTATTTAATCCGTTTTTAATTAAATTATAATAAAAAAAATTATTCGTCATAGACTCTCACTTCTAGTTGCTGCAATTTTTTCTTGGACAACAGAAACACGAAAACAGTACCAACTCCCTACAACAGTTGTTATCATTGACAAAAATTAATTCCACTCCAGATAATAATAATAATAATCAAGTCGTGACGTTTTTACAAATTGGAATCTGGATGATAAATCCAGTGATAAACTATACCGCAAAAATAGCAGCAATGACGCTAAAACTGGCCGAAAATTTCAAATCATATTTGTGCAAATCTGCAATTAATTGGGCACAACCATGCGGGTACGGATCTGTTTTACTTTCCGCTCTTTCGTAACAGCTTTCTGGAATTTGCTTAACTTTGTGGAGGGCGTAATCGCTAGGTCCATGAGCCCCGCAACACTTTAACTGCAATTTTTAGGTGTTGATTTTCATTTTTGCAAAAAGTTGAGCCAAACTTTGGTTTGTAGATTTTTCAGACACATTTTCGCGTCGGAGTCGTTCTTGTTGAACGCCAAATGAATGTTCCTATCAATTTTGGTCGCATACTTCGGGACTTGCTCGTCGACTTTGTGTTTGTCTAGAAAATCATAAATTCCGACGCTCAATTCCAAAGCTGTGATTGACATTAGCACAGCCCCGTACTGGAAAGAATTATTGTTTTTCTTGAAAGCGATTAAAAATACGTAACTAGGACTAGTAGGGCTAGATTTTTTCGTCTAATTGCAGTCAAGCCTACCCAAGAACTAACAACTATAATTGCGCCTGTAATTAGAGTCAATGAAGCGTTTCTGATTATTGATTCGACTAAGATTCCACAATTTGCGATGCTGATTAGCCAGCTTAACCCGACTGAAAACATGACAAGGCCAAGAATCTAAAAGTTTAATTTACTGATTTTGAAGATTAGATAAAATATTTCTTACCGCTAAAACCAAGGCAGCGCCACTTATAATGTATTTCGAGTATTTGAGGCTAAAATCCATGCTAATTTAACGTACATGTTTTTTTATTGTTGAAATTAATAATTGTCAAAAACTTGTCATTTTTTTATTTTTATGACAATTGTTCTGATTTTTTTGCATATTTTATATTTCTAATAACACAATACCTGTTTTTAATGAGGCACTACTAATGATCTGTTAAAATTATTACTTTTTCATAATTTTATAATAAAAAGCTATGCAATTAACAATACAGACTATGCAACCTGCAATACAAGCATGTATTTAGAGTAGCCGCAGTAACGTGTATATTTTGAATTTGAAAAACTTTTTAATTCTAATATTCTAATGTTATTTATGTAAGCACATTTTTTTTCTATTTATGATTAAAAAATCAATAAAATGAGAAATGTCAACCGCTAGTTCAAAAACTACTTATTGTCGAGCATTTTATGTATGGGAGCCTAATAAGTCATTTACATTTTCTGAGCAATTTGTTACCTAAGCTGCTTTAAACTTAAGTACTCCAATTTTCTTTAGTTCACGTTGAGCTATTTTGTACATTAATTTCTTCATTTGGTTGCAATAATTATGTAAATACGGTTTTTTTTAATATTTCTTTTTATACATGTTTTTACTCTAGAAAAAATCATTATGTTTTACAACCTTATGTTTATGTTCTTATGTTAACAAATATAAATAAAAATCTAAAAGTAACCTAGTTGTAGAAATTTTAATATTTTTAGTTCTAATAAATATATAAAAAAGGATAAACATACAATCCTACTTTTATATTTCTATGCTCTGAACATTCTTATTATTTAAGTATAGTTTTAGGTTTATACAGGGTGAATAGAAAGTATGGAACCAAGCGGGTTTTTTTTTATCATTTGCCTCCAGAAAATAATAATTAATATAAAAAATGTGATCGTATTTTGAGAACGAAATCTTGTTTTGTTTTTGAGTTATGCGATTTTTTTGTCAAAAAATTTTTATGTAAATTTTTTTTTTTTTGAAAAACTTAAATGTAAAGTTGTGATCCTTAGATCATAATCTTCATGAGAAAAATGGTTTTATAGTAAAAATACTTTTTAATCTCCTGGTATATTCTTATGAACACGTTTTTACGTTTGTGTATTTCTGTTTCCGTTTATGTTTACGTCTACGTTTAAAAAATTAAGTTCTTACTTCCTTACAATAGATTCATTATAAAAATAAAGAGAAAATAACTGTAAATTAATTCAATATTTGTTTTTGTCGTTTATATCTTTACGTTTTTACTAGCCAAATGTCAGATGGCTTTGTGTTACATTTTAGTATCTGTTTTTATTAATTAAGTTGGACATAATTAGAAAATAGCTATTTATGTAATAAATAGACTGCAAAAATTTAATGCTTTGGACACGCGATTTTGTGACGAATATCATACCTATATTTTTTCATACTTCATTAAAGTTTTGCAATGGATTATAAAAAATAAATAACAATTTTGGGTAAATCTTATTCACTTATACAAATTTTCAATATTTTTTTGTTATGCTCGCAACAATTTCAAGCTTTTCTTCCAAACAGGAACAGGGAATAAAGTGACGCTTTATTCCCTCATTTTTGACTAATAAGATGGTACTTTATTTCTTTTAGAATAAAACAAATTAAATATCGATTTTAGCTTTAGAAGACTAGAAATATAAACCGTATGAACATTGAATGAATTAAATCTTTTGTGTGTTTTTTGACATAAACAAACATTTTGATAGAGTTTTACTCTTAAAATTGCAATGAATTAACTGAATATTTTCACACATTATTTGATGAATTTATAATTTTCTCCTGTTATTATTATTACTTTAGTCTATTGGGAGAAAAGTTTTGTGTGTATCTCTGGAATAAATATCGTTAATACTTCGAATGAAAATGCCTATACATTATACATACAGGGACATATACGTATAGGAATACGTTCTCGGGATTAAAATAGTTGTTTATTCCTTTGATACCATATCATAAGTAACTAGATAACTAACTCTAGGTAAAGTAACTACTAAAAGTGACAATTCTAGTGTGTAAAATATTCAGAATGTCTGGAAAAGGTGATTCCTTAATACAATACTCTGGAAAAAAAAAAGAAAAATTTCAAGTTTCATGTTTTTTCTGAACATTTTGTACCTTTGCAACGCAAGAGGCCTGCCTATTGGTATACTGACAGTTTCTTGTAATGTCAGCCCGCCCCTGCACAATGGCCGGCAACATGCCGTAATAATTCAATCAAGCGGCCGTTCAAGCCGTGACCTTTGGCCCTAAACCTCGTGCACGCAGACTAATAAACTCCCATCCTTAGTTTGAGAGCTTCAGCGATTTCGTCTGAAGGACACTCTAGAAGGCGTAAAAAGTCGTACTTTTTCCTGGTGTAATTGGCGTAATTATGTCATTTTCACAGCGATTAGCAACTTACTGTGAACGTTATCAATATTAATCAGACTTAATTGCGGCAAAAGCCAATGAGAAAAGTGAAACCGTTGCATAAAAAGTTGAAAAAACCTTGCTCCGATAGTTATCCGATGATCTCTTGGAGCGTCCGTAAGGATGACGTCAGGCAAAACTCGTCCTTGATGGACCTTGAAGAACACTGAACTCGACCAGTTCAAGAGAAAAGGAATACACATTTGTTGGTGGATGCTACACCCACTTGGTGCCATCTCGGTGTAATTATATTGAACGTGATGTTCTCGCTCCACGATATTATTGTTTTATAATCGAAATGTGCGAAAAAATCGCCTAATAATGGATAATTTTGCGCTGGATTATCGCAAAGGAATGTCGAAAAAAATTTCAATAGGCGAAATCGAGAAAATCGAGTTCAATGATTGTCAGAAGAAAAAATTAACCGCAATGACTCAACACTACATCCACACACTGACATTTTCCGAAAAATTCTCCGATTCGCAAAAATCATTTCACGTCGATAAAACGCGACATAACAAGAAATGTAACTGGAAAACCATTGCTACATTCTTTGATGTTATGATGACCTAAGTTATTGCATCTCTTCTTAGACAATTGTTAACATTTCTCTGTAGGTTGTTCTGGGTTTTTATGGCCAAATGACAAATAACGTATCTCGCAGAGACATAAATTTGATATTCCTTTTGCATGGAAACAATAGTAATTTTAGAGCTGATGTTATTTTACTGGCTACATTTTTTATTTTTAGGAGGCAGTTAAAGCGACAAACCTGTAAACTAATTTGAATAAAAAATTACTACTCATTTTTTAACACACAATAATTTTAGATTTTATTAGCAAATCATGATGAATCATAATAATCAAAAGATTTATCCCTATTTATTTTTTTATTGTTGTCGCGGCCCAAAGTAATTAACAAAATTTGAAATGAAATTTCAAGTTGTGACAGTTTTAGGCTTATTTAGAAAAAAACATTTTAAAGGTTTATTAATTTTTGGTGGGAATTCTTGCCAATGTTGATATTATGTACCAAGATAATTTTTATTTAAGATTTTATTTAAGATTTAATGTCTATTCTAAATGACTAAAAGATATATAAATATATAAAATAAAGAAGAAACAAAATTCACCCCAAATTCTGTCATTTTTCTTCAATAATTGAAAGCAATAGAAAAAAAGTTAATTGCAAATTGTTGTAAATGATGAAAGCTCGATGTGCCATTATTACTTTCATTTTGTACTCAATGTTAAAGAGTGCTTTTATCAACTAATTTCAGTAAATAAAGTAGTCCTTTATCGTATAGTGAGATAAAGTAATTTTTATCTACTGTTTAAATATTCAAAAAATTCTGGCAGATGAGTACAAAATAAAACGAAATATTGTACACGGTGATAAAGATTGTTTATCTACTTGTGAAAAAAGTCCATTCGTGACTTCGTCACTCGTAAACTTAACCCTTTCACTCGTAGCTAAACAATTTTTTTATCGTCTTGTATAATAAATAACTATTATTTTGTACTCAATGTTAAAGAGTGCTTTTATCGACTAATTTCAGTAGATAAAGTAGTCTTTTATCGTCTTGTGAAATAAAGTAATTTTTATCTACTGTTTAAAAAATTCTGATAGATGAGTACCTACAAAATAAAGCGAAATATGACACATGACGATAAAGATTGTTTATCTACTCGTGAAAAAACAATTTTTTTATCGTCTTGTATACTAAATATCTATTGTTACATTTTTTTAGTTCTCTTTACATTTTCATTATTAATTTTATTTAAATGTTTGGTTCCAAGTATTGGGTTTTTGAAAATCTGAATAATTTAAGAAATTTTATTATTATAAGTAATGTTTATGTCTAATTTTGTAGAAATTCAATTATCACATGTTTGAGTTTTATAAACTAAAAATAAAGTTTAAATTAATTAAAATACCTAGATATTCTTCAAGGGTTGGAGATTTAAGAATGAAATTTTGGAAAAAACGGAATTTTTTTACCAACATTGTTTTGTTTTTTTAATCGTTTTTCTCTTTTATTCTAAATGCCCCTTGTGATTAAGATAATAGAAAATAAATGCTAGACACCAGTAAAACACTTCTTAAAAGTGAACTTGAAGAACTTTGGAGTAACACTTTAAAAAATCTCCACTTATATTTTGAAGTTTTCTTCAATAAAATTTTGAGAAAAAGACCAGATTTTGATCAACTCTATTGTTTCAAATCTTTTTGTAAAATCTTCATATTTCACACAATAAATAAATCATTTTTCAATAGTGATCTTTAAAACTTTTGAAAGTATTTACTAAATTAAAACTGAAATCGACATAAATACAAGATCAAAAGTTATTTTTAATTGTCTCTTACTTCATGACTAAATACCACAACATTGTAATAAAGTTCAAGGCAGATCTACTCGTTTTCTCAGCACGTACCAAATTAGAAGTCTCAAATGTGAGAAAATTCTAAAATAACTAATTTTTCTATGCACAAAACCCAAAGAGTCCAAGGATGCAAACCCGACAAACAATACCCAAATAACTTTCTAGCCTTGAGACGCCACCCATTTCACAATTTAGAATTTTGCAAAAACGACATTTTTCCTCAAAATCGTGGAGATATACATATCCCGTCCAAAATTCATATTATTAAATAAATTGCCGTTAATTGATGGTTTCGTTATTACCGCAATATCGCAAGGTGAAGCTTGCATAAGTGGGCAATATCGAGTGGGAACCTTCGTACAATCTAAGCAAATTCTACATATTCTACCATCAAAACGCTAATCCTGTGGGCGTCTGTCATCTCATCTCGCATAAAGCCCAGCCTTAATTAAGTCGAGTGTTTTGACGGTGCATTTTTCCACCGACAACAACAATAATTACGCTGATAGCTATAGCAAAATTGATGCTTTGTGGTCATTACATCGTTGCGAAAAAATTAAATCACTGCTATTCCCGAGGTATGTTTTGCATGCGTTTAATGGGATGAAAATTACGGAGATTCTGCACTTTGCACACAACTCGGGAGATAAGAAGACGAGATGTGTCATTAAAACGTTGCTGTTTAACGTTTAAAGACCTCACAGGATCAGAATATCGGAAAAAATGACCTCTCAAGGGTCAAACGTGACACAAAAAATCAACTAATAACAGGTTCATATTTCCGAAAATTTGTCGGGGAAAACCTCTCAACCTGAGCAAAATTTTAATAAGTTTTCGCGGGTTTGGGCATGTACAGAATTTTAAAATGCCTATAAATAGGCGTGATTTTGTCTGCACTTTATTTTTATTCTTTTTACCACAATAAATTCTCAATGTCGATGGTTGACACAGCCTGACATCACTTAAACAAATAGCAATTATTGCAAAAATAATTAACCACAAGTATGGTAATTGTTTTACGCATATTGTGGTTTACGAGAAGATTCCTGAAAAAAATAATTTTAATTTATTAATTATTCATTAAACAAACTACCAGATAGTAAATGATTGTTTCACGATAATTATGCCTAATTGTAACATTAAGTAAACACAAAGTAATTTATGTCGTTGTAGAAAGTTACAGGATGAAGGTAAGTGGTTTAAGTATTTTTTAAATTGATGGTTACATGTCTCTAATTTGGGAAATTAGGAGAGATAGGCTGCCGGAATTACTCGAGGAATTTGGAACAGGGTTTGAATAGACAAGTAAAGTGATTATTAAAAAAATAAGATCCTTGAAACGCGAGGAAGAGAAAGAAATGCAGGCCGAAATACATACAAATTCAAACTTTCTTATCATTACAATTGAATTGCAAAAACCGTTTTTTAAAAACGGTTAGTTTCGAAATATATACAGGGTGAATATAAAATATGGAACCAAGCGGTTTTTTTAATCATTTGCCTCCAGAAAATAATAATTAATATAAAAAATGTGATCGTATTTTGAGAAAAAAATTTGTTTTGTATTTGAGTTATGCAATTTATTTGTCAAAATTGCAATTTATGTAAAAAAATTTAAAAAAAAAACAAATATAAAGTAGATAGTTGTAATCCTTAGATCATAACCTTTATGAGAAAAATAATTTTATATTTATAGTGGGTTGCCATTTAAAAAAATAAAAAATTTTGTAGAACTAAAAAACAAGAGAAAAATTTTATTCTTGATAAAACACATTTTTATAGTACTTTATTATTTATTCATCTATTAGTTTTTCCAAAAAATATATAGTTTAAGCAAAAACGTTTATTTTCATACTTTCTATTCTCCTGATGGTACATATTGAATAATAATTGATAAGATTATTTGTATTATGAAAGGAAAAAAGGAAAGTGTATCTTTTCCTCCCACAAGTGGAAAAAACACTTTTCTACAATGTAATGGATATAATTTTTCCTATGATCCAGAGAAAGATTTGCCAGTTTTACCATTAAATCTAGCAGCATGTTTTCCCGTTTCTATGGAGGAGGTAAAATTTTTACGTCCCTGAGAGGTTACATATATTTTTCTCGTAATTTTGTTGATGAGGGAGGTAATTGGTCACTTTCTTTTCTGAAATTACGGTCGAAAAACTTACTTTTGTTAAGGTCGTAAGAAAATTATATTTTCGGAAACTGTAACTACCAAATGAAATTATAAGTGATAAAAAAGTAGTAACTCTTTGATATAAAAGGACTACAATTCTACATTTAAAAATTTCCATTTTAACTTTCTTAATGAATTAAAATTGTTTTAATTTTAGTTAATTCTCGACTCCTTTTGTAATGAAAGGTATATCAGGAGTTACTCCAATCTCAAGTTCAAGTTTTTTGTGGATACTGATAACTCTTACATGCAACTGGGATCCCTGAAGAGGATTTTGCACCACTAAAAAGCGAATAATCAGCACAAACACGATTCATTGTGCTTTCGTTCAAATATGTGTATTTATTTTGATTTCACCTTGTATTTTCAACAGAAAAAAGAGAACACGAAAGAAAATACAGATTAGCCTACAGAAGCGCCCAAAATTTTGACTCTTTGAAATCACTATTTATTAATTACTCGAAAACTATTAATTTTATTTTTTATTCCAAATTGATTTAGTCGCTTGGGTAGCCAGAAAGACAGAAACGACCAAAAATCGGTATCTAATCTGGGCTATAAACTATTTATCACAAAATCTATTTGCTCTTTAGTCCGGCTCTGTTCTAAAACCTCCGATTCCAAGTAGTAATAAGGAACACCCAAATCGACTAAAACGTCTCTCTTTGTTTATCTTCCCATGTCCGAAGTGTTAATTTTGCCATATTCGTCCGAGTCGAGGTCTGAAAGCGAAGTTGTTTGACCCGTCGGAAAACACCTACCGATTTCCAAAAGGGTTAAGCGAGTTAATGTGGGCTTCGAACCCACAAAAAGTGGGTGGTGAACTTTTACTTTCTGTTATAGAAAAGATGAAATACCGTTGCGTGTATTTCGTTGTTTATTACGCCAGCGAAATGATTCCCACGTTGTTTGCATGATGGAGAGACTGTTTGCGGATTAAAGGGGCATTAGTATTGCACGACTCCGCTAAGACAAAAAGCTCAAAAGCAATAAGCATAAACTCGGTGAATTATTCTATGCAAATTGTGCGATGTAAATCTTTACACGGCATTAATGTCAAGGTGGAAAATGATAAAAATTCGGAGCGGTTTGGGAAGTTTAACATGAAACGTTAAATTTAAACGATTATTGGATTTGATACGCCTCTCAGACGCCATATTGAGAATGAATAACAATCAGAAAATGGTTTTGTTGGGTTGGAGGAAGATAAGCTTCGCGACTCAGTGGGACGCGGCTTTTATTACTTCAAATTTATTTTTACCAATAAATTATTTTAATTATAGAGGCAGTAATGAGAAATGTCAATACGAGTGATGACAAAACCTGATAAAAGAATGAAATTCTGGCTTATACCAACCAACGAAGCTTATCCAGGAAAAAAAATTGAATTTTGTAGGCGATAGAGAAAGTTGTTTTTTTAATTTTTATTGCAACTAGATTTGTGACAATTTTTTATAATTTAATCCAAGTCCAAGTTTCTTCTCATTAGCAATAAATACAACTAATCTTATAAGCAGCTTCTGTATCTAATCAACGTTATCCCAGCGCCAATCTATTAAAAGATTCAAGAAAATTTATAACCCAATTTACCGGCCTTTAATTACAAAATTATTTGTCACTGTTCTAACCCACACTATACATAAATTAATAAAAGTAACAAAATAATTTATTTCGTAGGCGAATAGCATTGATGTGTAAATTGCGACAAATTTGGAGGGCCCCGACCCATAAATCATAATTTTTCGCCCATACGAGAACTTGACTAGTTTTTTTCTTGCAAAACATTGACCGTACACTTCCGACATGATTTTCTCATTTGTCCGTATAATGATTAATGATCGCAATGATTCGAACTCACCTTTATTTATTTTAGTCTTACAGGATAGTAACTAATTGTGGTTATTTCGAGATATTACAAGCAACAATAAAAAATTGCTCCTCCCATAAATTAATTGCAACCAAAATCGAGTCTATTTTTAAAACTCATTAGTGGAATGAATAGTGGATGATTGATGACTGGCTTTTAAATAAATCACAAAAAATGAGCAATGGCTATTTATATTAATTACACAAAGCGCCATCACCGCATCATTGTTTTAAATTACTTGGATGGCTAATTTCAATAAAAAAATGACGGAGGCATGATAATAACAGTTTAGAAAGGGACTGTTTCAAATATAGAAATTACCAAAGCATTGTCGGTGCTTTTGATGGGTCTCCATTGTCTCGGGTGGAAAAAACACAGACCCAACTACCAGGCTGGGTTTATGGCGTCTTCCTGCCGCGTAAAGTCCCTGATTACCATAAATCGACCATCGAATTAGAATTATCGCAATTGAGCTTCTGTTTTCTTCAATATGGATTCGTTTTCGCAGTGATTTATTCGAGACAACTCGTAGGCGACTGTTTTAGCCATCGATTATGGGCAAGTGACTTTTAACAAAAATCCCAAGTAAATTAATACCGACGCAAAATCGTTAGCGAATATCTAATTATTATTATTACCGACGTGCAATGTTCGGTTTAATGAGAAGGCTTTAGCAGTGGCAAGCGCAATTCGTCAAATCTGTCAACGGCTTTTGCAGTACCTTTCACGTATACGTGTATGAAATAAATAGTTGCATTATTCATAGTCGAGGGTTTTTTTAGGACCAAATGTGGCTAAACGGCTTGCCGGCCAACTACGTGAGGATAGAAGCGGCAGGTTTCATTCGGGTTAATCAGTTCTTGCCATTTGTGATGTTAGGGATTTTTATGCGGGAAATATTACACCTGCATCAAGTACGGACACTAATAGCCTGAGATGCATACTTCTTCCACCACTCCTAAAACGTAAACTAGCACAAAAATACGATTGGGGATAAATATTGTGATTTTTTGACGTTTAGTGGTCATTGACCCTGTTACCAACACCAAAGGGTTCATTACAGCGTTAGTGTTTTTGAAAGCCTGGATTTGAGAAGTTAATGCAAAGCTATGAGACATCATCAGTGGCGTAACTAGAAATTTTGGGCCCCCCCGCAAAAGACGTGTGTTGGGCCCCTCTCTTCTCCGGTTCCCTATTAATAAAGTATAAGAAGAAACTAAAAAATTATATAAATATATATTTTTTATTTTGCTAACGAACAATAATTCTCAAATAAACAATAGTAAAACAATTTAACAAAACAAATAACAATAAAAACTTTTTAAAAGCAATAATAGCAGAATAACACAATTTCAGCTTACGTTTACTTAGGTAATTTGTTTTTTCCTTGCTTTTAAATTTGCAAAATTTTGGATAACATTGTCCATGTTTAGTTTTTTAGCAACATCGTATTCTATTGACAAAATGGACAAATTTGTAAGCCTTTCCTGATTCATAGAGTTCCGTAAATAGTTTTTTATTAATTTTAATTTGGAAAAGGATCTTTCCACTGATGCGACGGTGACAGGCAGAGTTAAATAGAGTAAAACAGCAGTTATGACATTAGGAAAACTAGATGACAACTCATTTTCTAGTATTAAAAATTCTGCAAATTCTTTTACCGATTTTGTTGTCTTTAATTTCTCTTTTATGTACGAATTTTTAACAAGTGATGCCAATTCACAGGAAAAGGTGTTTTTGACTATGTCGTTTTTATAAAAATTTCCAAAATTTGTTGTGTTGACAACAACTTCTTCATCATTAAGTTCCGCCAAACCTTTAGGGTTTAAAATGTTAAACAGTTCAGAAATTTGAAAGAGAGAATTGAACCTTATTTCTAACTGGGTTTGTAGAATATCCATTACTCTATAAAATACGTTAATCTTAAAATATTCTTTAGGATCATTAAAACGATGGTCCTCGACAAGTTCATCAAAAAATTTTTTTACCTTGACTTTTCTTTTATTTTTGAAATCCGTAGTTATTTTTAATCTGGTAGCTGCAGTTGTTGCATCATCATATATAAAATTGTCAAAATTATTTCTTAATTCTTTTACAGACTGCAAGGGAGCTAAAGCTGGTAGCTTGTGATAAATCTATATCAATTTTCTGAAGCAATTTTGATGAAATATCAATTTCTGCGAATATTTTATGTAAAAATGTACACATAAAAACAAATTCAAAATTCTCCAATTTTAACAATAAAGATTTAGCTTCGTCGGTTTCCTGTTTTTTTTCGGAAGTTAAAATAATTCTGTTTAACGCTGTAATTATGTCATATAAACGTAGCTTTACCGCTGTGATTGTCTGAAGCCGAGAAGACCATCGGGTAGGATTTAATTTCTTAATTGTAATGGTAGATTCATCTGTTATTTTACTCAAAAGGTCCCAACGTTTAATACTTAAACCAAAAAATGTATAAATTTCCTGAAGAGTACAAAAAAAATGATTGGATTTCAGGAACACCTTTTACAGCGTCGTTAATAACTAAATTTAAATTATGTGCAGCACAATGAATGTAAATCGCAGTTTCTTCTTGTTCACGAATTTTTTTCTGCACCCCCCATAAACTCCGCTCATATCGTTTGCACCGTCGTATCCTTGCCCTCTACATTTTTAATGTCAATATTAAGACTTTCTAAAAAATGTATAATGATATTTACAAGACCGTCAGCGGTTTGCAAATCTGCTTTTACAAAGCCTAAAAACGATTCTTTAATATGTAAATTATTGTTATTGCTACCGCTATCTACATATCGGATGATTATACTTATTTGATCTGTCTTTGCAATGTCCTGTGTAGACAAAAATTAATGAATAAAAGGAAGCATTATTAATTTCATCAACAATATGATTCAATACATGATTACCCAAACAAGTAATGATTTCGTTTTGAATATTTGGACTTAGATACTTTATTATGTTAAAGTGATGCTGAACAATCTTTCTAAAACTTTCTTCCAAAAAGAGGACTCTTCTTCAATTTGTTTCTTCGTCAATACATCAATATTTTCTGTCTTCTTCCATTGACTGTAAATGTATACACAATTAATATGGTAGTCGATGGTAGAATGTATACTATTTTTTTTTGATAATCCTTGCCAATCGCTAATTCCTTCCGTGCTCCAAGATGATTTTTTTTTGCAACCAACAAGGCTCATGTTAATTTGATGTTAAAAAAATTTGCAAAATCAGTTGGATATGCTTGTTTAAATATTTAGTCAACCTCAATGGCCTCTTCCTGATTTTGATGATGGTCAACGGAAGCAGACGATGTGGAAGGAACAGATAACTGATCAGTGACTTGTTGTTCAACTTTAATATCAGGAGCATTTGATTCTTGATTTTGATGGTCAACGGAAGCAGAAGCARATGATGTGGATGTGGAAGCAACAGATAATGGATTAGTGATTTGTTGTTCAACTACAATATCCGGAGCATTTGATGCAGGTTCATCATTGTTGCTGGAGTCACTATCAACAACTTGATTCTCGACATTGGCGAATTCTTTTTTTTGAATAAAGTTGGAAATTTTTTGAAATTTACTTTCGATAAACTTCTTCTTCTCTTCTTTTCGTTTTCTTTTGGCACTACCACTAAGTACATTTGCTTTCTTCATATTTTTTTAGATTAATTTTGACGTTATAAAAATATATGCACCTATTATGACCAAAATTCAAATTAAAATTGATGCAGGAAATAGCATTAACAGCTTGTGCGAACTGAAAAAAATTATAACCCAAAACAATTTCTTGCCAGGATTGCAGTTCCTCGAAATGTTTTGTCTTCCGCGGCGTTTGGACCCGGCGTATAGCGCCCGGCTCGACACTTGATATGCTCAAAGTGAACAAGAGAATATTCTGCCGTTTTATTTTTTTTTTGCATTGGCCTATAATAATTTTCGTACATCTTTAAAAAATTATAAACTAGTACTATTTCTACTATTATTTTTAATTTGGAAAGGGCCCTTTATCCCAAGGGCCCCCCCGAGGCCGCGGGCTCTGGCGGGTGGGTAGTTACGCCACTGGACTTCATGCAATTACAGATGGTAAACACAACTATAAAATGATTTTTTTGCAACGAACCATTAAAACATTTACTTAAGTAATTAGAAATAACTACTTAATAACTAATTTTATTTCTTTACGAGCTTATTGATAATTTAGTTTTACGAAATAAAAGTAATAGTTTGGGTAGACTCGCAGTGGCGTAGCCAGAGATAGAGTTTATGGGGGGTTTACCTACGTAAAAAATTTCGTGCATTTATTTAAACGTCATTTCAAAAAGACGATGTGGTATGGGCTTAATTGTCATAACACTCACAACTGTCTTTATGACGGATATTTTTAATGACAAATCAGCATGATATGCCTGTTATAAAAGACGTTTCACACGTAATTTTCTGGAAAAAATGGAACAGCAATGTCATTCATTTGACATTTCATGCATAACGGCCCTTAGATAATAACTTCACTTTGCAATTTTCACTGATGTAATTTATTATGTGTTCAAATAAAAAGTTCATCAAGTTAACTTTAACTTGTTGATAGAACAAGACGTAGTAAAAAACGAATGTGTTTTCTTGTTTCGAATTACCTAATCTAAATTTTAATGACACTTTACGAGTGACATTTCATCAAAATTTTTGTATCATTTCGTTCAGTTGTGGTTTAATCTTTTCTTGTTTTTTTTTGGCGAATAAATCAACTATATGTAGTTAAATACAAATTATTTTTTAGCTTTGAAAAATCAAGTATGTCTTGGAAATTTTCAGTAAAATCTATTTTTTTGTAAAGTATCTATTGTGTAAATACGACAAAAATAGTATAAAGAAAGTAGTTTAGAATCAACATCTAGGCTTTTATACCAAATTTCAAAATCATCGATCAACTAGGATTTCAATATTATGTTCCTACAGACTTACACAAAATTTTTCAAAAATTTATTTCTTGCATTTTTACAACATTTTTGTACTTTCCTAAGTCTCTTGAACTACCAAGAGTGTAAATTGGTTCAATTTTGAAGTTTTTCGATTTGTGTCGAAATTTTGGTCGATTTTCGGTACCCTGAGCGCTTTATTGCTAATATCTTTTGAATTATTGACGCTAGTCCTTTTCAAAAAGTTAAATTTGTAAAGCAAATTTAGTTTTTTATCGTATAAAAAAAGATAATTAGAGAGTTACCGCACAGCATACGATAAATTTCCGAAAACAATAAAAATCACGTGACAAGTTAACTATACATATATTTATTTTATATATTTCCGATATAACTAGTTATATCGGAAATTGACAAAAATAGTTACCGCAATGATTTTTCGGGCACCCATAAAAAAACTTCAAAATCTGAGCGAATAATGTTAGTATTGTTAATGTGTGCTCATAATATGGAAGAAATATTAGAAGTCGTTGTTTTAGCTCAAAAACTAAAAAATGTCAGTGCAATTATCACTGTCACTAAACGTCACATATGTCACAAAATGTGATTATCGTAATGAAAACAAAGACCGATAACTTTTAAAGTTATCGTAATCCCATACGATACCGAAAAGTTTTATGGTTCCGATACACACGACGCATGCGCATTTTAATATTTTTATCGTTTTCGTAGCCGATAGCGTATCGTATGCTGTGCGGTAACTCCCTATTGTCTTACGTGAAATAGTTATCGAGAAAATTGCCGATAAAGTCAAAAATAATCAAAATTTTAAACGATCAAGATTTTTGCAGTTTTCTCGACGCCAATCGAGATTGGAGATACAGTTTTGCCGCAATTTAAAAATAAAAAAAGTAAAAACTTGTGAACTTCTGAAATTATGACAAAATTCCCTCGAAACCCCCCCTCGCTGCGGCACTGTAGACTCGTAAAATATTTCATTGCCTTGATTGTGGTGTAATAATTAAAATCCTGTTGAGGCCGCCTTTATATTTTATTCATTTCAAATAAAAACATTACATTCCAAGATAAAACTACTAATTGAGTCATCTTTGGGCGACTATAAATCCTTGGTCTAGATAAGTAAACAATCCGAATTTGGTAATTCCGAGTATTTAATTTGTTTCGATTATATTGCAAAGTTTTGCTTTTTCAGAGTCAGATAGTCAGAAGTCAATATCAAAATGATTGATAAATTGCAACTATCATTACTTTAGCGACTATTAATCAAATTAATGTTTATTAAAAATTATTTTACAGAGCATGTTTAACAATTTTAATCATAACTTATGACTTATTAGGAATCAACACTTGAGTGAATTGATGTCTATAATAATTTATGGATTGTTTGATGTTTACGATGGGTCGTAAAACGTTTTTTTGGGCATTATTATTTATTATTAAATCTTCTGAGTACAGTCTATACATTAATTTAATAGTTTTTTAACAAGTGTCTACTTTTTGGATTAAAATAAGAAGCACAGAATATCCTTGTGGCTGGTTGACAATTTTTGCTCTTTATTTTAATCTGTGTGAATTTGAGCTAACTTGAATTCTCTTAGAGTTAGTTTTTCCGCAGCTCAATATTCCTCTCACGTATTAGAATAAGTTCTTTGTATCAAAAATAGTGGCTGCTTTGGATGTACGGGTCGTAAATGTGCCATGGGCAGGTGTATCCGCTGAAAACACATAAAACGAAGCTCGAGATTTACTCCGTTGCAAGTCCGGTATTCCGTTTTTTGAAAATTCAGCGTAAAAGTGGCAACCGTCATTAGACATTTCCCTTTCATCGCTTAAAAAGTTTAACGAGTGTGCGTACAAAAACCGTTAAATACACAATTAGGATGTTTTTTCCCGACAATCAATTTATGAATTTTACAAAACATTAGCACTAATGATAATTACTCTGTTGCAAAAAGCCCGACTTCTTGGTAATTCGTGACCTTGTTTTTTTCATCGAATTCATTGTCCTTTGAGCTGTGGAGGCACATAAATGCATTTTCACTAGTGTCGGATGCGTGCAGTTGAAAATTTCAAGCCTTTTCACCGCCGATAAAAGAGCACAGTTAGCGTTTATTGTTTTTAAATGATTTTTATTACATTTTCTTATCCGCAATAAAGCATCTCCGACTTGCCGTAACAGCACTTATCCCACACAAAGGCAGAAAACGATAATTAATTCCGTACGAGTGTACGTTTGGTTTTTACGACGAGAGTTCGAATCGTTGGAATTTCAAAGACAAGATATGAAATGCACCTAATTTATTTGATACTAGGATAGTTTCTATTATCGTGATTAAATTACTTCATTACCTTGACATACAAAACGCGTATTATAATTTTAAATAATTTGAATGGTTTCATTGTTGTTGCAAGTGGAATCCTCCGTTAATTATTCTGAACTTGATGGGATGTTACGAATTTAATTATTCCCGAGAGTACGCGTCTAGGCATGGTAAAAGGTGACGAGTTTGTAGGACAGACATTGTATTTTCTTGTGGAACGTGTCAAATTGGAATTTCCGAGTTTTTGGAGCAGAGGTGTCAACGAGAAAGTTGTAGACAATATTTGAAATCAGTTAAGTTAAATGTTTATATAATAAGCCGTTTAGTTTCTTTATTTGCTTGACAATTCAATTATTTACTTTCGCAAGAATAATTCGGTGCAATCCATCGGATGTTCATATTTATAAAAACACGAGGTTATAACTTGAACGCAAAATTCCAAAACTAGATGAAAAAATTCATCTAAATACTAGATTAAGTAATGGAGGAAGTAGGTTAGTTTGCTCATACCGATTGAGACTTTCTGACGAACGATAAAAATTCTTGTTTTCGTACGGAATGTAGACAGAAATTGCTTTAATTAAATTAATTGCCCACCTTGAGGCTAACTAGAGCAATTGATTTAAGCTTAATTTGCTTTGACAAACTCACATTTAGAGGGTGACTCATTAGTAATTATTTCCTCATTATTTCTTTTGGTTTAATTTTATTAATAAATTTTAAATCTTTTTTATAAGTTTTCTTTTATTTTTTTGTTCTTGAAACAGTCAAGAATTTACTTTATTTAGTACCTACCATGGGGAGCCAAGTTTATAATAAAAGATTATTAAATGAAATGTTAAATGCATGCTTGTCGAATTAAGCAGAAAAAAGTGCAGTTTTCAATTTTTTGTTTTGTTTTTCAAATGTAATGATTTTAAGGAAAAAAATACTTTTATTTTGTACTCAATGTTAAAGAGTGCTTTTATCAACTAATTTCAGTAGATAAAGTAGTCTTTTATCGTTTTGTGAAATAAAATAATTTTTATCTACTGTTTATATTCAAGAAATTCTGGTAGGTGAATACAAAATAAAACTAAATATTATACACGACGATAAAGAGTCTTGTATAATAAATAACTATTAGTATATCGAAAAAAGTAAAAATAACACATTTCAGACTTAATATACAGGTTTTTCAGCTTTGCTTTGTCAAAGACTATTAAATTTTGTACATTTTTCTCTGAAAATCGTAAATAACAAGCAGAAACAACGCATTTCAATTTTATAGAAAATTAATTTATTTCAAGTTGGGACTTAATTTAGCAATTTTTCTGCTTTGTTTTGCCAAAATCTTGCTTAAAAGCGCTCTAAATCTATCGAAATGACCAAAAATAATCCATCTTAAACTGTATTAATGTAATAAAAAATAATATATTTAGACAAAAATTATTAACAATTTTCTGCTTCGTTTTGTTAAAATATTTCAAATTTGTCAAGTTGCTCAGAAGAAAGCTCTAAATTCATCAAAATATGCGCGAAAAACGCGTTCTAGACTTATTTTTGCAACTTAATAAAATTCTTTATCAATTTCTCTCTGAAAATCGTTCTAAATCCATCAGAATTTGCAGTTTTGCAGTTTGTGAATTTTTTATTTTCTATTATGAAATGAAAATGAAAAGGCAAAACCGGAATTGCCAACAGTGTTAAAAAAAATGTGTAAAAGTAATTCCAATTCCAAAAAAAAATTACCGAAATTCCAGTAATTCCAAATTTATTTTTAACGAAATTCTATTGTTTTCAGATTAATTCCAAATTAATTCCTGGAATTTCAACTAGATTCCAACTGAATGTCCGTAATTTCAATTTAATTTTCGTATTTCCAAAATAATCTCTGTACTTCCAAATTAATTCTGATAGGTTTAAAAAATTTAACGTAATATTTAAAAGTAATTATTTTCGATACTTAATTCCCAAAAGAATTCCAGTAATTCCAGAAAAAATCCAGTAGTTTCAAACATTCCATAGTAATTAATATTTTAATTTAATTTTAATTTAATTTTAATATCTCTAAATGCTTTCAAAAAATTCTAGGTAATTTCGTTAATTCCAAAAATTGTACAACTCATTGCCCCTCGTTTAAGTCTGTTTGATTGTTAAAAACAGATTATTTCAACAAACATTTTTCCGATTATGTCGTTGAACCTTTTTGGGCGTTATATTTTCTCTAAGTGATCACATTCGACTCAAAATCTCTCAGCATGGGGCTTTTATTGTGCAATGACTTAGCACTCGATTTGCAGTCTCATCCTTCTCAGCCGAATTCTCCCAAGTTCCGTAGATTTTTCTCAGAAACGTTGCTCGCGAGTTGAACTTAAACCTCTCCGACCCAATGTAAAACAAATAAAACTCCTCACTTAATGAAACCAAATTAAAGATGAGAAGCCCAAGAGCCATCTTAATGCAAACTTGTCTCGACACTATCTCAGCTTGTCCCATTAATTGCCTCTTGAGATTTTTCTTCTTTAGCAAAACACGCTGCAGAATGTGTTTTCTTATTTCAACAAGATTTTGTGAATCTCGTCACTAATTACGATAATTAAAAGCGCTTTTTCTGACATAATTGAGCAAATATTTGCATTTTTCTATCCCAAACAATCGAAATAGTTATCTTGAAATCGCTAGAGTCACGATTTCATGGCCGTCATGCCATCACCGACGACAAAAATAAATCAGATTTGAATAAAAGGAAGTCTCCAAGGATTTTTTAAAACATCGAATTAAGCACTCGGTTTGTTTGTCTTCTTCACGTTGACAGTCTCCCGCAGTTTCGGCTTCATTGTACAATTTTATAGGGAAAAAATTGTTCCATTGTTAAATTGTTACGTCGACCGTTATATTTAAAGATTGATAGGCGCGCGGTTGACCTTTATTGGGTGGTTAAATGGGCAATATGTGAAGGTCTCCACCAAGGTGTCAACCACCCACTTACACCCATTTGCACAAAATCGGGTTTTGCAACGCTGAGTCATTCTGTGGGAGGATTTTCGAAAAGTTTTCGCGGAACTGAGAATTGAAGTCAAATAGATTGGAATCTTCATTTTCAATTCCGCTTTGACCCGGGGCTTATTAAAGATTCCTGAAAGCATATTACGATCTGTCGTAAATCGTAATTACTCTCTTTTCCTGAAGAGCGTAACAAACTCTTCGCCTTAGGTCTACGAAATCGCTCCAAAAATAGACAAGCTTTGACTTACTGTTACGAGACTGTTATTATAGGCCAACATGAGATGCTTTGTGCAAAATAACGGCTATCACATCCACTTAATTAAATAGACCTCACCTGAAATCACTTTTGCGTGTCTCACAGATGCTCCAAATTATACACTTCAGAATTCGGTGTAAATTTTAACCATTCATGTGAAAGTCTATTAGGGATTCGCCCAAAGGCATTTTATTTTTAATGAATATTTAAATTTATTCTTCCAGTTCTTATTTATTGCTTCGCTTTTATTGTTTTTGTGCTTTTAATTAACGCCCACTTCCTCCCAACCACCTTGATTAGAAAAAGGCAAAATAGTCAAGATTTTAATTCGTAGGTGGTAAAAAATTATAAACATAATTTTGTGATGTTCAAGGAACAAGTAATAAAATAATTGATCATAGAGAAAAAATTGTTTGTTTGATTTTTACATAAATTAGTTTTGATTATATCATTTATAACAAAAACTGTGTCATTGACGGTTTTAAAAATTGTTAAATGTTCCTGTCAAGTGAAGAATAAACCACCTTAATCTCTCTTTAATGATGTTTAATGTAATTGCATAGTTGCAAATTTTGGTATTACAAAAATTTGCACTTAGTACCGTGAAATACATTGTTCTGCTAATAAATCCTTGGAAAAGTGCGTAAACTATACTTAATAAACATTATAAGACAAATTTGAATACACTCAAGGCCGTAAACAAGATTCACTAATTTTTAGGAAGAACAGAAAACGCATAATTATGTTGTCACGACTTTTGAAAATTTTACAAAACTGTAATTTTAGGTGTCTATTTTTTGTGTTTTTATATAAGAAAAAAAAAACTATGAAAATTACAATTTTTTCTAAATAACTAAATACTATAATTTCAATTTTATACTTGAATTAATAATTTCGTAACTGTATTAGCAACTAAACTAACTGTTTCTAAAAATTAGTAATAATCTGAGTTTAAAACGTTAAATCAATATTTTTGGGCAATTAACGATTAAAATAATATTATGAAACGACTATTTATTATTTGTAAAACTGAGAAACACCATTTTCAGTAAAAGATACTTAAAAACCAATCTTTTGTATACGCTACCGAAAACAGCTGTTTTAGGGACTCATTTAGATCCCTAAAATGAGTCTTTTCATAAAAAAAAAATTTCATAAATTTTATAAAATAGTACGTAAAACGGTTACTTTAAGTACTCAGTTCTCAAAAACAGTTACTATGGTAAACGAAACTTTTTTAATCAGTAAGAGGTGTGAATTCGTGTTTTGGGAGCTTTAACAAAAAAATCTTCGGCTCCTACGTCGCAAGGGCGGATCCAGGGGAGGGGCCCAGGGGGCCAGGGCCCCCTCCACACTTGCCACCAAAAGCTTCAATCTTTTATATTTAAATTTTAATATAAAAACTTTTAAATAAAAACATTAGAATTCTTTTTAAATCACACTTATTAATACAAATCATACATATACCGAGAGATCAAAATAATTTGTAATCATTTTTGGATCCGAAAACATACAGTTCGGAATTAAAATTTCGGGCAGTACTGTCATTTTCATAATATAAACTCTAAAACAACCTTTATATTAATAACCTCTTTTTTAGTCTTGTCATATTTATGTCATTTTGACTTATTTACTTTCAAAAATAGTGATTTGTGGCATAATAACGGGTAGGCAGCAGATCTTAATAAATTTCCTAAGACAGACAAATTGTTTATTTAACAAATTTAACAACAAATAAAAATAAATTTAATTGTCAAATGTCAGTCATGATGACAGTAAAAGGTAGTTTTCGAACTAAATGCACGTGAAATGTTAAATAAAATGACAAGTCGAAAATGGCAAAATGGGCTGGAATTAGTTGCCGACGTATAATAATAAGACCGTTCTTTTTTGATCATCATCATCATAAATTTAGTTATCTTTTTGATCATGGAATTTTACCTTTTCACTTGTCATTTTATTTGACGTTTCACAGACATACGCACAGGACATACGTTTTCGGATACAAGGACAAATTATCTTGATCTCTTGATACTTCCTTAGTTTTTATTAATTTAAAAAGAAATCATCAATTGTAATTTTCTTTGGGCCACATCTTAGGTATCTAATTAAATTAAGTTTATATCTTTTTGAATAATGAACTTTACCAACTCGCTACAACACCTAATACACAATTTTCAACTTGTTTTAAAATTCTACACTTTTTGGTTTTTGGGTAATGACGGCAGCGACATTTTTTTTTAAAGGAAACTCCCATTTTTTTAGCGAATTCGATAGATAATTGTCGAAATGGCAACACCAAAATATTATAAATTACATAGTTTTTTTTTAATTATCCAAAAAGTGAAATAATATCAATAAAAACAAAGATAGAATTTTAAATCAAGTTAAAATTTTTGAATTTTTTAAAAAGAAAATTGACCTGTTCGAGCATTTTTCCAAAACAAAATATTTTCGGTTTTAATAAATAAGATTATTATATAATTTTGCCGCTCACTGTATACCCTCATCATTTAAAAAATTTTTAGATAGCCCCCCCCCCAAAATTAATTCCTGGATCCGCCCCTGCTACGTCGCCTCGTCATTAATTACGATTCGTCCCCTAAAACCCTATTTTGCGTACTTGATACATAAATAGTTCTAAAAAACTGAAAAAATAAAAAAAAATATATTTGGTATTGAAATATTTAAAAAATATATTTTCAGGTTAATATTTTTATTTTATTGTTTGTTTTTGTTTTACTTAAAATATTCTTGTTTTGAAAATGTTTCAGAAATATTTTGTCTTTATTGTGCTGTTCTCAGCTTGAATACCTATTATTTTTTACCTCTATTGGGTAATAAAATCCATTAATTTATTTTGTTTTTTAATCTATCATCTCCAAATTGTGAACAACAAGGCCACCGACTATAATTGAATAATTAAAATGGAAAATCTTGTGAAATACGAAGAATTCACTTGTAGTTCTAATCAGATTGAATTTTATTTTTAGTTTGCACTAAATATGACTAAGCTTGAACCTCCATTATCCCCATTAGTGTTGTTTGCTTTGTATTTACGATGAAACCGATAAAAAGCAGCAACAGCCTTAAATGCATCTGACCGAATTAACGTTATCCAAGCCTTAGAAACATAATAATTAGATGCAATTATAAAAATTCGTTAAAAACTCCTTAAGGCACTTAGTACTTTATAATTATTTAAGATAGTGCCGGTCGCTGTTAATCTCCCTCTTAAAGTAAATTGTTCATCTCTGACTTTGGCCAGATAACCGAAAAAGACCACAATCTGAATAATAGTGACCTTGCGGCGACTAACGAGATCTGCGAGTGCGATAACCGACGTAATTTTGCGAGACGCATCTATAAATCAATTATTTGTATTTTCAGTCCTGATAATTCAGTGACTTAACACTTGAGAGGAAATTGCTTTGCACAAGAGCGAATTCCGACGAATTGTGGCGGCCTTGGAGGGGCAAGGCCGCACTCAGGTGGATCTTTAATCGACAATAACGGTCATGTTTTTAATCGATCATTATTTTTCGTGAGTTTGTTTTTCATGTACGAACTAATGAAGCTAGTAAAATTGATAGCCGGTTGAATAATAAATGTGGCGATTGCAAGCAAAAATTAATTATTACGCTCTCATTTAATATTTAAATGAAGCTTTGCAACTCGGATGTCATTTAATTAAGATTCTTGAAAACCATTCTTCGAAATGCTTCGCGAGATATTTATAGGTTTGATCAAACCGTGCAGGAGGAAGGGAATAAAAACCAAACCTGTTTTGCCAACGAGAGGGACTAAAATAGAATTTGCTAAGAAAGCTCAGTGTTTGAGGAGCTTTGGATTAATCAGGAAACGTTTAATTCGCTGTGAAACTGTAGGAGTCGTTTAATTTCCATAAGAAGATGAAAAATTAAGATTCTGGAATTACTTACGTTTTATGACAGTTTTTATGACTGACATTAAACAGGTACAGTTGGAAGTAAAGCAGATAGAATTCTGTTGCAAATGACTGAAATTTTGTTGTTGATTTTATCGTTTATGACCTCTGGTGATTTATCTTCAGTCAAAAATCGTACAATGTTGCGAGTAATTAACTCTTATCTTTTATAAAAATTAATTTCAACTTAATTATTTTTTAATTAGTGAGGATGCTTGAGATTGCAGGAATTCGATGCATGGCGTGAAATGAGATATAGAAAAGCCGCAAATTATATAACAGATGATTTATCATCAATTTATCAAATTTTGTGTTGTGTTTGTGTGCAAATACATAATTAGATTTTTACGATGAAAGAAATCCTCATTTCAGAAAACCGCGTTGTAAATTTTACAAAGACTTTTATGGTTCATTGGCGGTGGGGGACTAAAGAATGTCTTGTCGAAAAAAATCGAGTGTTGTTTGTCCTACTACAAATACTAATATTTGGCACTTTTAAACTGAACATTTATGAATAGACAAACATAAACATGACAGCTGGGCAAATTTATAGAAAATCTTCGTTTTGTTGTCTAATACAGCGTTGATATCTCTCAACACAAATTTTTGTCAACACATCAAGGACAATAAATGAAGACAGTCGCCTCTAACGCAGCTTGTCTCTGCCATCACTCCTGCTATACAATTGGAACAAAATATTGACTCCTTCTACTTGTCTACTCCAGCATTAATATCTCTTACAACCACTCTTTTTGTATCAACTTTTTTACCTTTATTGTAGGTATAAAATTGTTTTAAAATTATAATTTTTCTATTTGTTTTGAATTTTTGTGTTTTTTTTTCAAAAATTTCTCGTTTAATGCAGCATCGAGTTTCTTGTTTCCTGCTGTGCGTTGGGAAAAACGTGTTTAGGCATTTTTTCAAAAATCCTGTTGTCGGAATAGTTTGTAATTTTGTTTTTGATTGTTTTTATAAACTTTGATAAAATGTACACACTACATTTGTGATTAATTCGAATTAAACTTTTTAAGAACATTTTATTAAAAGATTGTTTTCTGTTATACATTTTAATTATAATAAATAGATGTTTGATAGATATTTTACTCAATTTTCTCAAAAAAAATTCTGCTGCAGCGAGATTTTGCATTGCATTGTCATCTTTTTAAAAATCCTGTCGAATAATTGAAATTACAGCGCTAGTTTTTATTCTTTGTATTATTTTTTAAAGATTTCACGTGTTTTAAAATTGTTACTTGCTTAACGCAGCATCGCCATTCCTGCCAACCGTTTCCCTATGCGCCTTCAAACATTTCCTGCTGCCATCATAGCTCATTCACTGTCGTTTTTTATTTAATACTTTTCAATATTTTTTACAAACGTGAAAAAATCGCTATTGAGCAACTATCGGCACTTAGTGCTAACTAAAAGTGCAATAAAATTGATTATACCATCATTATTTAAAGTTTATGACATGTGCAATTTTTCGAAACCCACCTATAACGGAAGGCCTTTTCATCTTATTTTACAACTATTATCATGCAAAAACCTTGAATACTACTTTTTATCAGGAACAAGATGCAAAATCACGGAGGTCGTTAAAGATTTTTCCAAAAAAATGCCAATCGACTCGTTAATCAAACAAAACATAAGCACAGATGACATTAACACACTTAACAGTAATTAATTCCGTTCTGTGATGTCATCTTGAAAGCTTTTAACCCTTTGTTACACGCCAGAAATGCAATAAAATCTAAAATTAGCACTTGCATCTATAATAAGCTATTTTAGGTCCGATAATTATTACTGCATTAACAGCTTTCGACAGGTGCGGACTGTGTCAGCATCAAGTGAAATTTTTCGCTGCGTCTGACGCAGCGATCAAATCTTCGGCCAAAATCCTGTTGTGGGCCACAAATTGGACTAAAAACCCTGCGCAAAGTCATTATTTTTTTCAGCAGGAATCCGTTGCAAAAAATTAAAAAAAAAAGTAATTTTTCAATTTCTTAACTAAACCATTCTATTTTTAACATTACAATTCAATTTTGCTTTTCTTTTATTTATAATTTTTTTGGTAATTGGCTGAAAAGTTTCTTGTACGACATCATTAATGTCTTAATTGTCTTAATTTGTATTTTTTTTTATAAAAATTGGGAAACCCCTCTTTCGTTTTTTAATATGTTGTTAATGCAGCTATATAATCCTAAAATATTTGTCACTTTTTTGTAAATAATAAAAAAAAAGGAAATGTAATTTAATTTTGTTTGTTTAAGTTATTTTAATAGAATATAAAAATAAATAAAAAAATTCTTGCCTCATCTAACATTGATATTCCCCACCCTTAGATTTATTGAATATTAAAGAACAAAGGTACTAATTTTAAAGTTGCAGTTTTTCTTCGCTCTTTCTTTTTTATTATTATTCAGGTAATTTAAGTTGTCTTTTTGCGTTTGATGTAGCGTTAAAGTCTCTGGCAAAAATCCTGCTGTGGCTCCAAAATGGAGTAAAAACCCTGCCCAAAGTTATTATTTTCCTTTAGCAGGAATCAATTGCAATAAATTTAAATAAAAAAGGGTAATTTTTTGATTTCAAAATTAACCATCCCATTTTCAACATTACAATTCAATTTTGCTTCTCATTTATTTATAATTTTTTGGTAATTAATTGAAAGGTTTCTTGTATGACATCATTAATGGCTGTTGTCTTAATTTGTATTTTTTTATAAAAATTGGAAATCCCCACTTTGGTTTTTTCATTTCTTGTTAATGTAGCCATATAATTCAAAAATGTCACTCACTTTTTTGTAAATAATTAAAAAAAAAGTAATTGTAATTTATTTTTGTTTGTGATTAAGTTATTTTACTAAAATATGAAAATAAACAAAAATTTCTTGTCGCATCTAACATCTCACCCTTAGATTTCATGAATATCAAAGTTTTTAGTTGAAAAAAATTTAATTTTAAAGTTGCAGTTTTTCTTCGCTCTTTCTTTTTTATTATTATTCAGGTAATCTAAATTGTTTTTTGCGTCTGATGTAGCGTTAAGGTCTCCGGCAAAAATTTACATTTCATTTTTTTGTTATTTTTGTGAATTAATTTTTTTGATGTGTTAATTATACAGTGTTCCATTTTTATTGTTAGGTACAAATTTAAATAGATGATAGAAGACTCAATTTTAAAACAAAAATTCTATGTAAAGGAGCCACACCCCCTAAAAAGGGTGCGTTTTTTAAAGGATTTTTTTCTAATATTACAGAATAGATAAAATTACAAAATTTGGTACAGCTGATAATCTTTATATGTAATCAGGGGCGTCCTAAACAAATCAAAACATATTGAATTTTTTGCTGTTTATGGTCTGTAACATAAATTTTTAAACCGATTTTACTGAAAATCGGTAAATTGTACCTATCGGAAAATCGTCAAAGACCTTTTTTTTTGAAAAGCTATGAAATTTAGAATTTTGTTGCTGAAAGTGGCAGGAAAGCACAGGCAAAATTGTTCTCTTTTATTTATTTTCTCTTAATCTTTTGGTAATTATAGTTGAAAAACATTAATGGCTGTAATTTCTAACTTTTTTTACAAAAATTGGAAAAACCCGTCTTTGGTTTTTTAATATCTTGTTAATACAGCTATATAATTCTAAAATATCTTTGTAAATATTTTTGTAAATAAAAAAAATATAGACAATTTAATTTTGTTTGAATTTAAGTTATTTTAGTAAAATATGAAAATAAACAAAAAATGTCTTTCTTTCTTAAGATTGATATCCCTCATCCTTAGATTTGTTGAATATCAAAGTTTTTAGTTTAAAAAAACGAAGGTAATTTTAAAGTTGCAGTTTCTCTTCTCTCTTTTTTTTCTATTATTATTCAGGTAATTTAAGTTGTTTTTTGCGTCTGATGTAGCGTTGAAGTCTCCGTCAAAAATCCTGCTGCGGGCCATTCATTCTGTCCTGCAAGTCGGGGTGAGCTCCCTGCTGCGCGGTCGTAATTTCGGCAAAGCCATTATCCTGCCGTAGCAGGAATCGACTGCAGAAAAATCCGTGGGCTCCGGTCTGTATCCGAAGTGAGTGACTTCGCTATTCTCACATACGCGCTCTAGCCAATGAAATCTCTTGTCTCACGGTCGAGTCGTTCGCCAAGACGCTCGAACTCTTGGAGCACTCAGTCTAGTAGAAGACTTTCGCGTGAGTAGCAGTGCCCCAAAATCTAAAGTGGAGTGATAAGGGGCCGAATAGCCCTGGCAACGTACAGCCATGGCGACTGGTAAGTACCAAACAGCCCTATCGCCGGCCAACTTAAACCAAGTGCGAAGTGCAGTGGCTTGTGCAGTGCTGAGTGCAACCGAAGAAATTGAGAGAATGGCGTTGCATTGAGAGAAAATATGCGACCTAAATAAACTACTCAAGTGTTTAAATCGAGTCCCACGTTGGCCGGCGATTTGCCCTTTAACACTTTGAGGTGCACCGAAAGCTAACGGTGGCGTTGGAGGGAACGTTTGACACAATTGCAGGAACGGTATTGCAGAACGAGGTCCACTCGAGATCGGCTAATCTCTGACGTAAACACTTTCTCTGCGCGGGGGCGATTATGAGGGCTTGCATATGGTCGAAAATTTGCACCAAAATCAACCCCTTGTCACACTATCAGTACGCAAACTTGACCTCTAATCAATCAAAATTTTGAAAAAGGACGATTTAAGGAGTTTTGTCAATTTCCTGCTGAGATTCCTGCTCCATTCTGGAATTGTAGTGGCCGTGAAAGGCTCTCAAATGTAGAAAGCAAAGTAAATATCGAAAAACTAGTTCGTTTTCCAAAAGAAAAATCGGAACGTGGGCACTGTTCACGATTATTTTTACCTTTAACATTTTGAAGCAAGGACGTCTTAAATGTTAGCAAGTTGATTTCCTTTGGTCAGTTTCCAAATAAAATTGGCGTGAGCGAGATTTACATCGAGAGTAAAACTACTGGTTAATTGGCTTATTATAGTAGAAAAAAAATCCTATGGGACTTTAATTAACCAAAATTGTGTCATAAATATTTATTTTGTCTAGGTACATAAGATAAAATTACTCTTAACTAAATGTAATATTTAATAATGAAAAATACCGACAAAAAACTTACAAACAATAGCTTAAAAAAACAAAATAAAATAAGAAATTAATAAAAAATCTGAAATTTTGTTTTGTTTTTGAGTTATACGATTTTTTGTCAGAATTGCAATTTATATACTTTTTTGGAAAAATTAAATATAAAAGTAGATAGTTTGTTGTAATACTTAGATCATAACCTTCATGAGAAAAATGGTTTTATAGTGAGTTGCCTTTTAAAAAAATATTTTTTTTGTAGAACTCAAAAACAAGAAAATTTCGAAAAAAATTATTCTTGATAAAACATCACATCTTTTAAGTACTTTATCATTCAATAATTAGTTTTACCAAAAAATAAATAGTTTAAGCAAACAACGTTTGATTCCATACTTTTTATTCATCTGGTATTTTTTTTTTACGATCTAGCAAGAAAAACTAACAATTTCTCTTGAACATACTTTCTGTTAGGGTCGTAGAAAAATCAGATTATTCAAAAAAATATATTTCTAGTGTGCAATACTGGTATGAATTATGGTATGGTAAAAATATTATAAGTCGTAGTCTGTAAAAAATACCGGATATTTCTAAAGTATAAATTTAATTAAAATCTGAAATTGCAGATTTTTTATGTCATTTGCAGCAAACTAAAATTGAGATTAGAACATAGAAATAAAAACTTGCAAAAAAGTAACATGATGTTTATTATTTTTAATTAAAATATACATACGTACTTTTAAATTACATACATGATTTTTTTTACAGCTGTAACAGTTCTGAATTAAAAAAAAATTCAAAAATGTTTTTGGTCTTTGCATGTTTGCAAAGTACAAGAATTTATTAACCACTTTTGAATATTTTAAAACAAACAGTTTCCTTTTGAATTCTATTTTGTAAATTTAATTTTTACGATTACTTTACTTTAGGAAAAATATAAAAATGCCTGGTTTTTCCTTAAGATGCACTGGGGCAATTTTGGAAAAAAATATTGATAAAGAATTTTGCTCTCCTATTGAAATATTTTTAGGCGTTTTTTGAGTTTTCAATAATTATTGTCCTATTAGAAATTTGTAGTTGAATTTTGTTCAATTGAGAAATATATTTATATCTATTTTTAAAAATCTTATAAACTGCCAGTCTGTTAAAAAAAAAATAAGTTTACATACAAAGACTTATAATTTTTGGATTTCTATTACTTTTACTTCTCTTGTAAGGTGTATTGATATTAAAGACCTTCCTTTACAATTTTATGGTGACTATAAAAAAATAATAGCGACAAATTTCTCTTAACAATTATTATTATTTTTTAAACTGCAACAAATGGATACGATTTTTGTTTTAAAAAAACCGCTTAGAACAAAATATTATTTTTATTCAATCCTCTATGTTAAAATTGAATTTTATCTACTCTTTTCTTCATGTTAAAATAAAATTTTGTCGTCTAGATGATAAAAAATACATCCATTGTTGTATATCTTCGGTTGTGAGTTGCTAACGATCTTTGACATTAGATTTCATTGTTGAATTCTACTTTGACGTTTATAAATATTGACCAAATTGACTACAAAATTAGTGAGTACTGAATAAAATCTTATATTGTACACGACGATAAAATTTTCATTATCTTTTCGAGCATATTGCTCTCAAAGATAAAATTCAATTTTATCGTCTTGTATAATAAATAACTATTATTGACAGCAAAAATATTTTTTCATCTTTGAGAAATTAGTTTTTTCCTTAAATAGGTACCAAATTTTAGTATTAGGTAGTTATTGTTCTTAATTTTGCAATAGAAAAATATTGTGATTAAGAAAGTTGAGTTTAGTGACGATATTTTTCTTGCTATAAATATCAAAATCTTTGTTTTAATTAAATATTCCCGTCTGACGGCTTACTTTTACTCCTCGCTAAACTTTAGCATTTTAAAAGCTCATGATGGATATACAAGAGAGAAACTCCCAATGGCCTCGCCGACATTTGAATACCTAACAATAAGTCATTTTTTAGACGACACCTATTGTCGATTGTCACGTGTCAAGTCGTTATTTCCAGTCAAAAACACTTTCACTGGCTTTCATCAAGCCCAAAAATCACTCACATCCACATGAGAGCCGAATAAATTCAACACATGTTTCGTGTATCTTTCGTGTTAACACAGCTTATCTGTTCATAGCAGGTAGATAGGCTGTTTTTTATGCTAGACAATAAAGGTAAGGCGAGAGGAATGCCTTACATGTTTAATTTTCTTGGATCATTAACCCCACACAGAGATGCATTATCCCTTCTCGTATCAACGATTTATCCAATTAGAACTCTTCGTAATTCAATAAAACACCTTTCGATTTTTCGGCCGGTGAATTATTCCCGCCGTAAAAATTTATTGCAAGATGGTCGTTAGTATCCTAGCGAGCCGTAGAATTTTTATTAGTTTTAGTTTACATGCATGGAATGCGTTCAAATAAAAGCAAATTCTGCTTTAATAGCGTATTGCATTCATTAAGTTTGTTTTAAATGCACTAAATTAGACCGAGATATAATTAGAAATAAAAATTTATCGACGCATATATCAATAATTCTAATTCGGTTTCTTGTTTGTTTTGCCTTCGATTAGAATTACTACCACATTAATAGATGCAATTACTGATTTATACCTCATTATTATGACTCGAGACTACTGAAAAAACTGCAAAATTATATTAATTAATAGAGTTAAAAGCGTCTTCATCATTGTCTATTAAATCCAAGCTTTATTACGTCAGTTACTCGTAATTTTTTAAGCAAATTACTGTAAGGAACGTCGCGAGTAATTTCTATGCAAATAGTGTCTTGAAAAAAATTAACAATAAATTACGTAATTGATGTAAAAAACACGTTAGATAACATCGATTTTTTTAGAAAAATTATGATAAACGCGAACAAGTTAAACACTTGTGATGATACATATGAAGGCAGTGTTGCATGTAAATGCCCATTTATTACGGTAATAAGGTGGAACTACTCACACAAAACAAGTCGACACTTTGAAATGACATTTATTTGTTAGTTTTAAAGTCATTATCAATTTATAAATTACTTTTCACTTGGTTGGCCATGGAAAACTAAAGAAATCGCTTAAACAAGTTCAGAAAATGTGAAGAAGAATCTCGACTAATAAAATTTTGCTTTGAATGTAATTTTTTGCAAGGTTGGTACCTGTGTCAATGACCAGGAAATGTCAAGCGACCCTTGAAACAGCCCACTTTAGTTTTGAAGTGATGAAAATCAATTAAAACATTACCAACAATGGGAGTTTTAAATTATTAAAACCAGGAACTTTTATTACTTAATGTTTGTGTAACCAAGGTAACGATTCAATTACCATGTCCACATGACAATTAAATTATTTGTCGTTTGATTAAAGTGTCACATTGGTGGAAATTTAACAACTACCAACCTGAAAAAAATAAAGTCATGGCCAACCGAGTTGTAAATATGAAATCTAAGAAAATTAGTCATTTATTATGACTTCTGTAATCGTAGAAAAGTCACGGACAAAATACTTCGAACCATTTGTAACAATAATACAGTTGATGTGATTGAAAAAATTTAGTTAATAAATTCTGTTTGGATCTTCTTAATCGTGATAAATCTCTAGTAAGAATTTAGACTTTATTAAAAAATTCAAAACATTTGCCTGGTTTAATCTCTCATAAATTCTAAAAATAAAAAGATCAATCTTTTGTCGACGTGGCACTAACCCATTCATACCAACCTATAAATCACTCGAAATTTCTTAGTGGGTGGTTTAATTTTTTTAAGTTTGTTGAGGCGTTAACAATTACTCCCCAAGGTGGGGCTATAACTCATTTTCTATATATTTAGAAAATTTTATAATAAAGATTGAGTCGAGATAATGGTCAGCAGCCGGTTTTGTAACAACTTCCTTCGCTGACCCATGGCTTATTAGCGTACATTTAAGGCGAAAAATGTCAAAAGAAATGTCACTGGGTCTTCTCTAATCAGCTTTCGTGTTGTCCAAATATGCTAATTTGTTGCAAATTTTCGCGGAGGTGTTTCTAATTAATCGGCAATCTTCAGGGAGAAAGTATCACCATATAGGGACCGAAAATCAAAATTTCTCTTCCTTTTTGCTCGCAATTTCTGTTCCAATTTCGCGCATCTTCTCTTACATCATTGTTATTGAATAACCTGGGAATCACAAAGTGGGCCATGAAGGCGAGATGGTAATCACGTTACCGCTTGTGCCACTTCACCCAAAACCGATGCATTCTTCAACGAAACAAAACACCATCGCCGCTTCTTATTTGTTTTACCATTTGACAGGTAAAAAAAGGCCCAGCAGGTGGCGTAATTATGTCCGAACCCCCATCGCCAAGCCATCTACAGGGTGTGAATAAAAAAATTCGCACCTGGCTTTTGTACCATCGAATTCTTGAAAGTTGTTGCAGTTGACATTTAAAAGTCCGGTTTACAAGGCGCAAGCATGGTCATGGCCGACTTTGGTGATTTTTTGGTGATCTCAACGGGAGACTAGACTGGATCGTTTGTTTTGTAACGGTTGGGAGTATTGGTTTTAAGTGAAAGTCGACCATATGGTCAACATTAGAAACGACTTAATAAAATGATTTTTATTCGAGTTCCTTTGAGACTGATATTTAAAAGGTCAAGTCATGACTCTTCTTTTATTACATTCTTTCCTCTTGCAACATCTTCATTATCAAGCAATTAAATCAGATCCTGGATTAAAAACTCAAATGTCATTCGATGTTGGTACCTCTGCTTCAATGGTAATGAGGCAATTGCAATTTTTTATTTCATTTAGACCTGTTTATACTCGAGATAGCCGTCGATAATCGTTCAATTTCTACAAAAACTGATTTTATTTTGCTACTGTTGAGTCTTTTTAGTCCTTGTTACAGTTCCGGACAATTTCATTTAATTACGAACAAGCAAGGGTCATTTAACTTTTACGAAGCAAAGACCGGCAACAAAAGTACTCACATTGTACATAAAATTTTCAATTCTGGTTTTAAAACAAGGTGATAATTGACTTAGCCGCTTGAAGTAACCTATAATTTGTGATTTTTTAAGACCCAAAATCGATCTAATTAAGTCATTCGCCCACGTGCCTTGATCCAAAAATAAGTCTCTCAACTGATTAAAACCCGTTTAAAGGTCACGCTGCACTGGACCAATTTTACTCAAAAATTGCAACAATGAGACTAAACCGTGAAATAATTAGGACTCAACAACCGAAAAATCGCCAAAAGAACCGCAAATGATAATCAAAAAGCTGTGGACCACCAATGGTTGTTTTTGGAATGACAGGAAATTCAGCTTTCGCGAATTGGACATTGAACTCTTTTAATTGTTTACTTGGAGCCAGAGTGAAACCGTTTTGTGTGTCAGTCTTAAATGGCACTTGACACTTTGATACCATCAAAAACATTGTTTTTGTCGAAATTAATAACCAGTTTTGTTAAGTATCGAATATTTCATTTAAAATTCAAATTTGTTTATTAATAAAATTGAAAGTGATGCCCACACTAGAACCAAAACTGGCAATCGATAAATAAATAAATAAATGTTAAAAATGAAGTTTCCTAAATTATTCTGACCACACAAGAATGCGACAATTATAAGAACGTTTCAAGAAGCTGTTGGAATAATTAAAACAGTGTGTACTTAAATACCAGCGCTATAAATAGCATTTGTCGTGAAAATGAAAGACCGATAAAATGTTACTCCAAGTACTAGTTTGTTAAGATTAGCATAAATTAACGATCAATTAATTTTTATCTCAAAGTAAATAAACCTTGAATGGTTTTTTGAGAAAAGTAAGCTGCTTATATAACACGAATTAAAGTTTTAAAATAATTTTAAATTAATAAAGCCAGACATAGACCAAAAATCAACCATTTGTTATTTTCCCAGGTAAATATGTCAGATTCTAACTTGTAATTTGTACGATTAGGGTCTGACTGATGTATTCTGAAAATACGCCCCTTCATAATAATTTCAGAACCATAATGCCAAAATTACGTTTTTTTATTGTTTCTGGAGAAGTCTTTTTATGTTTTGTCGACTTTTTTCTCAAAAATACGCCTAGGTACATAAATAATTAATAAATTAATTATAATTTTGGAAGACATTTTATTAACTTCTAAATTTGTAAAAAACACTGAAATTATTATAATTTCTTAGGCATTCTTTTGATATTATCGTAAGAAATATGTAATTTATTATGTGATATGGTTATTTTTGCCACAAGTATACCTAAAATACCTAAAATACGGTCCGCAAAAACGTTTTAGGTACGTGTTACAAACTACATTTTTTTGTTAAAGCTCCAACAAAACGAAGTTACACCTCATATTAATTAAAAAAATTTCGCCACCATGGTAACCAAACTGACTTTTTACTCCGGAAAAACTGTTTTTGGGGCTAAGTACCTAAAATAACCATTTTATGTACTATTTTATTGAGTCTAGAAAAGACTCAAATGAGTCTTTAAACAGCTATTTTCGAAAGCAAATACAAAAAAAAACAAATTTTTGTTAAAGCTCCCAAAAACACATTCACACCTCTTATTATTTATGATTAATGTGATGAGAGCAAATATTTCTTAAAATTATATTGAGCTTCGAAGTCCAAAAAATCTTCATTTAAGGGGAGCGTATACAAAAAAATAAAAAGGAGTATGTGTAAAGCTATTTTTATTTATGAGAATGTTAAAAAAATAAGTTAATTTTATAAATAAAAAAAACGAAAATGTACGACTCTTATTTACTATATTATAGCATAACGTTATTTCCTATTTCCATACTTCCTATTTCGGTAATTTTCAGCAGTACATAGAATACAAAATTCACCAAAACAATAATTCACTTTGTGTACATACATTTTAATAAAATCTAATTTTCTGATAAATATTCAGATGTTAAAAACCAAAAGTGTTAAAAATAATTAATTGTCCCAGAGTGATTAGAACTGGTGTTAAACTACCATTGCAGGTATTGTAGTTTGAGCAAAATTAATCAGAATGTGTAACACTCATTTTGTATAGGTTCTAATAGGTAATATCAATAAAAAGTATCTTTTCCAGTTGTTCATTCAAAAAAGGCCAAAAAGGATATAATTATTTGAACAAAATTTATGAAAGCATAAAGTGTTTATTTTTTTGTTGTTTTATGTGTTGAAAAAATTCTTAACACTTTGTAATCCATCTCGTGGTGCAAAACTGGTTTTAATTTACCCCTGGAACCAAAGCACACTTTCCATCATAAATATTTCACCTCCACCTTATAATTTGTAGGGTCAGGGGCGTCCGAAGAAATTTGATGCGGCGATGGTGCAGATACCTGATGATTTATCTCTCGAAACGCCTCTCATCCCATTATCATTAATCCAGTCGTACTTTCATCAAATCAGACGTCCTTGCCCATATTATGTATCGGATATGCACTGAAATACTACGTGAAAGGATTTGGCGACCTCGGGGTCGCCTCCACTAAACTCTTGCAAAGTATCAAAGCGTAACTGTAAACTTGACGACAGTTTTGTTTTATGTGTGATAAATTTTTCACGCGAGCAGAACTCATTTCTAATTACCATAACCCAGCACGTGGTCACTTACTCGATTAAAACTCACGCAAACTTTCATATTTTTTGCGTAATCATTTCTCCAGTCCAGTTTTGCGAAGGTGAGCGCGGGAAATTGACCCTCCATAGTGGAATTACACGATTCTTACTACGAAACGTGCAATATTCCAGAACCTATTTATTATACACAAAAATCTGAAAATTTATTCTTCAAGCGCCGGTAATTGCGATTGAATTAGATACTCCAAAATAGAAAGTGGCATTACGTAATTAGGTTTGGGAGCAATTGTCGACACTTTAATCACAACAGTTAATAAGAAAATTTGCTCCTGGCAAGACTTTAACTGTGATGGCGCCTTATTATTACGAGGAAGAGGAGTTGACGTGAAATAGAGGGACGTTTTTTCGAGTAATTGGACAGGAAACTGATTCGGGTTAAAAAATATCAAGCCGTGAGATTGTACGGTTTGAAAGATCTTCACAGATGATACTGATTGCTGCTCCACTTACCAACACATTATTCGAACTAATTTTCTTCTGTTATTCAGTTTTGTCGTTGCTTTATTTGTTACTTTTTATTACTCTATAGAGTAAACTGTTTCTCGTCCTATTTGAACTCTATTCTCGATTTGTATCCAAAGGAAAAAATAATACACAACGATACACCACATTTTCTTTACTACGAGTATTGTTTGTGATAATTATAGCCTAAATGAATATGTATAGCGCTTTGTTATTTTTTACCGTTGCCGTCATTGTATAAAAATTAGACAAAACACATTTTTATTGAAGTTTTGCTTAACATTTTAGACTAAAAGAAGTAAGAATAAAAAAACTTAAACGTCTATTTTTGTTTCTTAGAATTATTAGAAAAATTATCAATTCATTTTATTTTAAAACAAGATACAAGAAAAACTGTAAACAAAAGTTCAAACAAAATTATTGAAGAAATAAATGTTGGTAACTGTACTGGGTGTCCCAAGATTTAGGGTCGGCGCAAAAATAAATATTTCGAATTGATTAAAAAAGAATTTTGATAGAGGATTAAATACACTTTAATTTGATGTTTTAATATTGTAAAAATATGGCAGTGAGACCTTAAAAATTAAATTTGGAATATTTTCTACATGATAAAATTCTTTGATTTTCTGTGGTATTTGTGAAAATAATGTGAGAATAATGATAAAGTTACTCGATTTTAATACAGAATTAATTCAAAATTAATGTATTTTATAAAAATAATTGCTTCAATCTCAATTTTAGGCTGAAATAAAGCAATTTGTGATATTTTCAATCGATTTGGCTCAATTTTAAGCCTGAAATCAACCTGAATCAAAGTATTTCAACAAAATAATGGCTTGAATAAGAGTTTTCTTCTAAAATAAAGCAATTTTAGCTATTTTCAATTCAATTTTTCTCGATTTTAATACAGAATTAATTCAAAATTAATTTATTTTATTATAATAATTGCTTAAATCCTAATTTTAGGCTGAAATAAAGCAATTTGTGTTATTTTAAATCGATTTGGCTCAAGTTTAAGCCGGTAATCAACCTGAATCAAAGTATTTCAACAAAATAATGGCTTGAATAAGAGTTTTCTTGCAAAATAAAGCACTTTAGGGTCTCACTACCACACGCAAAAATGTTTGTACAATATCAAAACATCAAATCAAAGTGTATTTAATTCTCTATCGTTTACAGTATCATTTTTTTTTTATTAATTAGAAATATTTATTTTTGCACCGCTCTTAAAACTTGAAACACTCTGTACAAAATGTGTGAAGCTTCCAAGCAGTAACTTTCTTCAAAAATTTATCTACATACCTTCGATGTATCTTGTTAATGGCAAATTGTTTCACCTGTTTGCGAATACTCCAAGAGAAACGAGGTTGTCATTTGCTTGCAATTACAGGAAATTGAAGTAAGCCAAATATGTACAGTCGGGTAAAATTTCATTTCTTTTTGTTTACCATATGGAAGAAAGTCGGCGACCCAAAAACCCTACAGACATCCACGCTTCGCTGCTATTCAGCCCTGGGCGAAAATGCAAAACGGAGAAAGACAATTCAATGCCACCAAAATAATTAATTTTTTCGGTGCACCTCAACCCACTTGTCCTTTACTAAATGAATTGATTTTTCAGCAAAAATGAAGATAATACTTCCGCTAGTCGTTTGGATGTGGCTGCACACGACGGTGAGTACAAGCTTAACCCCTGAAATAACCATTTTTACGACGCTATAAACTCCCAGAATTATTGACGCAATTTATGCAAAAATAAATACTTGGATTTCATGGGAAGCAGAAATATAATTACTGACGAAAAAATCGTTACTTTGATATAATTAAATCGACCCACGATGAAGCATAATTCACAGTGGGAAATTTCTCGACTTTTTTAGACTTTTGTAGGCGTTAGCAACACCAAAACTGCTGAAACTAATGATTGAAGTATAAATTATCCTCCTAATGACTTAACGGTTAAACTGGGGCATAGTCCCAAGGCGAGACATAATGTCACTCTCTTTGTATGTTAATTCAGATAAAGTTGGCACGACTGAATCATGGGTGGAGTCATTTTCGAAAGTCGGCTCTATATAGAGCCTCACTTTTTCCCTGCACCTGTAATGCACTCATGGCGGTATTTCCGTTTTTTTAATTCATATCCGGTGTCTCCGGAGGAAGATCACGTACTTCCTGTTCTTCACTATTGTGTCTCAAAGTCATTGACGTTGGAAGAATTGTTAATAGAGAGATGAGTGATCACCAAATTCCAAGAATTGCAAATTGTTTAAACACTGAAAAGTAAAAAATCAATGCTTTCATTTTTTCGACAATTAATCACACTTGTTCACCCATTCGGAAACTGAATGCCGATTAATTCAACAATACGAATTCTATTTGTTCAAATTTAAACACTTTTACTTCCTTTTTCGGTCACTCTTGATTTTTTGAGACAGTTATGTTATGTGCAGATCAAGGCTAAACTCTGACCCAATATTTTCAGCAATGCAGTTTAGAGAACAATAACACCCACACAAGGTTGCAAAATAATCACCGGAATTGGCAGAGCTTTCTCTTGAGCCAATCAAAAAGGCACTTTGTGATTGGGGAAACACGATTTTGCCATTAAAGCGAAATTTCCAATATTATCCTTAGCCAGGATAACAGGAAAATCATTTAAGCGAGTATTTAAATCGACTTTTTAACGACTACTTTCGTATTTCGATGATTTGTGTTGAGAGACTTCGACGATCGGTTAAACGACGAGCACAAAAAATGTATTAAACTGAAATTTTGAATATTATCCTTCGTTGTGGTAACAGGAGAATCAATCGGACGAGTATTTAAATCGACTCCCGTGTCTTTTTAACGGTTATTCTCGAGTTTTATTTATTCGTGTTGGAGCCTTCGATGATCGGTTAAGCGACGAACTCGCCGTAAGTTAGCTGGAAAAATCTTTATGACGTCTTGATTCAATGAACTTTGTTGCATTCTAATTTACATAAGTCGATAGAATAGCTTTCTGGTGTAGTTGATTCTTTATCAGCGCCATAAATGTTAATGCATCGATCAATCTGAACACTGCAATGATTAACATATTAGGTTGCGATTTTAAGACTCAAGGCCGATTCAAATATTTCTTAAGTAAAGAAGCCACGAATCTGGCTTAGTCAGTTTCTATTCTTACCACTTTACGCTACTTATGTAATACGCTTTAGAAATTAACGAAACCAAATCACTGAAGCGAGGTGTTAACGTTTATTTATAAAACGAGATGAGTCTGATGTCACGACTAAATCCTGTTAGAAAAATTAATTGTCTATACGAAAACAACAATGACTAATAGATGACCATTGTGTCGTCATTAATATTCCGACTTGTCCACTCGAAGAAAGTTACAAGTTACAAATCGTGGCGTTGGTATAACCACAGCAACGATAATTGCATCACTGCAGTTTGATTGGAAAAAAGAAACCATTCTTTGAACTTTCATGGGTCATTATTTATATAATTGACCGTGATTATAACAGTCTGCAGCCTTGTACATTAATAGATAAGTTACAAGCATTGTATTTTACTCTTTTGTAAGTTTCAAATTCTATAAATGTTCGATTAATTCGAGAACAATCTGTTTAAAGTGAAAGAAATCGGTTAGTTGTTGCAAAATTCTGGACATGACTCATCGGCTAAGAGAACGTGTTTGCGATTCGCCGCTTTGTAAAAATTGTGATCGGAATAAATAACACGAAAGTAGTAGCTTTATTTAATTAAAAAAGCAAAAACCTGCTCATTTAAAAAAGCTATTTCAGTTATTCAAAGGTACAGCAAAAAATAAAAAAATACAAAAAAATATCACTTTATAATTGAGACTTGAAGAGATTTTGTAAAACTGTAAAAGCCATATAGGTATTGGAAATTAAAAGCTGATTCTAATTTATATTTTAATTTAAATTTAATCCGGATTTGTCTGGCTTTTATTTTCATTTCATTTAATCCGGATTTCACTTCAAAACGGAGTAAAATTTTGTCAAAGTTGAAAAATAAGTTTCAGGTTTCAACCATTCACAAATTATGTCGAGTTTGGTTGCTGCTAACGGTTCCGTTTGAGCATTTTTCCAATTCAGTGCCTACTTCCACTTGAGTTTTTTCCCGATTTCGCCTTGTGTAAAATAATAGCATTAAAACGCAAATAACAGCTCAGAATCCTTCGCGTCGAATCAATACATTTATAATTCATCTAACGGTCCAGCATAACCCGAAGTCAACGTCTTCTCATTTGCTAAAAATCCAGCAACAAAGTGGCCACTTTTCCATTTTCCCAACACAATTTGTGATAACCACTTCCCGTTACGCTCTTCTTCATTTTGTGGCACTTTTGTTTTTCGTACCGTTAGTACCGTGAGAGCACATGTTTATTTATTCTGATTTTTTAACGGTACTGAAATGTAAATAAAGCAGTTTTTGGCACATGTGTCGGAATGCTGCTCTTTCAAGGTGGCAGCGATTAGCATGTGGATTTTTACACTAGGAGATATATTGAGGATAATTGATAGAGTGCGAGATTTATTCGTCATAAGAAATGCAGCGTTCGCATTATGTGAGGCTGAAAGCTGCAATTACAAAGTCGAAATGTTATCGCGGCCGAAGCATAAATTTATCTATGAAAACATAATTGTTGGCTTGGGTTAAATGCATAAAATTCGAGTGACATTTCAATAGGACTAAACGGAATACATAATGGAGATTTTATCGAGCAGCTACTGGAAGTATCTCTTTTGTTACTCCTCTAATTTATTACTTTTGCCAATTTTTTGGCTCGGGATAGGTTCAAGGATAACACAACGATTCCTCAGTTCAAAATCCTCTTTTTTCTTGTTTTACTAATGAAATTGAAGTGTATAGACACGGAACATGGAAACACGTGTTACGAGAAGGTTTTATCTGAAAGTGAGATCAAAACGTGATGGTTTCGTCAGAGGCAAAAAGGATGAGACATTTGTAACAGTAAAATATGAAGAATGTCACAGAGCAGAAAGTTTGTTGACCGATCGTAAGGTGGCAAAAAGCCGTTTGCATAAGTTTATGACTGAATAAATAGAAATTTTATACAAAGCACACATCCGCTCGGCGGGACAATTACTATTTTCAGAAAAAATTACCAAAGATTGAAGCCAACGGTGATTCGAATAAATATACTCACATTTAAGCAGGTTGTTGTTATTCAAAAAAGGTTCCTTTAATTTTTTGTTTATTCAACTGACCGTTGAATCTAATTTTACTTCATTTTGTTTTTCATCATGATAATTTAATTTTATTGACTTATCTATACCTTGTCTATAACTGACCCACATTCCTAACTATTTTTACTATCTAAACACTCACGTCTGTCTTGTAATAAGACAAGTTTTACAAGTTGGATTAAGCCAACAGATCAAAATAAAATCCGGTTCAAACCTACTGAAAAAAGAAGCTACTTTATTTTGAGAAACTTGACAAATCCAGCTTAAATCTAGATTAAAATATAAATTTTAAATTCAGTTATTCAATTTAAATCCAATCAGTTAAAGTATTTACTTGAATAATCAAGTTAGGGGGATAAATGTTTTGATTACTTTTTAAGTGATGCATTTTTGGGAAACTTAAACACTACAGGGTGTTTTATAGAAACACAAATAATAAAAAAATACCAAGTAAGATAAGATACCAGGTACATTAAAAAATGTTAAAAAATTCTGTCAAAATTTTTTGACATTTATTTTTTGACATTTGACATTTGTATGTATCCTACAGTCCACATTATTAAGTGACAACTTTCTTATTGTATAGGAATAAGTTTTAATTTAATTTGCTAAAAAACAAATACAACAATCATGGAATTTTGATTAGGTACTTAGGTACTTCACGTTTAAATATGAGTACGTTTAGCTGGATTTTTGAGAACTAAAATGCTCTTTTAATTCACTTTACAGGTTTTGCTCGAGCTTATCAAATACCTGATATTAAAATAAAAACGAGCTTTAGAAGCTTTAGAACCTACTTCAGGATTTTTTTTATTAATTAAATCACGCACTTCAGTGCATTTGCAACTTAAAATAAACTCTGGGTTAAATCTAATAAACATAAATCCAAGTGTGGGAAACTTCTACAAATCCGGATTAAATCTAGATTAAAATACAACTTGGAATTGATTCCCAATTTCCTACTGGTTTTAAAACCTCTTACAAAAAAATCAACGTTAATTTGAGTTAAATTAAGTTGCTAAAAATATAGAGCAACTAATTGGTTTGATTACTTTTTTTCAAAACATAAATTTTGCTGCATTCTCTATAAAGTTAAAATTGCTCTTTTAATTGACCTTTCGAGTCTTTGCTATGAGATAATCAAAGCCCTGACATTAAGAAAACAATTTCACAGCATCTTAGAGCTTTTCTAAAAAAATTACCGATAACAGGAAATTATATCACACATTAAACAGTCGAATATGTTTAATTAATTTTTTGCATTCACCAAGTCTAAATATTTTAAAAGAACAAACCTAGAAGAAAATTTCAAAATGTCAATTTTAGAGAACGTAATTGCAAAAATGTTTTTTAATATATGAATGAAAAATCATGTTTGAAAGTTCCCTTTCAATTCACTCCACTTGTGGCGAGTGTTAGTAAAAGCAATTGCCTTTTATTAAGTCTCCTCAACAATACTAATAATGGTTTACTTTCATGCGATCGCCCGATCTGAAAAATCAAAAACAAGTACAGTTACGGTAAAGAAATTCGAATTCTATCTGCAATCTTTATTGTCTCGTCCCGTTATAATCCTTATTAATTGATTGGTCATAACCGCTCGTGCCGATTCATTCACTAATATGCAAACAGGTGGTCTTTTTGTTCCGATACCGATGAATGAAATTTCCTCTTTGTGGTCGAGAAAATGCGAGATTTTTCCGAGATTCGTAAATAACGGCATTGCTAGTTTCGCACGTTTACTACAAATTGTGGTTGCTTGAACTACGCCATCGCTAGAGTCATCGACCATCCACACATGAACGCAAAAAGAAGATCCATTTACAACATATTTGAACGCATTGTTATTGGTTCCGGTTTCGTGCTGTGTGCCTTCAACTGCTTCATTATTTTCATCTAACATTTATTTTCGAAAAAATACGACTATTGTTCTTATTAAAAGCCTGGGAACATGCATATTTATACAGTAGTTTATTAATAATATTTTATGTTGGTACGGGTCGTTACTCGAAGTGACTCCTTACCAGCCTAGGGCGAAAAGCATTGGTTTGTGACGGCGGCCGTGATGGAAACAGATCGACTTCTATTTACATACCGTGCAACTTCATTAACTTTGACTGATGCCAAAATAGCCACTTTCTCGATTGTTCGAATGAAAAAAAGCCACTTTTGCCAATCATGAATTTTTATCTAATCTGCATGCCTCCTAATTTCACACTGTTTGAGTTTCTGGTATGACGCGAGGCTCGGTTTAACATACAGTTTTATTATTTCAAAAAAATTTACATCTATTAAGCACATGATTTATTTGTTTTCCTAACGTTATTATAACGGAATTGGCTGGCTTTGTTGCTTTATGATGTGCAAAAACTCATAATTATTTTTATAATTTGAAATTTTAGATACAATGGCTGAAATTTAAAAAGCGAGGCAATTAGATGTGTAACTGTTAAGTCTGGCCCCCGGCTTTTCCGGAGTCATATGTGAATGGAATTTACGAGTCTGTTCTCGGAAATACTTTATGGACATTTCTTAGCAACATTTGAAAAAAGAATATTTCAAAAAAAGAAACCGCATCTTTTTTTACTCTAATAAAACTGCAATAAAATGTCTTTCTCTTATTTGAATTATTCAAATTGAAATTCTGAGTGTAAAAGTCAGAATTTAGTGTTTGAAATTAAATAATTAAATTCTTAATTCGAGAATCGGAATTTTCAAAGTCAAACCTGAAAGTAATACTAACTTCAGTCCTGAATTCTGGTTGCTAAAACTCGATATTTTGTGTTATTAAAAAATTTACACGTTAAAACACCCTCTTTTGGCCTCAATTTTTTTCAGCCTTACTCATCAATTTCCATAATCGCCTTACAACAGAGAAACTCAATTTTACGATATATTCATCATTGTTGTTCTCCTGGTATTGCTTCCATTTTTCACAGCCCACGTCTCGTGCTACATTTACAGAAGTTAATATTCCTATTCATAAACGAGAGATTACTCATACTGAAGGCAAAAGAAAGTGAATTTTTGAATTTAATAAGGTTAAACACAAGATTGCAGGTATCGAACAAGAAAAATTCTTTAATATTATTTAACACAAGAATAACAATTAAGTTGAACGTAACGAATATGAAAGCCGGTAAATTTCTCCTTGTAATTAATCCGGGTGTTTGGGCAAAAATACTTTCAGTATCTGATTCTAGTTCTACTTGACTAAGTTTTAAAAGTTTAACTGGTTATCTCTCGATCTGGATTTTTCAGTTCAATTCCGAAAAACAGGAAAGAGCCAACTGCAAATTAAAACCACTTCGAGTAATAACTGTTTGGACAGAAGTTGTAATTTCGTTGTAAACCGTCGATTGGCATAAGCATGATCTTAAACGATCCTCGCGATATTATCTCCTCGCAATCGTCTTTTTGTTTCGTTTCAAGTTTCATTACTTGATTCTAATTTAATATACGTGATAAGACATGTTGGGAGTTTTCACTCGAGTTATTACACTAGATAAAGATGAATTCAATTAGGTTTGATTGTGGCACATTTTTAAGTCACGCATGCGCACATTCGCTTCAATTAAGTCAAGTTTTTGTATCTCGATCTGAACTCTCCCATAATCAGCGAATTCAGGCTTTTTCTCGGTTTTAATCTCGGGTAAACATGTCTTCTTCTGCAGTTAAGTGAAGAGTGAGTTAATTGCATTGTGGCCAACCATGCGTTACAAGAATTTGAGCGAATCTGTCTCTATTTTCACTTTCAGTGTTCCTAGAATCGATCACCACCTACTTGCACCATTTTGGGAGATGCAGTTATGAAATAAAAACGAGAGTCGATGATGAAAATTCGGTAATTAAAACCCACAATCGATGGCCTTTAGAGTCATACAGGGCGTTCACTGGCCCACCTACGACTACTGAAGATGCTCGAGTGGGCTGCAAAAATTCCCCTGCAAATACTGACCCATAACGGGACCGTTTCGTCTATGTTTTTTCTCGTAAATGTCAAGGCCCGGCTACCGTATGTTGTTAATGATGATGATAAAAATTGCACTGTCGTTAAGTTAATGTAGTGCAACTATCCCGTAATTGTTTTGAAAATCGACTTCCTGGTATAATCTCTGCATTATGTAATGCCGGAGCAGTTTCTATTACCATTTAAAACAAGATGTTGCTTTTTCTGACGATAACTTGTATTAAAATTGAAACAGGAAAATTCTATCAGCATATGTCGATGATAGCAGGATTGCACGCTGGTACTTCCTGCTTACAATTGACATTGTCACTGAGGAAAAATTGATTTCTGGGAAGTGTTAATTTATTACTGACGCAACTGAGACCTTTAGGAGTATTATAGGCGTGGCACGGTTTGACAGAGAGAAATTGGTGCTTAAATCGTAAAATAGAGGAGTTAAACAGTGGTTTGAAAGTTATTTACAAGCAAGTTTAGAAACTAAATCAGTTATAAAGAACTTGGAATAAAAAAAAATTAAATTAAGAATTAAAAAATTCTTCTAAAGTACAAGATTGACAATTTCAGAATATTTTTCTTTTTGGCGTAGTTTCAATTTTTCAAAATTTAATATTTTCTTCCGACGTTCTAATCAAAAATTCTTATGATTTTTAACTTTTCATACAACAATACTGAAAATTAGAAAATTTTCATTCAAATTCAAAAATTTGGCTTCTGAAGTTAAAGTTTTATTGTCGTAGTTTCAATTTTAAAAATGCCAAATCTGTAAAAGCAGAACTTTGAATTCAAAAGTAAAAAACTTGGAGTATAAAAGTTTTCAAATAAAGAATAGAAAAACACTCACCATTACAAACAAAACTCCATATAAAAACAATATTGAAAATTCCAGATTCAAAAAATTCTCTTTCAGATTCAAGAATTTGACTTCTGTAGTCAAGCTTTATTGTCGTAGTTTCAGTTTTTTAATTTTATATTCCCCACAATATTCAAATTAAAAATTCCATTATTGCACACAAAATTCATATGCATATAACAATACTGAAAATTAGAAAATTATCTTTCAGATTCAAGAATTTTTTTATTGTTATTACTGCCGTAGTTTCAATTTTAAAAATTTTATATTTT
>NW_025400983.1:6269559-6351920 GCF_015345945.1 Tribolium madens
AAAAAATTCTCCCAACTCATCATTGCACACAAAAATATTTTCTTGCAGAATCAAGATTTCGGCTTCTAAAGTTAAAACTTCATTATTGTCGTAGTTTCAATTTTTTAAATTTTATACTGTTTCCCGACATTGAAATTCAAAATTCATACGATTTTTGACTTTTTAGCTCATAAATGCAAAATCTTGAAAATCAGAAATTTGAATTTAAAAGTAAAAAAAAGAATATTCTAATTAAGGATCAAAAAATTCTCTCAGCTCATCATTGCACACAAAATTCCATAATAGGTACAATACTGTAAATTTCAGATTCAGAAAATTTTCTTTTAGAATCAAAATTTTGGCTTCTAAGCTTTATTGTAGTAGTTTAATTTTTTTCATTTCATATTTGCTTCCGACATACAAATTAAACATTCCTACAGTTTTCGACTATTCAGATCAAATTTTGAAACTTTTAGCTTAGAGAAATGAAGCTTTAGTTCCCGACTTTTGACCTGATACTTTTATCCTTGTTGGAATTTAATTATTCTCCTAGACATAAATATTGAAATTCTACAGACCTCAAACGCAATTCAAAGTCAATTGCCCAGAAACGCAATTCTTAATATCTCCAGCAATTGCATTTCAGTTCCCTGAAACCATTAATCCTCCTCAGATTAAGATAAATCCACAATAATTCTGCTTTATCTCAGGAAACGAGCATCTTCCTCCGATCATCATTCCAGGTAGCACTAATTCATTCCTCGCTTAATGTCTACGAACTTACGCAATCAAGCCATTCTCGTGAAAATTGAATTCATTTAATTTCAGCACAGGCGTAACGGTCACGTAAAAAACTCCTCCGCATCGTAATTAACACGCCTAAGAATTCGAACGGTTCCTCACACACTTCCTGAATTTTTCCCGCTCCATATGTGAGAAAACTTGTCGATTTTTCCGCTTTAATTAACGCCATATGTGTCCCATGCCAAGTCGGGGCCATTGTGAGTCTCTCTGGACGCTTGATAGGGTGATGCATCGCCCGTTTTGCCTTGTTCCTTGACAATTAGTGTTCCCGGAGTGATGTAGCTGTCTTGAGACAGTCTTATCCTAGCAAAGGATTGTGAAAGGATCGTTACGTCACACGGGTTACCGCCCAGGACGCGTAGGATGAAATGTCCTTCGTGTGTGCCATGTCCATATTAGGCACCAGCGCCAGAACTGGTCAAATACGTCACATCGCATAATTATATTGAAAGGCACCCTCTCGTCGTAAATTCCTCAGTAACAAGCATCGACTTTGTAATTTTCTCGATTCATTTTACGCCCATCTAAGTCGAGTCTCGTTATTGCATGTATTTTGGGATTTTTTCGTCGCGTTAACGATTTTTTTACAAGCGTCAAAGTCTGCTGATTCGACTTGTGTATCAGTGCGATGGGACAAAGTACTGAAAATTATTAAGACATTTAAAATGCGTAACGAGCACCGACACAGAACTTGTTATTTCGAGCTTTGGATTATTAAAAACTCATTTGCGGCCGGGATCACTGGCGGGAAAATTAATAATCAAGCTGAAAATTGGAAATTGCGTTACGCTCCATTGAGTTGGTGAAGAGGCCGTTCACATTCTATAAGAGTTTGTGCAAAAGCGTGAATCAGGTAAACAAGCCAGGTCTGAAACTGAGACTTTAACTAGTCATTACAACTCTTTTTTCTAATGTTTTTTTTTTAAGAACAACTTTAAACTTTGCTTTCAGAATTGACTCATAAATACTTTATTTTACTTTTCTGTATATTAACTGGATATTTGGTTTATATAAATATGCGTAGGAGTAGTCTAAAGTGTGATTTTTGTGTTTCGTTCTCAGTCAAAATTAGGGAATCCCGGCCAGATATACTCTTTTTCATATTAATGTGCATCAAGTAGGTTGTAGAATTCTAAATGCATCTTTATTCACACAAATAATGACATTCAGAACAAATTTAATCACATCAATAATGACAAAAATCTTTATGTTTGCCACCCTATGCTAATTACGGTGTTAGCTTTGATTATTTTTTGCTTTCTCAAAAACTGAGGTACCCATTTTGAGGGAGGATTGAGGTTAAGTTTGTTTGAATTTTCGCATGGTCACCAACTTAAAATGATCCCTTTCAACGACTACTTTGATGCACATTAATATGAAAACGACTATAGCTCCTAAACCAAATTTCTCTTTTTTCGTAAAATTCTATCAAGGAACACTTTATTTATTTCTATTATAAATTATACTTTAAGAGCAGTTCTTTTTTAGAACAAAGTAATACAATGAATTGAAACAAACAAAAATATAGTACATAATTTATTAAAAATTATTATTTCTTTTATTTAAGATTTTTGCAATTTTTAGTCTTTTTACAGTAAATTATAAAATTACAGTTTTCAAAAACTATTTACTCTATTGTTCCGTAGATGGCACGTCTCTAGTCATTTCCAAAATGTACTACCGGAAGAATTTATGGCTTGTGTAGAGACCATGCTCAACGCAAAAACGTTCAAACAAGTCTTCAAACGAAAAAAAAAAAAATGAATTTTTAAGAAAATCAGTAAAGATTTTTTTTTTTACAATTAGATGTTGTGCTTGAATTAAATCAGTACCTCACACACACAGTAACACAGAGTTTTTATCTCATTTTAAGTATTTGTAACGGACTATAAAATTCAATAGTTTTTATTTTTTTTATAAAAAAAAAAAAACGTATAGATCAAATTGCATGAAAAAAATACAGTAACATAAGTAGCTGATCCACAATACTCCAAAAATAAATCAAAAAATTCTTTCGTACAGTTTTCTTAAAAAAAAAAATGAAGTGGTCAAAAATAGAGTTTGTTTTTTTAATTTGTTTTTAAACGACATGGCCAAAAATTTTTAATTTAATATACAGAGTGTGTCCGAACTCGCTGCCTAAAAAAAAAATTCATGTAAGGTAAGATACCAGGATCATGGAACAATATGTAAAAAAATCTAGCTGTCAAAATTTGACGTTTGATATTTTTTATGTATTTTACCGGTGATCTTGTAAATGTTTTTTTATAATTATTTAGTAAACGTCCAAAAATTTAGTCAATAAAAGCCACAAATACCTAACAAAAATACAATTTAGGATACAGCTTCCTTGTTTTCTCTTCTAAAAGCCATTTTATGGACCGCAAGTTCTGGTGTACTTGTATATTGCTGTTAAGGCCATCAAAAAGTTATGATATTTTTTTCAGAATTTTTTATCTACGATTTATTTTTTATCAGTATAGTTCAACTTTAACCAAAATTAAATTTAATGAAACGGCAAATTTGGTCTTTCTAACACCAAAAGCTCTTTTTTTTTTCGTCTCCAAAAAACCGCATAACAAGTCATAACCCAGTATAACTTTAGCAGCTTTGACAGCTGTGCCTCCCAGACCAAAGATTACAACATAATACTTAGAACACGATATGACAAGCCATATGATTATATGATCATCTTTCTGACACGACTCTGATATGGCCTACCGCAAGCTTCCAACTGCACATTTCAAAAATTCCGATTTCTAACCACTTATCTGTAGGAAACACAATCATTAACAATCTGAAAACTCCGGGTTATGGCCATATAAAGTAGCCATAAATTCGAGGTAACGACGCATTAATTAATTTACGTGAAACGTGAGACTTAATAATATGTAAATTTGTTGCTTTTATCACCGAATTTTCCGACTTTTGTCTAACTGTATTTCACACAACGCAACGATGATGTAATTCGTGTTTTTGAAATTATTTTTGACTGACACATTAACTTATTTAAATGGATGATTATTGGAATTTTGAACCGAGAAGACAATAAAAGGGGAATTATACAGACATAAAGTGTTTAATTGCTTCACATGTTGTAAAAAAATAACAGATACTTGAACCTTTCGAAAAGTTTCCCATAACAAGCAATTCATTGGAGGATAGAATGATAGATAGACCTTGAATGTTTTTGTTATCAGTGCCAAAATTAATGAATTTGAAAGTAATTGAATGCAATTTGTTTTTGAATCAATCAAACTCCGCGAATTTAACGGTTTCGCTATTAATGAGCTAACGAAACTGGACTCAGTTGCAAAATGTTTGATCGAACTTTGTCAAAGCCATGACCGGTTCGCCTTTTACCATGTGTTGAATTAATTCACGTTATCTGCTAGTTTCCTGGTTTTTTACAAGCAAGCATATGTTCAATTACTTGTAGGTGCCAATGTGCACTATTTCACTTATGATTGCGATGCCCTGTGGTGTTAACGGTTCCGTATTAGATCCTTATGGCCCGGATTAAAACCCAACATTTTACATTAAAACAGTGTAATCTAGAAATAACTGTACGCGTGGTTAAAGCGTTGAAAAGGGAGCTACTAAATCACATTTTGCATGCGATTAGATAACTGTTTGATCGAGTTTAAATGCACGCGAGAGGTGATCTTGTTAGAAAATTCACACAAATATTGTTTTTGATAATTGTTTCTTTGTTTGCGAATTCGTAGCGGAACTGAGATTTAATTTTACGAGCAATTTAAGTTTTTGAGGTTAAAGCTCTGTTGCTCTGTCACCAGGAGGGCCAATTAATTCGGAATTCCTCGAATTTAACAAGATGATTGCGAACAAAGCAGTAATTTTGCAATTTTTCAAAGCGTTCACTAATATCTGATCCATTATTCAGATACAACCGATAGTTTCGAATTCCACCACATAATAATAACAGAGCTCAAAGCATGATTTGTTGAGATAGATCGTAAAATCGTACTGATAACGGTTATGGGACATTTTAAAACTTATTCGAACTGTTGTTAGAAATAACTCGTGCACGATCCGACCATTTATCCAAATAACTTTCATTCCAACAATACGATTTTGAAATAATTAGACGTTTCAGGTGAATTAGGTTCGTAAACAACGTCAATGATGAGGCGAGACCCTGACCGGTATAGACTTCGTCTCCAGTTGTGCAAATTTGAACTTTTAAATTGCACTTAATTTGACCGGATATAGAGCTATCGAGCGAAACCGTTTCCGCTCCTGAAGGTTTCTTCAAAACCGTTAACGCTGGAAGGTCGCGATTTATATAAATTCACTTTTATCAGATGAGAAACTTGATTAGAAACGGACTGAGAGGACTGCACGAAATTAAAAATTAGGAGCAATTTATTGTTCGAGTTTTAAAAATAATATAAATGATTTCACTTAGGTTTTATAAACAAAAATGCTACAAATTCTATATTTAACAACGACATAAATTTCACAGTTTTCACAACCCTTAATAAAACCTACAGGAAAGTTAAAAATAATCAAAATATATAGATCAGTTGTATAATGTTCTACAAAAATCTGTTTCAAAATCTTTCAATAGCCAAGAGTATTTTTTAAGAAAATAAAATAGTTAATAAACTAGATAACTTTCAATAAATAAATCAATAAAATACACGACAGTATCACTAATTAGAAGACCACGTGAATATTACATTAGACTAACATCTTCAAAATCGAGATTTAGAGATAATTATTACCAGGCAATAGCAAAGCAGGGGTTAAGGTTTGTTTATTATAAATATTATAATTAAGCAAGTAATAAAGTAAAAAATAAAAGTACATTTAAGACATAAAAATGACACTTTTCTATGTTTATTTAATGATACTGATAATCTTGTATATGCTTTTTTATAATTATTTAGTAAAGATACAAAAATTTTGCCAATAAAAGCCACAAATAACATATTAAACAGAGTTACAATTTAAAATACAGCTTCCTTGTTTTCTCTTCTAACAGCCCGTAGCAAAAAAACTTGAAAAATATTATTTTTCCAACAGAAATAAATAGAGTCAAAGTGCAAAGTTTAAACTCTCATAACTTCGAAATTTTTGTAGATAGGATTTTTTTAACATTTTTTCAATGTTCCTACTATCTTACCTTACATGACATTTTTCTCTGAGGCGCGAGTTCTGGCGCACCCTGTATTTTGAGAATAAAGAAATTACTCGTAAAAACGCTTTTGTAGCAACTTTTGCGCTATGTGGTATACGATTCTAAACTAAAATTTTGTGAGAAAATACCAGTTAAAATGCAAAATGGGAGATTTGTAGCAACATAAGCGTTTAAGTCTAATTTCTCATTATTTTGTGTAGAAGTGCATATATTTTGTAAATTAGCTTCTAAAGCAACTTAAAGTACTACTTATTCTAGCCAAAATCTTTGTATATTTGAGACTTTAGATTAAAAAATGTGTACAAGTCAGTTTTGGTTTTAAAAATAGTTGCTTTGAGTCAGAGTCGAACTTTGTCCATTTTTGCCGCCGTCCAGTCCGCCTCTGACTCCACGCTTTTTATATGGTCATCCTAGATGATTACAATAATTATGTAAACAGTTTGACGTGGCAAGGACACAGGTAATAGAAACATAACTGTACTCCTTCTCGTTTTGTTTACATAAACTACATAACTCCAAACTTTATTAACGGATCTCACTGATTAAATATTGACGCGATATTTCGAGGCTTTTTAACATAAAACCTTCACTTGGGGCCATGCAAATAATTAATTTTTTTGAACTTTGTATTCTAATCGAGCCTTAATTAGATCCTTGATGGACTTCCGTGTAATCACGATAATGCGTTGGCTGCTGAAGAATAAGTGCATATTGATTGTAATTATGTAACATTGTCAATAGCTGTGGGGGATTTAATGAACGCCTTACAGAGTCGATCAGCTGTAAATAATGTTTTGTTTGTTGCAGACTGCCCAGTCCTTTAGCGGGATTGGATTTGGTATAAAGCAAGAAATCTTTTTTCTAAATCTAGAGGACGGATACTTTGGATGCCAAGTCAACGAATCGACGGACGTTTTGCAACTATTCGAACTATCGAAATTATGCGACGGAGTTCCGAACTGTTTTTTAGGCTCGGACGAACTCAGCGACAAACTCAAGTGTACAAGTAAGTATTGAAAAGTATATTTCTCGAGTTTCAACAGGGCGTGACGTGTATTAATCCTTCTTATCGATCTTTAACGTAATCCGAGATTTGTTCGGTGTAACGAAGCAAGAATTTGCCACTTTCTGAAATATTTCCCGGTGTTAAGTTACAAAATAGTCGCCCGTTTTCCCATTAGTTGTTAACGTTTTCTTATTTGTCAGATGGAAGCTTCTAGCGTGGCTAAACATGGACAAAACGGGTGTTATCTAGAGAATATCAATAAGAACACTTTAAGTACTACTGGATTTCCTAGTTCTCAATTACTCGACCACCGTAGTTGGATTGTATTTTATTCGAGAAACAAGAGTCTGGTTCACGATTTTTTGCCACTTGCTAAAGCCGACTCGAACCCTTCTTAACCTTGGAAAAGCTTGCAGAAGAAGTGTTGGGAGTGTTTCAAATCTTGGAACTATTTCAGATTTGCATTGGAAGGTTACTACACAGTCGCCAGTTAATAAACAGATGACGAAATAACAAATTGCAACAATATGTGTTGCTATATTAGTAAATATAACAAACCACTGAGTAATAAACAAAGCGTCTAACAATAATTTACATGTAAATCGGTCTTGTTGCCAAGATAATCTTTTCTTTTGATAGTTTGTTTATGGTTTTCTAAATATTTCACCTCAAAATACATGTTTCAAATGTTTGATAAAACAATGTTTGGATTAAGGAAAGAAAAATAATAAAAACATACAACAAAATACAAAAAACTTTCGGAACTATAAACACCCCACATCCTAAATCCTTATATCAAAAAAACCACACGAAAACATAGGATGCAAACAAATCTTCTAAATAAGTAAGAAGATTGAAAAATCTAATAAGTATTACATAAATATAAGTGAGCGACACAATTTTCAACTTGATTTGACATTTAACACTTTTTGGTTTTTGAGTACAGTTTTTTTAAATGGAAACATGGAAACACCTCATTTTTTTAACCAATTCGATAGATCTTTTAATCGTCGAAATGATCAAAATATTAAATACCTAAAAGTTTTCGAAAAAGATCATTCAAAAAGTAAAATAACATTAACAAAAAACAAAGACGGGTAATTTTAAATCAAGTTGGGAATTTTGTATTTTTTAAAAAGAAAATTGACCTGTTCGAGCATTTTTGTCAAAACAAAATATTCTCAGTTTTAATGAATAAGATTATTCCATAATTTTGCCGCTTACTGTATAAATCAAAATTAAAATCAAAAATAGAAACAGTCTTTGCCAAAACAAGCCTGACGATTTGAATTTGTCAAATATGTTGTAGAAAATATAAAAGAGATACAAACAAAAAGTTTTGAGACGACTACTAAACCAATTAATTGTCAATTTAAGATAAAGACAAGTTATAAGTTTTCTATTCTGAAGGCATTACTAAGAATGTTTAGTAAAAAAATTAAACTAAAATTTTCTTGGATCGCTTAAAATAATAAATTATTTAAAGATTACATTTTCATACACAGTTGAAAAAATCAAGTTGCGTGTACCGTAGAAAATTGTACAATTGGATTACCAAGAAAAAATTCAGCTTCCTTCAAGTGTGTTAATGTTGTACTTGTTAGTACCACAGAAACACTCTTCATTTCCTTATACTGATATATCCCGCTGTAACTTAATTTCATATATTATATGTATAACAATTCAAAAGCTAGATCTTCACGGTGGTAGTTACATAATAATAATTATTCATTATGTTGTTATACGTGTGATATGTTATTAAGTTGTCACGTTACATCCTTAGATTTACAATTTTTCAAAGACTTGTACCCAGTCGTTAACTAATTTTTCCCAAGTTTACACGACTTGAAATTTGTTCATGATGATTAATTATTAATTAAACGTATTAAATAAATAGAGTCGTTGGCTTGTCTTGCAAAACAGCAATCAAGTTACAACAGTGTAACCAATTTGCATGAATTACACCTTTTGATCCAAAGTAAAGCATGGCGAATGTCTCGATTAAAACTTTTCAAAGCTAAAAAGCTCGTCCATAAATCGCTTTCAAGGCCAATTGCGTTTTTATTGGAACAAAAGCAATAAATCGCAGTACCAGAAAGCGAAAGCTCCGAACATCGAAGATATATTCTGTCTGCAAACAAAAGCTTCGCTATTTAAATGCCAATGAATGATTCATGTGCACGAAGACATTGCTATGTCCACTGCAAGATCGCAAACGCAGATTCTGTACAAAAACAAGATTGCGAGTGGGTACCTACTTTGTGGGCGCACCACCACCAAGGATAACGAGCGATTGATTAATTTCACGGGCGAAGAACCGTTGCTGCACCACGGGGCAACACGAATGCTCTTGAACTTGCCCATCTTGACGATAACAAAGACTCTTTTATTTGCCATAACGGAAATTAATTGGAGGAAAGCTCTGTTTGCAAGTGGCAAAAATTTCGGCACGTTTTGTGCATTAGCAAACATCGGCCATAAATCTGCACCTAAGCTCATTACTTATCTCATTAACCATCTCGTTTGTTTACATTACGGGGAATCCGAGCCAACAACACCAACCATATTCACGATTCGAGATCGTGAGCTATTCTCGCGATTTTTCTAATTTAATGGTTCGAGCCGACCTCTGAGGGCTCTTCTTTTGTTTTACTGTTTTTCAACCTCGTATCTTTTAACCTGTTTCAGATGACTGTCACAAGGAAGATGGATCCTCCTGCCAAAACGGGGCTTGTCTCGACGGACAATGTCACTGTAACGACGGATACGGAGGGTGCAACTGCGAGGTCCCAGGTGATTATTTTTTGATAAAATCTGATTTGAATCAGCCACGACAAGTAATTAAGTGTAATTTGCTCATACACAAGAATGACACTTCAGTGCTTTTTCACATTATTAGAGGTGCTTGAGCAAAGACAGTTAGAAGCGAGTGATCTAATCTCAAAAGGAGTTTTATGACTCTTGAGCATTGTCGTAAGATGCAAATTGTTTGCAATTTAGTTGTGGAAAATAAATAAGTCAATAAAATATAGTATAAATTTAAAAAAATTCTAACTTCGTTTCTAACCGATATAGTTAGAATCTTAATAGAGACTCGAGATTTGTCCAAAATTCTGAAAGAATGAGTGAAAAAAAGTAAAATAAATAAAAACAAAGTAAAAAAAAAATTATACAGGGGGTCCATTAGTGACCTTTAAACGGTAAAATTAAAAAAAAAATGTATAGGACATTGATAGACACTAATCTAGTGCATTACCTAAAATTATTTTCGACCATACAGCATGTCCCAAAAATAAGTTACAATACAAACTTGTATTTTTTTAAATGAAGCACCGTATGTTTTTTGGCATTTTTGGATGTAGCCTTTTAAAACAATGTTTTCATGCTAAACTTTTATTAGTCGATTTTACTTAGTTTTAGAAATAAGACGTTTTTTTTGACGAAAACATGCACTTTTTAAAAAATTTATTACACAAAAACTAAGACAGCTAGAACAAATTTTTTCTTCTGCAAAAAATTTAAAGCTGTAGCAATTTTTTAGTGTTTTGTATTTGTAAAGATTAATAAATTAGTTTGTTTGTTTGTTAAAAGTTAATAACTTAAAAATGTTATTGGACTAACAAACGCCTTCATTTTTGTATCTTTGCAAATGCAACACACTAAAAAAATGTTACATACAACCTTATAGCTTGTACCTTCTTCTTTGCGGTAGTAAAAAAAATGTTTCTAGATGTCTTAGTTTTTGTGTAATGCATGTTTTCGTCCAAAAACCGTCTTATTGTTAAAGCTAAGTAAAATCGACCAATAAAAGTAAAATTAAAACATTGTCATAATCATACAAATCTACATCCAAACACGCGAAGAAACATATGGTGTTTCATTTAAAAAAAAAAACACAAGTTTGTATTGTAACTTATTTTTGAGACACGCTGTAATTTTGAAAATAATTTTAGACGATAGACTAGATTAGTATCTATCAATGTCCTATACAATTTTTTTAAAATTTTATTTAAAAGCCACTAATCGACTTTTTCAACTCGCTGGGACACCTGTATATAAAGCCTAGGTCTTTGGGAATTGAATAAAATAAGTGTCTTTGTTAACTCTAGACGAAAGCTTAACTTTGATCAACCTTGGTATCGCTTACTGAAGTTTTAGCAACCTCTTTTTCCAATACCTCCTGTCTTCACACCGCAGAATAGCTCGCAGCGTAAATAAGGGAGCAATAAATCAAGACCTAACAAGCCCAAGTTTGTTTAACTCTTCATATCGCCTTCCAAGGCTAAAGTTAATTTGCAGCGACAATAGCTCTTGCTTTTTTCCAGACGAAAACGAGTGCAAATACCGACCTTGTGACGTCTTCGCCCATTGCACAAACACGTTGGGTAGTTTTTCGTGCACTTGCTACCCCGGATACCAAGGCGATGGTTTTCACTGTGAGGGTAAGTATCCATTACCACTGGCATAAATCATCAGTTCTCCCATCGGCGGTCCGTTTTACTGTTACATCGTGAAATGAAAACCAGCTAGAGTGAATTTTATGAAGGCACATAACATGCCATATAATCTTCAATATCGCAGTCACGACCTTCCTCACGGCCGCTTGCGTAGTTAGCGCCCAGGAATGCTTCGCTTTCCTTTCGGATTCTTACCCCGGGAATGGATATCTTGAATCTTGACGGTGGCATTCTTGACATTGGTCGGCCTTTTAGACTCGCCTCTTCGACGTATTCAAATGATCCGAGGATCGATTGGCGCGAGGAACATCCGTTGGTCGTTGAACTTTGCCAAAACCCGCCATTTGAAGACATAAATCATGCGAGTAACGGTTTTGCTATTTCGGCACTAGAGAAGATTTTTCTTACAGGCTTGCAGATTCTCGATTATCGGCCTTGATCATGGGACTAGTAATGCGAGTTTAATTGTAAATAAGGCCAAAGTTATTATGGAAATTGTTTTATTGTAGTACTCGGGTAATTTGCATCGATTAGTGACAGCATTGTTAAATAAGTGTTTAATGATTATGCATTGGAGGCGTTCCTCCAGTAGCTCGCATGTTCATCGTCAAAATCTCTTTAGACGAATTTAAGATGTGCGAACTGGACTTAATGATCCGGTCAGAGTCGGAATGCGGTAGTACTTTTTTCCCCACAGTTTTGTTAGTACCTACGCATTTCCAGTAGGTAGTTATAGCATGCTCAGAAGCCACAAATTATAGCCCTGCTTGTGGTCCTTTTTTCTGCGGAAATTGTTTTATTCTAGCAGCGAGAACCGCCATCATAAACCATTTTATTGACTTTAACGGGAGTAAATAAACGATTTTTGCAACGTTATTAATGAGTAAAGGTACTTAATGAAAATAATGCAAGTTACGGTATTAACAGTTAAGTCGTTTGATTGTATCATTAAAATAATGTGCGCATTGTACTAACTGTACTACGAATTTCTCGTATCGGAGAGTCATTTATCAAAATTTGGCCAAGGTTTACCATTAGCGGCGCTTAATTACACGTTAATTAAACTTTGCTCTTGCAAAGCGAAACACTGTTATCATCTGGAACGAGTCTCGTTTTATGGTTTTCCTTTCAGGCGCCATCATCAGTGTTTTCTGCCTCTCTAATGAAAAATATCGCGTCAACTACTGCCGCAAACTTAGTTCGTTGATCTCGAGCGGACGTTGCTCTTGACGTGGAGCACTATGAGATGACCAATCGCGCCAACTCAATTCACTTTTGCCCACCAAAATCTTTAATTGGGTTCGAATCCATAAAGGACGCGTAGAGAGCCCCCACCCACCATTTTATAAAATCTAACCAAACGTGTTACGTTTTTCGAAAATTTTCTCAATCGGAGAATCGATGTCGATTGCTTTTTGGATATCTATTTCTAATTGGAAACGGTTGCCAAAATTGGTCACTAATGATTGGCAGATCGTTTACAATTATCGCAAGTAATTGAAAGCTGCGAGCGATTGCGATCATGTGGATTTAAATTGCATTGTGTAACTGGTTCACCGTTAGCATCTCCATTAACGGCCAAGAATTTATTTTCATGCTTCACACACAAGCGTAATTATTGTCATTTCACAACCTGCCAGAGCATTAAAAGGGATGTAATAAACCCGCGTTTGCCTCCTTTTATCTCATCTCCGGTACAAAAATCCTGTATTTCAGACATTAACGAATGCGACGATCCCGCAATCGCCTCCAGGTGCGTGGAAAATGCCTGGTGTTGTAATCTCCCAGCCCATTTCCTCTGCAAATGTAACCCGGGTTTCGAAGGAGACGGCGAAGTTCAATGTCTCGGTAAGTCAAAACAATGCTACTCATTAAAAAAAAAACTACAACGATGGGCTTGTTCATTGGACATTTTAGACATCGACGAATGCTCTCATCCTGATGCTTGTGGTCAAAACGCGATCTGCCACAACACTCCCGGAAATTACACCTGCTCATGTCCTGAAGGATTCATTGGGAATCCCTTTGATGGGTGTGTCGATCAGAACGAATGCGAAAATCCTAATGCGTGTGGTCCTGGAGCCATTTGCACCAACGTGGAGGGAGGGAGACAATGTCATTGTCCTCCAGGATTCGAAGGAGACCCATACACAAGCGGATGCAACGACATGGATGAGTGTTCAAGGTCGAATCCTTGCGGAAGAGACGCCATTTGCTCGAATTTGGAAGGGAGTTTCCGATGTGCGTGTCCTCCAGGCTTCATCGGAGACCCTATGACTGCTTGCACAGGTATTTGCTATAATCTGGTTACAGTTGTACATAGCTGTACATACGGTGAAGAAACAAACACGTGAAGACTGATTTTCTTGTACAAAAATGTATTAACCAGGACTTTTACCCCAGTAGAGAAAATCAGTTGAAATAACCAAGTAAAAGTCCACTAACTAAAGTTACTAAGAAAATCGCTCTTCAATGCTAATGAGTTAACGATCTAACGCTTTAACATCGCTAGATATTAACGAATGCAGTTCGAGCCCTTGCGCACCGACTGCGCAATGCATCAACACTAACGGGAGTTACACCTGTTTGTGTCCCGAAGGGTACACAGGTTCGGCGAAGGAAGATTGTGTGGATATCAATGAATGTGGAAGGTCTGGAGCTTGTGGGATAAACGCTAAATGCATTAACGTCCCGGGGTCATACAAGTGCATATGCCCTCAAGGGTTCACAGGGCAGGGACAGCTGTTTTGTGAAAGTTAGTCAAGTTTATAGCTTTTGCCTTCGCTACTCTCTAACCACTTCGAATGTCGTAGTTTTAAGTCGTACCTAGACCTCGTACTCGTACTTTAGTACTGATTTTTATTATTTATTATTTCCCGTAACACTAGCGTATTTTATTTTCGAAGCCTAACTGTACTGTATACAATGTTTTTGTACACTTTGTTGATTAATCCCAGTTTCAATTTCAGCTGAACCTTTTGTATATTTGTGTTCGTCTTGTCTTTACCTGTCTGTTTCTTTCAGTCTATCTTCTATAGGTTTTCTTCTAAACTTGTTAAGAATATGTCGAAATGTTTTAAACTTATCCTCAGATATAAACGAATGCGATACAAATCCGTGTGGAGAAAACGCAGTCTGTAAAGACACACTAGGAAGTTACACTTGCACATGCAAGGAAGATTACACCGGCGATCCTTTCAAAGGATGCGTCGATATCGACGAATGTCAAGCACTTGAAAGACCATGTGGGGCACACGCGATTTGCGAAAATGCCGTTCCGGGATATAACTGTATTTGCCCCCAAGGCTACCAAGGCAAACCATCGCCCAAAATCGCCTGCGAACAAGTAAAATCCTGAAAATTTCCTCAAAATCCGTTTTCTAAATTCTAAACTTACAGATCGATGTTAACATTTTATGCAAATCAAACTTCGACTGCACGAATAACGCCGAATGTATCGAAAACCAATGCTTTTGCCAAAAAGGTTTTGTTCCCAAAGGCTCAGTGTGTGTAGACATAGACGAGTGTGAAGCACAGCCTTGTGGACAGTACTCTGTCTGTACCAATACAATCGGTAGTTTCCACTGTGACTGTGAAAATGGGTTTGTTGGGGCCCCACCTATGGTACAATGCAAGGCCCCTTGTGAGGACGTCAAATGTGGCGACCACGCCTATTGCAAACCTGACGGCCAAGAAGCCTATTGCATATGTGAGGATGGATGGACTTTCAATCCTCACGACATTGCAGCTGGCTGTATAGGTACTTAATTACGTCGAATGATTATTTTCTTTAATAATTTTCAATAATTTTCTTAGATATTAATGAGTGTGACGAAATCAATGGTCCTAGTGGCCGTTGTGGCAAAAATGCCCTTTGTACAAACTTACCGGGAACATTCGCCTGTCAATGTCCTCAAGGCTTCACCGGCAATCCTTCGGTCCAATGTCAAGACTTTGACGAATGTTCTAAACCCAATTCATGCGGAGTTGGGGCGGTTTGTGAAAACACTCCAGGGTCATACACATGTAAATGTCCCGAAGGCACTGTTCCGAGTCCCGACCCTCGAACCAAATGCAACGAAATTGTGACTTGTAATTCGGACTCGGATTGTCCCGGAAATGCCATTTGTGACCACAAGAAACGGTGTTTGTGCCCTGAACCAAACGTGGGCAATGAATGTAGACGTAAGTAATCCAAAATTTACCAATTTTGTGCAATTTTCACAAAAAATGTGTTGTAGATCCTTGTGAAACCACCGTTTGCGGACCAAACGAGCAATGCATGCTTGTTAATCAAGAAGCCAAATGCATTTGTCGTGCTGGTTTCACCGGTACCAGCCTAGGTTGCGTCGATATAGATGAATGTGCCGGTAATCCGTGCCAACTGGGTGCTATTTGCAAGAACGAACCTGGGAGCTTCTCCTGTCAATGTCCTGGGGGTACCACCGGAGACCCCTACAGGACCGGATGTGCCAAAAACGAGATACCATTCAGTTGTTCCGACTCCAAACCTTGTCCTCCAGGTGAACAATGTATCACTGACGATTTCGTCGGCGGTAGTGTCTGTATTTGCGTCCAAGGCTATTTAAGAGACCACAATACCGGAAAATGTCGCGATGTTGATGAATGTACCGAATTCCGGGATAAGCCAGCATGTGGGATTAACGCAATTTGCAAAAATCTTCCCGGAAGTTATGACTGTCAGTGCCCTCCCGGGTTCAACGGAAACCCATTTTTAGAATGTTTGGAATGCAATAGTCCAGACTGTCGCTGCCAACCGCCTTACAAACTCACAGACGGTAACTGTGTTTTGGCTAGTTGTGAACCAGATGGTTCTTGTCCTAATGGAGCTGAATGTATCACAATCACCGGGGGTGTGAGCTACTGTGCGTGTCCCAAAGGGTTTAAAACGGCCCAAGACGGGTCCTGTATTGACATCAATGAGTGTGTGGAAGGCAAACAAGTATGTGGGTACGGTGCCGAGTGTGTTAACTCGGTTGGATCATACGAATGTCATTGTCCGAGAGGATACAGTGGAGAACCCTACAACGGTTTGTGTTCTCCAGCCCAAAAACGGTGCATCCACGATAACGAATGCTCAGCTAATGAGAAATGCGTCCAACCAGGCGAATGTGTATGCCCGCCTCCGTTTTTCACCGACCCGCAAGATAACAACAAGTGTAAAAGTCCATGTGAGCGATTTTTGTGTGGAATTAACGCGAAATGTACGCCGAGTGACCCTCCTAAATGTCTTTGCGAATCAGGGTACAAGGGAGATCCCTTACAAGGATGCGTGGATATAGACGAGTGTGCGGATGCTCCCTGTGCTTACGCAGCGCAATGTATCAACCAGAAAGGAAGTTACAAATGTATATGTCCCAGAGGAATGACCGGTGACCCTTACAAAGGTGGATGTATTCTTGAAATCGGGACCGGAAAAGCCCAATGCCAGACAAATGATCACTGTGCACATACTTTGGCTTGTGTCGAGAGAACTTGCATTAGCCCATGTGGAGCTTTGACTTGTGGTCCTAATGCCTACTGCGAACCTGAAAATCATGCGGCTTGGTGTAGGTGCCGGGTCGGGTATGCTGAGAATTCACATGGAGAGTGTGTTTCGAGTAAGTGTTTCATTCAATTTTAAATTATTCAAATATAATTTGTTTATTTAGTTTGCGAAGGTGTTATTTGTGCTGCCGGCGCCCAATGTATCCCAACTAATTCAGGCCCAACTTGCAAATGTTTGGAAGGTTTCATGGGTAACCCATTCCCGGGAGGCAAGTGTACTACTGATCTTTGCTCGTCTTCAAATCCTTGCGAGGAGCCCTACATTTGTATCGGTGGTCGATGTAAAGAGAGATGTGAAGGCATCATTTGCGGCGTTGGGGCTCACTGTGACCGAGACACCAACCAATGTGTTTGTGATTCATTCTTTATTGGTACTCCGGAATTAATTTGTATGCCTCGTAAGTATCAATTACTGTGAATGACTTTTTGAGACTCATACAAAATTTTTAGCTATACTTGGACCTGTGTGTGTCCCAACTTGTGGCCAAAACGCCCACTGCGAGTATGGAACGAATTCCAATAAGTGTGTCTGCAATTCCGGTACCAGTGGCAATCCCTATGAGCAATGCTCGCAACTCGAGCGCAAAACTTGCGATGCGAGTACCTGTGGCTCAAACGCTGAATGTAGGGAGAGTTACAATGATATCCAGTGTTTGTGTCAGTCAGGCTTCACCGGAAATCCTTTTATCGGCTGTCACGACATCGACGAGTGTAGCGGTGACGTCTGTGGCCAAAGTGCCGTCTGCATCAACACTATTGGCAGTTACGATTGTCGTTGCAAGGAAGGCTACGCTGGCAATCCTTTTATTATGTGTTCCCAAGTCCAGGGTGGTGTTTGCAAAGACGTCAAAACCTGCAATTGTAACGATCGCGTCTTTTGTCCCTCTGGTTTCACCTGTGAGAGAGGTCGATGCAAAAACCTGTGCGAAAAGGTCAAATGTGGGCCTCGAGCCAACTGTCATGACGGCCAATGTGTATGTCCTCCCGGCCACATCGGAAATCCCACCGATTTGCGTAAAGGTTGCACGACTGAAGGACGTTGCAACAGCGACCTTGATTGTCACGACGGACAAATTTGTTTCCAATTGGGCAAAGGTCTAAGAAAGTGTTTGGACGCTTGTAGCAAAATCCAGTGTGGTCCTAACGCACTGTGCGTTTCCGAGAATCACAGATCGTCTTGTATTTGCGCTTCGGGTTACAACGGTAACCCGAGTGATCTCAATTTAGGGTGCCAACCGGAAGAACGGGTCAACCAAAGAGAATGTGAGCATGACAGAGACTGCAAACCTGGAACAATCTGCTCGGTTGATGTTTCTGGAATTCAGAAATGTATCAGTCCTTGTGAAACAGTCGCATGTGGACTTAACGAAATCTGTAAGATTGATTCAGCCGGTCATCCAACGTGTACATGCCGCGATGATTTCATCTGGAATCCAGTTTCCTCTCTGTGTGAAAAACCATCAGTACCAGATTGCACGTCGGATCAGGATTGCCAACCTGTGGCCGCATGCCAACCTGACGCTTTAGGAATTCTAAAATGCGTCCCTGTTTGTTCCCACTTCACTTGCCCTATTAATGCGGCTTGTGTTGCTGAATCACACAGGGGACAATGTCAATGCCTTTCGGGCTACACCGGGAACCCCAAAGACCGCAATGGCTGTAAACCAATCAGTCAGAATCAATGTACGACTGACGCTCAATGCTCCGAACATGAAACTTGCAAAAAACACGGAGAATTTGGAGTACTTGTGTGTAAACCAGCCTGTGATTATGTTTCCTGTGGCCCTAACGCCGTTTGTGTCACTAATAATCACGTAGCGCAGTGCCAGTGTCCCCCGGGGTCATTTGTAGGTGACCCTACTGACCCTACAGCCGGTTGCAAATCCGTCCCTTGTGTCTATAACATTGACTGTCCTCCAACTCAACTGTGCAACCGCTTGACTCACACTTGTTATGATGTTTGCGACGAGGAATCTTGCGGAACAAACGCAGTGTGCATTGCAGAGAACCACAAAGCGGTCTGTCAGTGTCCTCCAGGTTACAGTCCGAATCCTCTCGCCGAAGTCGAATGCGTACCTGTTGAAGTATGTAACCCTAATCCTTGCCACACTTCGGCCATATGTGAAGCCACGAATTTCGGTCACACGTGCAAATGCCCTCCAAATACAATCGGAGATCCCTTTACTGCAGGTTGTAGACCGGAAGGGGGCTGTCCTAATGGTGACCGCGATTGTCCATCACGAGCTGTGTGCCAAGCTGGGAAATGTATCAATCCATGTGACCAATACCAATGTGGCCCTAATGCAATCTGCACTGTTGAAAAGAGAAAACCAGTTTGCAATTGCCCGGCAAAATTCATACCAGGCCCTCATGGCATACAAGACGGGTGTGTCAGAATTGCCACACAATGTGCCACTGATATAGACTGTGGAAATGAAGTCTGTTTTAATGGGCAATGTCGGGCAGTTTGCCGTAATAACGACGATTGTTCTTTCGGCGAACGCTGCTTGGAGAAAATATGTATGATTCCGTGTGCTAGTCACAGCCAGTGCCGACAAGACCAAGCATGCATCAATGGAATGTGTATAATAGGGTGCCGAAGCAACAAAAACTGTCCCTCAGACCAAGCGTGTGTCAACAACAAGTGTCAAAATCCATGCAGTCTAGAAGGCTCGTGTGGCCCCAATGCAATTTGCTCGTGCCAAAACCATAAAACTATTTGTACGTGTCCTGAGAACTTTGAAGGCAATCCGACCCCTAACGAGGGCTGCATCCGCATCCCATTGACATGTCAGACTAACAATAACTGTCCCAATGGTCACACTTGTGTTAAAAACCAATGCTCATTCCAATGTCACGATAACATCAAGTGCGCCACCGGCGAGAGATGCTCCAACAATGTTTGCACCAAAGTCTGCTATGGTGACAATAATTGTTTACCAGGGGAAGTCTGCTTGAGAGGGTTATGCGAACCTGGATGCGCCGTCGACTCTGATTGTCGCAGTTCCCAAATCTGCATCAAAGGTCAATGCAAATGTGGGCTTGGATTTATTGGAACACCTCAAGGTTGTGAGGACATCAACGAATGTGAGGATCATCCATGCCACCCTACCGCTCACTGTCAAAATCACAAAGGGTCATATCGGTGCGTTTGTCCCGAAGGAACCGTCGGTGACCCTTTCATCGAACCGGGATGTCTATTGCCCAACCAATGCAGACGCAATAGTGAGTGTGCCGATAATCTTGTTTGCAAAACTGGAAAATGTCAAGATCCGTGCGAAGAAATCCGCTGTGGTCCCAACGCTGTTTGCAACGTTTTCAATCATAAATTGACCTGCTCATGCCCTACAAACCATCTGGGCGACCCATTCGACCTAAAATTGGGTTGTTTCAAAGTTGAGTGTTTGGAGGATGTGGATTGTGCGACTGATAGACGATGCGAGACTGAGATAAACAAGTGTTTGAGTAAGTTTAATGTTTGCTAGAATTTTTGGATTTCACATTTGATTTTTGTTTAGATCCGTGTGATTCAATCAGTTGTGGCAAAGGCACGTGTATTACTCAAGAGCATCAAGCTTATTGCAGCTGTTTCGAAGGCTATACTCTAATAAATGATAAATGTGTTGATGTTGATGAATGTCGGACTTCTAATCCGTGCCACAAGTCGGCAACGTAAGTATCAATTTTTTTCAATTAATTATAAATAAATTACACTAATTTATTTCTAGTTGTGTGAACAATGACGGCGGCTTTACGTGCGTCTGTGGTGAAGGATTAGTCGGCGATCCTGTCGTTGGGGGCTGCCGCAAACCCGGTGATTGCTTTACCGACACCGATTGCCCCTCATCTGCAACGTGTGTCGATAACTTCTGCCGAAATCCGTGTGAAAACCCCAACGCCTGTGGTAGAAACGCTGAATGTATCCCAATAAATCACGAAGCTACGTGTAAATGCGCCCCCAAGACACGTGAAGATGCTCAACACAACTGTATCCCAATCGAATGCGAAACTAACAATGATTGTTCCCAAGACAAGGCTTGTATCGACTCCAAATGCACCAATCCGTGTTCTCTGGTCAATGCGTGTGGCCAAAAGGCCGAATGCCGGCCTAGTAACCACGTAGGGGTTTGCTCATGCCAAGCTGGCACCACCGGAGACCCACACTTGGGTTGTGTATCAGTTCAGTACTGTGCTGTTGACACGCAATGTCCAGCAGGGTCTCAATGTTACAACGGTATCTGTACTTCGATTTGTACCTCGTCTAGGGAGTGTATTTCCGACCAGTTGTGTATACAAGGGATTTGCCAACCAACTTGCAAATCAAACTCGTCATGTCCCGATTTTCAATTTTGCCAAAACAATATTTGTACGCAAGAATTCAAATGCCGGTCTAATGACGACTGTTCCTTCACCGAGAAATGTTTGGCTAATACAGTGGGTCAAAATGAATGTATCGACGTTTGTGAGGGAGTTCTATGTGGTCGCAACGCCGAATGTGTTTCGCAAAACCACGAAGCCACTTGCATTTGCAAAATCGGGTACAAGGGAAATCCAAATGATGACAAACTGGGGTGCCAACGAGTCGAGTGCGAATCCAACGACCAATGTTCAAACGACAAACTTTGTGACCAGTACATGTGCAAAATCGCGTGTTTAGTTCACAATCCATGTGGACGCAACGCTCTATGTTCGGCCGAACATCACAGACAAGTCTGCTATTGCCAGCCTGGGTATACAGGAGACCCACATGCCGGATGTCGATTGATTGATTTCTGTGCTGATAATCCGTGTGGTCCCAAGGCCCGTTGTCACAACTCGCGAGGTTCTTTCAAATGTCAATGTCCACAAGGATTGGTCGGAGACCCATACAATGAAGGGTGTAGACCTCCAGTTGAGTGCAACTCCGATAAGGACTGTCCAAGTGTCGCTAAATGTGATAAGTCTAATGGCTTACATAAATGTCGCGATGTTTGCGAGAGGACGGCTTGTGGCCCCAACGCTGAGTGTATTGCTGTTGACCATAAAGGTCACTGCAGTTGTCGGAATGGCTACCAAGGGAATCCCAGCGACTTGTCGCTAGGTTGCACACCCAAACCTGTCTCTTGTCGTCACACTTCAGATTGTCCAGCAAATACCTATTGTTACGGTGATGTCTGCAGACGTAAGTCTTAAAGTTACACTAGTAGTTCCTACGTTCAAAAAATTGTTTCAGCTCCGTGTCAAACAAGCGAGGAATGTATACCCAGTGAGCAATGTCTCCAAGGTCAATGTCTCAACCCTTGTGACTTACGTTCAGCCTGTGGTATGAACGCGGAATGCAGAGTTATCAACCACGTGAAACAATGCAGTTGCCCTCCAGGCTTTACCGGAAACCAAGACGTTGAATGCTTTAGACGTGAGTATTTTTCAACTTGTAGTAACCGCGGTATTAACACACCCATTTAGTGCCAATTTCCTGTTCATCAAATCACAACTGTGCCCCCGGCTACGTCTGTAAAGAGAATTTATGCCATCCTGAATGCAAAGTAGATAACGATTGCGCTTTCAACGAGAAATGTCTCAAAGGCAATTGTATTTTAACGTGCCGAGTAGACAATGACTGTTTCTTGGGTCACATTTGTCATCACAATATGTGCATTTTCGGATGCCATAACGACGATGATTGTACCGGAACTGAGTCCTGTCGAAACAACAAATGTGTTAACCCCTGTTTGGAAAATCCTTGCGGCGCCAACGCCCAATGCACCGTTTCGAATCACAGAGCGACGTGTTCCTGTGGTAACAACTTCGTCCCTAATCCCACTCCAAAAATTGGGTGTGTGCGTGCACCTGCACAGCCCTGTACCCAAAACAGGGATTGTGATCCCGGGAATGTCTGTATCGAGCAGTCTTGTCGCACCTTGTGCTCGTCTGACTCCGGATGCTTTAATAACGAAAGATGTGATGTCAGTAGCGGCGTTTGCAAACCGATTTGTCGCCGAGATGATGATTGCAAAAACGGAGAAATTTGCGAAGGGTTGACTTGCTCGATTGGATGCAGGAGTGACTCGGGATGCGCCCCTGAGAAGAAATGTGTTGGCAATCAATGTGTAGATGTTTGTGCCTCTCCGACGGCTTGTGGCACTAATGCCGAGTGTGCTGTCATCAATCATAATAAGTTGTGTGCTTGCCCACCTCCTCTTGTGGGTAATCCTTTGGAGTATTGCCGATATCCGGTCCAACCGTGTAATGCGGACTCGGAATGTGTCAAAGGGCATGTTTGCTACGAGGCGGTGTGTCAACAAATGTGCAGAACGTAAGTGTGCTAAACTTTCGCAATTTCCAAAAAATTAATTTGTTTTCTAGTGACCATAATTGCCTATCGGATGAAAAGTGTGTCAGGGGTGTTTGTCGCACTGTTTGCAACTCTGACGACTTCTGTAGCATTAATCAGGTTTGCAAAAATCGACTGTGTGAAATTGGGTGTCGGAGCGACTCGTCTTGTCCCCAAAATCAAGCTTGTATCAATAATAAATGTCAAAGTAAGTTATCTTTTTCACAAAAATTATCGAAACTACGAAATATAATAATTTCCAGATCCTTGTGACTATAATACGACTTGTGGCAATTGTGCCGATTGTAAAGTCAAAAACCATGTAGCTCAATGCAGCTGCCCTTCAAACTTTTTAGGCAATCCTTTAGTCGCTTGCACTAAAGCTGTAACTGAATGTGATGGAATTTGCGAGTGTGACGAAATAGGTTACTGTACCAAATCATGCCGAACGTCAAAAGAGTGTTCTTGTGGTGAAATCTGCTCATCTGGTAAATGTCGAAATAAATGCTCCACGCAAATGCCTTGTGCTCGTGGCCAGATATGTACAAGAGGCGCTTGCTTACCTGGCTGTCGCTCTAATAACGACTGCTCCACTTCTGAAGTTTGCAGAAACAAGAAATGTCAAAATGTATGCAAAGATGCTAACAGTTGTGGTAAAAATGCAATTTGTCAAGCTACCGATCGTAGAAAAGTGTGTTTGTGTCCTGATGGTTATCAGGGGGATCCCAAAATCGAGTGTAAACCTTACGAATGCAGACTGGATACGGATTGTGAGAGTGATAAGAGATGTAGTCCTGATGGAGCTTGCAGAAATCCATGTCGCGAGAATAAAGCGTGTGGTATTAATGCCCAATGCCGGGTAATTGATCGAAAACCGCACTGTTCGTGCCCCCCTGGTCTCTTTGGAAATGCTCTAGTTGAATGTAAAAAGGGCGGAAATGAGGAATGTTTGAAAAATCCTTGTGGGGCTAATACCAAGTGTAAGGATACAAACGGACGTTATGAGTGCAGTTGTTTGCCGGGTTGTGTCGGTGACCCTAATAGAGGATGCGTCTGCGAACCCGAATTGGTTAATTTGTGTAAAAAGAAATTATGTGGTATTGGAGCTCAGTGTAGGATTGTTCACGGAAAAGAGACTCAGTGTTTTTGTCCCGCTGAGCTGCCGAAAGGTGATCCGACTATTGAATGTAAGTTATGTAGTTTCTGTTTTGAGTGTCCTAATGGGACTTGTAGGTACTGTGGAAGAAAGAAACGTTGTCGATTGTAGAACGGAAGGTTGTGGTAAGAACGCGGAATGTATACGCGAACAGGCGTTCTTCGTCTGTCGCTGTCTGCCGGGACATACAGGTCGACCCGAAGTAGAGTGCAGCAGGGGTAAGCAGAGTTTAACACTAACACTACAAGAGTCACATACATTGTATACAGTACATAGGCTTCCCGCTCGACTAATGCGATTATGCATTAGAATTTGTACCTCATTAATAATGTTATTCACACTGTGTACAAAAAGTTTGCACGTTAATTCACAGTAACACAAGTATTGAAGCGTAGCCAGTGATATGTGTTGTTGTTGGAGTATATGGTCTAGGTTGCGATGATCGGAGCGGAGTATTTGTAAATAGTTGTCGCGTTACACATGTGGAATGTACACTTCAGGGTTCCAATCTGCCTTTCACACGATCCCGACACGCCCTTTCACCCAGCCACATTCCACACACAGAACTCAGAATTAGTTAGATGGCGCGGTGCAACCAGCAGCGGGTCCGATGGCTGATAAGTCAGATTGGGAACTATGAAAGGAGCATTCTCACAGTGAATTGTACATTAGCATTGGTCTCTAGCATCACCTAGCGCTTGTAAATACTGCCGCTTGTTCGGTGTCTCGTTGAGATGGCCTCTTTCATTTCTCTCACCCTCTGACTGTCTTAGTCACGCCCGCATGCGATGTTGTGTATTGTGCGATGTATACTTCCTTTCACGGTTCTTACGATTGCTTTCTTTTTTCTGCCCACCCCGACGTATCCGTAGATGCCGAATGTAACAGTGACTTAGAATGCTCCACCGAAAAGGCGTGCATCAACTACCAGTGCATAGACCCTTGCACGCTGCGTGGCGCTTGCGGACTGAACGCCCTCTGTCGTACGGTCTTGCATCGCCCCCGATGCTCCTGCCCGGAGTGTCACGTGGGCATGGCGAACACCGAATGCCGTCCCGACCCCAAATGTCTCTCGACGCAACCGCGTCCCGCCCCCTCTCACTGCCGCAAAGACTCGCACTGCCCCCTCGACCTCGCCTGTAACGCGGCCTCAGGCGAGTGCTTCGACCCTTGCACTAACCCCGCGTTCAAATGCACCGGCAATAAGAGATGCGAAGTCTCGCACCATAAAGCCACTTGCGTCTGCAAAAGCGGTTTCGTGGTTAACGAGCGTGGAGAGATCGCTTGTGCTCCGGAGATTAGTGAATGCGCGCGTGATGATCAATGTCCGTCCAACAAAGCGTGCATTGATAATGTATGTCAGAACCCTTGCACCGCTTCGAAAAAATCGCCTTGTCCGCCTGAAAAGGGTTGCGATGTGCTCAATCACAAACCCGTTTGCATTTGCTTGAAAAACTGCAATCCTTCCTTGTCGATTTGCTTGAGAGACAATGGGTGTCCGGCGCACCAAGCGTGCAGAGCATTTAGATGCGAAGATCCATGTGCGACCGCCAGCTGTCCCGAGAACACGCCCTGTTACGTCGAAGATCATAGACCTATTTGCAAGTTTTGTCCGCCCGGATTTATATCCGACCCAAAATATGGATGTCTCAAAGGTAAACTCTCACTCTCGGTGCAAACTCTTAGTGCTTGACGACAAACATCAATGAACGATGAGTTACGTTGCTTTCGGTTACAGTATGCAGTAATAGACCAACTTTCTTTGCTACGTCGTTATCTACTTACAAGTACAGATAAACTGCTGCAAAGACAAGCCGTTTACCACTTGTTTGTACTCCAGTTTTTTTCACGACTTTCCCCTTACACTTGCTATTCTCTTCAAAAAAGGACATCAGTGTATGCTGTATATTTTCACCTCCTACTACTTTCAACTAACGTTAACCGCTCTGCACTTGACTAACCCGACGATTGTAAATAAGAGTGTATCTATGTATGTATATAATGTATTCACAGCTGATAACGCGACAAAAGTTACCTGCACTACGGACTCCGATTGTACACAAGCACAAACCTGCATTGGAAACATATGTATAGATCCTTGCACCAAGAATTGTGGCAAAGGTGCCAACTGTCAGGCAATTAACCATAAAGCCAAATGTACTTGTCCGACTGGCTACGAGGGCAACGCGTTAATACAATGCTTCCCTGCCATCCCCAAAACTAACCTTATAACTGAACTCCAAACCTCAACTACTAAACCCTATAACCAAACCAGCACCACTCGAGAACGGGGTATCCACATAGAGACTGTCAAAACCACAACACCCATTACTGGTCATGAGACAATAGAAACACCAAGTACTACGACTGAGCGAATTTTAACTAGTACAGAAGAAAATACTATATTTGGAGAAATATCTAGTACTGTCCCAGTAACAATGACTACAGAAAAAATAGAATTTTCCACTAAAACTTACCTACTTACAGAAGCTCCAATTGAAACAGTTATAAGTACTACAGTAGCAGCCGAAACAGAAATAACACAAAGTTCTTCAATCAGTACCCTTGAAGTTACTGAAACTACAAAAGAAGTACCAACCGGAAAAACAGTTGAGGTTATAGAAACAACTGAAGTCACTGGCAGTATGCCTCAAACTAGAATCAGTGTTATGACTGAAGAAACAACAACCAAGATAGAAACTGAATTAACAACTGAATCTGTTGGTGTATCAAAGGCTAGTATAGAGCAAACAAAAGTAACTCCTCAAGAGATGTTTACAGATTCTAATTTAGTATTTATAACAGTGAAACCGTTTCCGAGTAGCCTCAGTACTTCTGAAACACCTTTAAATTTGATTACTACTTCTCCAAAGAAAATTGAAGTAACTTCTGAATTAGCAAAAACTACAAATGTGGGTGAACGAGAACATGCAACAACTTTTAAAAGCGTTGCTCCTGTTACATCAGTTACAGAAACAACAACAACAGAAATAGAAAGATTTCCTGTAACTGGTTTACCTGAAACAACAGTTAATGTTCTATTTACTGAAACTGAATTCAAAACAACACCAAAAACAGGCGCAACAGAATTTGTTACTACAAGTAGTACAACTGGTAAAGAATTAACTACTGAAACGACAAGAGAAATAACAGAAGGTAGCACCCTTAGTACAGAACGTGTTGAAGAAACAACAAGAGAAACAGAATTTACAAATGTTATTTCTAGTACTGGTTTTACTACTGAAGAAAGTATCGCTACTCAATTTACAAAAATATATACAACAACAAAATTGAAACCAGAATCTACAACTCAAAGAATTTTTACCCCTGTAACATTAGGTGAATCAAAATTAGTAACTACAACAGAAGTAGAAAGCTTAACACCTGTAACCACATTAGGTTTACCCGCAATAACAACAAAAACAACTGCTAGTGAAGCAACTACTCCATATTTTATCCACGTACCTAAAACAACAGTAAAAACGGCCATTTCAAAAACAGAAAATGTGACTACTCCAGAATCAGAGATTTCTAAGAAAACCGAAAGTTCCACAATTACTACACCTATTACAATATCGGAATTTATTTCCACTACTATTTCTGCAACTACTGAGTTACATTCTGAAAGAACAACTGCTTTTACACAAATGCCTGAAACATATCCTTCTAGAACCGAAACAGCTAAGGCTCTTTCAACTTCTAGAGAGCCGACCAGTACCACCAGTACCGAACTACCAATTGGAGAAATTACTACAATAGTGGTACCCCAACAAAACGAGTCTTTGTTTAACATAACAGTCTTGACTAATTACTGCACAACCCCTAGTAACTGTTCCTTTAACACCACATGTATAAAAAATGCTTGTATTAATCCGTGCCTTCATTACCGTCCCTGCGTAACCAACATAACATGCCAGGTGATTGCCCACGAGCCTGTATGCCTGTGCCCATTAAACCAAACGCTAAAGGAAAAAATTGGTTGTAAAATAAACCCAGGTAAACAAAAGTCAATATTATCGAATCTGCGTCTGCAAGTCATTTCTTGGAATTCCATGGATATAGCAAGCGCATAGTCACACAACCTCATATACAACACGAGGTTGTACAAGGTCTAAAATACGCAAACCTTGGACATCATTTGCATGACCATTAGATATCAGGATCACCATTCGAGTCTCAATCGAATCATTTTTTGTGTTTCATTGTGTATATATTTTGTTGTACATAAGTTTCGTAGTGTGCGAAGGTGTCGGGGCTTAGATTGGTGGTAGTTTCCTGTTTGTTAGAGTAGTTCTGTATACATGACGCTTATGTTTTCAGCTTTTTTGCTTGTTGTATGTTTTTAATCATGATTTTTGTTGTGCACTGGTAGAAAATTGGCACGAGTTTAATTGAAATGCTTTTCATAGACATCAAATGCTATCAGCATACGGACTGCACAGGGCAACATGCTTGTATCGATGGGAAATGTCGCAATCCATGTTTAGTTTCTAATCCTTGTATTGAATCACACGACTGCCAAGTTCAAGACCACCAACCCGTGTGTGTCAAAGGTACAAACATTTATATTTTGTACCAACAATATTTTAAAATGTGTTTACAGTTTGTCAATGCCAGAAAAATTCAGATTGTGGCGCTAGTAATCTAATTTGTGACGGATGCAAATGCATTATTGGTAAGTATTGTCTTAAGGCTTAAATAAGGATACAAACAAGAATTTCTTTCAGGCGAAGAACCGAAAGTTGTGCCTGGTTGCGAGCATTGCCCGCCTGGAATTGCTTGTGACCCCACAACCGGGGCTTGCATAAAAGGTAAGTCCAGCAAGTCTGGTTTTAGTTGTTTTAAGTTTACACCAAACGTGTTGCTGTTTTTTGTCAAACCATTCCCTTCCCTATTCCATCCCCCATAAACGCAAAAATTTAACAACGAAAAAGCCATTTGAACTGGACAGCTTTTCATCGCCGCAAGGGTAAAGTACATCGTAACAACAGTTATTGATGTTTAGAGCCATTTTATCATTGATTTTGTGTTGCAGCTTTATCATCTAACTGTATATTCTTCCTAACATGTACCTATTTGTAAATTTTGTAAAAATAGCAACACTTTATGTTCTGATCATTGTGGCATCACGCTCAGTGCTCTGTCAATTATGACTGACTCTTTTGTTTCAATATTTGTGAAAAATGTATGACTTCTTTCACAATTGTTTTGTGTATCTTATGTCTATTCTGTAGTGTATATGTTGTAAATAGTTTTCTACTTATTTCCACTTGGTTATGGCCAGCTTTCGCTTCCCATTGCACATGTTACTAACATCTCCATAATCACTTGTATTATATTTGAAGTTTAATAAAATTCACTTTTACTTACTTTGTTGTTTGTTTTTTTAATATAACAGATATGGTGGCTTCAACACCAGGTACACTAACTGAAACACAAACTGTGACTTTCTCACAAATAACAAAACAAACTACTAGTGCTACTACTATTCCTACTATTCTAACATCTAGTGGAACTACAGAATTAACAACACATATTCCTGAAACAACAAAAGAAATACCAGTGACACCTTATATTTCCGGACCGGCAGACACAACAATTAAAAGTGAATTGTACACTTCTCTTTCTATTGAAAATCAAACAACCACAACCACTGAAGCGGTTAAACCGGGAACGGTTTTTACAAGTAGACCACTTACCACAACAGAAAAAACAGAATTAGTTTTTCCCGTTACAACAACTACAGAAAAGTTTGTTACGGTTACACCGCAGTATCCAGAGGAAACAACTTCTGAAGTAACAAAAATTGTTAGTACTACTGGTAAATTGTTGTCCGAAGAGACAACTACATTAAAAAGTGTGACAGAAGAAGTACTACCAACGACGACAGAGACGACAGAATCTATTATAACTACAAGGTTAAAACCGGAATATACAACAGAAATAAGTGCTGAGGTATCAACACCTGTAACTGTGGTTGGTTTACATGAAACAACTCCTGAAAGTCTTGTAACTGAAGTTAAGAAAATAACTACTCTAGAAATAATTACCGTAGGAAGTACAACGATGCAAACGTTGTCTGAAGGAACAACATCAGAAGTAACTGAGAAAGGAACAACAAAAGTGGAATACGTACCAGAAACTACTACAATTGCTGAAGAAATTACTTCACCTATTACGGTACCAGAAAACATTACCACTACTGCTTCAACTACTAAAGAAACTACACCAACGCCAACTAAATTACAATCTCAATATACTACTGAAACAATTTCTGAAACATATGCATCAACTTCTAGTCCAGTTACTACAACAACAAAAATGCCGAAAACAACAGTGGAAGAAGGCTTAACACCTGCTACTACAGTTGTCTTAGGAGAAACAACAACTCCTGTTACTGAAACAAAAAATGAAAGAGTTACAGAAATACGTATGACAGAAATTGTTACTACGAGTAGTAAACCTTTTATAGAAAATATTACAGAATCCACTTCTAGTGTTACAACTCCTGAAATTATTTATAATACACCAGAAGGCTTAACAACACGACTGAAAATAGAATATACAACTGAAACAACTCCTGTTTCAGTTACGACATTAAGGTCTTTTACAGAAGGTACACCAACAACAAAAGTACAACAGACAACAGTGGAACAATTGACACCTGTTACTATAACTGGTTTACCCGAAGGAACAGCAAAGACATTTGTTACTGAAATAGAAAATGTAACTGCTACAGCAGCAGGTACAACTGAATTTGGTACTACGACCAGTTCATCTAGTAAGCCTTCCACATATAGAGCAACAGAAGGATTTAGTACTGAAAGTGCTACAACAAAGTACGTTCCAGAAGTGACATCAAAAATAACTACTTCAAATGTTACAAATCCTGAAATAATGTCTAGTACACCAGAAGGTGTGACAACCTTTAGACCTGTTACAACAATAATACCTGCAACTATTGTTCCATTACCAGAAACAACAGTAAAATCACTTATTACTGAATCAGAGAATGTAACCATAAAAGAAATAGGTACCACTGGTGAACCCTTCACAGAAGGAACAACATCAGAAATACTAGAAAAAGTTAGTACAGTCGGTAAAAACGTACCAGAAACAACTACTCTTCCCAAAGAAACTGCGACAGGAACAATTATTACACCTGTTACAGTTTCTGAAATGGTTTCTAGTACATCAGGAATTTTAACAACAAGATTGAAACCAGAATACACAACTGAGACTACTTCTCAAAGATATGAAACAACTGTTGTTCCAGTTAAAACCACAACAGTTAAAGACAAAGAATTAACACCTGCTAGTATTGTTCCTTTACCTGAAACAACAGTGAAATCAATTGTTACTGAAGTAAAAAATATAATTACTGTAGAACCTGGTACAACGGAATTTATTGCGGTAAGTACGAGTGGTAAACCTTTTACGGAAACAATAACAACAGGAGTAACGGAAGAAATGAGTACGGTAGGCGTTACTACCAAATACGCATACGACACTACTACGCCTTCCAAAGAATTTACAACAGAAACGGTTAGTGCACGCGTTACCATTCCTGAAGTTATTTTTAGCACACCGACTGTTATAACCAGTGAGACTACTTCTAAAAGATACGAATCAACTTTTCTTCCAGTTGAAACTACAACTGAAAAAATAGAAAAGTCGACACGTGCTACTACTGTTTCTGAAACAACAACATTTGCATCATCTTCAACAGTACCAGAAAGTACAACATCAGCAATGATTTCTGGATATGTTACTGTGCCAGAACTAACTGGGATACCCACTATAAAAATATACACAATTCCGGGGAAGGCCCAAAAAACAACTGAAAGAGGTGTAACGACAAAACAAGCAACAACATTTAATGAAGAAATAACTACTAGTTACAGTACTGAATTATATACTATCAATAATATTAAAACACTGCCTACAACTGTCAAAATGGAAACCGAAAAACTAGTTACACCCTTTGGAACAGAGAAAAGTAAAATCCCTGTGTCGTTTACAACATCTGCTCCTGAAAGATATACAACAGCAGTGCCAGAGAGTACTGTTCATACTCATATACCAACTGAAATTAGTACTCTAAAGCAATTTATTACGACTGAATTCGAGACAGCAGCAACTCCAGAAAAAGTAACACGTCCTTCAACAACAACAAGTGGCTATACTAGTCAGATACCAACAGAACAATACATAACAACAATTTTTACAGAAATCCCTAAAACCTCTGAATTTAGTACTAAGACTTCAAGTGAATCTGCAACTATTCCAATAGAAAAAACGACTAAATTTTTTAAAACTGTTCTGCCTGAAAGCACAGTTAGTTCTGCTACTCGAGAAACAATTATTACAGAAAATATTCCTCCCGAATACATTACTGTAACAACACCAAAAGTTGCTGAAGAAACGACAAAACTTGAGATAAGTACTATGGAATTTATGACAAGTCAAGGAATAACAGAAACTCATACACTATATACTAGCCCTATTAGTACTTCTACTGTAACTACAATTGAAAAAGAGGAAACTAAGCCTACAACTGCAAAGGAGTATACAACAGTTTTTCCAAAAGAAGGTAGCACTACATTAAAATCTGTTACTGTACCAGTGTACACATCACTTGTAACAGAAAAAGAAAAAACTTTATCGACAAGTGAGGAATTTCCTCTTAAGACAATGACTACATTGCGGACTCCTTTAGCGTTTACCATTCCTGGGGTAAAAAATACTGAAACGGAACAAACCACTAAACTTACTGAAGAATACACAACCCCGACAACTTCAGGTGTCGAAACCGAAAAAACGGGTAAAACTTTTGAAACTACGCCTGAAACCACAAGTGCATATTCTAGACCAACAACAAAATCGGCTTTGACTACAGAAAAAATTATTACTGAGTTTATAACAGGCAAATATACTCCCATCACAGACTATTTTACAAAAGAAGCTTCTTCCGAAGGTCCACAAAGTACAACACCTCTTGTAAGTATCACAACAGAGAAACAAATAACCCCCGTTACAACAATTGAGGAATTAGCAACAACTAAACCGTCTATAATTTTACCCGAAACAACAAGTACAACGGTAGGTGAAGAAAAAACAAAAACAATAACAGAAAATCCGCAAACAGAATCAATTGTAACATTAACTTCAGAAATGGCTTCAACGAAATATACTGTAGCTGTTACAACAGAAGGGGTTAAAAGTAGTACTGAATATACGACAACCAAAATTCCGGAAGGAGAAACAACAAAAATTGAATTTCGTCCTAGTACTCCAACAAGTACTGAATATATATCACCTATTAAAACCGAAGCTACATCAAGTAAAACATCTGAATTTACTTCACCACCTAGAGTAGAAACATCTACTTATGAAAAACCAATAACTGAGTTTACTTCTCCTATTAAAATTGAAACTGTAACACCACCTTCAGCTACTTTTGTAACTGAAGAAATTACGACTGAGTTTACGTCTCCAGTAATTAAAACTGTTGGAACTTCGACTGAAACAGCAGAAAGAACAGAATTCACCAGTAAAAAATTGTACACTTCTGCAACTGCTTCTACTATAACTGAAAGTGGAACAACATCTGGTCGTACTACTTTAAGTACTGAGAAGTCAACAAAAGGACCAGGAAAATCAACAGAATTTTCAAGAGTACCAAAAGTTACAGTTGTAACAGAACCTTCTATTGGCATAACAATAACTTCAGAGAGAGTTACCGAACAAACTCCAATAACACAAACAACTGAAACACCTCCTTATACCATATCCGGGTTTGAAACTACAAGTGACACCGTAAAATATTCACAACCTGTAACTGAAGAACAAGTTACTGCTAGTACGAAGGGAATTACTGTTTCTCCAGAGGCAGAAAAACCAATGATTGGATATCCTACTATTCCAGTAGTTGTGATTGGACAAGAAACAACCCCAAAATCCGTTACTAAACCTTTAATAACTACGGAAATAGGCTTAACAACTGAAAAACCAAGCAAAAAAGTAACTACGCTTGTATCAACTGAAATTGAAACTGCTTCGCCTACAGAACCTACAATTACCGCAACTACAAAGAAATTAGAAAATGAATATACTACCTTAGAGGAAAGTACTTCTAGAGGTATTGAAGCTACAACTATTCCATTTGTTACTACAATAAAAAAAGTAGTTACTCCTATTACTTTACTTCCAACGACGACTGAATATACAACTACTTTTAAAACAGTTACTAGTGCTGAAATTACAGAATTTACAGAAAATGTGACTAAAAAAGAAGGAACAACTTTACCGGGAGCTAATTTAATAACCGAAATGCCTACTTCAACTACAACTAAGGAATTAAGGCCTACAACAACTCCTCGTGAGATAGTACCTATTACAGAAATAGAAGAAACTTCAATGAAGAGTATCACCTTACCGGTGGTTACATCAACCAAACAAGTATCTATTACTACGTTACCAATGAAAACTGCCGCAACAACCACAACTTTACCTATTTCCACCTCGACAAATGTGGAAATAGGTAGTACTCAAGGATACACTACCGAACAAATCACACAATTAAGTACTCATCCCGGGACAACGACAACTTTATCTGAAATAACTGAAATTCCCACACAAACGGAGACGATTTCTAGTTTTGGCACTACCATGAAAGTTTTTACAAATGAGCAAACTTCTGTTAAATCAATTGGTACCGAAACTACTTCTGGTGAATATTTAACTGAAAAGCCTATTCCTTCAAGTAGTGTTACTACAGAAACTCTTCAGCCAATTTCAGGAGTTACAACTGAAAGTACCACTAAAGTACCAAGTCTTAATTTATCAACCCAAACGACAGAATTTCGGTTTTCTATAACTTCTGAAGGTTATACAGAAACCACAACTGTCGAAACTATGTTAACTTCGAAAACTCCTATTCCGATTGAGACTTACACAGAACGGACTACTAACCTAACTAATATTTGTAAATCGGACACGGACTGTGCTCCTTTCGAAACATGCCTATGCCAGCAATGCATTAACATTTGCGCAATTGGTGGTCGTTGCGCTCCAAACGCAATTTGTACAGCGCAAAACCACACGGAAATCTGCATGTGTCCACCAGGATACTCAGGAGATCCTAAAAGGAATTGCTTGCAAGGTATAAGCCACAAGTTATTCGCCCCCGAACACACCAGCCCTTGTATAAAATTGTAATATAGTCTCTTCACTTTATAATTCGAACTAATTGCACCAAATTGATTTTTTTAAAGTAATAGCATGGTAATTTTTGGTTTGCGGTAACTTGTAAATATTTTGTTAAAAATCCTCTCATATTTAACTCTGCCGTTTTAATATGGTGTTATAATATATTAATCTCTAACTGTCTACTAGAACCACCCCACTCAAAAGCACCTAAACCATGCGAATCAGATATGGACTGTCTCGAAAGCGAGGCTTGTTACATGTCGTTGTGTGAGGATCCCTGTGCGTTCACTAACGCCTGTGCGGACACTGCAAAGTGTCAAGTGAAAATGCACAGGCCGATATGTACATGTCCCATGGGATACGAAGGAAATCCTGCGGTTAAATGCTTCAAATCCTCAACAAGTAAGATAACATTTAACTATCGCGATGTAAATAATTCAATTAAAGCAATAATCAACAACATAACAGTCAAACTAATCAACAAAAATAGTTTTTTTTTTGTAAATTTCGTGTGAATAGTATGTAAATACCTAGACTAGTCTTCTTCTCTTACTATGTTCTTTGCACCTTTTTATCAGTAAGTTGCACCAACAACAACGATTGTCCCCTGACTGAAGCTTGCATCGGACATGCTTGTCAAAGGCCATGCGACGTGCACAACCCTTGTGCCCAAAACGCAGTCTGTGTTAACACAAATCATGGCTCGGATTGTAGCTGTGCTGAAGGTTTTCAAGGAAATGGTTACGTTGGCTGTGTGCCAGGTACTATCCTCAGCCAAAACCACCCAACAAACACTGACTTTGAATTTGCAGTTCACGACTATAAACCCATTTGCCAATACAACGAAGACTGTCCACCCAATAAACTCTGTGATAGACTCAACAGGATTTGTATCAACCCATGCTTCGAGGATTCGTGCGGTGAAAACGCGGAATGTTTGCCAAAAGACCACGGAATTGAATGTAGATGCTTGCCGGGGTACCAAGGCAACCCTTACACCGTCTGCGAGCAAGTTTTAGGTTGCCGATCTGACACTGATTGTGCTCCTAATGAAGCTTGCATTAACGGCCAGTGTGGCTCGCCTTGCCGTTGCGGCCCTTATGCCATTTGCGAAGTTCTCTATCACAAACCGACTTGTAGATGTCCACCGGGATTTGGAGGAAATCCAGCCACGGGTTGTACACCACCAACAAACCCTTGCGACCCAAATCCTTGTGGTACCCACGCCTTGTGTGAAATTGATAAAGGAAGTGCTGTTTGTTTCTGCCCTAAAGGCTTGACCGGAAATCCATTCATCAATTGCTGTAAGTCTCACTCTACTGATCAAGAAACTAGTTTAGTGTCTTTTATTAGTTCCAGAAGGTGACGACTGCTCTCCCAACCCTTGTGGTCCTAATTCTGGGTGTAAAGTCGTTGGTGGGAAAGCTGTTTGTTTCTGCTTACCCGAATTTGAAGGCACTCCTCCGCAAACTCCTTGTGCTTTACCAGCAAACCCATGCAATCCATCACCTTGTGGCCCTAACACCCAGTGCACAATTCTAAGCAACGGTTTTGCCAAATGTACCTGTCTACCGGGCTACTTGGAAAGTCCTAACACAATTCGTGGGTGCGTCGAGCCTAAAAACCCGTGCGAGCCTAACATGTGTGGTCAAGGGGCACTTTGCGACCCGTTACGCGACCCTGTCTGTTATTGCCCATATGGCACAGTTGGAAACCCTTATAGATTATGTGCTGAGCCCACAGTCGCACCTATGTTATGCAGTCCCGGGCCGTGCGGACCAAATGCCGATTGTTACGTGTCAAATAACCAAGAACAGTGTTACTGCCGAGCTGGATTTATCGGTGATCCTTATTCTGGATGTAGAATCGAGCCCCCAAGTCCTTGTTTTCCTAATCCTTGTGGACGTGGAGCCCAATGCGTTGTTTCCCCTGACGGTAAACCGATGTGTCGCTGTCCAGATGGTATGGGGGGTGACCCAACAGGACCTGCAGGTTGTCACGGCTATGAATGCGTGGTTGATGATAATTGTGCTGACCATCAAGCTTGTATGGGATATCGGTGTAGGGATCCTTGCCCTGGTTCGTGTGGAGTCAATGCCCACTGTCGAGTCGAGAAACACCATCCTGTGTGTACCTGCGCGCCGGAATTTACCGGAAATCCGGTTATTAGATGTTTCCCGGTACCCAAACCAATGCCTGAACGAAATCCATGCTTGCCTAGTCCTTGTGGCCTTAACACTGTATGCCAAGTTGCCGGAAATCGAGCAGTTTGTTCGTGCTTACCCGACTTCCAAGGAGATCCCCAGAGTGGGTGTAGGCCTGAGTGTGTACTCAACTCTGATTGTCCCATAAACAAAGCTTGTCTCGAGAGACACTGTGTTGACCCCTGCACTATTACTAATTTGTGTGGATTGAACTCTTTGTGCCAAGTACGCGACCATACGGCTACGTGCGTTTGCCCTGAGGGCTTTATGGGTGATCCATTCTACCAATGTTTGCCTACACCGCCGGTACCACCAGTCGCTAACGTATCAAAACCGTGTTTACCTTCACCTTGCGGTACTAACATCGAGTGCAATAACTACGGCGGACAGGTGGCCATTTGTGACCCTTGTTTAGGCCCTGACGCCCCCTGGAACCCACAGTGTCGACCGGAATGTCTCACTAACGCCGATTGTCCCTTTGATAAAGCTTGTTTGGGATCTGTTTGCGCTGACCCTTGCCCCGGCTCGTGCGGAGTCAATGCTTTGTGTACTGTTATCAACCACACACCGGCTTGCAGCTGTCCGCAGGGTCTAGTAGGAAATCCATTCGAACATTGCTCAGTACCAACAAGTAAGTCATTAATCATAATAACTGAATTTAATAAACCTTATAACACTTGTGTTTCAGAACCTCAAGACAGACTTGATACTTGTGAAAATGTGCGCTGTGGCGCCAACGCTCTCTGCAAGCAACAGAACCGAGCTTTGGCTTGTGTCTGCAAGAAAGGTTTTTATGGCAATCCTTGGATTGCGTGTCGACCTGAATGTGTCATCAACCCCGACTGTTCCCTCGACAAGGCTTGTATTAACAGTAAATGTGTCGATCCTTGCGCTGGTGTTTGCGGAGTTGGAGCCCAATGTGAAACTATAAACCACATTCCGATCTGTTTCTGTCCGCCTCAACACACCGGTGATCCATTCGTCACGTGTTATCCTTTCAAACCCCCAGCGCCGCCACTAGTTGTAATCCCGGGCAACCCTTGTGACCCTTCACCCTGTGGCCCTTACAGCAGGTGTCTAGTCTCGTCGCAAGGCTTCGCAACTTGCTCCTGCCTTCCGAATTATCACGGCGCACCCCCGGCTTGCAAACCTGAATGTATCGTGAGTTCGGAATGTCCCCAAACTCAGGCTTGCATCAATCAGAAATGTTCCGATCCTTGCCCCGGCATTTGCGGCAGTAACGCTCTTTGTACTGTTATCAACCACAACCCTATTTGTAGTTGCCCACCAGGCCTACAAGGCGATCCTTTCGTCAATTGCTACCAACCTCCAGCTATTGAAGAACCACGAGTACCGACTAATCCATGTAGCCCGTCTCCTTGTGGCCCTAACTCAATTTGTCAAGTCAAAAAGAACAGACCGGTGTGCTCCTGTAGTCCTAATTATATCGGAAGTCCGCCGTATTGTCGCCCTGAATGCGTTATTAGTCAAGAATGTCCCAAAAACCGGGCTTGTGTCAAAGAAAAATGCGTCGATCCTTGTATTGACACCTGTGGGCCTAATGCGAAATGTGACGTTGTTAATCATACGCCGTTCTGTAGTTGTTTGCAAGGGTACGAAGGCGATGCTTTTGTTGGATGCTCGAAAACTCCTGTCATTCCTAAAGATCCTTGTAATCCCTCGCCTTGTGGCGAAAATGCTCAATGTACAGTGGCAAACGGAGCAGCAAGATGCAGTTGTATACCTCCCTACATTGGAAATCCTTACGCTGGTGGTTGTAGGCCGGAATGTACCATCAATGCCGACTGTCCTTCCCACTTAGCTTGTCTGAGTCAACACTGCCGAAACCCTTGTCAAGGCTTGTGCGGCGCTAGGGCTGAATGTAACGTCGTTAATCATGTGCCGGTATGCACTTGTGCCAGAGGTCTTATCGGAGATCCTTTCACCTCGTGTCGGGAAGCGCCACCTGAACGTAAGTCACTCTCCTGTCCTCCAAAGTAAATTTATTACAATAATTTTGTCACTAGAACCCAAAAATCCATGCGAGCCTTCGCCCTGCGGCCCTAACAGTGTATGTCGAGTCAAGGGTAACCAAGCTGTGTGTTCCTGCCAAGTCGGCTATTTCGGAGCACCTCCTCGATGCCGACCTGAATGTCTAGTCAGTAGTGAATGTAGTCAACACCAGGCTTGCATAGCCCAAAAATGTCAAGACCCATGTCCAGGAGCGTGTGGTTACAACGCCAGATGTCAAGTCGTGAACCACAACCCGATTTGTAGCTGTCCTCCCAACTACATTGGAGATCCTTTCGTCCAGTGCAATCGAGAGGAACCTAAAACCGAACCACCGAAACCGGTCAGTCCGTGTATACCGTCTCCTTGCGGTGTCAACGCTGAGTGTCGCCCCGTTGACGATCGCCCAGTGTGTTCGTGTCTCGCTGGTATGTTGGGTGCTCCACCAAACTGCCGACCCGAATGTGTTATTAATCAAGATTGTCCTTCGCATCTCGCGTGTGTTAGCAATAAGTGTAAAGATCCCTGTGCCGGGTCGTGCGGTTATAACGCCCAGTGTAACGTGCTTAACCACCAACCGACTTGCACTTGTTTTTCTGGGTATGAAGGTGATCCATTCTCAGGCTGTAATCCAATCCAAGGTAAGATTTTTAAAATCAGCTTGTTTCTGAGTCTCCATTTCAGCCTTCTCTGCTATTTTCTTACTATTTCTCATCTTTTATAGTTATTGAAGAGCCTAGAAATCCTTGCAACCCCTCACCATGTGGGTCTAATGCTGTTTGCAAAGAACGCAACGGTGCTGGTTCTTGTACTTGCGTGCAAAATTATTTCGGTGATCCTTATGCCGGATGTAGACCTGAATGTGTAATGAATAATGACTGTCCGCATGATAAAGCATGTCTAGGAATGAAATGTCGGGACCCTTGTCCTGGTAGTTGTGGGGTTAACGCTGAATGTAAAGTTATAAATCATAATCCTCAATGTTACTGTTTGCCGGGGTATACCGGAAATGCTCTAAATCTCTGTCGAGAAGTCCCAGCCAGTAAGAAAACTCTAAACTGTCACAATCATGATTTTAACCCTTTCCTCGTAGTTACATACGAAGAACCTCGCCGAAACCCTTGCATACCATCCCCTTGTGGCCCTTACAGTATCTGTAGAGTACAAAACGACAGACCGGTTTGTTCTTGTTCTGCGGGTTATTTAGGCGCTCCGCCAAATTGCAGACCCGAATGTGTTGTCAATTCTGAGTGTCCTTTAGACAAGGCTTGTTTCAACCAAAAATGTACAGACCCTTGTCCAGGCACTTGTGGATACAACGCGTTATGTAAAGTAGTCAACCACAATCCGATTTGCAGTTGCCCTCCCGGCTATGAAGGTGATCCTTTCACCAGATGTATTGTAACAATAAGTAAGATTCTTACTCAAATTAGTTCATTTTTGCATGTCATTCTTTCTAGCTCCACCTGTAGTTGAAGAAAAAAATCCTTGTATTCCCTCACCATGCGGGCAATTTGCCGAATGTCGCGTGTCAAATAATAGGCCTGTTTGTTCATGTTTACCGAATTATTATGGGCAACCACCAAATTGCAGACCAGAATGCGTGGTAAATTCAGATTGTGCACTGACTAAAACGTGTCAAAACGAACGTTGCGTTGACCCTTGTCCCGGTTCTTGCGGCGTAAACGCTGAATGTAGAACAATTAATCATTCACCGGTTTGTTACTGTTTGCAAGGTTTCACCGGAGACCCGTTTTCAGGATGTCAACAAAGTAAGCTTAAAAACCTGAATTTCATGCCTACATATGTAAATTTTAGTCGTGGTTGTGGAAGAACCTAAACACCCATGCAACCCATCACCTTGTGGAGCAAACGCAATTTGTCGTGAATTAAACGGCGCAGGGTCATGTACCTGCATCCAGGAATACTCCGGTGATCCTTACTCCGGTTGTAGGCCCGAATGTGTGACAAATTCAGAATGTCCCCGAGATAAATCATGTGTCAACAATAAATGTAAAGATCCTTGCCCTGGAACATGTGGCCTAAATGCCGAATGTAGGGTATATAATCATGCCCCAACTTGTAACTGTTTGCCTGGATATACTGGAAATGCTTTACGGTCATGCCACCTTCCACCTCCACCTCGTAAGACTCCTAACCATACTCTAAGACACATTCATTCTTTCTTTAAAATTTAGCACCTGAACCGGAACGAAACCCTTGTGTACCGTCACCTTGTGGGCCTTATAGCCAATGTCGAGTCTCAAACGGCAATGCTGTTTGTTCCTGTCAAGCAAACTACATCGGGGCGCCCCCCTCTTGTCGCCCCGAATGCACAGTCAGTACCGATTGCATGCAAGACAAAGCTTGTATTAATCAAAAATGTCGAGACCCTTGCCCTGGAACATGTGGTCTAAACGCTCGATGTAATGTAATCAATCACAACCCGATTTGTAGTTGTTCACCCGGATATGAAGGAGACCCCTTTGTCAGATGCGTACCAATACCAAGTGAGCTACTTCCCGACTTTCAAATTTCAGTACTATTGCCACTTTATTGTAGAACAACCAGTTGTCGAACCTAGTGGCGACCCTTGCGTCCCTTCGCCTTGCGGCCCCAACTCTCAATGTCGCGTCGTAGGCTCACAACCCGCATGTTCCTGTCTACCTAACTACATCGGTCGGTCCCCTAACTGTCGCCCTGAATGTACCATAAACGCCGAATGTTCCAGTAACTTGGCTTGTATCAATGAAAGATGTCGAGATCCTTGTCCGGGTTCGTGCGGAGTTCTAAGTACTTGCATCGTTGTTAAACACTCACCAGTGTGTCAATGCGAAGTTGGCTACACTGGTGATCCTTTTGCTGGGTGCTCCCCTATTCCACAAATCGCCCCCGAACCTGTGAACCCATGCAACCCATCACCTTGTGGCGCGAATGCTGTTTGTAAGGAACGAAACGGAGCAGGATCTTGTACTTGTTTACCGGAGTATTTTGGCGATCCTTACTCCGGTTGTAGGCCCGAATGCGTTATAAACACCGATTGTCCGCGAGATAAAGCTTGTATTAATAATAAATGTAAAAATCCTTGTCCGGGAACATGCGGGTTGAACGCTGAGTGTATCGTGGCAAATCATGCCCCATCTTGCTCCTGTCTAGTCGGCTATACTGGGAATCCAGCTGTTGCTTGCCACCTGCCTCAACCTAGTACGTATTGCTTAATTTCATGTACTGTCTCTACTTGACTTTTCATATAGTTGTGGTTGAGGAACCCAAGACTGAGCCTTGCCAACCATCACCTTGCGGTCCTTACAGCCAATGTCGGGTCGTAAATGGACATGCGGTGTGTTCGTGTCAAGCTAATTACATTGGATCACCTCCAATGTGCAAACCCGAATGCATGATTTCGGCCGATTGCCCCTTAGACAAGGCTTGTATTAACACCAAATGTCAAGATCCCTGTCCTGGCACTTGTGGTCTTAACGCCAGATGCCAAATTGTTAATCATAATCCAATTTGTAGTTGTCCTGCTGGTTTTTCGGGAGATCCTTTCGTACGATGTTTACAAGAACGTAAGACTTTAAGAGTTTGCCTAGATTTATTACTTATTTCTTTCTTTAGCTGTAGCAAAACCAGCTCCACCTGAAAACCCATGTACTCCCTCACCTTGCGGTCCTAACTCTCAATGTAGAGTACTCGGTAATACACCGGCTTGTTCTTGCCTTCAAAATTACATCGGGAGACCACCGAATTGTCGCCCCGAGTGTACAATCAACTCAGAGTGTCCTGGTAATAGGGCATGTCAAAACGAACGGTGTGTTGACCCGTGTCCCGGGTCTTGTGGGGCTTTTGCCGATTGTGTTGTTATCACTCATAGATCGGTTTGTTCGTGCAAAGTGGGATACACTGGTGATCCTTTTGCGGGATGTAACCTCATTCCTAGTAAGATTTCGCAAAACTTGTCAAAGATTGTTACCAATTTAACGCATTTTAGTCATCCAACCTGTCGAAGAACCACGAAATCCATGCAACCCATCTCCTTGTGGCGCTAATGCCATTTGCAAAGAACGAAACAATGTCGGATCTTGTATTTGCTTACCGGAATATTTCGGAGATCCTTACACCGGGTGTAGACCCGAATGTGTGACAAATTCGGACTGTCCACGTGATAAAGCTTGCACAAATAATAAATGTAGAGACCCTTGTCCTGGCATTTGTGGCCTTAATGCCGAATGTAGGGTCAATAATCATGCTCCTTCGTGTTTATGCCTTCCTGGCTACACCGGAAATCCGCAAACTTCGTGCCATCTACCCCCTCCTAGTAAGATTCTAGATTCATACAAAAATCCACAACTAATGATTATTTTTAAAGAATTTGAGGAACCTAAAGGCAATCCTTGCGTTCCGTCACCTTGTGGACCTTACAGTAATTGTAAAGTAATAAATGATCATGCTGTATGTTCCTGTCAGCCGAATTATATCGGGGCACCGCCATCTTGCAAACCTGAATGTATGGTTAGTGCTGACTGTGCTCAAAATCGGGCTTGTATCAATACCAAATGCCAAGATCCTTGCCCTGGCACTTGTGGCATTAATGCCAGATGTCAGATCGTGAACCATAATCCAATTTGTAGTTGCCCTGAAAATTATGTTGGTGATCCTTTTGTCCGCTGTGTACTGCAACCAAGTAAGACTTCACCTTTTCCCGTATATTTTTTCTACTAGAGTATTTTAGAACCAACTGTTCCTGAACCCACCGGCAACCCTTGTGTTCCCTCCCCTTGTGGATTGAATTCCCAATGTAGGGTTGTCGGAACTCAAGCTGCATGTTCTTGTTTACCTGATTATATCAGCCGGCCCCCTAATTGCCGCCCTGAATGTACTATCAATGCTGAATGCCCGGGAAATCTTGCATGTCAGAATGAGAAATGTAAAGACCCTTGTCCTGGCTCTTGTGGATCTAGCACGACTTGTACTGTAGTCAAACATTCTCCTATCTGTGTCTGTGTTTCTGGATATACTGGTGATCCGTTTACTGGGTGTTCTCCTCTTCCACCTCGTAAGAATTTTCTTTATTTTTCTAACACTAATTTAAGCTCGACTAACCCAACTCATGACTGACTATTTCAGCAACACCTGTCACTGAACGACCTCCAAATCCTTGTGACCCGTCACCTTGTGGCGCTAATGCCATTTGTAAAGAACGAAACGGTGCTGGGTCTTGTACTTGCTTACCGGAATATTTCGGAGATCCTTACTCCGGTTGTAGGCCAGAATGTGTCACAAACTCGGATTGTGACCGAAGCAGAGCTTGTGTCAATAATAAATGCGTTGATCCCTGCCCTGGCACGTGTGGAATTAACGCCGAATGTCGGGTTATCAATCACGCACCGTCTTGTAGTTGTATTCCGGGTTATACGGGAGAGCCCCTCAGAGTTTGCAATTTAATCCAACCTAGTAAGACTCTTAATTTTTCTTTGAAACCAAATGAAACATGTATTTTTGTGTTAGTTGAAGAAGAACCGCCTCAAAACCCATGCCAGCCTAGCCCTTGTGGTCCTTACAGCCAATGTCGCGAAGTAAACAATCACGCGGTTTGCTCTTGCCAACCGAACTATATAGGGACGCCCCCCATGTGCCGGCCCGAATGTATAGTCAGTTCAGAATGTTCACAAGATAAAGCTTGCTCGAACCAAAAATGCGTAAATCCTTGCCGGTCAGAAGCCACGCCGTGTGGTCTTAACGCAGATTGTCGTGTAATCAACCACAATCCTATTTGCAGTTGCATACCCGGTTTTACTGGAGACCCTTTCACTCGTTGCTCTCGCATTGAATGTATGTTTCTTTTTCTTTACTTGTTCTTTTTCTATACTTTTCATTTCAGTACCTCCGCCTCAAAGGAATGACACAAACCCTTGTATACCTTCACCATGTGGACCAAATTCTCAATGTAGAGTTGTCGGTACCCAACCCGCATGCTCTTGTTTACAAAACTATGTCGGGCGGCCACCAAGTTGCCGACCTGAGTGTATTAACGACTCTGAATGTCCCAATTACAAAGCATGCAAAAATGAAAAATGTGTTGATCCTTGCCCGGGTACTTGTGGTACCAACGCACAATGTACTGTTGTTAATCATAGCCCAGTCTGTTCTTGCTTCCCGGGGTATACTGGTGATCCTTTCTCTTCTTGTATATTGCCACCTCCACCATGTAAGAATTCTTTATCTATCAAAAACCTTTAAAATTCATCATAACTTAACAAAAATTTTGGTATTGCAGCCACTGAACGAACACCACCTGCAACTCCATGTTTCCCATCACCATGTGGTCCAAATGCCGAATGCCGTGAGAAAAACGGAGCTGGTGCTTGTCTCTGTCTACCAGGATATCAAGGAGACCCCTATGATAGTAACAGAGGATGTCGACGAGAGTGCGAAGTCAATACTGACTGTGCCCCAGCTCTGGCTTGTGTCGCCTACAAATGTGTTGATCCTTGTCCTGGTACTTGTGGTACCTTCGCCGAATGTCGTGTAAACAATCATGTACCAACCTGCAATTGCCCAGCCGGATTTACGGGAGATCCATTTTTCCAATGCAAGGAAATACCACCAGAGCCGCCACGAAAACAAGAAAATCCATGCAACCCGTCACCTTGTGGTCCTAATAGCCAGTGTAGAAACTTTAATGACCAAGCTGTATGTTCGTGTTTGCCAAACTTCATTGGTACACCCCCCAACTGCCGGCCAGAGTGTATCGTCAGTTCGGAATGTTCCTCAGACAAGGCTTGCATCAATCAGAAATGTGGTGATCCTTGTCCTAACACCTGTGGACTTGGGGCTCAATGCAGTACTAGGAATCATAGCCCGATTTGTGCCTGTCCTCCAGGATTTACGGGAGATCCGTTCACTAAATGCTCCCCACAAGGTATTTTTTTTCATAATTTTGTCAAATCGTTAAACAATTTTTTGCAGTCGTGGTTCCTGAACCAACAACCGAGCGACCTCCATCATGCGTTCCTTCGCCATGTGGACCTAACTCCCAGTGCCAGATCAGTGGAGGTGTCCCATCTTGTTCTTGTCTGCCCAATTACATCGGGGCTCCCCCTAACTGTCGTCCAGAATGTACAATTAGCTCGGAATGTGGCAGTCCTCTTGCTTGCATCAACCAGAAATGTCGCGACCCTTGCCCGGGTTCTTGTGGTTCCAGTGCAAAATGCCACGTTTTGAACCACATCCCTGTTTGTACTTGCGAAGATGGCTATACTGGCAACCCCTTCGTCCAGTGTACTCCTATACCATCAGTAACCGAATCACCGGTACCTCGAAACCCATGCAACCCATCACCGTGTGGTCCCAACGCCCAATGTAATAACGGTATATGTACATGTCTCCCGGAATTCATCGGAAATCCATACGAGGCTTGCCGACCCGAATGCGTGATCAGTAGTGAATGTAGCAGAGATAAGGCTTGTATCAGGAACAAGTGTGTTGATCCTTGCCCTGGAACATGTGGTACCAATGCAAGATGTGATGTTATTAATCACATTCCAACATGTTCGTGCCCTGATGGCTACACTGGAGATCCATTTACGAATTGTCGGGTATCTGAACCAAGACTACCAGTTCCTACGAACCCATGCAACCCATCACCTTGTGGCCCTAACAGCCAGTGTAAAAACATCAACGACCATACTGTATGCTCGTGTCTTCAAGGCTACGTGGGAGCACCACCGTCATGTCGACCTGAGTGTGTTGTCAGTGCTGAATGTGCCCTAACGAAGGCTTGTGTCAACGCGAAATGTGTTGATCCTTGTCCTGGATCATGCGGATTGTCTGCTCGGTGTGAAGTTATCAATCATAGCCCAATCTGCAGTTGCCCTGAGGGTCAAACTGGTGATCCTTTCCAAAGTTGCCGACTTATCCCACCTCCACCTTCAACTCCCGCACCTGTTCCAACCGATCCTTGCGTACCATCCCCTTGCGGACCGAACTCAATCTGTCGCCGAGTCGGAGATACTCCATCTTGCAGTTGTGCCCCTGATTACACCGGAAGTCCACCAAACTGTCGCCCAGAATGTGTGATTAACCCCGACTGTCCAAGCAATTTAGCTTGTATTAACAATAAATGTAAAGACCCATGTCCTGGCAGTTGTGGAATTAATACTGAATGTCGAGTGATAAGTCACGCTGTTTCGTGCTCGTGCTCTCCCGGATTTGTGGGCAATCCGTTCGTCCAATGTACAGTACAAGAAATGGAACCGGTCAATCCTTGTGAACCATCACCGTGTGGTTCGAACGCGGTTTGTATGGAAAGGAATGGAGTGGGTTCATGCAGGTGTATAGATGATTATCAAGGAAATCCCTACGAAGGGTGCCGACCAGAATGCGTCTTAAGTTCAGATTGTCCGACTAACAAAGCTTGCATCAGGAATAAATGTGGTGATCCTTGCCCTGGAATTTGTGGACAGAATGCCGAATGCTCTGTCATTAATCACGTGCCAACTTGTACTTGCATTGGAGACTATATTGGAGATCCTTTCACCGGTTGCACACCTCCACCACGTAAGAAACATCTTGAAACTTTAATTGTAATAAAACCTAATCACATTTTTTCAGCGGTCACTGAACCAACTGTCTACGTCGACCCCTGCAACCCCAGCCCTTGTGGCCCTTATAGTCAATGTCGCAACGTTAATGACCAAGCCGTCTGTTCCTGTTTACCTGAATACATAGGATCTCCCCCTAACTGCAAACCCGAATGCGTGGTCAGTTCCGAGTGTCCTCAAAATCGTGCGTGCCATAAATTCAAATGTGCCAATCCTTGTACCGGCACTTGCGGAGTCGGTGCTCGATGCGAAGTCATCAACCATAACCCCATCTGTAGCTGCCCATCGGGTCTAACGGGTGATCCATTTTTGAGATGTTACGAATTACCACCACCGCCACCGCAACCAACACCCAAACCGGTCAATCCATGTCAACCATCACCTTGTGGACCAAACTCCGTGTGTAGAGCTGTCGGAGACCAACCCTCATGCTCGTGTCTTCCGAATTACACCGGAGCGCCACCTAGTTGCAGACCTGAATGTGTTGTCAATACTGACTGTCCATCAAACTTGGCGTGTATTACGGAGAAGTGTAGAGATCCTTGTCCTGGGTCTTGTGGTTTCAATGCGGAATGTCGGGTTCAAAACCACATACCCATTTGTAGCTGCATTGCTGGAATGGTAGGCGACCCCTTCACACAGTGCAAGCCTGAAGTTAAGCCAGAGATACCAAAAGTACCAACTGACCCATGTAACCCATCACCTTGTGGAGCCAATACGCAATGTAGAGATGGTATTTGCTCTTGTCTCCCAGAATATTTCGGAGATCCGTACAGAGGCTGTAGACCGGAATGTACCATGAACACTGACTGCTCCCCCAACAAAGCTTGCGTCAATCACAAATGTATAGACCCATGTCCTGGTACTTGTGGCCAAGACGCTGTTTGCGACGTCGTCAACCACATCCCAACCTGTACTTGTCCTCCCGGCTACGAAGGCGACCCATTCACCAGTTGTAGACCAATCAAAAACGAACCACCGCGCGACCCATGCAACCCATCACCCTGTGGCCCCAATAGTCTCTGCCGGGTCAACAACGGAGTCGCGGTTTGCTCCTGCCAACCCGGCCTCATTGGCTCACCCCCGAGTTGCCGACCTGAATGCATCGTCAGTGCCGAATGCCCCCTTACCAAAGCTTGTCTCAATAACAAATGCGTAGACCCTTGTCCTGGCACGTGTGGAATCAACGCTAAATGCCAAGTGGTCAATCACAACCCGATTTGTAGCTGTATTGAAGGCATGACTGGAGATCCTTTCACAAGATGTACTCAAATCATTGAACGCAAGCCGGAAAATCCGTGTGTGCCGAGTCCGTGTGGTCCGAATTCGATTTGCCAAGTCCGTGGCGAAAGTCCGGCTTGCTCGTGTCGCGAGAATTACGTGGGAGTACCGCCGAATTGTCGACCGGAGTGTACGATCAACCCGGAATGTTCCAGTGCTACGGCGTGTATTAACCAAAAGTGTCGCGATCCGTGTCCCGGAAGTTGCGGACAATATGCCGTGTGTAATGTGATCAATCACAATCCGGTGTGTAAATGTAATCCAGGGTTTGAAGGAGATCCGTTTGTGGGATGCGCACCTGTCGTCGCACCAGGTAGGATTTTGATTTTTTCACGTCGAAAGCAATGTCATTAATAAAATTTACTAGACTATTACATGATATTGCATTTCGTCATCATTTCTGTATAGTTTTCCCTTTCCGATCATTACAAATACCATTACAGGTGAACTTTTTATGATTCAGTAATTTGAAATTGTTGTAATGGTGTTTGTCCTCTGCATGTTTCTTAGCTGTAAATACTAAACTGCTTTGCTTCCGGGGATACACCAGGTAAGGAACCGTATCCCCCAACGATAACAACGAGCTTCATCAACGCGCTAATGCCCCATTATTGCTATATCACGTCCCCCTTCCCGGTTACAAAGCGGTATAAACGAACTCCCCCCACAAAATAACCCAAAGCTTTAAACCAAAGAACGGAACGGTTTTTGCGTACACGTACACAATCCCCTGACGCTTGCGGAAATTGACCCTTGCCCTCCCCCTAATCGAGCTTAAGCCACCACTGTAATTTTGCGCAAAGCAGCTAATAATAAAGCGTGTAATGGTATAAAACCCACGGCTTGAGTGCACGAACTAAAACAAACGGGCACGGTTTTGACTATTATGATACTTTCAGTTCAAATTCCCACTGAAGTTTTGACCCCCTGTTCGCCGTCTCCATGCGGTGCTAATGCGATTTGTAAAGAACGGAATGGCGCAGGTTCTTGTGTCTGTGCTGCGGAGTATATTGGAAACCCTTACGAGGGTTGTAGGCCGGAATGTGTTCACAATTCGGATTGTTCCCCTAATAAAGCGTGTACAAGGAATAAGTGTATTGATCCTTGCCCAGGCACGTGTGGGCAAAATGCCCAATGCCAGGTTATCAATCATGCACCTTCTTGTACTTGTATTCCTGGATATACCGGTGATCCTTTCAGATTTTGTAACTTGCCACCAGAACGTAAGAATTTAAACTGTTTGAATTCCTTATTGTATTTGTTGTATCACAGCTCAGAGAGATGTTATCCCCACAAATCCGTGCCAACCTAGCCCCTGTGGCCCCAATAGCCAATGTCGAGAAGTTAACGGCCAAGCAGTTTGTTCGTGTTTGCCCAATTATATCGGAAGTCCCCCTGCATGTAGACCAGAGTGTGTGGTCAGCTCAGAATGTGCCTCTAATAAGGCTTGTATCAATCAAAAATGTGCAGACCCTTGTCCTGGCACTTGCGGATTGTCTACTAATTGTCAAGTGATCAATCATAGCCCAATTTGTAGTTGCCTACCCGCATATACGGGCGATCCTTTCTCTCGTTGTTACCCAATTCCACGTAAGACACTCAATGTTTAGAAAAAAAACTGTCTAATGTCACAATTTTAGCACCTCCGGTCGAAATCAAACCATTACCACCAGCAAACCCCTGTTTACCGTCCCCATGTGGTCCAAACTCGCAATGTCGCGACATCGGAGGCTCCCCCTCTTGCTCCTGTTTACCTGAATTTACCGGAAGTCCACCAAATTGTCGGCCCGAATGTGTCCAAAATCACGAATGCCCAAGTAATCAAGCTTGTATTCGTAACAAGTGTAAAGACCCCTGTCCTGGATTATGCGGAGTTGCAGCTGAATGTCGCGTACTTAACCACGTTGCAATTTGTGTTTGTCCTGAAGGTTTCACAGGAGACCCTTTCAATAATTGTTTCCCTAAACCACAAGAAGTTGAACCCGTTATAGAGAAAAATCCTTGTAATCCTTCTCCATGTGGATCAAATGCTCAATGTAATAATGGAATATGTACTTGCCTCCCGGAGTATCAGGGTGACCCCTACAGGGGTTGTAGACCCGAATGTGTCCTTAGTGATGATTGCCCACGAGACAAAGCTTGTCGTAGGAATAAATGTATAGACCCTTGTCCAGGAACATGTGGGCAAGGAGCAGTCTGTATTGTCACAAATCACATTCCTATGTGCAGTTGTCCCCCTGGTTATACTGGAAATGCATTCGTATACTGCAGCATTTTAGAAAGTTTGTAACCAAACAGCCTATTTTGGTTTTGTTCTCATTTGTTTATTTTAGCACCTCCAAAACGAAACCCTTGCAACCCTTCACCTTGTGGCCCTAATAGCCAATGTCGCCAAATAAACGGACAAGCTGTATGTTCGTGTGTGCCAGGTTTTATCGGAAGTCCCCCATCTTGTAGACCTGAATGTATTACAAGTTCAGAATGTCCTTTAACCCAAGCTTGTATCAATCAAAAATGTGTCGATCCTTGCCCTGGAACATGCGGTTTGAATGCTAAATGCCAGGTTGTTAATCACAACCCAATTTGTAGTTGCCCTCCTGACTACACCGGAGATCCCTTCACTCGGTGCTCACCCAAACGTAAGAACCAGCAATTTTAAACAATCCCAAATCAATTAATTTTTTAGCACAAGAAGAGCCCCCTCAAATACCGACAAATCCCTGTCAACCGTCACCCTGTGGCCCCAACTCTCAATGCAAACCAGTTGGAGAATCTCCTTCTTGCTCTTGTCTCCCAGAATTCGTCGGTTCACCCCCTAACTGTCGCCCTGAATGTGTTACAAACAGTGAATGTGCCCTAAGTCTGGCTTGTATCAACCGAAAATGTGCAGATCCTTGTCGTGGTACTTGCGGAGCTAATGCAGAATGTCGAGTAGTAAACCACGCACCAAATTGTGCTTGTTTACCTGGATTTGAAGGTGATCCTTTTGTACAATGTATCCAAAGACCACCACCCCCACCCGAACCTGCAAACCCATGTGTACCATCACCTTGTGGTTCCAATGCGGTTTGTAAAGAGAGAAATGGGGCTGGATCATGTGTTTGTCTACCTGAATATATAGGAAACCCTTACGAAGGGTGTAGGCCTGAATGTGTTTTAAGTTCAGATTGTCCCCTAAATAAGGCTTGTGTTCGGAATAAGTGTGTTGATCCGTGTCCAGGGACATGTGGGCAAAATGCCCAATGTCAAGTTATCAACCATGCACCGTCCTGTACTTGTAATCCAGGCTATACAGGTGATCCCTTCAGATATTGCAATCTACCGCCAGAACGTAAGTTAATTAACAAAAATAAGGCCCCAACTATTTTTTAAAATTTAGCTGTGAGAGATGAAACTCCTAAAAATCCGTGCCAACCTAGTCCCTGTGGCCCTAACAGCCAATGTCGCGAAGTAAACGGACAAGCAGTTTGCTCGTGTTTGCCCAGTTATATTGGTAGTCCACCAAGTTGTCGCCCCGAGTGCATGGTCAGCTCAGAATGTGCCCTAAATAAAGCCTGTATTAATAAAAAATGTGCCGATCCTTGCCCTGGCACTTGTGGCCTAAATGCCAATTGTCAAGTCATCAATCATAGCCCAATTTGTAGCTGTCGGGCAGGCTTCACAGGCGATCCTTTCACCCGATGTTTGCCAATACCACCACGTATGACAGTTTCCTCAATTTAGGTTTCTAAAAATAACACAATTTTTGTAGCTCCAGTTGAAACACCTAAACCAGTTATAATCAATCCGTGTGTCCCTAGCCCATGCGGGCCCAACTCCCAATGTCGTGAAGTAGGTAGTTCACCTTCATGTTCTTGTTTACCCACATTTATCGGATCTCCGCCAAACTGTCGACCGGAATGTACCATAAACTCAGAATGTGCAAGTAATCTGGCTTGCATTAATAGTAAATGTAGAGATCCTTGCCCAGGATCGTGTGGAACTGGGGCTCAATGTAATGTCATCAATCACACTCCGATTTGCACTTGTCTTGAAGGATACACGGGTGACCCCTTCACACATTGTCAACCAAAACCACAAGAAGTGGAACCGGTCAAAACAGATCCTTGCAATCCGTCACCTTGTGGCTCAAATGCTCAATGCGATAATGGAATTTGTACGTGTTTACCAGAATATCAGGGAGATCCGTATAGAGGTTGCCGTCCTGAATGTGTTTTAAACAGTGATTGTCCGAGAAATAGGGCATGTTTGAGAAATAAATGTCAGGATCCTTGTCCTGGCACTTGTGGTCAAAATGCCGAATGTTCGGTTGTTAATCACATCCCGATTTGTACTTGTATTCAAGGATATATCGGGAATGCCTTCATAACATGTTCACCTATTCCAGGTATTGAGACTAGTGGTGCAATTATGTTTAAATAACTAGCAAATTTTAGCCGAAAGGCCCAAAAATCCATGCAACCCGTCGCCCTGTGGCCCCAATAGTCAATGCAGAGAAATAAACGGCCAAGCGGTCTGTTCTTGTGTCCCCGGTTATATTGGGAGTACCCCAACTTGTCGCCCTGAATGTGTCACAAGCTCGGAATGTCCCTTAAACGAAGCTTGTGTTAATCAGAAATGTATCAATCCTTGTCCTGGAACATGCGGTTTGAATGCCAAATGCCAGGTTGTGAATCACAATCCGATTTGTAGCTGTCCTCCTGATTATACTGGTGATCCCTTCGTTAGATGTTTACCAAAACGTAAAATTTTCAAGTACCGTAATTCCTGACTCATAGGATTTATATTTTAGCGCAAGAAGAACCCGTGATTGTAAATCCGTGTCAACCATCACCTTGTGGTCCCAATTCACAATGCAAAGAAATAAACGATTCACCGTCTTGCTCATGTTTACCCGAATTTATCGGATCGCCACCTAATTGTCGACCAGAATGTGTCAGTAATAGCGAATGTGCAAGTCATTTAGCTTGTATTAATCGAAAATGTGTTGATCCTTGTCCTGGTACTTGTGGCCAAAATGCCGAATGTCGGGTCATAAGTCACACACCGAACTGTATTTGCATTCCGGGTTATAACGGAGATCCTTTTACTCAATGTACAGTACCAGTAGCCCCAGCTCAGGAAATTCTAACTCCTTGTAACCCATCACCGTGTGGTATCAACGCTCAATGTAAAGAACGAAATGGTGCTGGGTCTTGTGTTTGCAATCCTGAATACATTGGAAACCCCTATGAGGGTTGCAGACCGGAGTGTACCCTCAATTCCGACTGTCCCTCTAATAAAGCTTGCATACGAAATAAATGTCAAGATCCATGCCCTGGAACGTGTGGCCAAAATGCAAATTGTCAAGTTGTCAATCATTTACCCTCTTGTACTTGCATTCCTGGCTACACAGGTGATCCTTTCAGATATTGTAACCTACCACCAGAACGTAAGACTTCTTCTTTATCTTTGAAATCTCCTAGGAACCTATTTTTTTACAGCCTTGAAAGATGACATACCTATAAATCCATGCCAACCTAGCCCATGTGGCCCTAATAGTCAATGTCGCGAAGTCAACAATCAAGCAGTTTGCTCGTGTTTACCTAATTATGTTGGAAGTCCACCTGGTTGTAGACCAGAATGTGTGGTTAGTTCAGAATGTCCCAAAAACAAGGCCTGTCTTAACCAGAAATGTGTCGACCCTTGCCCTGGCACATGTGGTGTTAATACAAACTGCCAGGTTATCAACCACAGTCCGATTTGTAGCTGTACACCTGGAAACACAGGAGATCCATTCACAAGATGTTACCCTCTACCACCCCCACCACCTGAACCAGTAAAACCCATAGTGACAAATCCTTGTGTACCATCACCCTGTGGTCCTAACAGTCAATGCCGTGATAGTGGAGGCTCTCCCTCTTGTTCCTGTTTACCTAACTTTGTAGGATCACCGCCAAATTGTCGACCTGAATGTACAATAAATTCAGAATGTGCAAGCAACTTGGCTTGTATTAATACGAAATGTAGGGATCCTTGTCCTGGATCGTGTGGTTCCGGTGCCCAATGCAATGTCATCAACCATACTCCTATTTGTACTTGCCCTGAAGGCTACACTGGTGACCCATTCAGTTATTGTCAACCTAAACCACAAGAAGTAGAACCGATTAAGACCGACCCTTGTAACCCATCACCTTGTGGACCTAATACTCAGTGTAACAACGGAGTTTGTACTTGTTTACCTGAATATCAAGGTGATCCATACAGAGGATGTAGACCCGAATGCGTTCTCAATACTGACTGTCCAAGAAACAAGGCTTGTATCAGAAACAAATGTGTTGACCCTTGCCCTGGAACATGTGGCCAAAACGCTGAATGTGCTGTCAATAACCATATTCCAACATGTACTTGCATCCAAGGTTACATCGGCAATGCTTTTATTTTATGTAGCAAAATACCAGAGAAGATTCCCCAAAATCCATGCAACCCCTCGCCCTGTGGTTCCAATAGCCAATGTAGAGAGATAAACGGACAAGCGGTTTGTTCTTGTGTTCCCGGTTATATTGGAACTCCACCAGCTTGTCGGCCTGAGTGCGTTACAAGTTCTGAATGTCTTTTAAACCAAGCTTGTGTCAACCAAAAATGTATCGACCCGTGCCCTGGCACGTGTGGTGTCAATGCCAAATGCCAGGTTGTAAATCATAATCCGATCTGCAGCTGTCCTCCGAGATATACAGGAGATCCATTTGTCAGATGTCTTTCAATTCGTAAGACTTTAACATTAATGAGAGCAACCACAATAAATATATTTTTGTAGCTGAAGATGTACCACTTCCTCTTCCTATAAACCCATGTCAACCTTCCCCTTGCGGTCCCAACTCCCAATGTAAAGTTTTAGGAGAATCTCCTTCCTGTTCTTGCCTTCCAGAGTTTCAAGGATCACCACCTAATTGCCGGCCTGAATGTATCAGTAACAGCGAATGTAGTAATAATTTGGCTTGTATCAACCAAAAATGTAAAGATCCCTGTCCGGGCACGTGTGGTGCTAATGCTGAATGCCGAGTTATTAGTCATACTCCCAACTGTATTTGCCCATCTGACTACATTGGGGATCCTTTCACTCAGTGTACTCCCAGACCACGTAAGAGTCAAATTCTTGAACCTTCAACCACCAACTTTTCAACTTGTAGCTGTTGTTCCTGTCGAACATTTGTCACCCTGTTCGCCCTCTCCATGTGGACCAAATGCACAATGTCGAGAGCAAAACGGTGCTGGTGCTTGTGTTTGTTTACCTGATTACATCGGAAACCCCTACGAGGGTTGTAGACCGGAATGTGTCCTCAATTCTGATTGTCCATACAATAAAGCTTGCATCAAAAATAAATGTCAAGATCCTTGTCCTGGAACGTGTGGGCAAAACGCCCAATGCCAGGTTGTAAATCACTTACCGTCATGTACTTGCAATCCTGGATATACGGGAGACCCATTTAGATATTGTTCTTTACCACCACCTGAACGTAAGACTTTTTCACCTATTTTTCTAAATGCTGATTTCGGTTAATTTAGCTGTGAGAGACGAACCAACAAATCCGTGCCAACCTAGTCCTTGTGGTCCTAATAGTCAATGTCGGGAAGTTAACGGCCAAGCAGTTTGTTCGTGTTTGCCAAATTATGTCGGAAGTCCACCGGGTTGTCGCCCTGAATGTGTAGTTAGTTCCGAATGTGCCTTAAATAGGGCTTGTTCAAACCAGAAATGTGTTGATCCTTGCCCTGGAACATGTGGTCTCAATGCCAATTGCCAAGTTATCAATCATAGTCCAATTTGTAGTTGCCAGAGTGGCTTTACCGGCGATCCTTTCAGTCGGTGCTACCCCATACCCCGTAAGTTACCACACGTGTATTTAAGTTCCATTTTGAGAAAAACTTTTAGCACCACCTCCGACCCCCGTCACCCCGGTTGTAACAAACCCCTGCGAACCGTCACCCTGTGGTCCTAATAGCCAATGCCGAAATATCAACGGAAATCCGTCTTGTTCGTGTCTCCCTAATTACATAGGAAGCCCTCCAAATTGCCGACCTGAGTGTACTATAAATTCAGAATGTGCGAGTAATTTGGCTTGCATTAGAGAGAAATGTAGAGACCCTTGTCCCGGTTCATGTGGATCTGGGGCTGTATGTAACGTTATAAACCACACACCGACTTGTACTTGCCCAGAAGGATACACCGGAGATCCATTTACCTTCTGTCAACCCAAACCCCCACAACGTAATTAATCCAACGATACATTATTCCAAAAAATTGCAAAAATTTCTTCTAGCCACAAAACCAGTCGAAGATGACCCATGCAACCCATCGCCTTGCGGTTCCAACGCTCAATGTAATAATGGAATTTGTACATGTTTGCCTGAATATCAAGGAGACCCCTATAGAGGTTGTCGACCCGAATGTATACAAAGTTCAGATTGTGCAAGAGACAAAGCTTGCATTAACAAAAAGTGTGTTGATCCTTGTCCTGGTACTTGTGGTCAAAATGCCGAATGCTCAATTATGAACCATATTCCAATTTGTACTTGCATTCAAGGCTACACCGGCAATGCTTTTGTTTTGTGTAACCGAATTCCAGAACCAGTGCCCAAAAACCCGTGCAACCCCTCACCCTGTGGTCCTAATAGCCAATGTAGGGAAGTAAATGGACAAGCTGTGTGTTCTTGTGTCCCCGGATATATCGGTAGTCCACCGACATGTCGCCCCGAATGCGTTACAAGCGCCGAATGTTCCCTCAATCAGGCTTGTGTCAATCAAAAATGTATAGATCCTTGCCCTGGTACTTGTGGAGTTGGTGCTAGATGCCAAGTGGTTAACCACAATCCGATTTGTACTTGTCCTCAGCAATTCACAGGTGATCCTTTCATCAGATGTCTGCCAATTCGTAAGTCACAGTTACAAAACTCACAATCAAGGCAATGACCACAACTTTGTAGCCCCCGAACCTGTCGAGGCACCATCAAACCCATGCCAACCTTCCCCTTGCGGTCCAAACTCACAATGCAAAGACGTAAACGGGGGACCGTCTTGTTCTTGCCTCCCTGAATTTGTAGGGTCACCACCTAACTGCAAACCCGAGTGTGTCAGCAACAGTGAATGTCCAAATAATTTGGCCTGTATTAATCAGAAGTGTAAAGATCCTTGTCCTGGTACTTGTGGCCAAAATGCCGAATGCAGAGTTATCAGTCACACACCGAACTGTGTTTGTCTGCCTGGATTTACCGGAAATCCGTTTACGCAATGCCAGTTGCCACCTCCGGTTCAAGAAGATGTAACACCGTGTTCACCATCTCCATGCGGAGCAAATGCACAATGTCGCGAACAGAACAAAGCTGGTTCATGTACCTGTTTACCGGATTACATTGGGAATCCTTACGAAGGGTGTAGGCCGGAATGTGTCCTCAATTCAGATTGTCCCTCAAACCAAGCTTGTGTTAATAACAAATGTAAAGATCCGTGTCCTGGAACGTGTGGACCTAATGCCAATTGTCAGGTTGTTAATCATGTTCCTTCCTGTACTTGCATTCCGGGATACACCGGAGATCCATTTAGATATTGTAATCCTATTCCTGCCCAACGTAAGTTTTTTTTAATCAGAATTTGCTTTTTATCTATTTGTTGATAATTCAGCGGTTTTGGAAGAACCAACAAATCCTTGCCAACCGTCACCTTGTGGACCTAATAGTCAATGCCGCGAAGTAAACAACCAAGCTGTTTGTTCCTGTTTACCGAATTATGTGGGCAGTCCACCCGGATGTCGCCCTGAATGCGTAGTCAGTACCGAATGCCAATTAACTAAGGCTTGCATAAACCAAAAATGTGCCGACCCTTGCCCTGGCACTTGTGGTTTAAATGCCAAATGCCAAGTTATCAACCATAGCCCAATTTGTAGCTGTCAGTCGGGCTACACCGGTGATCCATTCACTCGTTGTTTCCCAATACCACCACGTAAGACGCTCAGTTCCCTATTTTTTTAGTCCAACATCAATTAATTTACAGCCCCACCTGTGCAACCACCACAAATCGTTGTAAACCCTTGTGTACCATCTCCTTGTGGTCCTAATAGCGAATGTAGAGACATACGAGGAACACCATCTTGTTCGTGCTTACCCACCTTCATCGGAAGCCCACCCAATTGTCGCCCAGAATGTACCATAAACTCGGAATGTTCCAGTAATTTGGCCTGCATTAATAGTAAATGTAGGGATCCATGTCCAGGATCGTGTGGCACAAGTGCCCAATGTAGCGTCATCAACCATACTCCTATCTGTACTTGTCCTGATGGCTACACCGGAGACCCCTTCAGTTATTGTACTCCTAAACCTTCCCCACCAAAAGAACCAGTAGTTACAGACCCATGCAACCCATCACCGTGTGGTGCAAATGCTCAGTGTAACAATGGTGTTTGTAGTTGTCTTCCAGAGTATCAAGGAGACCCCTACCGGGGCTGTAGACCTGAATGTGTCCTTAATTCGGATTGTTCAAGAGACAAAGCTTGCGTTAGGAATAAATGTGTGGACCCTTGTCCTGGGACATGTGGGCAAAACGCTGAGTGCAATATTTACAACCATATTCCCATCTGTACTTGCTTACAAGGATACACAGGAAATGCTTTTGTTCTATGTAGTCAAATGGTAACTCCGCCACCTCAAAACCCATGTAGTCCATCGCCTTGTGGTCCTAACAGTCAATGTAGAGAGATTAATGGACAAGCGGTCTGTTCGTGTATCCCTGGTTATATCGGAAGTCCCCCAACTTGTCGACCGGAATGTGTCACAAGCTCAGAATGTGCACTAAATCAAGCTTGTGTTAACCAGAAATGTATAGACCCATGTCCTGGTACATGTGGTTTGGGTGCCAAATGCCAAGTTGTCAACCATAATCCAATTTGTAGTTGTCCTCCGCGATACACCGGTGATCCTTTCGTCCGTTGCAACTTAATTCGTAAGTTAGAGTCAGCCTAACGTGAATCTTCCTAAAATTAAGGAATTTTAGCACTTGAAGAACCCCCAACACCTACAAATCCGTGTCAGCCTAGTCCTTGCGGTCCCAATTCGCAGTGCAAGGAAATAAACAACTCACCGTCATGTTCTTGCCTCCCTGAATTTATCGGAAGTCCGCCGAATTGTAGGCCAGAATGCTCAAGTAACAGCGAATGTGCTAATCACTTGGCGTGTATCAACAACAAATGTAAAGACCCATGTCCTGGAATTTGTGGTTCAAATTCCGAATGTAGAGTTATAAGTCATACACCTAACTGTGTTTGTTTGCCGGGCTACACTGGCGATCCGTTCGTCCAATGCAATCCTTACCAACCCCCACAACCCGTTTCAATTGTTTCACCATGTACTCCATCACCTTGTGGGGCTAATGCCCAATGTAGAGTCCAAAACACAGCCGGTGCTTGTATTTGTCTTCCTGAATACATTGGAAACCCGTATGAAGGATGTAGACCAGAATGTGTACTTAGTTCGGATTGTCCCTCAAACAAAGCTTGCATTAGAAATAAATGTGTGGATCCTTGTCCTGGTACATGTGGACAAAATGCCCAATGTCAAGTGATTAATCATTCGCCTTCTTGTACTTGCATTCCCGGTTATACGGGTGATCCCTTCAGATATTGTAATTTACCACCACAACGTAAGTTTTATTCCTGGTAAAAAAATTGAGTTATAACAATTTAATTTAGCCGTAGAAGATGAAACTCCTAAAAATCCATGTCAACCAAGCCCTTGTGGTCCTAATAGCCAATGTCGCGAAATTAACGGACAAGCAGTTTGCTCGTGTTTGCCAAATTACATCGGAAGTCCTCCTGGTTGTAGACCCGAATGTGTGGTCAGTTCAGAATGTCCACAAAACAAAGCTTGTGTTAATCAGAAATGTAACGATCCTTGTCCTGGAACATGTGGTCTTAACGCAAAATGTCAAGTGATCAATCATAGTCCAATCTGTAGTTGTACTCCTGGTTACACTGGTGATCCATTTACTCGATGTTATCCGATACCACGTGAGTCTCCTTAACCGAGTCGGTGTTCCCCTTTATTCATCCCTTTCTGTTATTAGCGCCACCTCCTGTAGTGGTTGAAGAGCCTGTCCGTGACCCTTGCATACCATCACCTTGTGGTGCTAACAGCCAATGTCGTAACATCAACGGCTCTCCTTCTTGCTCTTGTTTACCAAACTACGTGGGAAGTCCACCAAACTGCAAACCTGAATGTACCATCAACTCGGAGTGTCCAAGTAATTTGGCTTGTATTAGAGAGAAATGTAGGGATCCTTGCCCTGGATCATGTGGTTCCGGTGCCCAATGCAGTGTCATCAACCATACTCCTATTTGTACTTGCCCTGAAGGCTACACTGGCGATCCCTTCAGTTATTGTCAACCCAAACCACAAGAAGTCGAACCGGTTAAAACCGACCCTTGTAACCCATCGCCTTGTGGACCTAATGGTCAATGTAACAACGGAGTTTGTACTTGTTTACCCGAATATCAAGGTGATCCGTATAGAGGATGTAGACCTGAGTGTGTCCTAAACAATGATTGTCCACGAGATAAAGCTTGTCTGAGAAACAAATGTCAAGACCCCTGTCCTGGCACTTGCGGCCAGAATGCAGAATGTTCGGTTGTTAACCACATACCGATTTGTACTTGTATTCAAGGTTACAGCGGAAATGCATTCGTTTTATGTAACCCTATTTCAGGTACTTCATTAATTCTTTGAATTTAGTGGTTCTAAAACAAATTTTTAGCACCAGTGATCACAAATCCATGCAACCCATCTCCCTGTGGCCCTAATAGTCAATGCAGGGCTGTCAATGGCCAATCTGTCTGTTCTTGTGTCCCTGGATTTAGTCCCCCAACTTGTAGACCAGAATGTGTTACAAGTGCTGAGTGTGCCCTTAACCGAGCCTGTGTCAACCAGAAATGTATTGATCCTTGCCCTGGCACATGTGGCTTGAATGCCAAATGCCAGATTGTAAATCACAATCCGATTTGCAGCTGTCCTCCTGATTATACTGGTGATCCCTTCGTTAGATGTCAACCAAAACGTAACATCCACAAATAGTGTAATTCTTGACTTATGAGACTATTTTAGCGCAAGAAGAACCAGTGGTTACAAATCCGTGCCAACCATCACCTTGTGGCCCCAATTCACAATGCAAAGAAATAAACGGTTCACCTTCTTGCTCTTGTTTACCCGAATTTATCGGATCGCCACCCAATTGTCGACCAGAGTGTGTCAGTAATAGCGAATGTGCAAATCATTTAGCTTGTATCAATCAAAAATGTAAAGATCCTTGTCCTGGAATTTGTGGCCACAATGCTGAATGTCGAGTAGTAAGTCACACACCGAACTGTGTTTGCGTGACTGGTTACGTCGGAAATCCATTCGTTCAATGTTTGCCACCATTACGTAAGAACTTATCAAATTTGTGATTCAAAGATTGCAATTTTTTGCTTTAGCTTCTCCACCTCAAGAAGTGATAACTCCATGTTCACCTTCTCCCTGTGGTGCCAATGCACAGTGTAGGGAGCAGAACAAAGCAGGAGCATGCATTTGTTTGCCTGATTTTATCGGAAATCCTTATGAAGGTTGCAGACCCGAATGTACCCTTAACTCTGACTGCCCTTCCAACAAAGCCTGTGTCAATCAAAAATGTAAAGATCCATGTCCTGGAACGTGTGGCCAAAATGCCAATTGTCAAGTTATCAATCATTTGCCTTCTTGTACTTGCATTCCTGGTTACACAGGTGATCCCTTCAGATATTGTAACCTACCACCAGAACGTAAGACTTTCTTAATTGTTTACTTTGTTCACACAAAAAGAACTTTACAGCTGTTAAAGATGAAACACCTACAAATCCATGCCAACCAAGCCCTTGTGGCCCTAACAGTCAATGTCGAGAAGTTAACGGACAAGCGGTTTGTTCGTGTTTGCCCAATTATGTTGGCAGTCCCCCTGGTTGTCGCCCCGAATGCGTAGTTAGTTCAGAATGTGCCCAAAACAAAGCTTGTGTTAATCAGAAATGTGTTGACCCTTGTCCTGGCACTTGTGGCCTTAATGCCAATTGCCAAGTCATTAATCATAGTCCGATTTGTAGCTGCCAAGCAGGATTCACCGGTGATCCTTTCAGTCGTTGCTTCCCCATCCCACGTAAGACACAACAAATTCACATTCAAACACTTATTTACGAAAAAATTATAGCACCTCCTCCAATCCAAGAAAGCGAACCTGTTCGAAACCCTTGCGTACCATCACCGTGTGGACCTAATTCGGAATGTCGTGATATTGGAGGAAATCCCTCTTGTTCGTGTTTGCCAAACTATAGCGGAAGTCCTCCAAATTGTCGACCTGAATGTACCATAAACTCGGAATGTCCAAGTAATTTGGCTTGCATTAGAGAGAAATGTAGGGATCCTTGTCCTGGGTCGTGTGGTTCTGGTGCCCTGTGCAGTGTTATCAACCATACTCCCATTTGTACGTGTCCTGAGGGCTACACTGGTGACCCATTTAGTTACTGCCAACCCAAACCACAAGAAGTAGAACCGGTTAAAACCGATCCTTGTAACCCATCACCTTGTGGTCCCAATACACAATGTAACAACGGAGTTTGTACTTGTTTACCTGAATATCAAGGTGACCCCTATAGAGGATGCAGACCTGAGTGTGTCTTAAACAATGATTGTCCAAGAGATAAAACCTGTATTAGTAACAAATGTAAGGATCCTTGTCCTGGAACGTGTGGACAAAACGCCGAATGTTCGGTAATCAATCACATTCCAATATGTTCATGCATCACCGGCTACACTGGAAATGCATTCGTGCTTTGCTCCCCTATTCCCGGTTAGTTAACCCAAATTCTGTCCAATTTTACAATAATTAGAAAATTTCAGCACCTATGGTCACAAATCCGTGCCAACCATCGCCCTGTGGCCCCAACAGCCAATGCAGGGTTGTAAACAACCAAGCAGTTTGTTCTTGCGTCCCTGGTTATTTGGGTAGTCCCCCCTCATGTCGACCTGAATGTGTCACAAGTCCTGAATGTTCCCTTGACAAGGCTTGTGTTAACCAAAAATGTATCAATCCGTGTCCCGGAACTTGCGGAATTAACGCTTTGTGTCAAGTAGTCAATCATAATCCGATCTGTACTTGCCCTCAAGGCCAAACAGGAGACCCGTTCACTCGATGCACTACAAGTATGACAAAAAATTCGCAAAAAAATTGTGTCTAACACTGGATTTTAGTTGTCCCTATCCAAGAAGAACCAACAAACCCGTGCCAACCGTCCCCTTGTGGCCCCAATTCTCAATGTAAAGATATAAACGGTTCGCCATCTTGTTCGTGTTTGCCGGAGTTCACCGGGTCGCCCCCTAATTGCCGCCCGGAATGCGTCAGTAATAGCGAGTGCGCAAACCACTTAGCTTGCATAAATCAGAAATGTAAAGATCCTTGCCCTGGCACTTGTGGCCAAAATGCTGAATGTAGGGTCATAAGTCACACACCGAACTGTGTTTGCTTACCGGGGTACATCGGTGACCCTTTCTCGCAATGTACCATACCAACACGTAAGCCATTACGCTTTTTATTATTAGCTGCTCAACCAAAACGCTTTCACTACTACTAATCTTAAAATAACGTCATTTGAACCCGATTATATTTCAGCTCCACCCTCTGAAACCATTTTGCCTTGTTCCCCGTCACCATGCGGTGCTAATGCCGTTTGTAAAGAACGCAACGGAGCTGGATCGTGTACTTGCCTCCCTGATTATATCGGTAACCCTTACGAAGGATGCAGACCTGAGTGTGTCTTGAACACTGACTGTCCCTCCAACAAAGCCTGTGTAAGAAATAAATGTACCGACCCTTGCCCTGGAACGTGTGGCCAAAACGCCCAATGCACTGTTGTTAACCATTTACCTCAATGCACTTGCATACTGGGATATACAGGAGATCCATTCCGATATTGTAGTGTACCCCCAGAACGTAAGACTTTAAAATCTAACCCAAACTGTATTAATAAGCCGAATTTAGCCCCCAAACAGGAAGAACCGACAAACCCGTGCCAACCTAGCCCTTGCGGTCCTAATAGTCAGTGTAGAGAAGTCAATAACCAAGCAGTTTGTTCATGTTTGCCCAATTATATTGGAAGTCCACCAAACTGTCGACCTGAATGCGTAGTCAGTTCGGAATGTCCGCAAAACAAAGCTTGCGTTAACCAAAAATGTGCTGATCCTTGCCCCGGAACATGCGGTCTTAATGCTAGATGTGAAGTGATCAATCATAGCCCGATTTGTAGTTGTCAGACGGGCTATACCGGAGATCCATTTACCAGATGTTATCCTATACCCCGTAAGAAGCTTTTAACCTCGCGAAAAAACTGAACTCATCTTGTTATTTTAGCACCACCGTTAGAACCGGTCCAACCAGTAATTACCGACCCTTGTGTACCTTCACCCTGTGGCCCTAATAGTCAATGTAGAAACATCGGTGGTAATCCTTCATGCTCATGCCTTCCGGAATTCACCGGAAGTCCGCCAAACTGTCGCCCCGAATGTACTATAAATTCAGAATGTCCAAGTAATTTGGCTTGTATTAGACAGAAATGTCGTGATCCTTGTCCTGGATCGTGTGGTTCCGGTGCCCAATGTAGTGTTATCAACCATACTCCAACTTGTACTTGCCCAGAAGGCTACACTGGTGACCCATTCTCTTATTGCCATGTTAAACCACAAGAAGTAGAACCGGTTAAAACCGATCCTTGTAACCCAACACCTTGTGGACCTAATGCTCAATGTAACAACGGAGTTTGTACTTGTTTACCTGAATATCAAGGTGATCCATATAGAGGATGTAGACCCGAATGTGTCCTTAGCAATGATTGTCCGCGAGACAAAGCTTGCATTAGAAATAAGTGTCAAGATCCTTGCCCTGGCACTTGTGGCCAGAACGCTGAATGTACTGTAATAAACCACATACCGACCTGCACCTGCATTCAAGGCTTTTCGGGCAATGCTTTTGTTTTATGTTCACCAATTCCAGGTAATTGTAAAATAAACCCGAATAAACATAAAACTAATCACCAAAATGTAGCTCCAGCCCCTGTCAACCCATGTAGCCCTTCGCCATGCGGTCCTAATAGCCAATGTCGCGAAGTAAACGGCCAGGCTGTATGTTCCTGTGTTCCCGGTTATATCGGAAGTCCACCAATGTGTCGCCCTGAGTGTGTCACCAATTCCGAATGTGCCCTAAATCAAGCATGTGTCAATCAAAAATGTATTGATCCTTGCCCTGGAACATGTGGTCTTGGAGCCCTTTGTCAGGTTGTTAGTCATAATCCGATTTGTAGTTGCCCACCGAGACATACCGGAGATCCCTTCACTCGATGTTCACCCATCAGGGGTAAAAAACCCGACACAACCAAAAGTAGTACCCTTCATGTTGTTATTACAGAAGAGCCACCTGTTGTACCCACAAATCCGTGCCAACCATCACCTTGTGGAGCTAATAGTCAATGCAGGGACGTTGGCGGATCTCCATCGTGTTCTTGTTTACCTGAATTTATAGGAACGCCGCCGAATTGCCGACCTGAATGTGTTAGTAATAGTGAATGTCCAAACCATTTGGCGTGCATAAATCAGAAATGTAAAGATCCTTGCCCTGGTACTTGCGGGCAAAACACCGAATGCCGTGTTGTAAGTCATGCACCGAATTGTGTTTGTTTGAGCGGTTTTGTCGGTAATCCTTTCACGGCGTGTACTCAACAAGTTACTCCACCTGTTGTTGAGCGACCTACACCTTGCTTACCATCACCATGCGGTGTTAATGCTATTTGTCGTGAACAAAACGGAGCAGGTGCTTGTGTTTGTTTACCAGAACATGTAGGAAACCCCTACGAAGGCTGTAGACCCGAATGTGTCCTTAATTCCGACTGTCCATCAAACAAAGCTTGTGTCAATCAAAAGTGTAAAGACCCATGTCCTGGAACATGCGGCCAAAATGCCCAATGTCAAGTCATCAATCATTTGCCATCCTGTACTTGCATTCCTGGCTATACGGGAGATCCCTTCAGATATTGCAATCTGCCACCACAACGTAAGAAATCAAACAATTTAAATCATTCCTTATTAAATTTTTATCAACAAACAGCTGTCGTAAATGAAGAACCTAAAAATCCGTGCCAACCCTCACCATGTGGACCTAATAGTCAATGTCGTGAAGTTAACGGACAAGCTGTCTGTTCTTGTTTACCAAATTATGTAGGAAGTCCCCCAGGATGTCGTCCTGAATGTGTAGTTAGCTCCGAATGTGCCCTAAACAAAGCCTGTGTTAACCAAAAATGTGTGGACCCTTGCCCTGGCACCTGTGGCTTAAATGCCAAATGCCAAGTTATCAATCATAGCCCGATTTGTAGTTGCCAATCCGGTTATACGGGTGATCCCTTCACTAGATGTTACCCGATTCCACGTAAGAAACCCACTTTCTGCATAAAAACATCATCTTATTCAAAGTTTTAGCACCCCCGGTCGAACCACGTCCAGTACCTACAAACCCATGTATACCATCACCATGTGGACCTAACAGTCAATGCAGAGACGTCGGTGGGTCTCCATCTTGTTCCTGCCTACCTAACTTTATAGGAAGTCCACCAAACTGTCGACCGGAATGTACCATCAATTCGGAATGTTCCAGTAATTTGGCTTGTATTAGAGAGAAATGTAGAGACCCTTGCCCAGGCTCGTGTGGAGCAAACGCTCGATGTGAGGTCATAAATCACACCCCCATTTGCACATGTCCTGAAGGATTCACCGGTGACCCATTCACGAACTGCTATCCCAAACCACAAGAAGCAGAACCGGTTAAAACCGATCCATGCAACCCATCACCATGTGGTGCTAACGCACAGTGTGACAATGGAATTTGCACTTGTCTGCCCGAATATCAAGGAGATCCATATAGAGGTTGTAGACCCGAATGTGTTCTTAATAATGACTGCCCAAGAGATAAAGCCTGTATTAGAAACAAATGTAAAGACCCATGCCCTGGTACTTGTGGCCAAAACGCCGAATGTAGTGTCATTAATCACGTACCGACTTGTACTTGCATCCAAGGATACGTTGGCAATGCTTTTGTTTTGTGTAACCGAATTCCAGAACCGGTGCCTAAAAACCCATGCAACCCTTCACCCTGTGGCCCCAATAGCCAATGTAGAGAAATAAACGGTCAAGCTGTATGTTCCTGCGTCCCAGGTTTCATCGGAAGCCCTCCAACTTGTCGACCTGAATGTGTTACAAGCTCGGAATGTTCCCTAAATGAGGCTTGTGTGAACCAGAAATGTATAGACCCATGTCCTGGCACTTGCGGACTTAACGCCAGATGCCAAGTCGTCAACCATAACCCAATTTGTAGTTGCCTACAAGGTCAAACTGGCGATCCCTTCACTCGATGTGTCCCTATCGTCGAAGAAGCACCACCAACTCCCACAAATCCATGTCAACCATCACCCTGTGGTCCCAATTCGCAATGTAGGGAAGTAGGTGGAGCTCCATCTTGTTCGTGTTTGCCCGAATTTATCGGAACACCGCCCAATTGCCGACCTGAATGTGTCAGTAATAGCGAATGTGCAAACCATTTGGCTTGTATTAATAAAAAATGTAAGGATCCTTGCCCTGGTACTTGTGGCCAAAATGCCGAATGTAGAGTCATAAGTCACACACCAAACTGTGTGTGTGTTTCGGGATATGGGGGCAATCCGTTTGTTCAGTGTATTCAAAAAGTCGTGACTCCGATTCAAGAAAGACCCACTCCTTGTATACCATCTCCATGTGGTCCTAACGCGGTTTGTAGAGAACAAAACGGAGCTGGGGCTTGTACTTGCCTGCCTGAATACATTGGAAATCCTTACGAAGGATGTAGACCAGAATGTACCCTCAATTCTGACTGTCCCTCAAACAAGGCTTGCATCAAAAATAAATGTATGGATCCTTGTCCAGGAACGTGCGGTTTGAATGCCGATTGCCAAGTTATTAATCATTTGCCGTCTTGTACTTGCCGACCGGGTTATACAGGAGATCCCTTCAGATATTGTAATGTTAAACCACCACCCCGTAAGACTTTTAATTAATTACTATTCACTCTTTACTAATCCCTGTTATTTAGCACTTGAAGAAGAACCTAAAAACCCATGCCACCCTAGTCCTTGTGGCCCTAATAGCCAATGTCGCGAAGTTAACGGTCAGGCTGTTTGTTCTTGTTTGCCCAATTATGTTGGAAGCCCACCAGGTTGTAGACCAGAATGTGTGGTTAGTTCGGAATGTGCCCAAAACAAAGCTTGTGTTAATCAGAAATGTGTTGACCCTTGTCCTGGCACTTGTGGCCTAAATGCCAAATGCCAAGTTATTAATCATAGTCCAATTTGTAGTTGCCAGGAGCAATACACTGGTGATCCATTCACTCGATGCTACCCTATCCCACGTAAGATTTTTACTTGTCTTGCAACCATATCTTGATTAATTATATTTTAGCACCTCCAATTGAACCAGTAGTGGTCTCTAACCCATGTGTTCCAAACCCTTGTGGTCCCAATTCACAATGTAGAGACGTCGGTGGAGTACCATCCTGTTCGTGTTTGGCCACTTATGTCGGAAGTCCACCCAATTGCCGACCTGAATGTACCATAAATTCGGAATGTGCAAGCAATTTAGCTTGTATGAGAGAGAAATGTAGGGATCCTTGCCCTGGATCATGTGGTTCTGGTGCCCAATGCAGTGTCATAAACCATACTCCTATTTGTACTTGCCCTGAGGGCTATACTGGTAACCCATTCAGTTACTGTCAGCCTAAACCACAAGAGCTTGAACCGGTTAAAAACGACCCATGTAACCCATCGCCTTGTGGACCTAATGCCCAATGTAACAACGGAGTTTGTACTTGCATACCTGAATACCAAGGTGACCCATATCGAGGCTGTAGACCAGAATGTGTTCTTAACACTGACTGTTCAAAAGACAAGGCTTGTATTAGAAACAAATGTGTTGACCCTTGCCCTGGAACATGTGGCCAAAACGCTGAATGTGCTGTGATTAACCATATTCCAACTTGTAGTTGCATTCAAGGTTACACCGGCAATGCCTTTGTTCTATGTACCAAAATACCGGAGAAAATTCCGCAAAACCCATGCAATCCATCACCTTGTGGTCCCAACAGTCAATGTAGAGAAATAAACGGCCAAGCGGTCTGTTCTTGTGTCCCTGGTTACATTGGAAGTCCCCCAACTTGTCGACCTGAATGTGTCACAAGCTCGGAATGTTCGCTAAATGAGGCTTGTGTCAACCAGAAATGTATAGATCCTTGCCCTGGCACTTGCGGTCTAAACGCCAAATGTCAAGTCGTGAACCACAACCCGATTTGTAGCTGTCCACCCAAGTACACCGGAGATCCGTTCACTCGATGCTCACCCATAATTGAGGAACCACCAACTGTTCCAACCAACCCATGTCAACCATCGCCTTGCGGCCCAAATGCTCAATGTAAAGAGATAAATGGGTCACCATCGTGTTCTTGTCTACCAGAATTTATCGGATCGCCACCTAACTGTCGACCAGAATGTGTTAGTAATAGCGAATGCGCAAACCACTTGGCTTGCATCAACCAAAAATGCAAAGACCCCTGTCCTGGAATTTGCGGTCAAAATGCTGAATGTCGTGTTGTGAGCCATACACCGAACTGTGTTTGTATTCAAGGCTACGTTGGCAACCCCTTCAGTAGTTGCCAACCCTATGAACCGCCAAAACCAGCTGAACCTGTCAATCCGTGTTTCCCATCACCTTGTGGTGCTAATGCTGTTTGTAGGCAAAGAAATGATGTAGGGTCTTGTAGCTGTAGCCCTGATTACGTTGGAAATCCTTACGAAGGGTGCCGACCCGAATGTGTTCTAAATTCAGATTGTCCCTCGAATAAAGCTTGTATTAGAAATAAATGTATGGATCCTTGTCCTGGAACGTGTGGCCAAAACGCCGAATGCCAAGTTATCAATCATTTAGCATCGTGTATTTGTATTCCGGGATATACAGGCGACCCGTTCAGATTTTGCAATGTCATACCGCCACCACAACAACGTAAGACTGATCATAGATCCCTTAGAAAATCATAACTTGCAATTTTATAGCCGTTGAAGAACCTAAAAACCCTTGCCAACCCTCGCCCTGTGGTCCTAACAGCCAATGTCGCGAAGTTAACGGCCAAGCAGTTTGTTCTTGTTTGCCTAATTATATCGGTAGTCCACCAGGTTGCCGACCTGAATGTGTCACAAGCTCGGAATGTGCCCTAAATAAAGCTTGTTCAAACCAGAAATGTATAGACCCTTGCCCTGGCACTTGCGGAATTAATGCTAGATGCGAAGTTATTAATCATAGTCCGATTTGTAGCTGTCAAACAGGTCACACTGGTGATCCTTTCTCGCGATGTTACCCAATACCACGTAAGACTTTTCTCCAAATTAAGGTAACCCCAAATCAAAATTTTATTTCAGTTTCGCCAAAAGAACCCCCACCGCCACCAACAAACCCATGTGTGCCATCCCCTTGTGGACCTAATTCGATTTGTCAAGATATTAACGGCGCACCTTCGTGTTCTTGTATCACCAATTATATTGGTACACCTCCAAATTGTCGCCCCGAGTGTACTATAAATTCAGAATGTCCAAGTAATTTGGCTTGTATTAGGGAGAAATGTCGTGACCCATGTCCAGGATCGTGTGGTTCTCAAGCACGTTGCACTGTTATAAACCACACACCCATATGTACCTGCCCAGAGGGCTTCACTGGTAATCCTTTCGATTCTTGCATATTCAAATTAGAGGAGCCACCTAAACCACAAGACCCATGTAATCCATCGCCATGTGGAGCTAACGCACAGTGTAACAATGGCATTTGCACTTGTCTCCCCGAATATCAAGGTGACCCTTACCAAGGATGTCGGCCTGAATGTGTCCTCAATAGCGACTGTGCAAGAGACAAGGCTTGTATCAGAAATAAATGTGTTGATCCTTGTCCTGGAACGTGTGGCCAAAATGCCGAATGTGCTGTCATCAACCATATTCCGACCTGTACTTGCATTCAAGGCTACACAGGCAATGCTTTTGTTTTATGCACCAGAATACCGGAGAAAACCCCACAAAATCCATGCAACCCATCACCTTGTGGTCCCAATAGTCAATGTAGGGAAATAAACGGCCAAGCGGTCTGTTCTTGTGTCCCAGGTTTTATTGGAAGTCCTCCAACTTGTCGACCTGAATGTGTTTCAAGTTCAGAATGTCTTTTAACCCAAGCTTGTGTCAACCAGAAATGTATAGACCCTTGTCCTGGTACATGCGGTTTAGGTGCTAAATGCGAGGTCAGGAATCATAACCCGATCTGTAGCTGTCCAAATAGATACACCGGTGATCCATTCACACGTTGCTTACCAATTGGTAAGTTTCACAACTTAGTGTCAACAAGAATACACCAAAAAAAAAATAATTTTAGTTGAACCACCTCCAGCACCTGTAAACCCATGCCAACCATCCCCATGTGGTTCAAACTCACAATGTAGGGAAATAAACGGTTCACCATCTTGTTCCTGTCTAGCTGACTTTATCGGAAGTCCACCTAATTGTCGCCCGGAATGTGTTAGTAATAGTGAATGTGCAAACCACTTGGCTTGCATAAATCAAAAATGTAAAGACCCTTGTCCTGGTACTTGTGGCCAAAATGCTGAATGTCGGGTTATAAGCCACACACCTAATTGCGTTTGTCTCCCTGGCTACTCTGGGAATGCGTTCCAACGTTGTATCCTTGCGGAAGGTACAATTCGGGTGATTTTTATAGTGTAAAGTCTCACAAAACCTGTTTTAGAACCAAGACCACCCCCAGCTGACCAAATCAACCCATGCGTACCATCCCCATGTGGTACTAATGCCATTTGTAAGGAATATAACGGTGCCGGTTCTTGCGTTTGTTTACCGGAACATATTGGCAATCCTTATGAAGGGTGTCGACCTGAATGTGTCCTTAACAGTGATTGCCCCTCAAACAAAGCTTGCATTAACCAGAAATGTAGAGATCCTTGTCCCGGAACTTGTGGACAGAACGCTGACTGTCAAGTTATCAATCATCTACCATCCTGTACTTGTATTCCAGGATTTACCGGTGATCCCTTCCGGTTCTGCAACAGAATCCCTCCACCTAAAATCCCAGAACCACCCAAAAACCCTTGCCAACCAAGTCCTTGTGGCCCTAACAGCCAATGTAGAGAAAATAATGGCCAAGCGATCTGTTCTTGTCTCCCCAACTACATCGGTAGTCCCCCAGGATGTCGCCCTGAGTGTGTTGTCAGTTCCGAATGTGCCCTAACTAAAGCCTGTGTTAACCAAAAATGCGTTGACCCTTGCCCTGGAACTTGCGGTCTAAGTGCTAGATGTGAGGTTATCAACCATAGCCCGATTTGTAGTTGCGAAAATGGCTTTACTGGTGATCCCTTTACTCGCTGCTACCCCATTCCACGTAATACATTTTTTATCTAAGATGGGTCACGTCTAATGTTACATTTGCAGCTCCTCCACGTGAAAACCCCAAACCACCCATTATCAACCCTTGTGTACCATCCCCATGTGGGCAAAACGCCCAATGTAGAGACGTCGGAGGCACACCTTCGTGTTCTTGCCTACCTAACTTTATCGGAAGTCCACCCAACTGTCGCCCTGAATGTACCATAAATTCAGAATGTCCGAGCAATTTGGCTTGCATTAACGCCAAATGTAGGGACCCTTGTCCTGGCTCTTGCGGAATCGGTGCCCTTTGTGAGGTCAGAAACCATAATCCTAATTGTAGGTGTCCCCCAGGTTATGAAGGTGACTCGTTTGTTGCTTGTCACCCGGTACCACCCCCAGTACAACGTAAGTCCCAATTGTGATAAACAAATCAGGTATTGTAAATAATTGTTTTAGCACCCCCAAAAACCGATCCTTGCTATCCCAATCCTTGCGGACCTAATGCAAGATGTAATGAAGGTGTGTGTACTTGCATTCCTGAGTACCATGGCGACCCCTATAGAGAGTGTAGACCCGAATGTGTCCTAAATGCAGATTGCCCTAGAGATAAGGCTTGTGTTCGAAATAAATGTGTTGATCCCTGTCCTGGTACATGTGGCACCAATGCCGAATGTACTGTTTTCAATCACTTCCCATCTTGTAATTGCATCCAAGGATATACAGGAGATCCATTCCTTGGTTGTCGCAAAATCGAAAGTAATACACCTATATTTGGTAAAACAGTGTAATAAATTTTACTAATTGTAGCCCCTCCACCACAAAACCCATGTAGCCCATCACCCTGCGGCCCCAATAGCCAATGTCGTGACATAAACGGCCAAGCGGTTTGTTCTTGCCTCATGGGCTATATCGGAAGCCCCCCGTCTTGTCGCCCCGAATGCGTCAGTAGTTCCGACTGTCAACAAAACAAAGCGTGTCTCAACCAGAAATGCGTCGACCCTTGCCCTGGCACTTGCGGTATTAACGCCCTTTGCCAAGTAGTTAACCACAATCCGATCTGTACTTGCCCACCGCAATACTCAGGCGATCCTTTCATACAATGCAAAGTGATAATCGGTACGTTTTATCTCTTAGTTGACACCCATTGGCTAAAATTTAGTTTAATAGTGAAAGAAGAACCGGTTAAGCAACCCACAAACCCATGCGTACCTTCATCTTGTGGCCCTAATGCTAAATGTGAGCCCACGCAAGCTGGAACAGCAAAATGTACCTGTTTGCCCAACTATTTCGGTGCTCCACCTAATTGTAGACCGGAATGTGTGACCCATAACGACTGCGCGAAAAACCTGGCGTGTGTTAACTTGAAATGTCAAGATCCTTGCCCCGGCTCTTGCGGACTAAACGCTCGTTGTGTCGTTGTTAATCATGTTCCTAATTGTCTCTGTCTGGATAACTATGTAGGAGATCCTTTCACTCTTTGCACTCTAAAGCCACGTAAGCACTTTTCATTTTTCTTCCTCTTGCTATATTTAAATATTACAAGTACTAATTAAATTTTGTGCACAGAACCAACACTACCACCACCATCAGCTAAAGAAGACCCATGTTATCCATCGCCATGTGGCCCCAATGCCAGATGCCGGGTTGAAAACAACTATGCCATTTGCGAATGTTTACCAGAATACCACGGCAATCCTTATGAAAACTGCCGACCGGAATGTATAACCAACTCCGACTGTCCCATGAACAGGGCCTGTATTAGAAATAAGTGTCAGGACCCATGCCCAGGCACTTGCGGTATTAATGCCCTTTGTACCGTCACCAACCACGTACCAATATGCTCATGTCCTGAAAAATACGAAGGAGACGCTTTTAGAATCTGCAATCAAATCATGGGTAAGTACCAGAATTGAGTCCCTTGAAATGTGACTTAATTTTCGTAAAAATAGAACGTCAACCGACCCCTGACCCGTGCAACCCATCACCTTGTGGAATTAACACTGTATGCCGGGCGTCCGGACAAAATGCCATTTGTGAATGCCTTCCTGGGTTCTTCGGTACTGCTTCAGTCGGTGGTTGTCGTCCTGAATGTACCATCAGTGCTGATTGTCCCCGAGACAAAGCTTGCGTCAACACGAAATGCATCGATCCTTGTCCCGGAGTTTGCGGTTTCAATGCTATTTGTCAAGTTATCAACCACAGTCCTGTATGTAGCTGTCCACCACCTCTAATGGGAGATCCGTTCACACTATGTAAAGAACAACCGGAACCGCCAAGAGACCCTTGCAACCCTTCACCGTGCCGTCTCAATGGCCAATGCCGCGTCATCAACGGAGTTGCAAGTTGCATCTACCCCGAATGTGTAATCAATCAAGATTGTCCCCGAGACAAGGCTTGTTACAACCAGAAATGTCGCGATCCTTGCCGAGATGCCTGTGGTTTGAATGCCTTGTGTCAGGCTATTAACCACAAAGCTGTGTGTTCATGCCCTCCCAATTATGTAGGGTCACCTGAGGTGCAATGCCGACTCCGCGATGTCGAAGTACCCAAACCTAAACCTGAATGTCTGCAAGATGCGGATTGTACTAACGACAAGGCTTGTATCAACGAACACTGTCAGAATCCTTGTCTTGCTACTCCAGGAATTTGTGGAGAAAATTCCGACTGTCGTCCACAAGCCCACCGTGCGGTGTGTATCTGCCGCGAAGGCTACACTGGAAACGCCCAAAGGGCCTGTTTCGAAATCGGTTGCCGGTCTGACAGTGACTGTCCCCCAATCCAAGCTTGTATCAATCGGGAATGCGTCGACCCTTGCTCCTTCACTTCCTGTGGCCTTAATGCTCTTTGTAGAGCTGATTCCAACCACAAAGCCCGGTGTTATTGCCCTGATAACTTCCGAGGAAACCCACTAGTGAGATGTGAAAGGCCTGAATGTTTACAAAACGAGGATTGTCCCTACAACTTGGCTTGCCGGAATGAAAGATGTGAAGATCCGTGCAATTGCGGAGCTAGAGCTGTGTGTCGTGTAACCAACCATCAAGCACAGTGCTCCTGCCCACCTGGATACACCGGAAATCCCACAGTTGAATGCCGATTTGTACCACCGGAAAAACAACCACAGTGTAAAATGGACGCCGACTGTGCGAGCAAACTTGCTTGCTTCAGCGGCGTTTGCAAAAATCCCTGTTTGGAGACGAAACCTTGTGGGGCAAACGCGGAATGTTCTGTGGTAGATACGCTTCCATTGAGGACCATGTCCTGTTTATGCTTGCCAGGATATGTAGGTGATGCAGATATTGAGTGTAAGAAAGGTAAATCAAACTTCTTTATTCTCAAAATTTTAATCATCAGACTAATCAAAACCAACATTGTAAACTTTTGCAGGTGATTAATCCTAAATCCCTATACCTTAAACAGCAACACATTGTTTTTAATTGTAAATAAGTTGAGACAATTTGATTAATTCTGTGTTGTGTAGCTCCAACTGAAGAACCGGGTTGCAAGAGCAACGACGAGTGTGCCTTGAGTGAGGCTTGCATCAACCGAAACTGTGTCAACCCTTGTGCTGTTGGCAACCCTTGTGACCTCACGGCTGAATGTAAACCAACCAATCATAAGGCCGTTTGCAGATGCCCGGCTGGACTTATCGGAAATCCATTTATCAAATGTTACGAAGGTACCTACTCCTCTACTAATATAATCCGAATTTGTTCCAAACACCTTTTCTATTTTATAGAACCTAAAACCAAACCGGTATGCACCTCAGACTCTGAGTGCACCAATGACAAGTCTTGCACCAACCAGCGATGCCAAGACCCTTGTGTCATATCCAATCCATGTGGTACCAACGCCCAATGCAAGACAAGTCTCCACAGACCGAATTGTATCTGCCCCGATGGATGGGGTGGAAACCCACAAATTGCTTGCTACAAACGTAAGTAACATTTCTAGCTCAAAAACTAGTTATTTATTTTTCTAATCTGTAGCCGAGTGTACCACCAACGATGACTGTCCATACAACAAAGCTTGCATCAACGAAAACTGTCTTGACCCATGCGCCACGCAATCCTGCGGCCGAGGTGCACAATGCCTTGTCCAGAACCATCGTGCTTCTTGCCAATGTCCTGCCGGTATGCAAGGAAACCCCTTAGTGGCTTGTATCGCCGGCATCTGTCAATACAACGAGGACTGTGCCGACCATGAAGCTTGTGATAGACTCAACCGAGTTTGTCGCCCCGTCTGTGATGAGGACACTTGTGCCGAAACTGCAACTTGCCTTGGCCAACAACACCAAGCCAAATGTCATTGTCCACCCGGAACTATCGGAAACCCATACGTCGAGTGCACCGGAGAGAGACGACCGGTCCCCGAACCGGAATGTCGCTCAGACTCTGACTGTTCCTCGCAACTGGCTTGTATTAACCAACTCTGCAAAAATCCATGTGCTAACGGAAATGTTTGCACCAAAGACCAGGAATGTAAAGTTTTGGATACGTTGCCTCTAAGGACAGTTTTATGTCAATGTCCAACTGACACCATAGCTGATAGTTTAGGAAATTGCAAGCCGATCAAAGCCCAACCTGAATGTCGCGTCGACTCGGATTGTAGCGACAGTGAGAAATGCATTTCGAACAGTTGTGTTGAAGCTTGTAGGGTCGATACCTGCGGAGTAAACGCCCTGTGTAACTCCATTCACCATCAAGCTATCTGTACTTGCGCTCCGGGTTATACCGGAAATCCGCACTTCGAGTGTACAAACAGTGAGTCTTACCCTGTTCTCCGAATGACAAAATTTTAAATTTGTGATTACAGTCCCGAGGATACCGCCACGACCCATCCCCGAATGTTACACCGAGGAGGATTGCCCCTATGACAAAACTTGCAGAAATGACATTTGTGTTAACCCATGTATTGATGGTAAACCATGCGCTGTTGGTGCTTTCTGTTCCGTTGACAACCATAGGGCCAAATGTGCATGTCCAGCTGGGTATGAAGGTCAACCTACAATCAAATGTATACCTCGTAAGTTCTCAAAATCGTAAAAAGTGTCAATTATTGACAAAACAATTTATAGCTCTTGGTCCTACTGTTGGTTGCACCTCAAACTCGGAATGTGCCCAAAGTGAGTCATGCGTCAACGCCCTGTGCGTAAGCCCATGCAACTGTGGCCCCCATTCCGAATGTAAGGTAGTCAACCACTATCCTATTTGCTACTGCTTGCCTGGGTACTCCGGAAATCCACAAACCGGATGTGTGAAACGTAAGTTTTCACCTAAATCGTGTTAAATTTGCTAAAATCAAAATTTTCTAGTTGGTTGTCAGTCAGATAGCGAGTGCAGCAACGACAAACAATGCTACAATGGCCAATGCATCAACCCATGTATTTTGGGCGACCCGTGCGCCCGCAATGCCGAATGCTACGGAAACAACCACAAAGCCGCATGTCGGTGCCCCGCCGGCTACTCAGGCAACCCTTTCGATCGGTGCCAACGCATCGAGTGTCACACCGACACCGATTGTCCCAACAACCGAGCTTGTATCGAACAACGTTGCGTCGACCCTTGCTCCAACATCGCGAACCCTCCATGCGCTCAAAACGCCATCTGTTATGCCCAAAACCACGCCGCTGGGTGCTTATGCCCCGAACATTTGCCTGAAGGAAACCCCTTGTCGTACTGTATGGCCCCAGCATTGGTACCCGGCCGTCCCGAGTGCGAACTCGACATAGACTGTCCGAGCAAACTGGCATGTATTCGGAACAAGTGTGTCAATCCATGCGAAAGCCTCTCGCCGTGTCACAGGACGGCGCATTGCAGCGTCCTCGATACGGTACCTGTGAGAACCATGATTTGTACTTGTCCAGAAGGATGGGTGCCTAATGACAACGGGGAGTGCCACGCAGTTGTGGTCCCGATTCCACCTGGATGTACCAGTGATAACGATTGTCCGAGTAATGAAGCTTGTATCAATAGATTGTGCCGCAACCCGTGCGATTGTGGTACCCATGCTGCTTGTTTCGTGCAGAACCACCGCCCGATTTGTTCCTGTGAGGAGGGTTATGAAGGAAACCCCAATATCGCATGTCGTCTAGCTGGATGCAGGACCGATTCGGAATGCGAGTCGGGCAAGTCGTGCATCAACGGCAATTGCATCAACCCTTGTTTAGTCAAAGATCCTTGTGGTATCAATTCCGAGTGTTACGTTTACCAAAACCGGGCCGAATGTCGATGCAAGAGTGGCTATCGAGGGAATCCTCTCGAACGGTGCCGAATCGTTGGTTGTATATCAAACAGTGACTGTCCCACCGACCGGCAATGCATCAACGCCCAATGTATCAACCCTTGCGTTTATGATAATCCTTGCTCGCCTCGAGCCGAATGCCGAGTCCAAAACCACATGTCCCTCTGCCGGTGCCCTGTCGGTTATTTAGGTAACCCCTACGTCGACTGCCACCCACAGCCCCAACCTGAATGTCGCGAAGACAGCGAATGTCCCACCAAACTTGCTTGTATCAATAATAAATGCCAAGACCCGTGTTCCATCCTCGAACCGTGCCAACGGCCGGCTGAGTGTCAAGTCGTGGGTTCAGTACCAGTCCGTACCATGATCTGTGTGTGTCCCTCCGGATACATCAGTAGCGGAAGTGGTACTTGCAACCCTGTAACCGCCATCATCGAAGTCGGTGCTTGTGTCAGCGATAGCGATTGTCCGGCTGATAAAGCATGTTTCAATGGAATATGCCGCGACCCTTGCAACTGTGGTCCGTTTGCCGAATGCCGTGTCAAGAACCACAAACCAGTTTGTACTTGCAAACAAGGCTACGACGGTAATCCCGAATTGGAATGTACTAAAGTCGGGTGTAGGAGCGATGATGAGTGTTCAGGACAACACAGCTGTGTCAACCGGCAATGTGTACCCGTTTGTGCAGCTGATAGGTCATCCTGTGGTGAAAAAGCCACATGTTATGGACATAACCATCGAGCCATCTGCGAGTGTCCCCCAGGTCTTATCGGAAACCCCAGAATCTCCTGTATTTTGGTAGGATGTCGGTCGGACTCGGAATGTCCAGGAAATAGAGCTTGTATCAACAACAAGTGTGAAAACCCTTGCGCTAGTGCCAATCCGTGTGATGCCCCAGCTGAATGCAAAGTATTTAATCATGCAGTCGAGTGTGCTTGTCCACCGGGAACCGTCAGTGATGGCAAAATGGGTTGTATGACGGTCGAAGAGAAGTGCAGGAGAGATTCGGATTGTCCCTCGCAGTTTGCTTGCATTGGAGGAGAGTGTGTCAATCCGTGTACCTCAACACAGCCTTGTGGAGTCAATGCAGAATGTCGTGTCCTCGATACTGAGCCAGTCAGGACCATGATCTGCGAGTGCTTGCCGGGATATCAAGGCAATGCAGCCGTACAATGCGACAAAAGTAAGTTATCATTTAAAATCATACCCTATTGTACAGTCAGTCGATTTGAAAATGTCGTATTCATAAAACGAACTGCTGGGCTTGCTGTCGTCCCTCCGACCACAACCATCTCCAATAAATCGTAAATTTAAAGATTCTTTACCTAAGAACATTGGCAACAAAATGTGAAGTTTCGTATTCACAAAAATTTTAATATATTATTATAACTGTCTATTAGTTACACATTGTTTTAAATATAAAACAATCCGTAAAATCAAATGCTTTAGATATGTTATAATCGTCATTAGAAAACTGCACGAATAGTTATTTATTGTAAGAGTGTGTTAGGTAGCGTTTTATCCACGCAAGAATGTTTAACCGCGAGAACGTCCTGACATGTCAAATTAACGTACAATTGACACCTATTGAAAGACTGTATTTACAGCCGCCTGGGTATTTTACGCACGGCTGTGTCTTGGCCGTGCGTAAAATGATAGTTTTACCGCACCGCCAAAATTATCTTTATAGACATTTATAAAAAAAATTGTTCGTAAGATGATAACATTTTTAATAAAACGCTCAATACACAACCTGCGAATCATAAAACTCCTTTTTCTTCACACCACATTGTACTGGGCTTTATACTTAC